>NW_026294534.1:44718865-45449699 GCF_007827085.1 Peromyscus californicus insignis | reverse complement strand
CTGCACTCCCTGCTCTACATCACCCATGTAGACTGGCCAGCATTTCTTCCTGACTATTGTGCTGGATTTTTCACTTCTGGGTTTCTAATTATTGACAGAGGGAAGGAGGAAGAAAGGAAAACAAACTAAGGAAGAAAGCAAGAGAAGTCACACAAAAGACCATGTTTACTTTGAGTTAAGTATTTATCTTCCCCCTTTCTGTTTACTATAACCATCCACAGATTTTTACATTTTTACCTCTGTCTTTTATATGTTGCAAAATCAGGGTGGGGAAAGAGAGAGAGAGATTAGAGATTCATCATAAAGGAGAAACATAACCATTCAGTATTTAGAAATCAAATAGAAGCAAAGAAACTAATTAATGTAAAATAACATCTTTAATGCTCAATTCCCTGGGACTTCTTCATCAATAATTCACCTTGGGTTTTGAATAGAACTGCTGGAATTAATCATCATACTAAAAGCTTATTACGGTTATTCAGTTTCCATTAGAACACTGCATTTTGAAAATCTTTTTCGCACAAAAGGAAAATTCTCAATGTAGATGTGAATTTTTATCAAAACAACTTTAACAATTAAACACTAAAACTAAATATGTACTTAGTACTATATGTGTTCAAATTAGATAACTTGTAAGAAAATTAATAAAATTTCATTTAAATTTTGTAGTGAACAACCAAAACCAGAAATATGCATTAAAAATTGAGAGGGAAAGTAAATTGATTGGGTATCACTGTGAATTGTTGGACCAAAACCTGTCTAACTCAGGCTCCTACATGGTTTCCATGGCAACACAGCAACAGCCAGTCTAAAAGCTATAGTTATCACCAGACAAAAGGCTTGCCTGAGCTTTCATTTCCGTACTCAGAAAATTTGAAGGACAAACCTGAGGAACCTGAAGAAAGGACTGAAAAAAAATCCTTTCCTTTAAAAACAAAATGGAAATTTTTGAATATTTTGATGACAAAACACAGTCCTAGCATACTTCATGAACACCTTTTCCAGCATGTCCTTAAAAATCAATGCAAAATATTTAACATTTCTATATTGGTATTTATCTAAAGGCATACCTGGCAAAACAAAGGAGAATTTTGATGTTTAGTAGATATATTTTTGTGATCTTATTGGAAAAAAAATCTAGATTTTTCCATTAATCTAAATTCTGTATTTCCTTCCTCACCATCCATTGTCAGATATCTCTTTAATTTCCAATAATTTTTTTTAATCCTGATATATATGCCTGTCTTGATATCAGTATGTACATTGACCGCAGAACCTGTATAAGCCAGAAGTGTGTGTGTGATCACCTGGAACTGAGGGGTGCAGGCATTTGTGAGCCACCTGTGGTGAACTGAACTAGGTTCCTCTGTAGGAGCAGTATTCACTCTTAACTACTGAGCCATAGCTCTAGGGCTCACTGCCAAATGTTTTATTTCAAAGTCAAGTGAGGGAAAAAATGGGACAGTTGGGGGAGAAAAACATGGCAGCGTTTCTCCAAATGTCTTGTTCTTGTATTCTTTTAAAGGACTAGGTGTTACTTTTCAAAACCATTAAACGGCGAACATCAATACATCTGTGGCATTAAAAAAATGCATGCAAATTAAAATAAAGAAAGTCATGGTTGAAATGCACTAAACACATTTCTCATTCAAGCAAGTAACAGTTTCTTCCATGGGGGACGTTATTATTTTTTTTTCCTTCTCCATTGTGAATCAGTGCACTGGAGAAAATGAGAGGTCTACGTCTGTAAACCAGTCCATTGCATAGGAAGCACAAAAAGAACGGATATATTTTACTCTGAGTGGACTGACAGTGGGCAAGAATACTGGAGAGAAAACTGGGAGGAAAAGTAAAACTGTCAGCAGATGCTAATCAATTGACACTAGGTTAAAAGGAGCCTTCAGGTTGTAAAAAGCCAAGGACACAACACACCTGCCATGACTATTAATTTGTGGTTTGAAAGTGACCATGAAAATTGCCAGACGTTGGAACCCAATGCTCACTCCAAAGGGACCATACAGATGAGGACACTGACATGCTGAGGAGAAAAGACTTTTTCAAAGGAGTCTGGGGCAAGAGCTTTAATGAAACTTTCTCAGATTAGATTTTTTCAGTTCAATAATGTACTGAGAACCTATCTTAAAAGTGTCTCATTTTGAAGAGACTTTGCCCCCCTGTGCTACGTCAATTTATATGTAAATTCTATGGAAAAGCAGGCTAATGTGCCTTTTTCATGTAACTGACAGTACGAGCAAATGTATCTTGCCACTTGGCTTCCAAACAAAGACCTAGCCAGCCTCGATGTGAGGAAGTTGTACCACAAGCTCAAAATCTGAAAGAGCAAACTGTGCTGATTCATGATGTCAAAACTTGAGCAGCTGCCAAAAAAGTCAGGTGTACACGGGATCTCTGAGCATCTTTTAACTTGGGCAGTCTCTAATATATTCCACCATTGATCTTGGAAGCATGATAAGGGTTAACAACCATTAGGAAATCAATTGTACGAATAGGAAAAAGCTCTACTTTAGTAATACTGTTTCATAGTGTGTTTTATTCGTAACAAGTTACACTTGCTCTTCTGAACTTAACTGGTACTACTCTCACATGTTACTTATCCAATATTCTTCATGAATTTAAAATACTCTACTATATTTAAATTCAGACAAAGTAGTAGAAACACAAAATAAGTGAGAATGTAGCTAGTTAGATATTAGCAGGATTGGTGGTCATTGATTTGTAAATTTTTTAAAAGCAGGGACAGAAATGGTGGACTCTGATTACTGGCCAAAAATATGGTATATATGTTGTATCTATGGCCCTAGGTGGAGACATGACATTATGAGATATCTATAAGAGAAGATGAAAATCTCACTTTCTTTCTGGTGAAGAGCGAGATCATAGTTCCTTTAAGAATTATTCCAAACGGGCTCACTAATCACATGGATTGGAAAAAACTCCCCTCAAGGAAATGCTTTATTTTGGAGACTTGAGATTTGGTGTTTGCACAAAGACTGTCTAGCATGTCTAGAGTGTTTGGGTCTGTAATGATCTCTTTGGCTATAGTTTACTCTCAAGTCTCACCTCTTGGGAATTCATGCCTGTACTATAAACGTAGGGGAAAAAGATGGCAAGGAAAGTCTTAGGTCCGAGGGAGGACCTGTTGATGTTGTTTTGATAAATGGTCATGCTGACAAACTGCCTTCTAAATATTCACATTTACATTCATAGATTTGTACAGTTCATGATATTGGGAAATATGTCTTATCGTAGTGGATAGCAGTTAATGTTCAAAGAATAAACAACTGAGAGTACCTAGCCATCCATACATGGAACATCCATATCAAACTCCCCATCCTCAAGAATTGGAAAACCTCTCAGAGGAAGGGACAGAAAGAATGAAAGAGCTAGAGGATGGGGAAGAGCGCTGTCCTCCACAAGCGACACTGCTATTGCACACAGGAACTAATGGCAACTGTTGATACCTGCACAGAACTCGCACAAGCTCAAGCCAGTTAAAAATTCCATCATAGAGCTTGGGGAGGAGTTTTCCCAGGTCCTACTCCTATCCAGGAAGCTATTGGCAGTTGATGACTGCTGGAGGAAGGGGAGTCACTTTTCTTTGGGGGAGTTGGTTATTAGTAGGTTGCCCATGTCCCAGTGGATCAGCCTACACCCATGCACATGTGGATAGCATTAATTGGACTCAGTATATTATATAAACAATAAGAACAACAAAGAATGTGAGAGGGTGTGTAGTTGGGAGGAGATATATTGTGCCTGCTAGATTCAATATTTCAAATTTTACTATAGAGTAAAATTCAATCAAGCATGATAGTGTTTTCTTTAGTAAGGACTCAATCTTTTAAAGTCCAGTTCAAAGCAAATGACCAAAATATCTAACAATTTTATCTCACTAATATTGTGCATAAAAGATATGTTGTGAAATGTAACATAATTTACAAACAATTGCATTATGTATAAAATGCATGAATATAATGCACTAAATACCATATAAGTTAATTCAATTGTATCTGTTCTAAATGACTGAGCCAATGATCAGATTTGGCTATCAAAAGCCACAGGTTTGAGTGCAGTCTACTCACACTCTGTAATACAGTTTGAATCATTTCTATATCAGCCATAATGACAACTACAATGCAAATGTTATGTAAAATTTACTTTACTAAATTGTTTAGTGAATGATGATTAAAAAAAAGCAGTCCATGTGTGTTCAAAACAGATTCCAATAATTTTTTTGAGTATTTTCCTTTCATGGTTAGATATGGAGTATTCACTGTATAATAAAAACATGTCTTACTATAATATCTCAACATATCAATGATAAAATTATATATTTTATATTTTATATATAATTTTATATATAAAATTAATAACATAAATTGCAATGTAAGGACATCAATAGCTGTAATGAAATTACTTAATATCACCTTAACAATATAATTGGAATAATTCTTTTGCATTTAATAAATTTTTATACATTCATCAGTGATTATGGTAAAATCTGTCATATAAAATGACACTCATACAAAAATGTCCGTAACAGAAAAAAGTTCTATCACATCATACATGTTTGTAAAAAGGACAAGACGGCTGACTCCACTGTTCCAATCTACTTCACGCCTTTTTGTTCTTCACCTACTTGTACTGTGACCCTACTGTTTGTATTGATACCACCTTTTGAAAGCTATATGAACACAATTGTTAATTATTCTATAGGAAAATAAAACAGTCCTAATATAAACATCTCCAAACTATCATGCTCATTCTATTTTGTTTCAGTGATGTGGTATGTAGTGTTTATCCTTTCTCAGAGCACACCATTCAACTAATTGGATCCTGGATAGTATTCTTGAGGTTTCCAATTTTGTTAGTTATACTTTTAAAATTAAGACCTTCATTTTTCATTTTCACATATATTTAGTGTGTGTGTGTGTGTGTAAAGATGTGCATATTGTTTGAGGACATCTTGTGGGGGTTATCTCTCTCCGCTACTGTGTGGGTTCGGGAGCCAATCTCAAGGCATCAGGCTTGGTGGCAAAAGCATTTATCCACTGAGCCTTCTCATCAGACCATAGTAGGGCTTTTATAGAGACCATGATAAGTGAGTGTTTGCCTTGACAACACTGTCGAAATTCATCTCCTTGTATGTCATAGCTCTCAAGATTAGAAGTTACTAATGTAAATCTATAACAAAATGCTCTGAAAACAAGCATGGAAGGTTGGCTTCAAATTTTAAAATATTTTTCTATTTAGCACATAAATTTAACAGTTCTTTGTGTGTTGCCATTAGTTGCCTTGTATGGGAGAAACAGGTTTTCTTTCCTCCTCAGACTATGCCAATCTGACAGTCGCATCATTTCATCTAACAGGTGAGGGTTTCGTAATTCTAGACAAAGAAGCATGAGGGTAAAGTTTTAAAGGAAGACAAGAGGAAAGTATGAGCTCAGGATTAACAGAAGAAACAACTTGCGAAGAGGAAGCTATGACTGCACTTATTTAGAAAGCCTAAGAAAACTGTCATAACATATGGTTACTTAGTGATGACAGCAGAGTCAGTGACAAGAATTGTTTGAAGTAAGAAAAATAAAGTATTTTATTCTCTCCCTTCTGATGAATCACTGAGTGAGCTTCAGGTCTTCTGCTCCATAAAAGAAAGTGCATACATTAGAAGGCCAGTGCTTTGATGCTTGTTCATGCCTGAGGACTTGAAGCTCAGTAAACATGGGACAAGTATTTTTTTAAATCAGCTAAATAGCTAAATATACCACATTGGTATGGTGAGGATTAAATAACAAATGTACTAATTCTTTTTCTGTAGCTATCATTAAGTACCTCAAGCAGAGTAAAGTGTAAGAAAATGAGCTTTAGTTGGCTCACAGTTTATAGACTGGAAGTCTAAAAATATCATGGTGTTGGCTCTGGCAAGGGTGTCCCATGGCTGCACTGTGTGACATTATGGTGGGTGACATGATAACGCCAGAAACAAGTGTAAGAGGGAGCGATCTCAGCACCAGGTTGGAAGCTAAAGTGTGTGGCAGCTGTCAATACTGTGACTTCCCACTAATCTTCAGCTATGAGTTATCTCAGTACTGAATGAACTCTAAAATGGTATGTCCATTTTGTCAGCCAGGGTTTTGAATATAACACTTTGTTTATCTCAAATTAATAAAACATAAATATAGTTATATTTTCCTGTCTATGTAATTAGCTACAACAGTTTGCCTAGGAGAAGGAAAATCCAAACAAGATAGAGAATTTTATTGTGCAAATATTAATAAGTATGGGAGTCATAGACAGATTAGTCATACATGAAAACATTTTCTAGTCCATGAATAGTACATAGTACATTACATATGGGACACAGGTTAAAATAGAATTGATCAATGAATAATTGCTAAAACTGCTAACATAATTACTTTTAGTTATTCTTTGAATATATGGTATAATCATTTGAACTGATTCTGTATATGGAAAGACTGTTGAATGACTACTTTTCTAACTTAAACATGCAAATTCATTTTATTGTCAACATATTAAGTAAAATCAACACATGGCTGGTTATATTCAGGTCTCCAATATACTGTTTTTAGGTTTTATTTATATGTATGTGTGTTATCTGTGAGTAAAAATGAGCTTTGTGTGCATGTGCTTGATAGGACTAGAAGAAAATATTGCAGCCCCTGAAGCAGCTGCTCCAGGTGGCTGTAAGCTGGGGATGGAACCCTGGCCCTTTGCAAGAGCAGCAAGCACTTTTAACCACTGAGACATCTTTGCAGCCTCCATCCCTAACACACTTTAAAAATCACATATTATGAGTTGTAAATAGTGTAGCTTCTAACAATGCACAGAAAAATAAAACTACTTTTAAATTACTTCCAACTTTTCTAATTTCAAACTGGATTATTTAATTTGGTTTATCTTGCATTGCTTATTTATTTGAGAAATGCTGTAAATTAACTTTCCTTTTTCAAAAAGTGATTCTTTTGTATTTTCTTCCTTCTCATTTCTGTTGAGAATGTATACTTAATATTTAACAAAATATATATTTAGATATACATCCATACATATCCATATAATATTTATAAATGTATATTTATATTTAATTCCTCAACCAGGGCTAATAAATAGAACATATGAATAACTATTTAATTGTGTGAGTTACATATTTTAAATATTTTTAAACCTTGACTGGTCAGTAGATTATGTTAAGACATACAGATTGTTAAGAATTATTTACATTATAATATAGAACCTAATATTAACACAATATATTATAGAATTTAAAGACAAAAATGTTAATTGTAAAAATACATTTGTAATTAAACATTAAATCATAGATGAAAAATGGAGTTACTCTAGAGAGATGAAAATTTCCTCCATGACAGGCATTCTATTTGCAGAGACTTAGGGTGTTCCCACATGAACATGTCAGCTAACAATTATAACAATATGTACACACGTTTGATGGCCCTCCCTCCAGGAAGTGAAGATTTTTCTACCTGTGTTTTAGGTGTATGATGTGTTCAATGATTTAGTTCTAATGAATATTATGTGCAAAGGGAAAAATCAGGAATATACTGTGAAACAGCATGATAGACGATATATTATCCAAGGGATCAATGTTAACTTTTCCAGTACTAAACAATATTCTTAATATGCAGGGAGATGTATACTTCTAGTACTCTAAAGTCATAACCCCAACCTAGTCACAAAGAAGTATATATGTAGCAAATGGAGAGAAATTCTACAAACAATGGGCCAAAAAACTGAGAGAGAGAGAGAGAGAGAGAGAGAGAGAGAGAGAGAGAGAGAGAGAGAGAGAGAGAGAGAATCATATAATAAAATAATGAAGGATAGAAAAATTGCCACAGATGAAGTGAATATGAAGATATGATTCTAAATGCAACATAGTGCCTCAGATTGGATTGTATAACACCAAACAAAATTAGTGAATAATCTTAGGAATTTCCAAGTGAGAAGGCTGTCTTTGGTTAGGGAGTATTGCATCCATATTAATTGATTGATTTTGATGAATCCACAATACATTAAATATATACATTTACTAAATTTGTAGGTAATTTGTTTTCAATAAGTACCACTGCTGTGGGATGTTCTGTATGGCAAATGTGTTGCTGATTAGTCATTAAATAAAACACTGATTGGCCAATGGCTAGGCAGGAAGTGTAGGCGGGACAAGGAGGAGAATAAAGCTGGGAAGTGGAAGGCTGAGTCAGAGAGACACTGCCAGCCGCCATGATGACAAACAGCATGTGAAGATGCCGGTAAGCCACGAGCCACGTGGCAAGGTATAGATTAATGGAAATGGATTAATTTAAGCTATAAGAACAGTTAGCAAGAAGCCTGCCACGGCCATACAGTTTGTAACCAATATAAGTCTCTGTGTTTACTTGGTCGGGTCTGAGGGGCTGTGGAACTGTCAGGTGACAGAGATTTGTCCTGACTGTGGGCCAGGCAGGAAAACTCCAGTTACATACCACCATTTCCTCTTTTCTAAAAAAATAAAAATAATAGTAACTACATGCAGTAGAAACATTGGCAACAGCTAAAGAAAGGCACTCTAAAATTTTCAAGCTGTATGAGAAGCTGAGTGATGCACATATTAGAACTTCCCCATTATCTTTGTGACACTTTGTAAACATAAATTTATTTCATAATTAAACTGCTGATGAAAATAACTATTCCACAAATCAACAACATAATGAGTTTGAGTTCTAATAAGTATTATTTTATTTATCTGTTATGATCACAACCATTAAGAAATATCATATATTCTCTCCCTTCTTCTCTCTCCATGGTGTGTGTGTGTGTGTGTGTGTGTGTGTGTGTGTGTGTAAGAACAATATTGTAAGAGAATGAGGCAGTGCTGGTTATTGTGAAAGATATTGAGTGCTGTTTTTTATACTGGTCACCTACAAATCTGAGTTACAGAACTCTGTATAAATCTATCTTCTTTACTTTTAAAATACAAAAAAAAATTAGCTAGACATAATAGTCAAAATGATCTACTCCCAAGTAGTTTTCTTCAGATATATGCATTATGTCTATCATTTCCAAAGAAAAATTAAAAGTTTCTGACTCCTTTCTCTTGAGTACAGACAGCTTTATAAACTTGCCTTTGCAAATGCAATGTGGTATAAGTAAAGGTCTTAAATGTCTGAGGTCACATAGTAAGAAGTCCAGGAGCAGTTATCTGAGCCTCTAAGAGCACTTGCTCTGGCCATGTTGTCTTTGAGTCTAGCCTCTATCCTTGGAGAAATCAAAGTTCCATCAGAAGTTCAGTCACATGCTAAGCTGAGCTCAGCCACCAGCCAACATCAGTTGAGACTCCTTAAACATCCCCACTCAATTAACCCCCCAAGTGGCTATACATGTTCAAGTATCATACTACTGCTCCACATGGAGCAGAGGAATGAATGAACTATCTCACATAGGCATAAGAATTTTTTAAAAAATTATCTTGAACATTTGGGAGTAGTTTTTGTTTTATGCTAGTACTTCCTACAACTGTTGGGATAACTTCAATAACTTTTCTTATAGCTATTTTCATCACCAAAATTTTCTTAATAGTTACCAAAACTGATTGTTCATTTTATCGCCTTCCTCTTTTATACAAATCTAAAATGCAATTATGATTGAAGATATTACATTTGCAATACTTATGTGTTGTCAACATGTTTCACACAGGCAACTAGATACCACTACCGAATAAAGATGCCAGAAATTAATTTTGAATTTGAAAAATACATGCAGATAAATTAACACTGTATATAAGGACTAATTGGATTAGCTCACACATGGTTTTAATTAATTAAACAACTAATTATTGAACACCTGCCACTACCCAATCACCATGCTAGGCATAATAGATGAAATGGTGAACAAGATGGGGTGGGTGCTTTCCTTCTGTAATTTTAGATGCAGTCTAGCAAAAAGATAAACATTACATAAGCATTTGTGACAGAGTGCAATATGTCTCCCTATGTAGAAGTCAAAATGACTGTCACCCAAGGCATGATCACAGCCCTTCATCAGACTCACAGAATAGTGCTGGGATTTCAATTTTTAACAAAAAACACAGTGGCATTTGTTAAGATAAAAGTGCTAGGTATTTCTGTTGGTTGAGAAATAAAAAAAATAAATTACTGAGACACTGATATCACGAACTGGGAATGTTTAAGCATCTCAGGTGGAGACACTTAGTATTGGAAATGGTTTAAGTCATTAAAAGTTAATCATTTGTTTCCTACTGAAAATGAACATTGGTTAATAGTAGATATCTGAAAGATATTTTCACTCTCCTCTTTTTCCTGAGTTTCCTCTATCCGGCTATCTACGTGTGGGTATCTATTCAGTCACTTCTCATCTGGGCTTCCTAGAGAAAGTCTCTGGGTAAGTATGTCCAGTCCTTTGGTCTTCTTTCCTCTCCCAGTCCATCATTTCCTACCACCTACTCTCATCACCATGTGATTTCCTAGTGTCACTTGGAGTTAAAATACCTAAAGTTATCTTCCTAAAGACTCCATGGCTTCTGCCATTTCTGTTTCTTTTAATACCTATTCTCCATATCACTCAAGAAAATGAAAGCATATACAGTCAAAAAAATCCTTTCTTTAGAATGACTCTGATAAGTATTTTATCAATTCTCCTTTCCAATGTTTCCTAGAACCAATTTAACTTCATAGACATTTTCTTTGCCTGGTCCATACCAGCGTTTACCTTCCTTCTCTTATTCTCCATGCTACACAACAATTTTTCTCCATCAGAAAAATATATTCAAGGAATAAACCTAAACTTACACCAGAAAGGGAAAATGTTTTGTAGTCTTCTATTTTTTTTGCCACACTCTTCCCTTTAATTTCAGCCTTTACTTTCTTTTATACAAGTGTGTACACACATATTATATGAGTAAATTGTTTGAGAATTTTATACATTATATTTTAATCATTTCCTCTCAAAACCACCCCCCGCTTCTCTACCCACTCACCTTTGAGTCCTTGTTATTGCTTTTTAAAAGAACCATGAAGTTATATTGGTGCGATCTGTGTCTTCTTCAGTATGTGACATCCCACTGGAGTATATTTTACCTACCAAAGGCCATAACCTTAAAGAAAACTTACTCTCCCAGTAGCTATCAAATGCAAATAGCTCCTCAACTGCGGGAAATTTGGGACTACCTCCTCGAGCCAAGCTGTGGATTTTTTAGACTTTGAGCTTGTGCAAGTCTTGTGCATGCTGTCCCACTTGATGTGAGGTCATTGTGAAACTTCCCTGATGTATCTAGTAAATGCTGTTTCTTTCCAGTCACCCACCCCGCCACTTCCCGTTCTCACAATCTCTCCACCTTATTGTCCACAATAATCCCTGAGCCTTGAAAGGAGTTGGTGTGATATAGAAGTCCACACTAAGACTGAACATCTATAGTAGAAATAAGTAGAAATAAAAAATGTGTGCCGGGCGGTGGTGGCGCACGCCTTTAATCCCAGCACTCGGGAGGCAGAGGCAGGCAGATCTTTGTGAGTTCGAGGCCAGCCTGGTCTACAGAGCGAGCTCCAGGAACGGCGCAAAGCTGCACAGAGAAACCCTGTCTCGAAAAAAAAAAAACAAAAAAAACAAAAAAAAAAATGTAACACTTTTGAGTCCAATTACTTGAAAATTTTAATCAAAGTATCATGATATATGTACAACAAAAACAAAGAAAATATTTGTCCCCAAACTAGAAAATTTAATGATGGATGTCTCTGAATTTTAAATTAACAGTACATCAATAACAACTATATTTATTAGTGTTAATGATCTTCAAAGAAGACAAATAAAATCTTATAGAATGCATCATATTACTATAGGCTAATTTCAAAACTAGATTTTTGTTTTGAACTTTAAACATAACCCAATGATACTTAACTACTCATCTCCATTCATCTATCTATAGTTGCTGACTAAACATAATAAAATATTAAACATGGATGTAACAAATTTAACACAAACAAAAATTAATGTACATGGTAATCTGTTAAAACCTGAGCTACAGACAAGTAACCTGACCAAAATAAATGAGGAATCTCAAAGTAAAACTCATCAGAATCAACACGATAGGTTATATTTATGTTAAGTGAGCAGCTCATTAAAATGGGAGTGTCATGTTTGACTGCATTGAGGCAGGAAGTGGGATTGGAAGGAACCTAATAGTGACATTACATAAAGAACTGCCTCTGCTTGAGGCCCTCTGGCTTTAGGTTGAAACCTGTCCCTAATTAGTTCCTTAATCCTGTACAGTTAATTTCCTTTTGTAAAAAGATGATCTGTTATGCTCTCCTATTAAAAACTGCTAACATGGACATTGGTTTTTAACTTCAACAACAGATTTTTTCATAAAAACCTTGGAATACCCTTTAATCCCAGCACTCGGGAGGCAGAGCCAGGCGGATCTCTGTGAGTTCGAGGCCAGCCTGGTCTCCAAAGCGAGTTCCAGGAAAGGCGCAAAGCTACACAGAGAAACCCTGTCTCGAAAAACCAAAAAAAAAAAAAAAAACAAAAACAAAACCTTGGAATACCTCACAATATTTTCAGAGCTGATATTCATAGTCTATTTATTTTTATTGAAAGCAGGTGGACTTGAGTTTTAATATCCATATTAATGAAGAAGAATAAAATTAAATATGCTCCCTTTGAATTATCACACATATCAGTTTTCTTGGATCCTAAGTCAAGGACAGAGGAGCAAATCTCTTATATCCGCTTTATCTTGTCTTTGTTCTTTTCTCCACCAGACATAAGGAGACTTACTTTCTAAAATAGATAGATACATGCCAAACAGAGAATTCCTCATCCTACCCTAATTCAATAAGGTCTTAGACATCACAGAAAAGGAATGGGAAAATACATCTTTATATGGTTGTAATGACTTGTTTTAATTAGTATCTCCCAATTTTTTATGTTAATATTTATGCATAAGCCAAAGAAATGGAATTAGGCCAAAGAAGAAAAAATTCACCTATGTGTCACATTTTCAGTTTCAACCCAGCACTCTTTCTTGAGTGATCTACCCCTTCACCATCTTCCTAGTCCCTAAACCTGGCTGTGGAACTACTGGCCAGCAAAGGCTCTGCCTGAGTGCCAATAAGGCTCTGTGTGCCATCTGCAGATATCATCTGCCATTCACTGCACAGTTTAAAGGGAGAAAGAGCTGCATACAAATCAGCACTTATAGCCATCGTATTTGTATTGACTGATATTAGCATTTGCTACAGCACAGTTACTTAACATTGCAATGCTGTTTCAACTTCCTTAGGTCCTTTGAGTTAACTTAAAATTAAAACTGTATTTTGTAGTCATTGAAGTGAGTTTTAAGCATCTACCTTTTATATGTTAAAAGTTTAGCTTATTAATGAAGCACAAATAACTATATAATGGTGCCTTTAAAGAAAAAAATGTAAAATTTCTGCCCAATTTAACGTTATTAAGACAGTGTTCTCTTCTCCATCTACTTAACGGCTTCTGAGAAGCCCAGGTTCCCAATTTCTGAGCATGTTTAATCGACCACTATGGTTGTCATGACAACCAGCACAGAGAATTCTGAGCTTACATGGGGCATTTCAATACAGTGACCCAATTACTATCTGTCAACAAATTCAGCAGCAAAATAAAGGGGGGGGGGACTAACACATTAATGAGATTTCCTGAATCTGGATGAAAGATATTTCCTTCAATTTTTGAAAGCGTCCAGAATGACGCAAGTATCACAATCCCAATGCTCTTGTTCTCTTCCTTGGATATTGTATTTATGAGCTTATTTTCCATCAAAAAATATTACAGCCACTGTGTTTTAGCTGCTTTCAAATGCCTTTGGAGATAAATGTGGTGTACAAATGCTCAATTCTTCAAAATGGAAACCACTGAATTTCAATATTAACTTACTTGCTTAAATAAAAAAGAATAAAAATTACTGAAGCCATGGGTTAAAGAGTATAACCCTGCTAGCTATTGATTATGAAGGTCTTCTCCTTAAAAGCTAGAATAGCACATGTTGTGGATGGAGGTCCTTACAACCAAAGAAAATGTCTTGTTTGTTGCTTATAAAATGTTAGTTTGTTTCATTGGGGAAGGCAGTAAACCTAAATATGCTTGTACTGGGATGAAAGAAATAGTTAAGCTAATTTTTTATACTTGTATCATATATTTTTACTCACTTGATAATTCTCATCATATATATGATAATAATGAGATTTGAGGAAGAATTCATGTGCATATATATGTGTAACAGAAAAAGAAAGCAGAATAAATTTGTAAAATATGAATGTTTCTGTTTTCTGTTAAATCTTTGTTTTGTGTTTTTAATATAATTTATGCCTAAGCTTTATCAGGTTAACAGAAAATCACTACTCAGGCTTATTTTTTTTTTTTTTTTTTTTGAGACAGGGTTTCTCTGTGTAGCTTTGCGCCTTTCCTGGATCTCGCGCTGTAGACCAGGCTGGCCTCGAACTCACAGAGATCCGCCTGCCTCTGCCTCCCGAGTGCTGAGATTAAAGGTGTGCGCCACCACCGCCCGGCTCAGGCTTATTTTTGAATAACACTGAGTTACAGGATGTCCGTTTTATTTAAAAATATAATATATATGTAATAAAAAGAATATATTATTATTGTATATTTTTTGAAAACACTGCAATAAAGAATGTGTTTAAAATTAATATAGAACTCTAGTCTGAGTCCTTAAAATAAATGTCATGGAATCTTTAAAATGATAATCATGAAATCCTTAAAATAAGATCATGGAGTCTAAGTGACCTGCCACATGCAGTCAAGTCAACTAGTGTCGGTCACGGAAGTGGAATATTTCTTCATTGTTCACTCTGACTTTTTAAAAAGTTTAATGTCTGCCATCACGAGTTTTATCATATAAAGAAAACAATCTAGAAAAACTAACTTTACGTCTTTAAAACCGCACTTAGAAATTAAATGTGATCTAAGTATCAGAGAAAGGACTCAAGCACCCTTCATCTAATGAATATTACTCATGGATGATTGCATCCATAAGGAAACTCTAACCAAAACACACAGAAGTATTTAGAACACAGTGACACACACCTATGCCTCACATTCTTCTAATAAAATAGTATTATATTCTCAGTATTTTGTCATCTCGACTTTTTTTTTGAAAAATTAATGGAGTATCCGCCAAAAACAACCAGAAACATTTCCATATATTAACATAATTATGGAGGCCCACTTAAAACAATTTGTGTGTATGGGTACACACATGTGTGCAGTTGTGCCCATGTACAACATGGATGTGGAAATCAGGACTGCTCTAGATGCTGGCTTCATTTTTCACTTAAGAAGACAGGGCCTCTCATGGCTCTGGAACTTTTCTTTATACTGTAGGCTAGCCTAGCTGGCCAGTGAGCATAAGGGAGGCTGTCTCCTC
The DNA here is from genome assembly GCF_007827085.1 of Peromyscus californicus insignis. Lineage (NCBI taxonomy): Eukaryota > Metazoa > Chordata > Mammalia > Rodentia > Cricetidae > Peromyscus > Peromyscus californicus. The sequence continues at coordinate 45,434,236 of NW_026294534.1, read as the reverse complement.
CCTTATAGCCACCACGGAGCTTCCAGGGGTGCTGCTGTGCCATGATCTTGTTTGGAAATCTGAGCTCAGGTCATCTTGCTGTAAGGCATTCAATTTACTGAAGGAGCTATCATCCAGCCCCAAAGCCTATTTTTAATCAAATTGGTAACTTGATATCATAACCTGTGGTCATATTCACATATTAATATTATAGCTAAGAGTCTTCAGACAGTATAGTCATCAGTATAACTGGCATGGGAACAAAAGAATTTATTAATGCAGGCAGTAATGATACAAACACTAGTTATATTTGTTTTGCTGACAGAAGAAAAATAAATCAGTTTGAATGAGTAATATGATCTCACTAAAATGTATTTTTACTTAGTTTTTATTTAGAATTTAAAGGCCTTGTTCATCACTAGCAGCACACACTATTTGTTTCTTTGGATTATGAACTGGACTGATATCATTATGCCAAGAAGAGGCTCAGTCAAACTTGGAGATATTGTAATTAGAGTAGGGTTATATTTTGTCACAAGAGAAATGTTGTTGAGCTTTCCATTTACATTAATAGAATAAAATATGGTTAAAATGAAGTAAGAAAATGTCAAATAATTATTGGTAAATTATGTAATTGAAAATGAGGCTAGAGAGTTTATTCTGAATCAAATGGGGACGAGATAGATACACCAAAGTAAAGAAAATCAATATATCTTAAATGTACTAAAATAATATAAGCTATTTAATTATTCACCTATTATTTATTTTATTTTTACAGTGATGGGGTTTAAAACCCAGGTTTTGTGCATGCTAAGTAACACTATATTACTATGCTATATTTTGATCCCTAATGAAAGCCTATAAGCTACAGAATTCATGAATATATTTAGTTTGACAGGGGAAACAACCCTTTATGTGAATAAAGATTGAATGAATTGAAATGTGTGAATGAAAACTGAAATAGCTCAGGACAAAAATTGATTAGCAGTATTAGCAAATGATTGGATGAAAATGAAAAAAATCACAATTAGGAGAAATGACTGAGGGAAAGAATTTGGTGGATACTTAGATATTGATCAAATGGGGAACTTAATAGTTATTAGCAATTCGTAATTATTCGTAATGACTCATTGGCTTCTAGCATGGGAAATGTAGGAAGTGATGACTGAAGTGATGAAATCTGAGAACAAAGAATGTAAAATACTATCAACATAGTACATTCCATCCTGAACATCTTCCATCTGAGGTACATTGACATGTACGGTAGGAAGCTGAGTAATGCCTACAGCGTAGGTGCCTTTTACTTGAGTAAGTGCTGTGTTTAATAACTTGTTTATAAATAATAGTACGTGGCAGAAATGATAGAATGTTACGTCCAGGATTACATCACAAATATACTGTGGGCTGAACTTAGCATCTCTCTTCTGTATCTTTACTGTGTTTTTGCTTTAGAGAAGCCAAAGCCAAGTACTATGGAGGTAGCAGCCCCATGGGGAGATTTACACTCGTTAAGCTGTCAAGCCAATTTCCTCCTTTACCCCAGCTGAAGCTTACACAAGATTCTGACCTTATCCAACAGCTTGGCTGAACTATTCAAATGTTTTAACACATCACCCTGTTTGTCTCAAATGCCACTAAGACTTTCTTACATGTGTACTTATTTATGCATGGAGTGCTAGTTGTAATTTAGTTATATTTTCATATCAAAAGGTTTATCATCTAGTCTGTTTATTGACAACTGGGAGAATTTTTTGGCTTGTAGCCATCCTAAAATAATCATTAAGTTTCTTCATTACTAAATTTTATACTTTTGTTATATATCCTAACAAAATTTTGCAATGGATTTGCAATAGTTTTACAATGGACTAGGAGGTAACTGTACTCAATTAATTAAGATAAAATACAATCTAAAAGGTAAACATATCCTAATCATTTCAATAATCAAGTAGGGAATTACATGATTTTATCAATACAAAATCCATTGAGTCTAATTTATGAGCTCATGATTGTGCAGCCGTCCATTGGAGCATGTGCAACCTACCAAGGGCCACATCCTGCCAGAAAACTGGCACTCTCTCTTCGCAGTCATCAACTGTCAATAACCACTCAGCAAGGGGTTTAGGGTTTGTGTGATACTCCTTCATCAATACTTGGATGTTTGGTGACTTGATCTTTTGTTAACTATCACAGCTGCTGTGAGTACATGAGTGTTTGCATGAGTACTGCCATGATCAGAAGACAGTCCTCCCGAACTCCAAGCTCTTACAATAATTCCGCCCTCTTTTTCAAGATATGCCCTGACACTTGGTGGGAGGGTGTGTGATACAGGTGTCACAATTATGACTGAGCACTCCCCAAACACTTATTACACCGCAGATTGCCATATAAAAAGCACAGTTGCTGAATCTATTAGTCAGGGAGACCCAAGAGACTTCCAAAACAATATAGAGTATTGACATTTATTCTTGGTTGTCTGCCAGAACTTAATGGTAAGAGCCTATTGCTGAAAACACCATCTACACATACACCCTTTTGTTATAGAAAATGGAGAAATGCCGGGTAGTGGTGGCACATGCCTTTAATCCCAGCACTCGGGAGGCAGAGCCAGGCGGATCTCTGTGAGTTTGAGGCCAGCCTGGTCTCCAAAGTGAGTTCCAGGAAAGGTGCAAAGCTACACAGAGAAACCCTGTCTCAAAAAAACAAAAACAAAAAAAAACAAACCAAAAAAAAAAAAAAAAAAAAAAACCAAGAAAATGCCTGGCAATATATATTCTTGGGTGCAAAGTCCATGAATGCTATGGGGGTAAACAACTACTTTCTGATTAGAATCAAGGCCTGACCCGCAGAAGGAAATCCATGCCTAGCCCCAGGGCAGAACAAACTACATTAATTTGCTAAGTGGACATACTATCATGCTATCTTCTAAATAAGCATTACTCAGCTTTCAGTCTTCTTCAGAGAAGCATCTTTCAGCAGTGACTGGTCAATGTGTAGAGAATAAGCCTCTCTGAAACAGTCTGCCATTAAGGGCACATCAGTTTCCTCGCTTTATACATGGCCAATATAAGGTAAAATTAGATTTCACATCTATGTTGGAATATTTCTGCTTATTTCTTCTATGCTAGAGTAGTTTTTTTTATTATGAATAGGTAGCAGCCAATAAATAAATAAACCAGTCAATCCATGTTATTGACTTATGTTGTCTTATCGAGGATAGGCTATAATCCAGCAGTGGTATTCACATCTGGAAATTCTGGAAGAAGTTCTAAGGTATGATTCCTATGGGTATTGCTGAGGGAAAGTCAGTTTATAAGTTCTTCCACTGATGCAAGAGCTATTTGTTTATTTGTTTTAGCCTAATGAAGATATAATCAGTTCCCAGAGGTATTTTCTTTCCCTGAGGAACTTGCTTTGAAAGTTTTCAAATCCAAAACAACAGTCTCAAGAATTGCTACCTGTGTTTTGAGTTTAAATTTTATGTTCCTCAACATTTTTCAAAATGATTTTTTAATTGTCTTAGATTTATCTTCTCTAGAAAGATCAGTTAATTTATTGTCATATTCCATATCAATGTATGACAAACCTCTAGTTATTTTATTACATTTTTATATAGTACCTTTATTAATAAAACAATGCCAGAAATAAATGATAAAAATATAGTGCATGAAAATTAAGGTAACAATAGATACATCTTTTATTCATTTTATTTTTTGTAAGTAATAGTGTCGTGTGTTATTTTTCAATCATAACATAGATAATCAGCCAACATAGATTATTATGCTTATAAACAGTTTTCATTGGGGCTTTTCTCAACTATAGCACAAATTTTCTTTGTTAGTTACGATTGTTAACTAGCTTGTAAGATTGAAAAGGGTAATAAAACTGACAATCCATGATGTCCACAGATGTGATATATCAATGCTTATGAATACCCTTAAATAATTCAGTTCTGATGTATTATAGTGAATCTACAGTAATAGATATATTGATAAACAAATTAATATTTTCAGAACTTTTTCTTCATCATTCCCTGATTTAAATTTTCTTCTATATCTATTGGGTTCCAAGGTGTAAGTCACTTCACATTTCACAATGCTTTTTTGAAGTAATCAAGAAATAATTAAATGTGATTTTTAGGTTTCAACACCCTTTTGGTTTTTCAAAGTAATAATTTCTCCCTCTATTGAAAATAGATTTTTATATGATATATTCTGACTACGATTTTCCTCCCCATCTCCACTCCTGTCCAGATCTCCATCTTTTCTGCCTCTCATCAGAAAACCAACAGGTAGCTAAGGAATAATGATAAAATAGGATAAAACAAAAACAAACAAACCAGAACAGGACAAAACAGAGTCCTAACAACACTCTGCTTTCCTCATAGATCAGTCCTGGTTCAGCCATCATCAGAGAAGCTTCCTCCTGCCACAGGTAGAAACAAATACAGAGACCCACAGCCAGACAATAAGCAGAGAATGAGAAACTTCAGAACACTCAGTCTTAAATGGGACGTCTCCTTCAAATCCCTTCCCTCAGATCTTAGCGAGCCCTGCAGAAGAGGGGCCAGTGTAAGGGCGTAAATATATTTATTATGTTTTTGTAAAATTCATTCTGTACACTTGCAGATCAAGGTTGCTCTTCTGTGATATGTGGGCTGTTAGGTTTTAAAGACTATCTTGGAATACAATTAAAGAGCTTAGTATTTGATGTACTAAGACCTATTTTAAGTTTAATATTTTACCTTGCAAAAGCTTTAATTAAAGATGTTATTTTAAAAGAGAGAGAGAGAGAGAGAGAGAGAGAGAGAGAGAGAGAGAGAGAGAGAGAGAGAGAGAGAGAGAGTTGATGGAGGACACCAGGAAAGCAGGCCTTTTAAAAACACCAGGACCAACACATATTTGAATTCACAAAGGCTATGACAATGTCCACAGGGCCTGCACAAGTCTGCACCAGATGGGGCCCTAGAGCTGAAAGGAGAAGTGAAAACATGCTCCCATCCCTAACCGAGAAGCTATCTCCAGTTGATAACCACTGTAAATGAAAAATTAATTTTCTTCAAGGGAGTCTCTCTGAGATAAAAAAAATTCTTAAGGGCATGCCCCATGCCCAGCAGAATATGATCTACACAAAATGAACTCAACAGCATCTTTGCAGGTTCAACGTCTTGTAATGTTGAGTCAGGGCACTTTTTTAACCTTGCGGGTCCCTTGTGTATATATATATTACAACCTTCAGTTTTGTGTTTTTATGGGATTCCTGTGTGTTTCAACATGTGTCTCTGCATTTATATGTGTTTCTTGTACTTTTTCTAAATATCTTTTCTTTTCTTTTTTGAGATAAGGTCTCACTATGTAACCGTGGCTGGAATTTGCTATATAGATCAAGCTAGCTAGAACTCACAGAGCTTCACTTAAAGACATATACCACTACAACTGGCATCAAAATGAAAATTTGAAGATATTGCCTAGAACATGCTTAAAGTTCTCATTCGAAATAATTTCAATATCTGACTATGTAGTTTCCTCAAAATTAAGTTTCAAATATATTATTTTTATGTTCAAATATAAATTAAAAATGTCTATTGCAAAAATTATCAGAAATGGTATCAATTCTCTAAGTGTGGTACAAGAAATAGCATCTATAGCATTGCCTATAAAAACATTAGAACTGTAAAGTTTTAAGCCCTAACTCACAACTGCTGACCTAGTAACTCAAGATGTACAGACAATGAATCAGAAATCTATGCTCTAACATACCTCAAAATAAGTAAGACTAATGACTGAAATATGAGACCTACTCCTTGAGCTGGTGGTGTTGAATACACTTGTTGAATTAATAGGGATAAATGAATTTGAGTGTCACAAACATTTATTGCAAAATGTGCTTAGTAGTAATTTTTCATTTATGTATTATTCACTTCTAAAAATTTAGGAAAAAATCCTCATCCTTATTTGTCAAAGAGAGATACTAAATCATTTGAAGGATTTTAATTTAAGATTATAATAATCCTAAATCCAAATGTCTTTATATTCCATTCACCTCTTTAAAATAATAATATTCTGCATTTGATATTTTTATTCTAAATATACAAGAAGAATAAACAGATAAGACCCTGTTGCTGAAGTTACCAAATAGAACATCTAAAAATCAAGCTAATGTTTTTTAATATGCATTGAGTAATTGTATGAGTTATTGCATCTCTCAACCTCATATGAGAAGCTTCTTTTTGTACGAGATGACAAGTGACAACGAAACCCACAACTAACTGTTTAGATGAAGAGAACAAGAGATAGTGGAACACTCAGTCCTAAATGGGACAACTCTATCAATCCCTTTTCCTCTGAATCCCAGGAATCATTATGGAAAATGGAGCACAAGGATTGTCAGGACATGGTGGCAGAGGATTACAAGTAAACAGTTTTTTTTAGACACAGTAGGGAAACTGCACACATGTTCTCACAACAATTGTGATAACACATGCAAGATGATCTTTAAGTTCAAGACAGAACAAATCCCAGCGTGGAGAGGGCAGGTGGGTACAGCACTCCTTTAGAGGAGGGGTTGTTGGCTCTTGATAGCTGCTTTGGAGTGGTTTTCTTTAAGGGTGTGGCCTCTGGTTGTCAACCAAGCACTAGAGGAATACAGCTCGACAAGAATATTTGAACAGCACAAATTGGAGCTGAGTTTAAAAAAATAGAAAGAGGACACAGAAAGGGAATGGAGTGGTGGATCTGAAAGAAGAGAGCTGATTTTAATATGATTAAAATACATTGTAAGAAATTATTTAAAACTTAAAAAAATACAATTAATAAAAGAATGAGGTAAAAAAGAATCCAGTCCAACTAAAAATCTAGGGCCAACCCCTGCATAAGAGAGACAGTTGTGTAGCTTGATCTGTTTAAGGGCCCCCCTGTCAGTAGGATCAGGATCCATCCCTGGTGCATGAGCTGACTTTTTGGAGCCCCCTACCTATGGTGGGACACCTTGCACAGCCTTGATGCAGGAGGAGGGGCTTGGACCTGCCTCTACTGAATGTACCAGGCTCTGCTGACTCCCCATGGGAGGCCTTACCTTGTTGGATGAGAGAATGGGGGGTGGGTTGGGGGTAGAAAGGCTGGGAGGCAGGAAGAGGGAAGAGAGGGGGATCTGTGGTTGGTATGTAAAATGAATAAAAAAATTCTTAATAAGAAAAAAATATGGGCCAAGATCTGGGGTCATAATATATATAACTATCTATCTATCTATCTATCTATCTATCTATCTATCTATCTATATCTATATCTATATCTATATATATTTACTTAACACATGTTAAAAAATAAGAAGTAGTACTGCCTTCCAAACAATAAAGAATAAAAGGCATGCTACAGAAAGAAGAAAACTTAGAGTACATATTGGACTAAACAATCATTAAAAATAGGGTAAAATGTTGTCAACTGCCTTGTATATTTAGCAAAACTCACCCTTTCCAAAATCTTAAAAAGGAACAAAATTTAGATTTTTTTAGAAGAATAGGTGAAAAAGTCTTACTAACATCCATAGATCAGTAAGTTTTAAGTATTACAGTTCCTCTAAGTTTCACACTCATGTCTTCAACTTGAGTGAAATCTTCTACTAAGCAAGTGTAGCACCTAGCTAAATATAAAGACTTTATCCTTCCTTCCTTCCTTCCTTCCTTCCTTCCTTCCTTCCTTCCTTCCTTTCTTTCTTTCTTTATTGGTTTTTTGAGACAGGGTTTTTCTGTGTAGCTTTGCACCTTTTCTAGAACTCACTCTGTAGCCCAGGCTGACCTTGAACTCATAGAGATCCACGTGCCTCTGCCTCCCGAGTACTGTGATTAAAGCTGTGTACCAAAGACTTATTCTTTTTTGGCCCATTATAAAGAATCAGTTGAACAACGAGTTGGATATTTTTGAAAAGATTAACAAGACTAATAAATCTTTTTTTTCTTTTTTTTAAATTTATTTTAATTTATTTTGCAATACAATTCAGTTCTACATATCAGCCACGGATTCCCTTGTTCTCCCCCCTCCCGTCCCCCTCACCTTCCCCCCAACCCCCCCCCCCCCCATTCCCATCTCCTCCAGGGCAAAGCCTTCCCCACAGACTGAGGTCAACCTGGTAGACTCAGTCCAGGTAGGTCTAGTCCCCTCCTCCCAGGCCGAGCCAAACAATCCTGCATAGGCCCCAGGTTTCAAACAGCCAACTCATGCAATGAGCACAAGATCTGGTCCCACTGCCTGGATGCCTCCCAAACAGATCAAGCCAATCAACTGTCTCACCCATTCGGAGGGCCTGATCCAGTGGGGACCCCTCAGCCATTGGTTCATAGTTCATGTGTTTCCATTCATTTGGCTATTTGTCCCTGTGCTTTATCCAACCTTGGTCTCAACAATTCTCGCTCATATAAACCCTCCTCATTCTCGCTAATTGGACTCCCAGAGATACACCCGGGGCCTAGTCATGGATCTCTGCATCCAGATCCCTCAGTAGTTGGATGAGGTTTCTAGCACAACAATTAGGGTGTTTGGCCATCCCATCACCAGAGTAGGTCAGTTCGGGCTGTCGGGGCTGGAGAGATGGCTCAGAGGTTAAGAACACTGACTGCTCTTCCAGAGGTCCTGAGTTCAATTCCCAGCAACCACATGGTGGCTCACAACCATCTGTAACGAGACCTGGTGCCCTCTACTGGCCTGCAGGCATAATGCTCTATACATAATAAATAAATAAATCTTTAAAAAAAAACAAAGACTAATAAATCTTTAGCAATAAACAAAAAGAGCGGGAGAGAACCCTAATTAATAAACTCAGAGATGGAAAATGAGGCATTAAAACAGTCACCAAGGAAATTCAGAGACCATAAGGACATTCTTTAAAAATCGATGTTCCACCAAATTGGAACGTCTGAAAGAAATGAATGAATTTTGAGATATATTTGGCACACCAATATTAAATCAAGATGAAATAAATGATTTAAATAGAACCAGATCTATTGAGATAGAAGCAGTAATTAAAAACATACTAACTAAAAGTAAGCCCGGGGACCAGAGAGCTTCAGTGAAGAATTCTACCAAGCTTTCAAAGAAGAGCAGTAAAATTCCTAAAATTATTACATAATAGAAAATGAAGGAACCCTTCCCAGTTCCTTCACTGAAGCCAGTATCACCCTGATACTAAAACCAGACAAAGACCAAACAGAAAACTTAAAGGCCAATATCTCTGATGAACACAGACACAGACATTCATTCTCACTTTCTCCTCTTAATGCAATGAGTTTCCTCATGAAAACAATTTTGTTAGGGGAAATATAAAATGCATTTTCATCCCAGAATCCCAGAACAGAAAGAAGTATTCAGATTTTGTCTCGCACGTCTGAAGTTGCATTTCACATGGAAGTGAAAAAGAAGGCAATTACAACTCTTTGCCATAGGGTAGTCATAACAAATGGCTCAAAGATTTCAGTGCTCTGATATTTAGTGATTAAAACATAGAAGAATAATGCCCTCTTTATATTTTCACTGTTCATTTTTATAAATAAATAACAATATTCTTTCTGAAACATACTCCAGTGTTGTTATGCATCATCTGAGCATCATGGCAGCTTTTATAACACTCTTTGTTCAGTGGCCTGAGGAAGCTTTAGTCAGTATTTGCTACTAGACCCTTACAATAACCAACACTCTAATAAAATATATAAAGTTAGTTGTTGGCTAAAAAAAATTATTCAATTTTTAATTGTGAGCCAATGTAATTTGAGAGCAATAGCATCTGACAGAGATGGAGAGTGAGTAATGGTTATGGGTTTTTCAATATAGGGAGTTAAGTGAATACATGAATTCTATATCATAATATGTTAAAAGCTTTCTCCCTACTCTGCTGAATATATATTTAGAGAATTAGTCATCTTAAAATATCTTAGCATCCCTGTGTTGTACTGGTGTTTCTATAACTGTAGAATTCAAAAGAAAGCAGAGTACCAATGTTAAGACCAAATATTATATTGATGATATAAATTTAAATAGAACATAAAATTTTACGTAATTTTCCATGAAAAATATTTTAACCATATAAAATAAGCCATAGATTCAATGTACAGATTACTAATATTTTTATGAAAGAGATACATAGACACATTCATAAAACCTGTTAGCCCTTAAAGGTAGACACAAATGTCAGTAATAAGTATTTGTTACCTCTTTGAAGAATTAAGCTTTTATCTAGTGTCTTAACAAATTTGTATATAAAGATAGCATTATATTAATAAACATTTTCCCGTGTATCTTTTTTGTTTACTATATAACTGGCATCTAAATTATGAAGTTATTTTGACTTTTCAAGATTTCATTTTCAACTTTACACAGTAGTGATTTCACAAGTTTTAAATATGTACACTTGTAATAAGTGTATAAAAATATTAGTAACCAAAACTGGAGGGAGAAAAAGATGAACATCAAAATGTCCTGAATAAATGATCCTGACTCATCATTAATTTAAACTTAATTGTTATGATTTCATGAGGTTTTTTATTTAGATTTAAAATAGCAGTTAATTCTAGAAATTGATATATGAAACATAAAAATTAAGAATACAAGAATAAAAATTATGTTATTTACACGTTATTCTTAGAACTTATTACCACAGAAATTTATTCATTAGAAATATTCAATGAACTCTTATCTTATTTACTTGTCCTAGATAATTTCAAACTGCAATTTCTACCATTTTGGTTTCCTTTATCAACACAGAAATGAACAAAGAAAGCCCATGAACAGCAAAGGTTGAAATTGTTATTCTATTATTCCTTAATCAACATCATACAAAATGTTTTAAGATCTAACTCTCGTTCCAAATTTTTGTAACTATCTGACGAACTTGACAGTCCAATGTGTTTCGCTTAATTGCTAGACTTGGGATGCTAAAAATATGTGGGTTCTTCAATAACAGAAAAGGAAAAATCTCTTCAGTCTGCTGAAAGCTGCTATCAAACTGCTGAATATTATCAGGTTGAAGAATAGAAGATTATTTTGGTTCAAATCTAATGACATAAAATGGAGTCAAGGCAGCACTCTCCCAAGTCTTCAGTTGCTTTGTAAGAACTGTCTCTGGGAGGAGATGTGCTCACACTTCCTCTTTTCTTGTATGGTTGACATTATCTTCATCCTCTTCTCTCCCTTCCTCTACGGTCTTCCCCTTCTCTGTCACCCATTACCATTTCATCATCCCCAGATATGAAGGGACTTGCTTTGTCAGTTAGGTGCAAAAAGAACTAGAATTCTTACCTTTAAGGAGTTTGTACTTTGAAAAAGCAGACAAGAAATAACATCTATACATAAACGTATGAACAATAAGACATGCTGTGTATTAAATGTCAAACATTTAGAAAATAGCTGTTAGGACAACTCAAAGTGATTTATCTTTCAATACTTACTTTCTGCCTCTAGGGAAAGTGCTTAGCTACTTAGAACATAGTCACAATGTGCTATGAAGAGAGGAACCAAGAGTGGATATTTGATTAATACACTTTTATGTACAGAAACTACAGTAGTTCCAATTGTTCATGATTAAATTTGATCCAGTAACACAAAACACAAAGAAAATCATTCTGAAAATGTTAGTTTCTGAAAAATGAAGAAAAAGAGTGCATATTTCAAAACAGGAGGCAACATGAGTGATACTTTATGTAACATTCTTCTCGTGAAAAGAACCCATCATAGCCCTCTATCAAACATTCTAAAAGTCCAATTAAACATTTTAAAAATTCATCATATCTTATATGTGTTTTGGAAAGCAATCTGGTTATAACAGTATCCAGTGCCTTCATATGCTGATATTTTTTTATTTCTAAAGGAATGCACAACATTTAAAGCCAACAACCACCCTCACTTTGTTTTTGGCTCCCATATTTGTTAGTATTATAAATTAACTCCTCAGTGAACACTATAAATGGTCCCCAGTAATGGACTGGTTTTCTTCTAAGATCAAGATTCATCTTTCTATTCACAATTAGAGAAAAACCAACCAGTGATCATCTATCATTCGTAGTTTCACAGAACAAAAAAGAAACCTGGTCCAGGTTAAGACTATCCAAGATGAAATTCCCAGCTCAACTTGAGAGCACGTGGGAAAGTATGAATCGATTCTGTAATGTCGGGAATCTATACTCGTGGCATCTGTTAGGAGGGATGCTATCCAAAGTGAGTTTAGAAAATAATGTGGGCGTTCTGCTTTCTATGCATGCAAACTTTCAGTATTTAGAAAACTGGGAAGGGTGGGTATGGGCTGGGACTGGCTAGGAACAAAGGATGCAGAGAGACTAAAATTGTCGTATTAGATGTTACCTTTTGTGTTAGGAATCCACTATGTGAGCTATTTTCTTCTGGACAATGAGGGAATAAGTAATTTCTAAGACACACCACTTTAATTACTTCAGTCTGTCACACTGCACTTACCATAACTGCTGAAATACTTCAGCTTAAGTCCACCTTTAAGCAGTCAGTGAAATGACGTTAATACCTTTTACTTGAAAGAGTGAATAGACACTCATTTTACAGAACTGGCTGTGTATTTATAACAATCTGCATCTACCCTCTTCCACAAGAGATTGGAAACCTGTTAATAAGTTTCTTAGAGCTCAGAGATAAAAGGTAACACAAGTACAAAAAGCACAATTCTTACCTGATGCAGTAAAATTTTAGGGGATAAAATTATAAAAAGTATTATATCTAAATGAAAGCAGCTATCATAACTATGAGAATGCATGTGCTCTGAAAATTACTATTAAATTAGTAATACACCTAATTTCTCCCACTAAGCATTATCTTAGAGTGACATTTGATAGAAGGAAAGAATAAAAATAATTTCTTAGACAAAGGTCATTCCTGGTTGGGCCCATTAAGCTAGTAAAAACAGGGGTATCAAAGTGCAGATTTTTTATATGCTTCATCAAACATGAATTTTGATGGGCTTTTGAGACTTGTTAACCAAATACTGAGATGGCAGCTGAAGAGATGATTTGTGACGGTATTTTTTGAGATGAAGGTTACCCACTAGGTGAATAAAAACAGTTCCTTTTTCACAAGTCTGTGAATGGTCAACATTGAAACAGAAAAGGGAGGGTAATGAAATCCAAGATCTCAATAATAACTCAAAATTATTTGCTGCTGGTTTGTTACTTTACAGTAAATATTTCAACATACTAACAATTCTAAATCCATTAATATATTTAACTCTTCTATAATCTATTCTAATTCTTTTTAATATTTTTTTAAAGTTTTGTACCATCAGTATTTATTTGTAAGCACTGTTATTTTGGGGGCAGGTGTGAATATATTATTCAATTTGTGAAAATAAATGATGAAGGAAGGAAATAATTCAAACACCAAGGATGTGCTAAAAAGTAACATCAATTTGAAATTTAAGCATCTATTAGGAATACATTTAGTTAACTATCACTCACAAAATTAAACTGAATACATTCTTCAGAGACTTTATACAGAAAACTCCTTAATTAATGTTGATTTTTGTTTCAGTTAGAGCTGATTTTATGATACCAAATAGAGATTGACTCAGATTTGCTGAGAGATGGACAACAGTTAGGAAAATATGTGAAGAAATATGGAAATGAACCAAGATTTAGTGTTTTCTGGGTTTAACATGTGAGTAAATTGACTCAGCTTATCTTTTCAGTCAATAATGACTTTCATGTGGTAGGTTGATGGTCCACATCAATTTTTTTTTTTTTTTTTTTTTTTTTGCTCTTGTGAAGGATATCTGTAAGTGGTTCAAAACCAAGAATGAAGAGTACAAAATGTCGTCATAAATTACAGAACATGGCTGATGCATCTGCTAAAAGTGTGTGGTTGAAGCAGTCACTATGGAGGGCGTGGGGCAGACAGGCAATTGTTGACTCAGTATGAAACAGGGTGTGTTGAAAAGCTCACATTCTGGTGTCAGGTGTGATGGTATTGAACCCAACTTTACCATTACTGTCTGCTCTGTAAGTCGGGTTTAGTTAATTAACCTATTTGATTTTTAGTTTCCTCAATGTAAGTACCAATTAAGGTTACTGTGAAGAGTCAATGAGTTAATTTATGTTAAGTCCTTAGGCTAATGTCTGTTTCTGAAATCACAAGGCAATTATGTCTGCTAACATTCCCTAGTATGGTAAAGCCAAGGTTGTCTTACCTTTTCATAAATCTTCCCATCAGGAATGTTAAACAATCATCTTTCAAATAAAAAATAACCCTTTTCAATTTTTTCAAAGACTTTCAGTCAGTCTATATATTATATATAAACTTTTCTGTACAGACCCCTATTTAGTCATGGGTGTATCTGCATGTATAATGCAGCACATAATTATGAGGTTACATATCAAATGTAAGTACATATTCTCAATGATGTGGCTGTATCGGTGTCACCCACACTTTTGTCAGTGACCCCTCACTTACATTCCTCAAGGAAACCCAATACATTCTTGGTTTATCTTTGTTGCACTATCTGGGGTGAACAGATGTTTACTAACATCTCCCCAAGAAAACATACCACTTGACACCTGAACAAGGTAGTGAATTAACCAAAATAGTTTAGCAAGAGCAACTACACGAACTTTTTCTTAGATAACAAGGCATGCAGCTAAGGCTGAACCATCTAAGGGTAGAACTGTATCAGGGGCAATAATGAAAAATAAAAACAAAAAAAATAGTGTATAGTATTCTTAATTATGAGGTTAATTAATTACCAGTATTGAAAATGAATCAAAAGGAAAATGAACTTGGATGTTGTTCTTCCCTGTATGTGTTGCTGGCTTTAAAAAGTTAAGAGTATGCTGGCATAAAACATTAGTTGGTAATATTGTGTTGAGATGAGAATAAGAATGGGTGTATGATAGGGACTGAAGTGGTGAAAATGGACTTCATTTCTATTTAATCTGACCTTTTGCTTTTACTAGTGATATAGTATTTGGTGGTCATCAAAGACTATTGCCATTGACAAAGCATAACAGGCATCAGTGTTGACTAGGAAGTCTGTGGTTGATTGGTTCATCTTGTATCTGTGCCACAGATACATCACAATAGGAAAACCTGGTGATTAATACCATGGCTGCTACCTTTTCTGTCACTTCCTCTACCCACTGTTTCACCAGATTTCCTCTGTAAATCCCTCCTAATTCAGTGATGTCATGACTGAAATTGTTTACGAGGAAAGAGTCATCCATTTATTTGGGTACCTAAACATGTACCCACTAATTCACTAATTATTAGAAACTCTTTTAACTACTCATGTATTTTCCTATTAGGAACTGACAAAATGTCTTAGACATAAATGCAAGTTTACAAATAAACAATATGCTCAGTATCCCTCTTTTATTATGTGTTTTGTGTGTGTTAGGGGTGTGTGTGTGTGTGTGTGTGTGTGTGTGTGTGTGTGTGTGTGTGTGTGTGTGGTATGTGCATATGTATGCATATATATGCAGGATGCACATGACCATGGACAGCAGAGATGGTGCCAAGTGTCTTGCTTTATCACTCTCTGCCTTATTCCTTTTAGACAGACTTTCCCTGAACTTGAAGTTCAGAGTTGCAGGGGAGCTCCTGGATCTGCCTGCCTCTGCCTCACAGTACCTTAGTTAGAGGCATGTACCCCAACCCACAGTGTCCCTCTTCCACAGTGTATACATTCTAAGATCTCCAGTAGACATCTGATGTCATGGACAGTAGTGAGCCTTATATTTAGAAGAAAGTAAAGCATAAACAAGGAACAGTAAGAAAGTAACAACTACTAATAAACTCATAAAACTAATAATATAATAGAATAATTGATATATTGCAATAAAAGTTGTGGGAATTCAGTGTTCCTCTTTGTGTGTGTGTGTGTGTGTGTGTGTGTGTGTGTGTGTGTGTGTGTGTGTATGTCTGTCTGTGTGTCTGTCTGTCTCAGACTAGCTTATTGTACTATACTCACTCTTCTCTGTGTGATAATATGAAATGATACAATGCCTATGTAATGAGATGGAATGGAATAAAAGACTAAGGACTTAGCATATCCTATAACTAAGACTTTTTAGTATGACAGGTGACCGCAAAACCATCACAGATTTCATATGCAGATGATTCTACCATATCATCAATCTTAGCAACATCAAAAGATGTTAAGAGTTTTCACCTTTTACTTTAAAAATGCCTTTTACAGACTTCTTTGACTTGTCTGAATTGCCAGTATTATTACTTTTGATCTTTGAGATTATTAAGCAAAGCAAGGGTTGCTTGGATACAAGCACTCTGATACTGTGATAGCCAATATCCAATAGTCAATAACTAGTCTGCAAATCAAGATGGTGAGTGGCAGGTGTGTGATATATACAGCATGGATACACTGGACAAAGGGAGATTCACGCGCTAAGCAAGATGGATTAAAATAGCATATAGTTTCCTCACACTTCCAGAACAGCAGAAAAATGAAAACTTGTATGATGTTTACTTCTGAAATTTCCCATTCAACATTTTCAGACTGCAGTGCTTGGTTAGCATGTGTACTTATGCACCAGACTACAGTTGATTATGAGTTACAAAATTTATACAAATTTAATCATAAATAAGCAGGATATTATTGTGTCATTTTAATTAGTCATAAAAATATTTATAACCTTTACTCAACATCTCTATAAAACCAGGAGCATTTGATGTGATGGCATGGCCACCATCCTTTCTTTGATGACAATTATATTAGGTTATTATGACCATACCCAAAGGCCAAGTTCAACATAGTCTGCTTTTGTGTTTCCCCATTTAGTCCTAGAATGCTGCTGCTCTGATTGAACACATGCTTAAGGAATTGGATTTCACTTAGAGAGCATGTTTTATAAAAGCGATCTTTGAAAACATTAGAATCCCTTCAGTGCAATGAGATACTGTTGGTGAGGGCTAAGAAAATGATGGAGCAACAGATTAAGGAATTCCATTTTAGAATTGTAACAAAGCATGGACTGGTGGAACAGAATGTCTGCTGAAGTCGCCCGTACTCTTAAATTATTCACCCTCCTAATCTCAATATGCATCAGGATAGAAGTCACAATTGTTCGTTCTTGATTGTCTTTTACAGACAACATGGGAAAAAGTACATGAATATAAAGAAAAACAGATTTCTTATGGAGGACCCTTCTAATTCCTTAAGCATCAACTAAATATAGTTTTCTGCTATATTTAATTAAACTGTTGGATTCAATTTTACCTTCTACTGGAATTTAAAAGGTGGTATAGGCAAATGCTAATACAAATTTAAATCTTTCTGATTTATATCAAGGAAATAAAGTTGCTTCTGCTTCCCCTGCAGGAGAACAATTTTCAGAGTAACTGGAGGAAAAAAGGATCACAAATAATGACATCACTTTTCTTGGTATCCGCAGCTGCTAAGGCTCCCTCAGACACATTTAACCTGTTAACCACACTCTGCGATTTAATTCCAATATTCATTTGGTGTAATACTCCTCTATTTAATAAAATCAGGTTATCTGTGGTTTACAGGCTGGTCAAGAAGCAATATCATTAAGTACAATAAAAGACATTAAATTATAAGAAGGACTGGAAAACATCTTCAACTGGAAGAGAACGCTGGTATCAGAATTTGTATTGAAAAGCCTATACCATTTAAGAAAATAGGACCAGAGGGAACATGAACTGCTGCTTTCCTTTACGGTAGATGGATCATTAAATCTGTCTACCTGAACGCTTAAAATATTTCCAATGATTCTAACTGCTTATCAAACAGCTCCTTTAACATTGAGCAATACAAAATTCACAATGCTCCCTTCTCCATTACTGTAGAGATTGTTCAAATGTAACTTGCCAACATCCAACATGTTAAAAAGTGTCATGGGTATAGCTGAGGGGAAAAGACTACTTAGGAATGAAGAGAATGAAATCTTCTCCCTAAGGAAGTCAACAAGGCTTAGAACCCTCATGTACTTACAGATGACTATATAGATTTTTTTAATTTAACATTGCTTTCGTCCACTATTTCTGATTTAAATGTGCATATGTTAGTGATGAGACACCCACTGTGACAGATTGTCCTGTCAATGTGCTACTGCCTCCCCTCTATGAACGATTTTTAGTATTGCCTGAGGAAAAAAAAAACATCATAACATCATTACATCATTTTTCTTGTTCCTTCCTCTACCAGAGCTTGCTGCGAAACATTCAGCCTGTTACCATGGTCCATGTTAAACTTGAGGTTTTATTTAGTGTAATGAGTGCCATTTGTCTACTCAAAATGATTGAACTGTCTTTTTTGCTTAAGAAGAATATGACTGTGTGCATTAAAAAGATATAAGAATAATATATTTATTTATAAAATGAAGCAGACCATTGAAATGTTCAGTATAATGTAGGGTAGAAATTGCTAAGAAAATTTACATTTCAAATTCTCTAATGAACCCTTAAATTATTTGTGCCCATGATAAATCATGTTGGTACTTATATAAAAGCTCATGTTATAGTCATGTTGATTTTTGTTTCTCTTTAAATGTGTCATTAACAAGGAAAGCATACACTTTGGAGATCATTAGCTTATCTATTATCTTTATTGTATATCGCAAACATTTACAAATTTATTCTCTGAATACAGGTGGGTATAGCATCTATACCCAAAAGGGTGTGTGCATGTGTGAGTGCATGTGTGTTAGTGTGTGTTTGTTTGTGTGTGTGTGTGTGTGTGTGTGTGTGTGTGTGTGTGTGTACTTAGAGAGGACAACCAGCATACCTGAACATTTCAACATATGAAAAAGCCTATACTGCATCCCCAAACCACCAATGACATCATTTTAAAATGCGGTTTTAAAACAAAAATGCATTTATACACATTCAAAATAATTCTTGGAAATGTATCTTTTCTTGTACTTCTCTTAACTATTTTCCTTAGGTGTATTAGGTAGCATTATTCTTTTAATCTTAAGAAAACAAGAGTGTTTTCTCTAGCATTACATAAGCCTGTGCATAGACACGAGAGCAAAGGCTGCCTCTACTGGGCTGAAACCAATTTCTTCTGAAACCCCACTTGATGTTTCAAAAATGTCTAAAGCCGCTTGAATCATTTGAAATGGGCAGTGTTTAACCAATTTTAATAGAAAAAAAAACATTTTTGCCACATATAGGCAGATATGGTTATAAAGCTTTAAAATGCATTTGAAATTTAACGTGTATTACCCATAAGTTGATTATAGTCAGCCATACAGAAAGGAAAAATATCACTAAATAGCCCCCCAAACCATGAACTTTTGCTCCTTATTTATTAAAACAGCACTGTATCCATGAAAAGCAATAAATTAAATGAGTATCAACCAAATTATACCAAATGCTGTTGGTCTTTGTTCTATCAGTTGTCTGTGCAAAGGTATTGATAATGGTTACATCATCAAATTTTTAACTGCAACTTGTGCACCATTTGTGTTTGTGGCTCAAATCTAGAATCTCTGAACTGGGCTTGACAACCATGAAAACATGAAATAAACGAAATCTAACAAAGACTAGACTAAGGGATAGTTCACCACACTGCACTGTGCTTATCACTAATGCCCGAGTATTCATTTAGCTACTTATACATGGAAGATTTTCAAATGACAACGATCGTAACAGACATTATAGCAAGTGCGAAGCATAGGAAAAAGGAAGGGAAAAATGCCTTCCAAGAGAGAAAGATTCATTAGCCTCTCTGGCAAGTGTCTAAAGCAAACAAGGAAAGAGCAAAATAACCACTTAGTTACAAATAAACCCTTTGAAAAGCACAGTACCTTTTTGTGTCTGCCCTTCTTCCATATTCTCTTCCATGGCTACCTTTCTTCGGGAGAATCTGGCGCACGGAATTAGTCAAAAGCTCAATTAGATGTTGAAAAAGCGGGTGCTTTTTTCCCCCTGGGCAGCTCCAGCAGCAGTGGCTTGGGCAAGTCCTTAGAGCTTAGCTGAGGCTCCCTCGCGCCTCTCGCTTGCTTGGAGACTGGCTGTCAAGTGTAATTTCATTCAAATTACTCTTCCGTGAAGATTATCAATTTTTCGTCTCAAAGCTGCCCATTGTGTGCCACAGCAAGCAGGTACTCAAACAAACAGCCGGATAATTTGGGGAGGGGGGTGTGGAAAGTGGAATGAATTCTAGGAGCAGGGGCACTATGATTCATAAGCCTTGCTTTGCATTTAAAATGGGGGAAAGAAATTGAGGTTTGTGTTGAAATCCCAGCTTTAAATTGGAAGCAGGCTGAACTGTGAACAGATGGAGGGGTGTCCTCCTAACATGAAGCGGACCACCAACCCATAATTCCCCCCTTTGCTACCACAGTGGGAAAGCCCAGATTTTCGTCGTGTCTTTTTGCTGCAGTAGTTTCTTCTCACCCAGTCAGATTCATTACAAAAATGCCCTTTCCTTTTACCTCCTCACGAAGTGTCTAGTTAATTTGATTTAAAGGTGCCAAGGAGGGATGCAATTAGACTATCTCGAGGCTGGTCTGTTAAAGGTTATTATTAAGAAAGGACTTTTCAGCTCACATATTTTAGAATCAAAAAGG
Organism: Peromyscus californicus insignis; assembly: GCF_007827085.1. Classification (NCBI taxonomy): domain Eukaryota; kingdom Metazoa; phylum Chordata; class Mammalia; order Rodentia; family Cricetidae; genus Peromyscus; species Peromyscus californicus. Next base: position 45,413,709 of record NW_026294534.1, on the reverse strand, counting down.
AATAAAACATGGTTTTCAAGTGAATACGTGTAAACCTTTTGTTTTAATAAGTATTCTATTTAGTGACATAGGACTTTTACAGGAAAAGCGAGAAAATAATCTATTGATGTCTTTGTAAATTATCATTAATTCAGTCCACAGATGCTGCTGATTCCAAGTGGGAATCGTGTGACAGGAAAAATTCTAAGGGTGATTACTGGGGACGGGGTGGGGGCGACAAAAAGAACGAAAGGATTCTAGATAAGGAACAACAGGAGAGTATGTGGTAATGGGAATCTGCACACTGATTTGGAATGCAAATCACAAGGCTGCAGTCTGACAATAAATTAGCAATCGTGCTCAACCTATTGAGTGACAGCACACAAGGAGACGCTCAATACTTCACAAAAGGTACAGGAAGAAAATAAACACTGTCAAGCTCGAGCTTTCCTAGAACATAAAGGAAGACTCTCTTGCCTGCGTTCATCTCGAAATAAACAAACATAGAGAAACGCACACAGAGATGAATACGCTCTTGCCCTTAATGGCAACACGTATATCCTCATTATTCATATCATGTGTTGCTTGTGTTATAAGAAAACTTTCACACAGGTTTTTTAAAGCACGTCAGCAGCATATTGTACACCACCCTCTCAATTATAAGATCAATTATTTCGAGGAAAAATGATCGGAAAATGCTCCAGTTCATTTACATAAATGAATGTCTACCTCTCTCTAATAATCAATTGTTATTTCTATTCTTTTTATCAAATGAGTTTAATCCAAAGGTAACTGTGATTCAAAAAACTCTAGTCCCCTATCTCTGAACATATATATATATATATATATATATATATATATATATATATATGCACATATCTGCATTCAAGGATTTTGAGACAGTTGCTTGTTGAAGGCAGATTGAGAGAGAAGCCATAAGGGAAATCAAAGGAGCCAAATCATAACAGTCTCTCTGTTTCAACCCATCTTGGTTGACATATCCTGGCATACAATCAGAACAGAATGGAACCTCCATTCTTGTTAATCTGCTTTATTCATCTCATGACACAGAAATAATCAGTAAAGCAAATTATTAACAGCAGCACCTACACAAATAATAGCACTACGTTGTATTTTACAGTATTTTGTAATCTTTAAAACATATCCAATTGCATTACTTAAGGAAAGCAGAAAGATAATTGTTTTCTGCCTGTATGTTGGAAAATACATCTGCTACTCAAGCATATCCAGGGTCTGAGATAGTAAATGAAGAAGAAACTCTCAGAGCACATATCATCAGTCAATTCTTTGTCTAATACTCTGATTTTTTAGAACTGTTCTACTTTTCTGCTCAAATCCATCACAGGTGTCTTCAGTGTTCTTTAAAAATCATCCTCGGTTCATACCTATTTTTCAACACACATATAGAGAATAAAGAGGAGAGAATTAAAAATAAAGAAATAGAAAATTTTAAAAATATTTGCTGGGCAAGATCAATGGAAAGATGACTACATCTTCCTTCTCTTCTGGAAACTGCAAGGGAGCAATACATTTACATGATCAACTTTTTATCTGGAATGGTTTTCTTTATAAAACAAAAGCAACTCAAATTTATTTTTAAAATATATGGAACATTTTCTCATGTTGGAGATAATGGAGTCCTTCCAAATTGATGAGAAGAAACACAGAGTACTCTTATATCAATTACCTTTAAGTATGCTAAGACTAATTTGTTAATACAGTCACAAAGCTTTTTCATGTGAGCTATTTTGAAGTCTACACTATTGTAGGTTTTCAGTATGTGTACACTTATCTGGTATTGTTCCCACCATTCTTCTCTGGAAGCTTTTAATCTACCCAAAATCAAGTTTTGTACCCATTAAACACAAATTCCCCATCTTCTCTTTCCAATTTAATAGCTGGAATTGGTGCTGTTGGTTGATAATTTTAGGGACATTTGCAAAATCTGTTGTCATTTGAAGTAAAAACACTTAAACATCCAAGTATGTGAAAAGTAGTTCATGATGAAACCTTATAGATCAATTTTATGACTTCTAAATATAAAACATTAACCTTAGTAACTGCCAGCAATGCTTCCTCTGTATTCCTATTGTGGTGGTTTGAATGAGAATAGCATCCATAGACTCATATATTTGAATTCTTGGTCCCCAATTGGTGGAATTCTTTGAGAAAGATTATGATTAGGTGTGGCCTTGTTGGTGGAGGGGTGTCATTGAGGGCATGCGTCCAGGGTTCAAAAGCCCACACCATGTCATGAGCTCTTCCTGCCTCATGCTTATAGATCAAGATTTAAGCTCTCAGCTACTGGTCTAGACCATGCCCTGCCTGTGTGCTGCCATAGGCCATACTATTGGAGGATTTATTAAGGCAACTCCATGTAGTTAAAAAGGAGGTTTATTTTGGGGGGTAACTTAAAGCTAGTAGGGGGGTTGGTTACAGGATCAGGGAGAGGTGAGGTGCAGTCCAGATGGGTTATCTGGAGAACTCCACTCCGTCTACCATCCAGCATCTAGGATCACGAGGAACCAAGAGAGCCAGCACATCCAGACTCGGGTCTTAAGGGCTCCCATCTTGGTCCCACCTCAGGGACCGGTTATAGGTAGGCATGACAGTTACCAGAAGCCTCACTGAGGGTAGTACTTCCAGGTCAAAGCTGGAACAGCTATCCACAACATCTCCCCCTTTTGTCTAAATAAGGAAGTTCTAACCTAATACACAACTATATACAATAGGAATGATTATCAAATATTGTCCAGGAGGAATAAGGGATGATGACCTAGACAAGATGGCACTGCAACCAACACCAATAACATCAAACAAGAGACACATACTAAAATCCAGAGAAATCTGGAACATAGGTAAATGGCATGTTACAAAGATCATTCCAAAAGGTGTCCTATCCTAAAGAACCTAAATCTAATACTTAATATGTTCTAGCAAAGATACAAGAAAAATTGTAACTATATCTTTTAGTCTTCAATCCCATCAAAGACCTGAGAAGGAATATAATAATACCAGAAAAACAGGAGAAGAATGCAAGTAGAAGTCTCACTGCGGGTAGTACTTCCAGGTCAAAGCTTGAACAGCTATCCACTATACCATACCATGATTGCTATGGATATTCTAAAACCATATGCCCCAAATTAAATGCTTTCTTTTATAAGTTGCCTTGATCAAGGTGTTTTCACAAAGCAATAGAAAAAATGACTAAAATACTCATTAAAATCTACAAGTTATAATGATGTTGGTACCTCATCAAATAGTCTTCATTTACACACTGCTGGGGATGTCTTTCTGTATAAATAAAATGCTGATTGGCCAGTAGCCAGGCAAGAAGTATAGTATAGGTGGGACAAAGAGAGAGGAGAATGCTGGGAACAGGAAGGCTGAGTCAGGAGTCGCCAGCCAGACATAGAGGAAGCAAGATGTAAAAGTACCCATAAACCACAAGCCATGTGGCAACTTATAGATTAATAGAAATGGGTTAATTTAAGATGTAAGAGCTGGTCAATAGTTAGCCTGAGCTAATGGCCGAGCAATTTTAACTAATATGAGCTTCTGAGTGATTATTTTATAAGTGGGCTGTGGAGCTGCTGGGGCCCAAGTGGGACTGGAGAAAACTCCAGCTACAACACACATTGCATTTCCCTTGACTCTATTTTAGTTCTACTTTTAGTATTTTAAATACATAAATGCACACCTAAAACTCTGATCATTAGTGTTAAAAAAGATAGTTCTTTGAAATATTATCTGAGATTATGATATGTATTCCTTTTTCTGTGTAATCTGAAGGACACACTACTTACTTAGTCTAAAATCATGATAAGTTCCTCTCATTCTAACTTTGGGTTAGATATATCTCCCTTTAAAATATGCTATCACCTGAGAAAATATCTACATATTCTTCAATTAAATAATATATTCATCTTTATATTCAACTACATTATCAAAAACAACTATAGATTAAATAGCACCTTAGTTACTCCAAAGCAAATGGAAAAAAACATAGAAATGTTCATGGTCTCTGAATCAAAGAACAAATAGAACATATGGAAAATAAGATTATAAGAACCAAGTGTAGGGCACAGAAACAAGAGACATAAACAGCTTAGAAAATGCTTTTTGCTTTGAACTTTTTCAGAGCTAGACAGAATATCATCTCATGAATGAAATACTTTGATTGGTACTTTTGCCATATTTTTAAAGAGAAATAAAACCCAAATTAACTACTGCTTTAAAGTAGAGGTTGAAAATCAAATTCGATATTTTCTCTTAGAAAGCCAAAACTATCATAAACTATTAATTTTTTAATGTTTTAGAAATATCAAAGAATAATCATGACAGTCCTCAGGGTTATGTACTTATTTAAAACAATCTATTCATAGACTATTCATTATCCCAAGTCATTTTATAATTAATAATTATAATTACTTTTTATAACCCCTTCATTTTATTCTAGTATTTATTCATTTTGAATCATAGTAAATTCAAATATTTACTAAGCATTCTTGTTCTCATTTGTACCTGGAGGTAGGTAAAAAATGTCTCTGGCTTATTATACAAACCTCCTAGTAGTTAAGACAATCCCAGATTACAATGATGTTTGACAAGTGTTACGTCATTAGGACAAACCAAGTGCAGGAGAGAGTACATGAGCCTACTGGAAGAACATCTCATCTACTCCTCCCTTTCAATTTTTTAAAGTTTTTTTTTTAATTAAAATATAATCACATCATTTTCTCCCTTTCTTTTCCTCTGTCCAACCCTTCCCATGCATGCCCCTTGCTCGCTCACGCTCTCTCTCTCTCAAACCCACAGTCTCTATTTCTTTAATTGTTGCTTATTTATATTCCTAAATAAAGAACTCCAACTGGCTCAGTCCATATAATGTTGTATGCATAGGATTTCAGTGTAGACCACTTGGTATTGGATAACCAATTTGGGAACTCTTCAGGGAAGTTTTATGGTCTCCTAAAAGGTTCTGTTTAATGTGACTTGATTAAGGTAGAGCGCTTTCTACCAAAGGAAATAACATTAACACAGACAGAAAGGGTAGGTGGAATAAAAAAGAAAGAAAAAGTAATTCCAGACTTTTCAAACTGAACATGAAAAACCTCAGAAATACACTTCTGATCACATGCAATGTAATACCATAATGCCACATGGGGAAACCTTCCTTTACTATTCATTACGCATCATCTCCCAAAGGTTCCCAGGAGGCTTATTCTAAAGAACTCAATTCTGAGATGAATTTTGATTTTAGTTTTTCCAAAAGTAATGAAAGAGATGAATATTCACAAGATATAGACTGTGCTTTAGAAGACTTTACCCTAAAAAAGACACAATTGGAAGCACATTAGTATTTGCCCTTGAGAAATTACCTTTGCCAGAAAGTATTGTAGAAAAAAATCTATTTAAATAAAAGAAAATTAATGAAAAATATATACAGGTAAAGTAGTGTAAAAGAATAATGAGCCCAGAAATAAAAGAAAAAAGAAATAACCTTTATCATAGGTAGTGTCCTGTTCCTATTTTAATCCTGGTCCCTTAGGTACTTTCAAACCATGATACTGTCTCTCAAATTCATTAATACTGCATTTTCACGGAGTTTGCCACAATCCAGTAATAACAATAGTAGAGCCTATTTACAACTGACCATTTGTTTCTTAACATTCTTAGGATAAGCCCAACATCTTTGTTAGGAAAGTGGAATTTACAGAAATCTACATCTCCAGCACAACACTCCCTGCTATAATTCCTCATTAAAGCACCTTTTAATTTCTCATATGTTTACTGTTATTTCTTCCTAAAATATATTCTCTAGTAACCTTGGGTCTCCAGCATTGCTCACACCTTACACCTAAGCTGGAATATTTAAAACAAGAAAAGCTTTCCTGACTTAAAGCAAGGTATCCTTTAGTGTCATAGATCATGCTTTTGAAGTATCTTTTTGTTTTTCAAGACAGAGTTTCTCTGCGTAGTTTTGGAGCCTGTCCTGGAACTCTTACTCTGTACCCCAGGCTGGCCTCAAACTCACAGAGATCCATCTGCCTCTGCCTCCGGAGGGTTGGAATTAAAGGCATGAGCCACCACCACCCAGCAAAGTATCATTTTTGAAAGCCTGCATTTTACATAATTGTTGACACTTGTTTCTGACCTGTAAGCCCCATGATATCTGTTTTACACCACCCACTACTCAAGAATACAGTAAGTGTTCATCAATAAATAGGCATGGATGAATGAATGATAGTGACAAAAGAATAAGAGAATGGATGCACTTGATGATTTCTTTCTTAAATTTTTCAGTCTCTGCAAAATAATTTGGAATTAGAACATAACTCACAGCAGTTCTCAGAGAAAGCGTCCCATTTGCATGTAACAAACACCTTTTCACAGTGTTCATGACAGAACAATGAAAAGATATTTCACAGACTAAGCAGTAAAAGAAAAAGGAAGCAGGAAACAGTTGCTTGACATGATTCCTGCACAGTGGAAAAGCTATCATTTCATGAGCACCAATTAAGAGAAAAACAACAACTCAAAGATGGCACTCCAGCCCAAATATGCCCTCTTAAAATAGTCAATATGTCAATATAAATGTATTTTGATATTAAAAGAGTCGACACAAATTCTAAAACTTCTATATAGTTTCTATTGCATCTATTGTTGGGAAACAATGTCCTCCTTTGGCAATTTCAGCATTCTCTGAAATATAGTAGAAATCTACAGAGGTGAAATCTAACTTTTCTGCAGGGAAATGAATAGACCTGGATATTGTCAGGTGAGTTATAAGCTCAACTCAAAAAGAGAGATATGACATGTTTTCTTTCACAGGCAGATTCTAGATTGAAAAAAAAAACAAAATAAATGAATGTGTGCTGTTATGGAGGAAGAAGAAAAGTGAATGGTGATGAGAAAGAAAGAGATGGGAAATGAATATAGTGAAAATTTATAATATATATGTATGGTAGTTTGAACAAGAATGGCCCCCATAGGTTCATGTATTTGAATGTCTAGTTACTAGGGAGCGAAACTACTTTAGGAAGGATTAGGAGGTTTGGCCTTGTTGGAGATTTGTCACTGGCAGTAGGCTTTGAAGTTTCAAAAGCCTCAGCCAGGACCTGCCTACTGCCTGTGGATCAGGACATAATGCTCTCAGGTATTACTCCAGTGCCATACTTGTCTACTTCCCATCATGATGATCATGGATTAACCATTCTAAATATAGAAGCAAGCCCTCAATGTTTCCTTTTATAAGAATCATGCTGTCGCATCACATCAACAGAACAATAACTAAGACAAATGCATGAAAAATGTTACAATGAAAAACGTCATTTTATCTAACTAATAAACACAGACTCTAAAACAGTTGTGCCTCTAAGATATCATAGTTAATATGCGGTAGTTTATGCTTTGCTCAACTTATTTTATAAATAGTAATACTTACATGTTGAGTTTAAGCAATTTTTAAATGAAGATTGTCATTTCAAACAACTTATTAAGTAATCCATTTTCTGCAAGTCAGTTCCCCATGCTACCTGTCACCATCCACCACCCAAATATACACAGGTCACTTTCTGATTTCTGTTTCCTTTGTACATTGTTTCTGGTGATAAAAATAATTTTCAATAATCTTAACTTTAAAATTCTATGTGAAAGAACAAGTCTCCATCATTTCCCATTCTTAATTGATTAAAATTGCCTTAATCTTACCATTGAATTATTCTTGTATACTTTAGAAAGATTTTTAAAATGTAAAAATTGAAAGAAAGTTGCATTGTTTAGTTTCATGTCAACATCACAGATTTATTGAGATATGATGAACAGTATTACTACGTTAAATCCACTTTAGTAGCTCTTTGATTATTTCCATTGATATAAGATTTCTCTTGTGTATTTTAATGATGTTTTCTTAATATTTATTTTATTGTTTATCTTCCCATAGATTTTGAAATTCCCTTTTATTATTTTCATATTAAATTTCCCAATGTTTTTGATGAAAGGAAATATTTTAAATGATCTTGAAAGAATTATATTTGCTAAACACTCAAATTTTAATTTCTGCATCTAAACATTTCTGAACAGGCAATCATATATTAAAATTGAAAAGAAGTTATCTTTCTAATATTTATACCTGATATTTTTATATTTGTTTTCTATGTCTTTTTGTATATCCTGTTATCTATGTGATGTTTTATTGACTTTTGACTCTACATTTGCACTACTATATAATATATATATATTTACATATATATAATGTGTTTAATAATAATTTGGAAACATGTATTTTAACTATTTATGTATTTCCATCTAAATCATGTTTGGGGGATTCAATTATTATAAAATATATTAAATTATAACAAAACACAAAGTAAGATGACTTTATAAACTATCTCTACTATATGTTTGAGTAGAGAATTCCCATGATTCCCATAATCAGTTATGAAATTTTAGTACAGGCAACAGAAGAAATCCTATACAAATAACAATTGTATAAATCACCAACAAGCGAAAGGTTGTAACTAAATGATAGAAATACAATATATAAGTCTTGGTGTAAATTTAAAGATTGTGTGTGTGACTGAAATTCTAACCAGAATAATTTAAATTGTTAAATGTTATTTTTTAATATATAAAAAGCAGAGTCCTTTTTGGTCTTTTCATGTTTTTAAATACCATTTAATGATTTAATGTAATATTGTCAGCTTTATCAAAGTGACAGCAATAAATGGGTTACTACTAAGCACGTGCAATGTTCTAATCATTGGGCTAGAACTAAAAAAAAACATATTTTGTACAAAACATGAAATTTTTTAAATCACCACCTTTTGCCATGTAAATAACTGAAGCTTTTAAACTTTTCAACAACTTTTTGAGGCTATACAAGTGGTGAATGGAATTTAAGTTGAATTTTGGCCTCGCTAACACTAGAGTTATATCTTGCAAGAGGATAAGTCATTCATTGCTTAAACTACCCCATAATTAGGCATTTTATACAAGCACCTCATTATTTTTGGTAAAGCCTTGATGTTATACTCCTGACAACAGAACAAGGATACAGCTCATCTGACAAATGAATGAAGTATTTCTTTATTCATTCTAAGCATAGTTTAACTTATCTGCAAATGTATGAAGTATTGCTTCATTCATTCTAACCATAGTTTAGTTTATCTGACAAATGAATGAAGTATTTCTTTATTCATTCTAACCATAGTTTAGCTTATCTGACAAATGCATGTAGTATTGCTTCATTCATTCTAACCATAGTTTAGTTTATCTGACAAATTCATGAAGTATTTCTTTATTCATTCTAACCATAGTTTAGAGGTTTAGAAATCCTGACCTTACATATCCATTGGAAAATGCACATGAAAGCCCTATATGAGTGCATCAATAATAAAATAATCCAAAGAGAAAGGTAAAGAGAAAATGGGGAGATGGGGAGTGGTATAGGAGGAGAAAGACACATAGGACAGGAAGAAAAAGGAAGGAGGGGGGAAAAAGAAGAAGAGAGAGGGAGAGAGGGAGGGAGGTAAAGAGGGAGAGAGAGGAGGAAAGGAGGGGAATGGAGACAGAGGAATCTACATGGAGGGAAGGAGGGGCAGAGGAGAGGGAAAGGAGGGAGAAAGAAGCGGGGAGAGAATGAACGCTGCAGAAAGCCAGAAGCCTGTTCTGCCCTCTACATTATAGAGTAGTGATTTTCGATCTGTCTTAGGTCTTAGATTAGAATCAGATGGCAGGAGAGAGCCCCCACAAAGCTGACCGCACTGCATGGTGCAGAAGAAGTGATGAGGAAATCAGGATTCCAGTCTTTCAGCTTTACCATGAACATTTTGATGTTTTTGCTTATGTCTTAGACAGCTAGTCCTTTTGTGAATGAAAATGTGTGCCAAAGGGTGCTTTTACAGTCCAAAGAGAATCGTAGGTAACCTAGAAATTCTTATCTAAAAATAAAACTCTTGACAGATTGGGAACTTTTTTAATCCTTCAACTTGTCCTCTAGGACAATACCTGAACTTCTGACTAAATTAACAGAAAGCAATGGACTTTTCCCAAAGAACAGAGTGAATAAACAATCCTTTCTTGCACGATAAGTGAGTTTTTAAATGTATTTATGTATCACCATTTTTCCATATATATGTATATATGAATGCATATATGTGTATATATATAAAGCTTTCATTTCATGTTGTTTTAATAAAATATGTGAGATTGACAACAAAGAAAAATGTTTACTGTGTTCACAAGTTTTAAACTCCAAGCTCTGGAAAGCCACCTCTGAGCCTCCACACAGCTGTGCAAATTCCATTGCATGATGGGAGCAGATATGAAGCCTCCAGGAGCAAGTGCAGAAAGACCAAAACATAGACTCACTTTGTAACAACCTCCTTTGTTAGGTAATTCAGTTCTTCAAGATCTAACCCACTTCCAAAATGCATAAATCACTTTTAAGGATACTTTCATCAAGACCTAATTATTTTTCTTTAAGTTCTACCTCTCAAGTTTGAACAATAACAACAACAACAACAACAACAACAACAACACACACACACACACACACACACACACACACACACACACACACACACAGAGCCAACTACAGTGGGGACTAAGCCTTGAATGCGTGGACTTTTGTGAGAAGCAAACCATATCCAAACTGTTCCAATGTCTGAATATATTTGCAGGGAGAGTTGTTATTTTTCAGCAAGAAGCCTTCCATTGTGATCTGTTCTACACTCAGTAGAGAACACAAGTGCCCAAGTCCTGAATGTACTAGAAACAACTAGAAAACATTCTCTATGTTTTCCAAAGAGAGTTTTATTGGTGATGCAATATATAGTCTATTTAGATAGTCATTTGATAGACCGTAACTTCAGGAAGATCAAAGCCCTAAAAAATTCAAAGACTACACATACTTCTGCTATGAAAAGTTTCTTTGCTCTTGGTGCACTATCAGTTTCAAATGAACCCTGCAGAAACACCACTTGACGCCATCCTGGTTTTGAAACAATTGCACAATCCATCAGCTTGCAACAGCTCTTTATAGCTTTCAGCAGCATGCTCAAGTCACCAATAAACATCCCACTACAGTTGTCCTAGATAAAATGCAAAGCTGTTTTTAGCATTTAATATCACAAATATTAAGGAAGACATGATTTATTCCCCCTTCCTTTCTGTATCCTGAATTTCAATATCATCTGTCTACAGCTCTTATGTGCCAGGCATCACACATTTTTTTCAATATTTACTGCTTTAATGTGCATGATATTCATTTCCCTTGCCTATCATTGAGAGCAGAAACCATGAGATGTAATTGTCTCTCCCTCACAGCTCATGAAGTGAGGAAGAACTTATCGTGAGATGTTCAGTTTTAAGGTTAGCTGTTATTATTTAGTAACAACTATGTATTTATGTAGTTCCCATGTGACCATGCTAGACACATATTATGTTTCATTAATTTTATTTACAAACCTGAAAGCATTAAGTCTCTCTTCTAAGTGAAAGCCTGAAGTTCAGAAAAGGAAATGATCTTCCAAGTTCCATAATAGTAGGCATTTTAATATACATTAGAAGTCTTTTATCTTCTATGCCTCAGCAATGACTTAGTAACTGAAACTTAATAAAAAGTTAACTAATCAATTCCTGCAAATATGTGATGTAAGTAAATATTTAAATGATATTTTTATTTAACAACCTAAAACATTTAAAGTTAATGAATAAGAAACTAATGTAAATCACTAAGTATCTATGGGGTGTTATTTCTCTTGTATAGCTCTCAAAGATTCTTCAATATATATTTAGAAATATGTGCATGCATATAAATTTATATCTGGTAAATTTAAATTTTGGAAAATCATTTTCTTAAAGAAAGAATGAGTGTTAGCTCATAGAATTTTGTACATAATGATATTGTATTTCCATAAACTACAGAATTTTATCATTGAAAGGATATTGGATTAGAACCGAAATATTACACATAACTGGTAATTATTTATTTAAAAGGAAATATAAGTTATACAAGGTAATTCTGCATGGTCATCTTATTTTAGAATTGATTTATCAGTCATGCATTGAGTGCTTATCATTTTTCAGAGTTAATCTATTTTCTGGGACAAGTCACTGAAAGTATGTGCTATCAGTAATAAAGCTGCTTTTCTGATTTTATACCATAAAATAGGAATGGGAAAGAATGTCAATATGGGGCTCTGCTATGTGAGATGATGAAAATAGATCAGAAAGATATATTAAAAATAATTTGGAGTGCTAAGAGAGTTTTCTTAGCTTTTGTCATCAATACATGATGCTCTTTAACATATCCATAGTCTGAGATGCCTTGCTCAGCCTTGATGCAGAGGGTAGGGAATTGGACCTACCTCTGCTAAATGTGCTGGGCTTTGCTGACTCCCCATGGGAGCCTTTGCTTTTTTGGAGGAGTGGATGAAGGGGGAGAAGGCTGGGGAGGGAGCGGGAGGAGGGATGAGGGGGGATCTGTGGTTGGTATGTAAAATGAATTAAAAAATTCTTAAATAAATAAAAAAAATTAAAAAACATCTGTAGTCAATATATGTCTAACAATCTTTACTTTGAAATATTCATCAATGAAATTGTATTTAATTGAATGATATATTAAGGATAGAAGACAAAGACTTGAGCAGTTAACAGTGGTTATAAATTTATTTTCTGTTGAGACAACCCCTGTGTAACTATTTTTATATGATGTAGTATGGTATTTTCAATTTCAATATTTTCAAGCCAATTTGGAAAACAGGACATTTTCTAATCATTGAAGGAAAAATTCAACAGAAGATATTACAATACTAAACATATGTCCACCAAACACATGAGCATCCAATTTTCTTGTTTTTTAGACATTATTCACTGTATAGTCAACTATAAACTATTTAATTTTTATTTAAAAATTTTTATACAACATATTTTGATCATATTATCTCCCCACAATTCTTTCAAGATCCTCCCCAACTCCCTGCCTGTAAAATTTCATGTTTTTTTCTATTTGTCAACAGCCCCCGTCAACGTGAAAATTAAAACAAACAATAACAACAACAAAGAACAATAAGAAAAAAGATAACAAAACAAAACAAAAGCACATAGCTCCACATGGAGCCTGTTTTGTGTTGGCCAGTATGGTTAACACACCCAGCGATGCTCCATTTGAGAAAATTGATTTTCGCTGTTACAGCAGGTATCAAATACAAATAGTTTTTTTGGTTCAGGGTAGGACTTTCTGTCAGTTTTCCCTTTTCAGTGTTGAAAGTTTGTCTGGCTTGAACCCAGGCATGCTGTCATAGTCTTTGTGAGTTCCTATGTATGTCAGTCCTATTGTGTCTGTAAGACTGATTCCTTGGAGTCATCCACCACCTCTGGCTCTTACAATCTTTTCTCTTCCTCTTCTGCATAGATTTGTGAACCTTGAGGTGAAGGGTTTGATAAAGACATCCCACTTAGTCCTTGGAAGAGCACTTAATTTCATAAAAGAAACACTATTGGACTTAAAAATACAGATCAACTCATAACACAATGACAGTGACTATTTCAATACCCCCCTACCATCAATACAAGTCATCTGGAAAAAATTAGAGAAACTCTAAGTTAAATGGAACCATAAATCAAATAAACCTAACAGACACCTACAGAACTTTCCCTGCAAACATTAAGAATGCATGTTCTTCTCTGCAGCCCATGGGACTTTCTCCCAAAGGGGTCATCTAACCATTATAAAATAAAACTGGATATTAACAGTATTATGATTGAAAGTACATAAGCTCATGGAAGCCAAACACACCATTAAATTGAAGAAACAAATCAAGAAAGAATCACAAGAATTGAATGAAATTAAAAATACAAGACATCAAAATCTATGGGAAGCAATGAAGGCAGTCATAAGAGGAAAGCTTACAGCGCTGTGTAACTATGTCTTAGTTAGGGTTTCCATTGCTGTGAAGAGACACCATGACAATGGCTACTCTTATAAAGGAAAACATTTAATTGGGACTGGCTTTTAGTTTCAGAGGCTTAGTCCATTATCATCATGGTAGGACATTGCAGTGTACAAGCAGACATGGTGCTGGAGAAGTAGCCAAGAGCTCTTTATCTTGATCTGCAGGCAGCATAAGCAACTGTGTGTCACACTGAGCCTAGCTTGAGCAAGGGAAACCTCAAAGCCCACCCTGCAGTGACATATTTCCTCCAACAAGGCCACATCTATGGCCTCCTAATAATTCCACTCCCTATGGGGGCCAATTTCTGTCAAACTACCACAATGTATATAAAAGCAATTTAAGAGATATCAAATTAATAACAGTATGAACTTGAATGACCTAGAAAAATAGAGCAATCAATACTCCCCCAAATCTAGATGGGAAGAAATAAACAAAATCATGGCTGAAATGAAGGAAATACAAACAAAAAAATTAGAACAATCAATGACACCAATAGTTGGTAATTTGAACAGATTGAGAAGATTGATAGTTCTTCTGCGTGTAGAAGAATGCAACTTGATCCTTATCTGTCACCCTACACAGAACTCAACTGGGCCAAGGACCTCAACATAAAATTTGATGTTTTTAATCTGATAAAAGAGGAAGTAGGGACCATACTTGAACTCATTAATGTTGGAAAGTGTTTTCTGAAAATAGAGATCAAACTTGAACTTACTGGTGCAGAAAGGATTTTCTGAACAAGATCCCAATACTGAAGGCACTAAGACCAACAATTAATAAATGGGATCTCATGAAATTTAGAAATTTCTGTTAGAGCAGATGTCATGAATTAAATGAAGAGGAATTCTACAGAATGAGAAAACATATTTACTAGTTATACTTTGGCCAGAGGGTTAGTATCTAGAATATATAAAGAACTTAAAAATTAAACATAAAGCTAGGAAACTACCTGGGTTTGAAACTGGAGCACAGAACTAAACAGTTTCCAAATAATGAAATACAAATAAATGGCTGAAAATTTTTTTTAATGTTCCACATACTTAGCTATGAGGGAAATATAAATTAAAACTACATTAAGATTTCATCTCATCCCAGTCACAATGACTGAGATCTAAAAATCCCAACAATAGAAAATGCTGACATGGAGGTGAGGAAAGATAAACACTTATTTACTGCTTTTTGGATTGCAAACTGATGGAGCCATGGTAGAAGTCAGTGTGGAGCTTCCTCAGAAAGCTGAAAATAAATCTACCAATATGTCCCCTACATCACCCTTGAGTATATACACATTAAAGAGATATTTGCCCATTCTTGCTTATCACTGCCCTATTCATAACAACCAGGAAAAGGAAGCAGCCTGGATACATAACAACTGATGGATGGCTAATGAAACAATTGTGGAAACAATGGAATATTCCTCAGCTATTAAGAAAAATGAGATTTCTCAGGTAAAAGGAAAGAGCTGGAAGCAATCACCAGAATTGAACTAACATAGGCCAAGAAAGACAAGCATTACGTTTTCTCTAATTTGTGAATCTTAGCTTTGAAACTTTAGTTATACTTGTCTCATTTTGAATACGCAACGAGGTCAGGAAATTACTAAGAGATCATATAGAGAGGTTTTCAAAGGAAGGGAGATAGGAAGCAATGCTACAAAGGGTTAAAATGGAATTGTGGAACAGGAAGGGATAAATTGGAGTAGTAGAAAAAAATGGGATAAATAACACTAAAGACCTTTTAAGAAGTCATTTGGAAACTTAACTGTAGAAGCTTCCTAAAACCATTTACACACACAAAAAGCCAAACAAATGGAAACACATGAACTATGAAGCAATGGCTGAGGGGCCCCCAACTGGATCAGGCCCTCTGAATAGGTGAGACAGCTGATTGGCTTGATCTGTTTGGGAGGCATCCAGGCAGTGGGACTGGGTCCTGTGCTCAGTGCATGAATTGGCTGTTTGAAACCTGGGGCCTATGCAGGGACACTTGGCTCAGTTGGGAGGAGGGGACTGGACCTGCCTGGACTGAGTCTACCAGGTTGATCTGAATCCTCGGGGGAGGCTTTGCCCTGGAGGAAGTGGGAATGGGAGGTGGGCTGGGGGGGAAGGGAAGGGAGGTGGGAGGGGGGAGAACAAGGGAATCCGTGGCTGATATGTAGAACTAAATTATATTGTAAAATAAAATAAAAAGAATTAAATGTAGTTATTATACAGTTAGGTAACAATACTCTTATTAAAAACCAAAGGATAACAAAAAACCCAGTGCTGGAAATGAATAGTTGACTTCTTTTGTAGTTGTTGGCCAGTGATGCCCCATAGACCTCGAACATGACAAGCTATTGATAATGCTCTTGGTGACCCTCCAGAACATCACAATTAAACCCTATTGCTGAAGAAGATAACACATATGTGAATCATAGAACATGGAGAAATAAAGCTGGTACAGGCCTGGAAGCTTCATCCCTATATGGCTGGTTTTCTTTTTTCTTTTTTTTTTTTTTTTTTTTTTTTTTTTTTGGTTTTTCGAGACAGGGTTTCTCTGTGGAGCTTTGCGCCTTTCCTGGATCTCGCGCTGTAGACCAGGCTGGCCTCGAACTCACAGAGATCCGCCTGCCTCTGCCTCCCGAGTGCTGGGATTAAAGGCGTGCGCCACCACCGCCCGGCTTTTTTCTTTTTTTTTTTTTTTTTTTTTTTGGTTAATGGCTGGTTTTCATAGTTTTGGAATATGCTATGCATGCTTTTCAAGGAGAGGAGAAAAGTAGGTATCAGTCTTAGTCAGGCCTGAACACTGAGAGAAACATTAATGACTGGACTCACAAGATATGCCACTAATGCAGTGCTGGCACAGGCATCATGGGAGAAACACACTGATTTCTGATTCGATTTATAGCCCTGTCTACAGGATGAAACACATAGCTGGCACATTATTGTTCCAAAAGTCTATGGTTAGACAAGTCATAAGCTCTAGTAGAGAACTATTATTTTCTAATGTGACAAGAGATTCCAAGTTCATAAAAGAATCATTACTAAAGCTTGAATCACATATTGACCCTTACACACTGATAGTAGTGGACTTCAATATCCCATGCTTCCCAATAGACAGGTCTTCCAAACAAAATTTAAACGGGAAAATGCCAGAGATACCTGACATTATAAGCCAAATGGATTAACAGAAATTTACAGAACATTTCACCCAAACACAGAAGAATATACCTTATTAGCACCTCATGAAACTTTCTCCAAAATTGACCAAATAATAGAACAAGTCACAACAGACACAAAAAGATTGGAACAACACCCTGGATCCTATGTGACCCCAGTGGATTAAAGCTGGATACTAACAAAAACAACAACAAAACCACAGAAAGCTTATAAACTTGTGGAAACTGAACAACTCATCACTGAATGAGAAGTTGATTAAAACAGAAATTAAGAAAGCACTTAAAGACTTTCGAGAATTGAAGGGAAATGAATACACAATATCCCCAAACTTATGTGACACAGTGAAGACTGTTCTAAGAGACAAGTTCATATCACTAAGTACCCACATAAAAAATGTGATGTGACCTCATATTAGTAACTTAGCAGCACACCTGGAAGGTCTAGAACAAAAAGGACTCACACCCAAAAGAAATAGATGAGAAAAATTAATCAAACTCAGAAGGAGAATCAATAAAATAGAAACAAACAAACAAAACCAACTTAAAGAATTAGTGAAACAAAGAATTGGTTCTCTGAGAAATCGATAAGATTGACAAACCCTTGTGGTGATATTATGTTCCCCAAAATATTGTGTACCTTAATAAACTTATCTGGGGTCAGAGAACAGAAAAGCCACAAGATACTTACGCTAGAAAATGTTAGCACACGCCTTTAATCCTAGCATTCGAGAGACAGAAATCCCTCTGGATCTCTGTGAGTTCAAGGCCACGTTGGAAACAGCCAGGCATGGTGACTCACGCCTTTAATCCCAGAAAACAGCCTTTAATCCCAGGGAGTAGTGGTAGAAAGCAGAAAGGTTTATAAGGCGTGAGAAATTAGAAGCATTTGGCTGGTTAAGCATTTGACTGGTTAAGCGTCGGAGATTTCGAGCAGCAGTTCAGCTGAGAGCCATTGGGATGAGGACACAGAAGCTTCCAGTCTGATGAAACAAGACCAGCTGAGAAGTTGGCCAGGTGAGGTTAGCTGTGGTTTGTTCTGGTACTCTGACCTTCCAGGATTTACCCCAATAACTGGCCTCGGGTTTGATTTTATTAATAAGAACTTTTAAGATTCATGCTGCAAACCCTTATCCAAATTAACTAAAAGGCAGAAAGAGAATATCCAAAATAACAAAAAAATGAAAATTAAGTTTAATAGATACTGAAGAAATTCAGAGAATCATAAGGACATACTTGAAAAACTTACACTCTACCAAATTGAAAAATCTAAGAGAAATGGATAATTTTCTTGATACATATCATGTACCAAAGCTAAATAAAAATAAGATAAGCAATTAAAAACAGATCTATAAACCCTAGTGCAGTGGTTCTCAACCTGTGGGTTGCAACCCCTCTGGCAAACCTCTATCTCCAAAATATATTTACATTACAATTTATAACCATATCAAAAATACAATTATGAAGTAGCAACAAAAATAATTTTGTGATTGGGGGTCACCACAACTTAAGGAACCATAATAAAGTGTCACAGCATTAGGAAGGTTGAGAACCACTGCCCTAGTGATTAAAAGTCTCCCAATAAAAACAAACAAAAAACAAAACAAAAAAAATAGCCAAGGGCTTAGTGCAGAATTCTACCAGATTTTCAAGGAAGAATTGACATCAATACTTCTCAAATTATTCCACAATATAGAATCAGAAGGAACATTGCAAAGTTCATTTCACAAGGTGACAATTACCCTGCCACCCAAACCACATAAAGAAGCAATAAAGAAAAAATTACAGACCAAATCTCCTTTATAAACATAGATTCAAAATACTCAATAAAATACTGCAGATTATACTTGCATCTGAAGTTCCCAATCGTTTTCTCAGATTTTCTATTTCCAGCATTCCCTCTGTTTGTGAGTGAGGTAACCCAGACTCAGAAAGACAAACATGGTATGTACTCACTCATAGCAGGATACTAGACATGAAACAAGGATGACTTGTCTGCTGCTCACATCACCAGGGAGGCTACCTGGAAAACAGGACCCCAAGAAAGACACAGGGATCGCCCAATGACAGAGAAATGGAATGAGATCTACATGAACAGCCTAGACATGAGTGGGGGTAATGAAAGGCGAGGGTTGAGGGAAAGAGAGCTTGGGGGAGCGGCAGATCCCAGCTGGATCAACAACAGAGAGGGAGAACAAGGAATAGGAGACCATGGTAAATGAAGACCACATGAGAATAGGAAGAAGCAAAGTGCTAGAGAGGCCCACAGAAATCCACAAAGATACCCACACAACAGACTGCTGGCAATGGTCGAGAGACAGCCCGAACTGACCTACTCTGGTGATGGGATGGCCAAACACCCTAATTGTTGTGCTAGAAACCTCATCCAACTACTGAGGGATCTGGATGCAGAGATCCATGACTAGGCCCTGGGTGGATCTCTGGGAGTCCAATTAGCGAGAATGAGGAGGGTTTATATGAGCGAGAATTGTTGAGACCAAGGTTGGATAAAGCACAGGGACAAATAGCCAAATGAATGGAAACACATGAACTATGAACCAATGGCTGAGGGGTCCCCACTGGATCAGGCCCTCCGAATAGGTGAGACAGTTGATTGGCTTGATCTGTTTGGGAGGCATCCAGGCAGTGGGACCAGATCATTGCATGAGTTGGCTGTTTGAAACCTGGGGCCTATGCAAGATTGTTTGGCTCGGCCTGGGAGGAGGGGACTAGACCTACCTGGACTGAGTCTACCAGGTTGACCTCAGTCTGTGGGGAAGGCTTTGCCCTGGAGGAGATGGGAATGGGGGGGGGGGTTGGGGGGAAGGTGAGGGGGACGGGAGGGGGGAGAACAAGGGAATCCGTGGCTGATATGTAGAACTGAATTGTATTGCAAAATAAATTAAAATAAATTAAAAAAAATACTTGCAGAACAAATCCAAGAAAATATAAAAAAGACCATCCACCATAATCAAGTAGGCTTCATCCCAAAGATGCAGGGATGGTTCAATATATGTAAATCGATAAATGTAATCCACCATATAAGCAAATACATTGAATCTGATAGAAGAGAAAGTGGAAAATTGCCTTGAATTCCTTGGCACAGCAAAAGACTTTCAGAACAGAACACTGTTAGCACAGGCACTAAGATCAACAACCACTAAATGGGACCTCATGAAACAGAAACTTCTTTCTGCATGGAAAAGGATGCCATCATTCATACAAAGTGGCAGCCTACAGAATGGGAAAAGATTTTTACCAACTATACATCTGATATCAGGCTAATATCCAAATTTTATTAAGAACTAAAAAAAAGATGTGAAGAAAACAACACAATTAAAAAATGGAATACATATTTAAGGAGAATTCTCAAAAGAGAACACTCAAATGGCTGAGAAACATCCTTAGCCATCAGGGAAGTAGAAATCAAAACTACTCTGAGATTTCATCTTACACCCAGCAAAATGGCTAAGATCAATAAAACAAGTGACAGCTCATGCAGGCGAGGATGAGGATGTGGATTAAGAGGAACACTCATCCATTGCTGGGGGGAGTACAAGCTTGTACAGCCACTATGGAAATCAGTGTGGCAGTTCTATCAGAAGATGGAAACAGATCTACCTCAAGATATAGCTATACCACTCAGTCATATAACCAAAGGATGCTTCATGCTACCACAGAGAAACTTGTTCAGCCATGCTCACTGATGCTTCATTCATAATAGCCAGAATATTTACAATGAAGTATTACTCAGCCTCAAACAACCCAGGCTCTTACCAAGACTATGGGTTGCTCTCCACAAACTGACAGCAAGGCCACATTGCTGAAGACAACACCTACACAACTCAGTGAACATAGAGAAGTTAAGCTGATGCCTACATAGAGCCTTCACCCATACATTCTAGAGTCTTTGGTATAGGAAGGTACTCTATAAGCTACTAAAAAAGAATGTAAACACCAACCCAGCTACAAACCCTTTGATACGTCATTATGCCCTGCCTGCAAGACATGCTAGGGAAGTGGTGGCATAAAATTTGTGGAAGTAACCAACCAACATCTGATTTGACTTAAGGGCCACTTCACAAGATGGAACCTGTACCTGACACTTTTTGGGGGACCAAAAACCTGAGACTAGATAGCTGAGGCACCTATGGTAAAACCAAATACTACTGTTCTAAAAAAAACCTTTTTAGGGATAAAATGACTCTGAATGACATTCTGCTGTACTCATATATCTGTGCCTTGCTTAGCCATCATCAGAGATGCTTCCTCATGAGGCAGATGGGAACAAATACAGGGATCCACAAGCAAGCATTATGCAAAATTGGAGACTTTGGAACACTCAGCCTTAAACGGGTCTCTATTACATCCCTGCCATCAGAGCTGAGGAAGTCCTAAAGACAAGACAGAAAGAGTTTAAGAGCCAGAAGGAATGGAGGACACCAAGAAAACAAGGCCATCTAGATTAACATGAGCAAAACACATATGAACTCACAGAGACTGAGGCAGTATGCACAGTGCATGCACAGGTCTGCACCAGGTCCTCTGCAAATATATTATTGCTTCAAGTTAGTGTTATTATTAGATTTCTGAGTGTGTGAGTGAGTGGGTCTCTGATTCTTGTGCCTCTTCTTGGGCTCTTTTCTTAGTGTTTGTTTGTCTTGATGTTTTAGTTTTTGCTTTATCTTATTATATTCCATTTTATTATTATCTCTTACAAAGGCTGTTTGTTCCTAATGAGAGAGAGAATGGAAATGGGTCAGGATGTGAGGGGAAGAGGGGAGGAGCTGAGAGCAGTAGAGGGAAAGGCAACTGTAATCAGGATACGTTATGTGAGAAAAAAAGTTCCATTTCTAACAAGGGAAAAAAAGAGATAATCCAAGTCAATAAAATTGACATGAAAAGATAGACATTCCAAGAGATACAAAGGAAATTCAGAGACTCATAATGGCATAGTTTAAAAATCTTTCACTACCAAGCTAAAAATCTAAAAGATGGATAAATCTCTAGATTTATAGGGCTTAACAAAGTTAAATCAAGATGAATAATAATTTATACAGGCCCATAGCATCCACTGAGACATAAACAGCAATTAAAAAAAAATCCCTCTAGTACAAGCCCAGGGCCAGATAGGTGAGCACAGAATTCTACCCTATCTTCAAGGAGGATCCAACACCTCAAGCTATTGTGAAAAACAAAAAAAGTAAGAACATTTCCCAATTTCTATCAAGATTCTCAAAAGTTTTAATTAAAGAAAAATCATGGCTTATTGTACCTGTCTTCAAAATATATAGCCAACAAGCTGCATCCTGAGGCTTAGAGGACCCAAAAGGTATTAGTTAATATAGAAATTCATCTCTGACTCCTGTGGAGGAGGTATGTGTGCATGTCAGCATATCCATACATAAGCATATTATGATAAAGATTTTGATGTACAGGACTGTGTGATTTCAAAGTATCCACACTTTCCATCATAAACTGTTATGTTCTAAGTATATCTATCTGGTGACTGTTCCGCAATTAGGAATTAGTAATAGAGTAGTTAAAACATTATGTTGATTTTTGATTGTCCCTAAAACAAAGGTGAGTAAATGGACAGAAATGAATAGTAAAAGGTGATAATGACTAGCGATCTATGAACAGTTTACAGAGAAGGCAAGCAAAATATATACCTTGTCAAGTGAGTTCAGAATACCTCTTGTATGTCCCCCTCCCAAAATAAGAAGAACTAATTCAAGCAAGTCTCTCATGGCTCAACAGACAGCGTTCCCTGAGTTTCTTGCTAATAAAATGTGTCTTACAATAGGCATGCCCATATGTACAATTCAGGAAGTACAGGAAAAGGGAGAACTCACTAGACTTAATTCTAATACTGATTTTTATTATTAAAAGCAACCATTTAAGGTACTCTGTTATACAAGAATGTGTATTACTAGCTCTTTATATAACTGTAATCAAGGAAGTTTTTTCTCTACTTCCTTAAAAAAAAGAGCATATTGATGCGTGTCCTACTAGCTTCCTAAGACATTCATACAAAATGCTGTGTACTGTCCTAAATTTTATATAAGATATCTCAACTTATGCTTGATGTGGTAGATATCATTTTACAAAAAAGTGAAGGAAATGAGGTTTTTGAAAAATAAATTTTCCAAACAACAGAAGAGACAAAGTCTCATGACAATATATATATAGTATATATATATATAACATGATGCAAAATCGTTGTTAAATATGAAATACATCATATGCATAAAAATACAGCTGTAATAGACCACCAGATTTAATTCATAATAATAACAAACCATTTCATTAAGGATTGTCTCATGACTATCACAGTTCTTAGTATTTTTAGCAACAGTAAGTCTATATGGTGGTATCATCCTCCTCTTACAGATGTGAAAACAGATGGGCAAAAATGGCAGAGCTTGTGTGAGAATTCAGGTAGTCTGGTTCATAAGCCTGTGCTATGGCTATAGCCCTAACGTCCTGTGAAGTAAAATGATTGCAAATATATTGATGATATCAACAGGCTTAGGGAACCATTGGCAGATGATTTTCCTCGCCTAGGAAGCTTTTAGCCATTCTCTACACTGTTAGGTTAGCCGATAGAAATTCAGGTACAGCAGAGTTCAAACGATAGCTTTGCAAGCTAACCCCGTGCCTTCTCCATAACCTCTTTACCTTCCTGTCTCTTGTTTGTAAAGAGAAAAACCAAAGCTATTCAAAGATGGTTTGGTGAGGATCAAGTGTTCACACAGGTGTTGGCATGGCTGTGGGTAGCACTTAATGGCTCAGTCTCCTTTCTCGAGCCTCAAAGGTGTTGTCACTTCCAATGATTTACACTCCCTTAAGCTATTTAGGGAAAGATAAGAGAAGCCTCAAGTAATGAAAGGCTAGTGTTTAAAGCAATTTATATATATATTTTTTGATGGGTAATTCCTTTTTAATTTTAATTTTATTTTATAATTTAATTTTACATATCAGCCACGGATTTCCTTGTTCTCCCTCCCCCCCCCCCCCCCCCCCCCCCCCCCCCCCCCCCCCCCCCCCGCCTTCCTCCCAGCCCACCCCCCATTCCCATCTCCTTCAGGACAAAGACTCCCCTGAGGATTGAGTTCAACCTGGGAGATTCAGTCCAGGCAGGTCCAGTCCCCTCCTCCCAGGCTGAGCCAAGTGTCCCTGCATAAGCCCCAGGTTCCAAACAGCCAGCTCATGCACTGAGGACAGGTCCTGGTCCCACTGCCTGGATGCCTCCCAATCAGATCAAGCTAATCAACTGTCTCACTTATCCAGAGGGCCTGATCCAGTTGGGGGCTCCTCAGCCATTGCTTCATAGTTCATGTGTTTCCACTCGTTTGGCTATTTGTATTTTCCTGGCTCATCAAGAAATTTGCTTTTGTAAAAGTAATGATATCTTATCTATAAATAAAACTTTTTTTCCTCCCTAAACCAGTCTATATTTATTTTCTCAACAGCCAGTATATTTGACGTGAAAGACTGGTAGAGAGCTTTAGTTTAGCAATTCCTGGTTCAACCTTTCATGTCATAAGTTGCCCTAAACAAATTCGGTCACAAAGTAGAAATGTCTATTATTAGACACTGTAGGAAGGCTGTTATGTACAGTTTGCTAATAAATCACATTGAAATATATGTATATGCTATCCATACTTTAAATAATTTCCAAGGTTTAGTAGGGAAACTTTGGGACATATTTTTGTTTATTTTTGAAAGCCTTTGTGACCTTACTTTAAAACTTTATTTAAAAAAAAAAACTAAGCAGATAACAATCATATTTTGCTGTGTTAAGACAAGATAATTATTATTATTTGAAAACTATTTTGCCATTTATAAATAAAACAAAACACCTTTTAGAAGAAGGCTTTTCTTATAAATTTTTGATAACCCAAGATGAGTTTTTAATTAGAGTCAACAAAATGCTTATTTCCTACAAATTTATTACCTATTCGTTTCAATTACATTTCTAAACCCTAAATCTGCCAATGAGTTTTGGAATGCCCAAGTAAAACAATTGTTCAAAACATTTAGAAGCACAGTAATATTAGAACAACCACATAAATCATAGAGATTGGCGAGCCGCAGCGGTGCAAATCTGCAATTTCAGCACTCAGGAATCAAGAACTACCTGGGCTAATATAGTAGTAAGACTATAAATTAAAATAAATTTAAAAATTAAAAACAAAAAAACTTAGATTAGGGGGCAGTGGTAGCACAAGTCTTGAATTCCAGCCCTCAGAGACAGGCGGACCTCTGTGATTTTGAGGCCAGCCTGGTCTACAGAGTAAGTTCCAGGACAGCCAAAGCTATGTAGAGAAAGTATGTCTCAGGACAAAAAAGAACTTAGATTTTTATGAATTATTTACGTGAATTAACAATTGTGAGAGTATACTTCATATTATTCATGACAGGTCGGCATCTTCAAGTAGTTTTTCAGTTACAGGTACTTACTGCCTTATAATGGGGAAATGATGAGACAAACGAATTTTAAATTGAAAATATAGTAATTGGAAAATACATCTATTTCATGGAAGCCACAAAATGCCACCACTTAACAAGCTCTTGTTTCCCCCTCCTAATTGAATGGCTGCCTGGGAAATGCATCTTGCTGTCCCTGCACTCAGTGAAGAAAAGATCACCCACCACATAACATGGTCCTGGAAAAGATCAGAGTACACGTTTGACTGAACGTATATGATTTCTGAAATTGCATGAAGTTGAAAAATAGCAATTGGAACCCTTTATACCTGAGGACCATTTGATGTTAAACTCCATCTTTTAATGATGTAGAGTATGGTTTGCAGTCAGTGTGCAGTGATATTTCTTGACTATTTATTTCAGCAGTAAAACATTACTGTATTATTTTAAATGAAAATAAGGCTGGACTGATGGCTCATCAGTTAAGTACAATGCCTGCTCTTCCAGAGGAACCCGTCTAATTTCCAGCTCACAGTCATCTGTAACTTCAGTGCCAGGGATTTTTATGCCCTCTTCTGGCCTCTTTGGGCATTACCAATACATGGTGCACATACATGCAGGTAAAACACCCCTACACATAAAAAACACATTTTTTAACTAAAAGTGTAAACATTTTCAGCCTTTTCTGTACTTGTAGAACAACGTGAATTTATTTTAGTAATAAAAGCATAAGCATATCAAAAATGAGATGTTTTTAAGCTGATTATTTGATAATATCCTTTTATGCAAAAATGTGATGAAAACACAACTCTATGCCAATGCAACAATAATTTGTTTAAAGATTATATTGAGCCAACTGCAATGTACAGCATTAAATCAAATGTCAAATTGAATAATAAAGTCAGTGATATAATTGGATCTTAAGTGATAAAGTGTCCTAAATCACTATTTTACCTGGAAAGCTCCTGGCTAAGAATTTTAATGGGTTTCAGTTTTTGCATAAGGAGATGTCATTAACTAAATTAAAGGCAAATGAGTTACCAGGATTGGTCTTTACTTGATAAATGGGTAAGGTAGATAACAGAGAGGCCAGAATAATTTCCTAAATCATTTTATTGACAACATACTCCTCTACTCATAATGAATATTTATTTGTCATCACTGTGATATGGATGAGCAAAGTCAAAAAGCCCAGTTCTAGGCTTGGTAATGTCCACTGCATGAGATGGATGTCCATCTTCTAGAGATTCACACTGCCATTGATTTGAGCCAGGAAAATGAAAACTGAGAAGGCAGTGAGGAAGAGAGAGAGGATGTTTATGAACACACTGGTTGAGGGCACAAAAGTCAACAAAAATTTGTGAATGGAGAGTAACTCTTGTGCTGACCATGTGACTTCAGGAGCCATCAGCTGGGAGCAACAATGAATGTCACTCTTCTGTTATTAGTCATTGAACATGATTGAAATTGTATTTAACTTCACTGTCTGATCCTAACTAAGCATTAAGCACAGGTATATTTATTTAATCATGTTTGTCACATACATAAATACATAAATGCTGCTTATAACTGCATGTAACCATTTAGGTCATAATATAGAAAACTAATGATGATGATGATACATATGACTTGTAATCCTTATATTGTTCATTTTTATGTGAAGTGAAATATCCTAAAAACATGACATGTTTTACCTCATTTAATCTCCAACACAACTCTGTTAGGTGCTAGCAATAACTTCTTTTTCAGTGTATCAAAAGTGGGATAATTTTATGGAGATTGTTAATAAGTTGCAGAACTGAGATTCAGATCAGGACTCTAGAGTCAATAGTTTTCATCAATTTTAAATAAATACAGCATACACGAAAGAGAAGGGTCATATATATGATACACTATGCCTCCATTTTGTGCTTCTTTACATTTCTTCTATTTTTTGTTTTATTACTAGAATTTTGTTTATTTCTAATGTATTTCTCTATAGATTTTTTTGGCTTGTATTTTCTGGTATTTTTATTGGTTAACCCGTATTATATCCTGTACTAACTGAGCTGAGAAAATAATTGTCGGGCTAATCAAAGTATGCAATTTAATAAACAATATTTATTCATCCCTTAAATGAAAAGGGAATCAAAATTGCTGAAATTGTTTGGTCTACTCATCTCAATATTTATTTTAAATGAATAAGCTTACCTTTACTAGAAATAGAATAACAGCTATTTCTACTTGTTCTTTTATTGTCAAGTAATAATTAAAGCTGGGATTCTATGAAATCACAGGGAGTAGTTAAAATAAATGCTATTTACTTAATAATTAATTCCTGCAGAGATATGTGCAGAATAAATTAAACCACCATATGAAAGGGAAAAGGGATATTTGAATTTAATGTATCACGTATTTAAGCCCAAAGATGCAGGAAAAGAACAAAAATCAATTATTAAGTAAAATTGAAGATCTCTTTGTACGGTCGTCCTGTGTTTGTGGTAACAACTTTTAGACATATTTTTAAAAAAATAAAAGCTAAAACATTAGGTTTACATTCCAAGAATATAAATTACTTGATGTCTGACCCTAGAAAGTAATTTATTTTCTCCCACCAATGTCCAATGAATCAAACACAAATTTCTTAATTAACATTAAAATTAAATTGAAATCTAAAATATCCAATTGAGCCAGATGTCAGAAAAAAGTATCTTTCTGAGTTTTGCAAAATAAATACATGTTAATTGGATTAACTATCATCCCTTTTTATTCTTCTACACTCTTGTGAAGATTCTCTGCAATTAGATTTCTATTTCTTCCATTGTGTTCATAGTGCTCTTTCATAATTCATGGACGACCTTTGAACTTCTTAGGGTGTAACTTACCATCTTAATTCTACTTTACTTCTCTGAAGCTAGACGTTCCCTCATTGATACTCGCTTACATTGGTGATGCCGTACCCTTTCCTCTGATTGTGAAGGATCTGTTTCTCCATCACCTTCCCCCATCTTAAAATAGAGCTTTCCCGTCTTTCCTACCACTTCCTCAGCAAAAAATCCAGCAGTTCATTAAGTAACAAACAAATAAGACAAGATTAATAAGCCAAATTCTGTTTCTAATCTTGATTTTTACAAGCATTTGAAAGTTAAAGCTCAGCTGCAACTTAATAAAAAGAGCTAGAAATTGTGTAAGAGACAGAATGGGGAGGGAGGTTGTGAAATCCTGTCTTCTGGATATGCCAGGGCTACTGCCTTCATCAACTTCTGGTAGCTGTGGTTACTTGCAAAAGATTTGCACAAGATCAAACTGGTGAAAACTGCAGCATGGGCTGGGGAGGAACTTAATAAGTCTTACTCCAGGAAAGAGCCCTTGGTAGCTAATGATGGCTGGAAGAGGGAGAGTCATTTTTATTTGGAAGTTGACTACGCATCAGCAGACCCATGTGTCTATGAGCAGCAGTAATTAGATAAGCTGGAATATATTACAAAACGAAAATTTTAAAAAAGGAGGACACAAAGTTGAGAGGGGGTAGAGGTGTTACAAGGGGTTCTGGAGTCAGAAGTGGGGTTGGGGGATAGATATGATCATAATATATCATATTTATTATGAAAATAGTATTATAATAAAATTATAATTAAAATGAAATAAAACATGCAAAAAAGAGGATATGATTTTTATCTCAAATTAATTATCTAACAGCAAAGAGGAGAATTATTTTTTTTATAAAGACAAAGGACATGTAATACAGCAATGCACTATATAATGTAGCATAGAATTGCTATTCTGAAAATTTTACTCAAGTTAGTATATTATTTCTCTCCAAAACTATTGATATATTGCTTAATATGCATCAGAACTTGTGCTCATTAGTAACAACACAGAAATAAATGAAGCATTTTCCCTCCAACAACTTATAGTCTACTTAAGTCTTGACAGAAGGAAGCAGTGGTAACCATATCAATAAGGAAAAAATTAAGATGTATTTTGTTATTTTTCTATGGTATTTTAATGTGCTTAACAGAGACTAGGTTGTTAGATATTTTGTGTCTTGATCTCTATTTTTTGATTCCTAAAGTTCATATAAACATTTCTGTTCTTTTACATTTTAAGTCATATACAATGTATCTATAATATATTACTGCAAACAGCTTTTTTGTTGCAATAGAAAGAAATGCAAATCAAACAAGATTAAAAAAAAACAAGTAGGGAGTTGTTTCATAATGCACAGTCACAAAGTGGACAGTCAAAGGGAGGAGACGGTCACAAAATGCCTGCCCCCCAAAATGATGAGGAAGGCTCTGAACCTTTGATAGTTTCACATGGTAATGGTGTAGTCCACATTCCAGATCTCTTCAGAGTGAGAAACAGGATTGTCAACAGCTGTTAACTTCAATAGCCATACTTCAAAGCAGCAGCAGAAAGGCTAACGTTTCTCTTTATGTTGATGAGAGGTTTGCTCCCTGGGGATGATGGAGATGACTCCCCAGACTCCAGTAAAGCTTGGGAAGCAATGAGAGATGCATGTTTGGGATAGACTTTTACCAAAAGGGCAAAAGTAATCATCATAGTAACTCTGATTAAAACTATTAGAATGGATAAATAATCCTGCAGGGACTGTGAGTGAGATAGAATTAAACAGAGAAAACAAATAAAAAGAAAGAGGAAGCAGAAGAATAAAGAACCAATTCAAAAAACTGACAAATGAGAGAAAACGGCATGTCCAGCAAGGCCTAGGTCTCGGTCCTCTTCGCTCCTCAATTTCTAACCCCTGCAGGAACTCTGTTCAAACATTCTGAAACTCTATATTAATGTGAGTCTCTATAAGTGGTTTGATTTCCAGTCATCTTTATTCCAGCCATACAGCAACCCTCAGTTTTTCATGCTTTTGTATCTAGCCAATGGATAATCCTCTTTGAAATAAGAATGACGCGGGGGAGGGGCTTAGACCTGCCTCTACTGAAGGTACCAGGCTCTGTGAACTCCCCATGGGAAGCCTTACCTTCTTGTAGGAGGGAATGGGGCATGGGTTGGGGGAGGGGAGGCCGAAGGGGTGGGAAGAGGGAAGAGGGGGATCTGTGATTGCTTTGTAAAATGAATAAAAAAACTTTTTCTTAGAAAAAAAAAGAATGCATAAACATACAGATAGGTAAATATTTTCATCAGTCTTATCCGGGTTTTCCACTATTTCTAGCAGAGAGGTTGAGATATGTTATTTTCCCTTTAACAAATAAGGAAATTAGGGACTAAAAAAATTAAGCAGTATGCCTGGATATGTGGATCATATGGAGTCACGGTAGAGACTGATTCATTATGACTCTCCAATCTTTTTTTCTGTTTGGTTAGACCAAACTAATTTTGGTCCCTTGTGAACACCCATAATCGCTACGCCCAGTCCATTGTCATGTCTAAGAAAGGAAGAACCATAAACAAAATTAAGTTCGTAAGTCCTTACTTTGGCCATCAAGATTCAAACATGGTATCGTGACTTATAAACGAGGAAACGGTGTGAGAGGACTCCAAGATCCTTTTAGAGAAATGTTTGAGCATCAAGGGATGGGGCTTGTGCCCTTCAGAATAGCAAGTCCTGCTGGCTGGAGTCTAGTCTGGGTGTTCCAGAGAGTTCCACCCTCCTGGGATTTGTGCAGCTCTATTCCCAGGGGCATGTGGAAGGAGAACTTCTGTGACTGCAGTGGACACGTAGTGCTTGTAGTGCTTCCAGAGACACTGCTGCCTACTCCCCGGAAAGGGATGTGTTGAGGTTTACTCAACTATTTATTTGTCAGGGCTCTAATCTGAAAATGAGGGCCTGGTCTTTGCAAAGCAAAGCAAAAAAAAAAAAATCTGCGATAGAATGTCCTCCATACCTCAAGTCTGGCATCCAGCCCAGCGCCGGGGAAGGGCTACTTGACACTTCTGAAGAAGGACAAAAGACTCCAGCACCCTGAGAATTGCTCAACTGCTTTTTTTAGTTTGCTTTATTCTTAGCTTGTTTATTTGCTAGGGTGGTTAGAAAAATCTTTAAGAAGTGAGAAGGGCTGCAGAATGCTCAGTGCTCCTACTCAGGGACAAAGTTTGCTAGCCAACGTACAATGTTTGGGCTCTGACCTTCCCACATTGCTTTTCCCTTACCGGCTGCTTTTGTATGGAGAGTGTACTGTAAACTTCCACAGCTCAGTTATGTACACCATGTCTTCATTATATTTCTAATCCAGAGGGGAACGGATTAAATGATCAGCACCCACTCACCTGGGCACGTTCACCCTTACTAAGAGTTTAAAACCAGGAAAAAAAAAAAAAGAGCACCTTTTCTAAGTTTACACTAGCAAGACCTGAGAGGCCCCACCACAGAAATGAAAATTTATGTAGGTTAGAATCAATAGAATTAGTAGTATCATAATTACCATTAAGACACAAATCTCTTCTTTATTTTATTAAAACTGAGTTACATTACATGTTTCTCCCAAAGATAGGTTAGGATAATGAAACATAAAGATAAATGGCTTGTATTTCTCTTTCATTCTATATATTGCAAACTAGATCAAAAGCCCTGAATCCAGGCTATGGTACTTCCTCTCTTCATCACCTACTATGAATCAGCTGTCCCCTCTTTTATGACTCTCCACATTCCCTACTGACTCACTATGGGTTCTATCCAGTTTGAGTTCCTGGCTGGTGAAGGCAGGGCACAGAACCATATCACATTGTCTTGGGTGCTTGTGAACATTGCCAGGTGTCTCCGTTCTGGTAAGCCACAGGTATAGTGTTTCACCTTGGGAACATACCAATATGTGAACAGCATGTGAGGGTATAGTTCACTGAGACACATTTACGTGACTAGGAATCAAATTTTATAGCATGTTGAAAGTTTATTTTCTTAACCATTAGCTGCTGTATGTTAATTTTCACAAAAACACTTTACTCCCTTGGAGAATATAGCTGCCTTGGGAGAACACATATCATCGATTTTATTTTATTAATTATTTTGTTTCTGTGTATATATGTTTGTGTGCTTGTGTGTAAATGCACCACATGTCTGTACATGTCTATGGAGGCCAGAAAAGGGCACCCAAACCCCTGGAATTGGAGCTAGAGGTGGTTGTGAGCTACTCTGCGAGTATGGGGACTGAATGAGGGTCCTCTGCAAGAGCAGTAAGTCTTTTAACTAATAAATGATTTCCATCCCTAGATATCATCTTTTTTGAGCTTTTATTTTTATTTATATGAGTGTTTTCCCTGCATGTGTGTCTGTGCATGCAGTGCCCATGGAGCCCAGAAGACAGTGACAGATCCCATGGCCTTGTAGTTAAAGATGGTGGTTAGCTACCATGTGGATGTTGGAAAACCAATGTGGGTGCTGTGGAAGACTAGCCATTGCTCTTACCCACTGAGACATCTCCCCAGATTCAATTACAATCTTCTTTATTGTGAATCACAAGACCATGCTGAAGAAGCTTTAGACTCTAGACCCTACTCTGTAAATACTGAACCAGAAAATCTAAGGAATGAGATACAAAAATATATTTAAAGTAATAGTCCTCTCTATTTGCATTTTTAATCCCCACTATACTACCAAGAAGATGCTCATACAATCACACACAATCGTGTGTGTGTGTGTGTGTGTGTGTGTGTGTGTGTGTGTGTGTGTGTGTGTGTCCCCTTGAGTGCATGCATGTATGTGGGGGCACTATATATGAACATAATTGAAAAATAAAGCTACAAATTTACCAAGTAGCAAAATGTTAACATAAAAAACATTACAAATTAAAAACGACATTCACTGTTTAAGCCTATATTCACACCAAAGAAAGCAAGATCAGATACATAGATATCAAGTATATGTAAAAGATAGAGGTAAAAGCTATATGTATCTGAACTTTCCAATTCTCTACAATTACTGATTTTGATACAATACAAAGGTATTTACTTGATGTGGTACTGAGGATCAAGTATAGGGCCTTTTGCATGCTAGACAATCCATGCCAGGCAAATTAATTTAAAATCTTACTAACTTTCCAAAATTATATTCAAAACTACCCATCAACATTTACTACTAGAATAAAATGTACTACTGAACTACTACTTTACATTATATATATAAAATGAATTATATGAAATTAGATACTATATATGTGGTTATGATTGCATATAACCCTATTAGTTATATAGTAATTAGATATAATTAATAAAAAGTTTTGTACAATATATTCTTGTACATTTATACACACGAGAGGGGTAAGAATATGCAAGCATAAAAGTGACTTGCTTGTGTTACATTGCTTCCTTTATATTACAAGCTGCAGCAGCCCTGTGACCAGCCCGCCTCTGTCAGTCCTGCTCTCCGTGTTTCCTAGCTGTACTGCCTCTTTAGCTGTCCTTTCTTATCTTTATTTCCAGGTTCTCCTGCTGACTAGCCATAGATCCATCCATCATGTGTTCCTGGATGGCTTTGTGAAGAGTGTACACACACACACACACACACACACACACACACACACACACACACACATGCACGCATGCACTCGCACACAGCTAGACAGTCCTAACTACAGGTGTGGGCCAGGAAAGATGACCTGTCAAGGTGAGCCCTTCCCAAAAGTAGTCTACATTACATGCAGACATGCCACCCTCTTGTAAACACCTGATTTTCTGACACAAGGTGTTTCTGGTTTTTTTTGTTTTTGTTTTTGTTTTTTAACACTTCTAGCCCTCTATGCTCTTATTCACAGCCCTCCCTCAACTGAGACTACATACCTTTACAGAGAACAATCCTCATTATTCTTGGCTCAGTTCCACTTTACTCCTAAGATCCATTATTTAGCTCATTTTCTCACCTACCTAATACCTTTGAAGTGTGTGAGCTGCCAGAAAGTAGTTTAGATAATGGAGAATAAAAATTAAAAAGATAAAAATCTCTCTTGTCTTGGAGCTTATATACAAACACCAGCCAGAAACTTTAAGTGTATTAAGGATCTTATATAAGATAGTGCATTCTAAGGAGACCACTATAAAATAATAGCATAGAAATATGCAATTTTGAGGGTAATGTCTTTAAACAGGCTGGTTAAAGAATGTAGCATCAAAAAAACATGTTTAAGTCAATATTTGGTGAAAGTGCAGATACTAGCCATGGTAGTATTTGGAAGGAGTGATTCCAAGTAGAGACAATGCAAAATTCTTAATGTGGAAATGTCCTGGAACATTTTGCTTAAACAGAGTGAATGTCAGGATAGATTAAACAAAAGCATAAAGGTGAGAATAGGATGTGACATCAGAAAGACGAGGAGGCTGTCACATTTAGTTTTGAAAATCATATTAGAATTTTAAGGTGAAAGCAGCATAACCTTATTTACTTTAAAGTGATCATCACGTATAAGAGAAACAATGAGAGCTCCCCTAAGGTGTTCTTATACTTGCTTCCTGGGGTTTGTGGATAGGATTTTGCAGACAGGACTAAGTTAAAGGGCCTGAAGATGGGCAGTTTATCTAGGTGAGTCTAGCAGAATCACAGCGTTTTCTCAGAGGACACTGCAAGTCAAAATGAAAAAACTGTGACCAACACCTCCAGTCCAACCGCAGAGCATGAGCACCATTTTACATCTGTGCTTGACAGAACCATAAGATAATATTCGTGTTTTAAAATGTGCTCATGTATTAACTGATTTATATTACCAATATTAAACCAAAAGTAAAATAATTTTAAAAACTGAAGATTGGAATTGGATATTGTTTTTATTATCCTCATTTTCAAAAGCATCTTTGCTTTTTGAGCCAATAATTAAACAAATATATTGAATGTACATTAATGGATGTCTTAAAACTTCCAATCTTTAGGGTTTTAAAAGTCTTATTGGGAGAAAAACTGAAAAAAAAAGATGGTAAAGTTTAGTGTTTTTATTTGAAAGCTAAGGATGTTTGTACAAAACCAACTTGAAATTAGTCTATAAAAAGCAAAGCACAGCAGATAAAGCTACTTGAAAAATCTATTTCCATGACAACAGAAAGAGAGCATTAAAGGGTCAGTACACCTCTGCAATATGTTGTGAAAACATTCAGTCATCTCAGATATTTTCAAGATATAATTCTTTATATACATGCTAAATTGCAATGATATGTGACCAAATGAAGGCAGTTGCCCCCTTTTAACAAAAGATTAATAATCATAGGCATATTTTATATTCATTCTGAAAGATGCAGAAATAAAATATAAAACATTTCATGCAAAATACATGCTATTGCTTCGATAACTGCCACATAATTAATCATAAAATATCATCCAAATAATATTGTTTTTAGCTAATGAGTATTGCTTATGAATATAAATGTCACTATAATAATTTTAAAATCCAAAGAAATTGATGGAATTCTATGATATGAGATACATAAACTCAGTTCTGGGAATGAAAATGTTGGGGATTTTGGTTTAGCATACAAAAATGCTTAAGAACTAATTTGGAAAAATAGCTTTCCTTCCTTATGGTAACAGCCATGTTTTGTCCAGAATTCATTTTGGGGGATTATGCTTTCAAGACTTCATAAACTTAAAAAATTCTCCAAAAGCAAATTTAACATTGGATTATGGGAGACAATTTTGACTATGCTATTTTGTGTGATACCTATTACATTACTGTAGTCTGAAGGTGTTCTTATATAAAAGAATTTGGTCTTTGTGCCAACTCTGTATGATGTGGAATAACAGATACTCCTGATATTTCTCCAGCAGGTGAGGTTTTTGATGTTCCCAAGCACTACAATCTATGTGCTCTTAAAAGGAACAGATGCACTGATTGATGTAGCCAGTTCTTTCTCTAATCCATGGTGTCATATTACTGTCCAGTAGTCTCAGATATATAGTAATTACATTAAGTATTTTAATACAAATTTTCAGTGTTTCCTTTTGCTTAGTGTCTTTAAACTTTAATATATTTCTTGAAATGAATTAGCCTAAAGATGAAATAGTGAAAATAAACTACTTAATGTGATTCCATGAATCATATGACTTCAAGATGAGAACCCAATGATATTTTTGTACTACTTTATGTCAAAATATGGCACTTAGGATCCAGGAGCCAAAACATTTTTTTCTTTTTTTTAGCTTTAAACTTGCATAGAGATATAATAAAAATCGCCACAAAACTAAAATAGTTATTCAAGCTCAAAATATAAGATACTTTGGTTAAAGACAAAGAAATGGCACATTCCAATTAACACTCAATGAAATGAAGAATATTTCCCTGAGAAACTAAGATAATGATTTTCGTTGGCTACCCCCAGTAGATGTTTCCACTAGGAAACATAGTTTCTGCATGAACAGAACAATATTCTGCAGTAAAACATCATTAATATTTACTTCTCTGTCTGGTTGACATACTTATTTCTTCTTGCCCACTCTAAGTTTCTGAGACTTTCTCATAGTTGTAAAGCACAACTACAATTTATGTAGCTCTGAAAAAAAAAAAAAACAACATTGCAAAAAGACTGCCATTGTATAAGTTTTCACTGTAATTCCCTGGCCTTTGTAGTCTCAGATAGAAGCTCCCAATGAAAGCCTTTTGCCACATGAATAATTTCCTCTTTACCTCTGAGAGCTAATGAATTCCAACTACCTATTGCTAGGATGAATTGGATGAATAATTTCTTAAATGGAAAGCTCCAGACTTCTTCCTTTTCATTTTATACTCAAGTTCCAAAACTATCTTACAGTCTTCAAAATAAAACATTGCATAAAATTCTTAAAGGTCAAACCAAGTTGTAATTAGTGCTTTAGAAAGTAACTTGAAAGTTCAGTCACACTTCCTGAGTACAGCCACAAATACTGAGGTAGAGTTCTTCTCTATTTTGCTGGAGGGCTGGGCTTTGACTCCAACACCACCACCAGAGAAAGAATTTGGAAAGTTATCATCCCATTGTAGCTTCAATTTTTAGATTAATGTATGTAAAATTATACTATTTCTAATATATCTACTGCAGAGGATCATTCTAAAATTCTTAGAGATAATGTATACAATGCTTTTGATATACATATATATAATATAAAATAATAAATATTGTGATTCAGCGTCTAATACAAATATCTAATAAGTATATTGTTTTCATTATTAACTGAAGAAAATGTTATCATAATAATATTTTGTTTATCTGTAGATGTTAACAAAAGCAGTACTTATACATATATGAAAAGTAAGAAAATGGTAAGAAAATTGAGGGCACATTCTCATACGAAAAACTGATAAGCCACTCAATTTTAATTTCAGATATTTTGTTATTCAACTGAAGGAGGTGGTTGAAGTACCTGAAATACTTCTGCATGATAAGTATTGCTATAATTTCAAAATATATAACTTATTTTGTTAATATTTATGGGCTTCACAGGACAAAAAAATGTTTCCTATATGAAAGCATAAGCCCTGTCTTCCATTCAAACGTAAATGCTAGTTAATCTGGTGATAAATGCAGTACTCCAGATGTCCATGTGCTTCCTCATTCCTCCAAACCTTGCTTAGGTGAGCTGTTAGGACTATTTACAGCCAGTCATGTATAAGCACAGGATATACGTGTCTCTTCTGAGAAGAACAAGGATTTTTATGTTTTTTTTTTTAATGAATGTAATGTTACAGGCAATGGAGACTACTTATGGAAACATTGCCCTAAGTTGCAAAGTAGAGCAGAGTTCCCTTCTGTTCTACATTAGATACCAAACTACTAACTGAAAAAAAAAACTACAAGCCGGGCGGTGGTGGCGCACGCCTTTAATCCCAGCACTCAGGAGGCAGAGCCAGGCGGATCTCTGTGAGTTCGAGGCCAGCCTGGGCTACCAAGTGAGTTCCAGGAATGGCGCAAAGCTACACAGAGAAACCCTGTCTCAAAAAAACCAAAAAAAAAAAAAAAAAAAAAAAAACAAACAAACAAAAAAAAACTACAACAACAACAATTGATGTCTCAAGGCAGTAATATTTGAGAAGTGAATATGATTTCAGTATAATCTCAATTGCTATGGTTAATATAGAGATGGTTTCAGTGACAAAAAAAATGAAAGTAATACCTGTACTCCATTAAGACTAATAACTACATATTAGTATTTGGCAATTCCACTACTTGTCTTTCATTTAAAAAAAAAAAAAACATGTGCATTAGATCTCATTATGTATAAGGTACCATTCCCACTCAAAGTCATTGTCTCAAGAGAAAGTAGAGACACTGATATTTACAATAAAACATAGGAGAAGATATAGATAAGCATTAAATAATTCTGAGAGAAGGAATATGTGTTTTGGTAGAAGGTTTCTGGGAAGAGATATTTGATTAAGGGCTCAAAGAATTGGTGTATTTGGACACAAGTAACAAGATGCCAAAAGTGAAGCTAAGATGAGAAAAATTATGAATAGAGACCTGGTTGAATGAGTCTGGGAAGAATGGAAGATGCAAAAATATTAAATCATCAGTGAGTTGCTGTAGTGGGTAGCCATTCCAGCTTTGATCTGGAAGTTCCAACCCCCATTGAGACTTCGGCAACTGTCACGCCTACAAGGCGGGGCCAAGGGAGGCGCCTGGGGACCCGAGATCTGGATTGGTGGGCGCTCGCTCTGTGGCGGGACCCTGGATAGTGGAGGTGGACCGAGCAGAGCTCCAGAGAACACCGCTGGACTGTGATACACCTTCCCCAGACTCCGCGACCTACCTATCCCTTAATTTGTAAGTTACGCCATTAAATAAATCTCCTTTTAACTACGTGGAGTGGCCTTAATAATTTCACCAATAAGTTGCCATGCACTTTCCTCATACACATCTGTAAAAAACAAAAGTAAATCTGACAGTTACTGAATGAAAGATCAGCTGAGAGCTATGGGAACTTCATTCAAAGGACTTTGGTTAGAAGGTCATGGGTCATTAGCATTTTAATTATAACAAAAAGGGCATCGAAGCATGCCAATAGATAGAAGCTGGTTATAATACATTCTAGAAGATGTAAAAACAAAAGTAATTGGTATACACAGAGTGACAGCTGAAATGCAAAAGAGAGGATGAGTAGAGCATGCTTGTAAATAGAGATTCAAAAGTTTAAGGAAAGAAAATTCTGGACACAACAAGCGAAAGGGGGGTCATATGGATCAAATGATCGAAAGATGCCACTAATTAAACAAACTTTGTGATTAAAGAACAAACATTTGGGGTAAGGCAATTATATATTGTTCGTATTGGCTTTAACAGACTTAGACAACATTTGAGAAAATGTAGGCAAAATCCAGTTTAGGAGATATATGCTTATGGCCTGAGTCGTTAGATGATCTGAGGTAGGATTCTTCAAGATGCTTATGGATCCTAATAGTTGTATTTCTAATGCATTATAATATGTAATTGTATATAAAATAAATACCTATTGTGTATATAGTTGCATGAATATGTACAAGGCATATGGAAAAGAGCATGTGAATAAAAGAAATACTAGTTTCCATATATACTACATATATAAACTAGGTCATTGTGTGGAGACTTCCTCTTCACACCCAACTTCCAATTGCTTTTTCAACTAGAAACATGTCTCTGTGAATAGAGAACATCACTGCAGCCCTTGGTTTTCTTGAGGATTTCATCTCCCAGTTTCTTAACAACCACTCTTGCTGTTCAATTGAAAAGAATATGTTGGTTTCACTGAAGAGAAGTCCTAGCTCCCTCCTTAATCTTGACCGGAATCAGAATGTAGCAGCTTTGGAGTAAGGAAGCCTCACTTCTTTCAGTCCGTTGCCACACCTAGGAGCTGACGGAAGAGGAAGGGCAATTGCAGTTTGCAAGCTCAGTTCGCATGGTGTGGGAATTTTATTCACATTCAAGATCTATTTTGGTTTCCAGTGTGAGTTAATTGTAGTTTCCCAATCTACATTTAACTTTGTCTTTCTTCATTCTCATGAAGCTTCCAGGAAATATGTGTTTGAAATATCAGACATGAAACAGCATTGACCTAATAAACAAATATTGTCAGTGGCCTCACACATGGTAAAACAATATGTAAGGAAAGCGCCAGCCCCCAGGAAATGGTGATATTAAAACAGCAGTTAGAGCAGGAATCCAAGAAAGGAACAAAACAGGCAAATGTGCTCCTATGGGAGATACTGGGCTCCCATAATGTTTGGAATGGAAGCTCTAGTCAGTCTACTACATGTTAAAGGAAATGATGGTGTTACATAGGAGATGAAAATCTCTACTCCAAATATTCAGTATTTCTCTTTGGGATAATTTCATGAAAAGGTAAAAGTGGTGAGAATCTGGAGCATGAAATTTCCTTAGAAAAGAGGATGGAAAATAAGCGGTCATTTAATAAAGCAATTTTATAATTTTTAATGCCTGTAGACAGAAGATTAACATTTTAAAAAGCAAAGAACATTTATAGAAACAAGTGAATGACCAGAAAGATACAAAAGGAAAACACTTTAAGTTTCTTTGTTTTGTTTTCCTTTTTTGGAAGGGAGGGGGCAGGGTCTTATTGTATAGCCCTGGCTCACCTAGAATTCACTTTGTAGCCCAGGATAGCCTCAAATTCACAGAGATCTGTCTGCCTCTGCCTCTTGAGTGCTGGAATTAACATCATTCACTACCACACTTGGCTAGATTAAATAATTTTGAAAATGTTTAGTCCTTTTTCAGATCATAATCTAATCTTTAT
The DNA here is from genome assembly GCF_007827085.1 of Peromyscus californicus insignis. NCBI lineage: Eukaryota > Metazoa > Chordata > Mammalia > Rodentia > Cricetidae > Peromyscus > Peromyscus californicus. The sequence goes on along the minus strand of NW_026294534.1, from coordinate 45,372,524 downwards.
TCTTGCTCCATTTTCTAGTTTATTAAATGTCAAAGGTAAACCAGTCTTATGGTGTATGATGTTACAGCTTTACCCATGGATGGTTTAGAGTCTGGAAGACCTTTGAATTTGTAATAGTACCAAATGTTTTTATACTCAAATTTGTAAGTGGATTAAAGCATTTTAAAAAATAAAATGAATAAAAGTATGGAAAATAACTTCAGAACACCAATTATGTAATAGTTAATTAGCAACCTTATTTGACCAACAATCTACTTTTTAATATTTTTTAAAGGGGTGTTGGTAACCTGGTCAGTTGTCAGAGTGTTTGCTCAGCATGTATGAACCCCTGAGTTAAAATGCCAGCCCCCATATAAACACAATATGGTGGCCCACTACTCAGGAAATAGAGACTCAGAAGTTCAAAGTTATTTTCAGCTACCTAGCAAGTTTGACACTAGCCTGAGCTACAGGCTATGAAACCTTGTGTCATAATAATAATAATAATAATAATAATAATAATAATAATAATAATAATAATAAGTCTCTCTTGTTCTCAGAAAAATCTAAAAACTTCAATAGCACTGTGAAAATATTAATCAAATGCCTTCTATTACTACAGCAAGATGGAAATCAGAGAGTAGGTGTGTAGCACGAATCCTAATTGGTCTTAATAATAAAAATCCCAAGTCAGATATCAGGGTGAAAGCTGAAGATCACAGAAACAGAGCAGTCAGCCACTAGAAAGACTTCTTACCTCTACCAAATCCTCAGCCTGAAAGGGACTGAGATCCCGTCTCTACCTCCCTAGTGCTGCGATTAAAGGCATGAGATCCCAAGTGCTGGGGTCAAAGGTGTGTGCCACCACTGCCTGGTTCTGTTTCTCTTTTAGACTGAATCAATCTTATGTATCCCAGGGTTCCATCTGCCTCTGCCTCCTGAGTGCTGGGATTAAAGTGTGTGTCACCACTGCCTGGCCTCTATGGTAACTAATGGGTTAGCTCCACACTCTGTTCTTCAGGCAAGCTTTGTTTGTTAGGTCACAAGCAAAATATCACCACATAGGTGTAAACTATCTCAAAGCAACTTATGGAATCAAATATAGTGAAGTGCCTAGGTTAACATTCAATAGCATTCTCATTCCGTATGCTAATACTGTCTTCCAATGGACTATTCAGTTATTGCTGGCATCAATTTCTCCCCTGATTTAACACCCTCTTCAGAGGACCCAGATCTTGCAAAAGCTTGTAGGAAACTTCAGATGACTGTTAGTTCACTTGCTTTATTTTCCCCCATTATTAGTAATTTAAAGGAAATACTTCAAATCACTTTGGTTCAAAGAGATTAAAGTACTTTAAAAATAGATTACACTTCAGTTCCTAACAGCTAATACATATTTAGGGTGATTATTTCAACTCGACTCACAAAATTGAAGTGAGGGGTTTTTTTTGGCATGTTATCAAAAAGCTTAGCTTGATGCTAAGTTTAAAAGAAAAGAGCTAGGTAAAAAGCCTTCCCTATTACTCTAGGAGTGTGTGTGTGTATGTGTGTTCATGCTTGTGTGCTGTGAAACTGTGTGAGGGTGTAAGTGCTGTGTGTGTGCAGGTGTGTACCAGATTCTAGCTAAAAGCCTGAGTTGAAGTTTAGAGTACTAAATAATAGTACAACACAAATCAGACAAAAATTGGGAATTCAAGTTCTTTCTTTCTTCTCTACCTTTGGCAAAGCCACAGAAACGATGAGATCAAGTAAGAAAATCAGGAAATCTGCATTTCTTTTTACAAAGAATTAATAAGATTACCTGCAGAGGCATGTTATGCTTTTACATAAGGGATTATGTTCTAAGGAATTAAAACAAAAATTGGAAAGGAAAATAGCCAACAAATAAGTGTCCTGGCAACCTGAGAACTCACATGACTCTCTTAGGTCTTATTTCTAAGCAGTACTTTTGTGTGAAGATATTATGGTATTAATACCATTCAGTTACCAAAAATAAAAGTAAGAAAAAAACCTTTAAGCCTTCTTAGTAAGAACAGACAATTGTAAGCTTTAAAGTACTTAACAATTTCAGCACCAAGGAATATTTATGCAAGGTAATTTATAACTAGTCAAGGGTAATACGAACTATAGATGTCACCTTTAAGTGTCTGGCCTCCCAGGCAAGGAACTACCATCTTGGGGCATTCAGCTGCTCCTTCTTGCACAATGTCATCTCAGCTGGGGCCCTTGACTGTTTAAGCCACCTCAGAGAGTATCCAGCTACTCCCATCTACCTGTTCTATGCAACTTTGCCCTAATTACACCTGGCCTGAAGGGCTAGAGTATAAAAGTGGAAAAGCCCAGCCCATGGGGGTGGGGTGGGAAGGGGAATAGGGATGTTCTATCTTTGTAGCTATGGAGAAGTACAGCTGCATGCTGGGTAGGGCTTTTCAAGAACACCCTGTTGGGAAAGTACTCATAATCACTCACCTACACTCTGTTAAGAAGCCCAGAGAATGGATTGCCTCTCTAGAGTGAACGTTAGCAGAACCTGCCCAGGTTTATCCTTAGTCGAAGCCCTTAGCCTAAGGGATAGGAGCTGGATATCTGTCCTGCCCTGGGAAGATATTTTAGCAATACCACTTTTTTTATCTTTAAAAATTTAAGGTTGAAAATTGAAAAAAAAAAAAGCCAATTGACTTAAACATTTCAATGACTTACAAAACAAAGGGTTTTCTATAAAACAACAACAACAAAAAAAACAGAATAAAACATACACAATGTATATTTCTTAATTGGTTGGATGAACCAAAAAGACGGCTAAACAAAGTTCTTGCAATCTGATTTTGGTTAAGAAACAAGCACATGTTTTGGAAATACATTTGCACTAGGAGTTAAAAGGAGAAAACAAGGCAATTATGAACTACGAACACCAGGTTGAAGGTATAATCTACAATATAAACCTTGGACTTTCAGATATGTGTCAGAGTTTAAATTTCATACGAGGGCCATTTCATCTGATAACAATGGAAGTTCAAATAGGTCAACCCCTAGGATTTACAACAGAAAAGATTTGAGTGAATGTCTTATGGGTGATTTACAAATTCCTGAACATAGAGGGAAATGGAACGGAATAGGGCAAGGGTAAGCAACATGTTCCTAAACTACACATAAATGAAAGACAACCTCTCAAGAGACATTTTCAATGATTATGAAACAAATAAAAGTTAAAAGACAACTTGTTCACATTTCAGGAATGCAGAATGTCTGGACCCCTCCAAGAAAGTCCTTTTTCCCACAGTCAGGCATTTAGATAAAAGTCACCATTCCCTCAGAAACTTGAAGAAAGTTCATGCTTGCTAAAAAGGGCATCATTCTCCTTGTCTCTGGCAAGAGGAATATGTGGCTGTGGTGCCTACTAACTTGTCAAGGTCAATGCTAGCCTCTAGGCTCCCTCAGTCCCTGCTCACAAGCCCCATTTCTCCCAATCCCTTTAAACCCTGGAAATCTTCCCCTTGCCTATTGCCCTAGTAACTTGGAATAAACTTTTCCCTTTTCATCCACAGAGTGGATATTTTGGTTTCTTTGCTGTAACCATTTTCATTCACAGAGAAATCAGAATCTATAGGTAAAAATAATTTTTATTAACTTTGGTGCTTAGGCTAGATCCCAGGGCTTGGTCGTACAAAGCAAGTGCTCCATCACTGAGCTAAACATCCTGGCCTAGAGGAAAATTTCCGATTTTAACTTCATTTATTAAAAAAGAAAAAAATAAAACAAATAGCCAACACTTAGTCTCAAGACAGTAGAAGAAGAAAGACAAATTGAACCTAAAGCAAGAAGCAGAGAAGATGGAAAAATGGAATAGACACAATGAAGTTGGAAAAGAACAAAACAGTAGAGAAAAGTCAAAGGATTGTAACTTTCAAACACTGAATAAAAATAGTAAACTTTGATCCATTCTTACCGAGGATCCAGAGAAGCTTCCTGCTGTCAGTAAGAAAAGGAGCACGGGAATTAATCAAAGTCTCACTTGGCCATCAGAAGGATTTTATAAATGAGTGGATGGGAGAGGAGAGAAGATCCTGTGAGCAATCCATTCTCCGAAAATTTGAAAATGTGAAGAAATTGATGCCTTCCATTAAAGAGACACATTAACTAAAATTTACAGAGTTATAGGCCGGGCAGCAGTGGAGCACGCCTTTAATCTCAGCACTCGGCAGGCAGAGCCAGGTGAATCTCGGTGAGTTTGAGGCCAGCCTGGTCTACAAAGCGAGATCCAGGACAGGCACCATAACTACATGGAGAAACCCTGTCTCAAAAAACAAACAAACAAACAAAAAGAGTTATAGACAATTTGAATAGCACTGTATTTATGAGAGGCATTGAATACATAATTCAAGACATGCTAAAAGCAATGAAGAGAAATGGGAATATCACATACATCTTTTAGAAGACAAAGTAGAAAGTCAGAGTGTCTATGCACACACCCGGATATTCTTAGAAGCTACTTCATTAAGATTGTGGGAAACACAAGCTTTAGATGAGCCAAACCTTAACTCCGATCTTATTGCTATATTAAAACAGCCAAACTAGGTCTCATATTCTCCTGAATGGCTTTCTAGGACTGTAGATCCTGCTTTGTCTATAAATACCAGCAACAGTGGTAAATTCTGTTTAGTTATTCTATATCCCAGTAACAGGGAGTCCTGACATATTCAACTTTTCATTTTCTTAATATTTATGCTCTTAATCCTATTTCAATATGTGCTACTAAATAATTTAAACCGCTTCATTTCATTTGTTTGTTTTAATTATTTATGGAATATTAAAAAGGCACTAGAATGTTTTTCTGCTATACACTCTCTACCTAAATTACTCATGTTTTTCTGACTTTAAAACTGAACTTTGTTTCCTGCCCCTAATACTTTTAACATAGCTACAGATAACTGATATCCAAAGAATCATATTGCACAAAAAACGAGTTTTCTTTGAAACTTCAAATAAACATGTTTGTAGTGGGTAAGATATAAATAAGTATGTTCTATGAGTTCAACTATTATCTGATAATTTGTTTTCATACTAACTCATGGAATCTATATAAAGACTGAGTCTTGATGAGGCTCATTTTAGAATAAAAAGAGAAATCATTGACTATATTGGACTGCTCTTTGGTCATGGTTAAAAGAGAGTATTAGAACAGGAAGGGTTAAATTGGGATAGAGAGCAGAAGGCAGGGGAGAGGAAGGGATAGAGATGGATAAATAACATTAAAGACCTTTCAAAAGAGGAATATGAGAGTTTACTATTGTAGAAGCTTCCTAAAATATGTACATATATAAATGTTTACATGCCCCTACTCAAAAGCAGAGAATAACAAATAAAATATCAGTGCCAGGAATGGGTAACTTCTTTTGAAGTTGCTGGGCAGTGAGGGCCTACAGACTTCCAAAATTCCATGCTACTTCAATTCCTCTTTGTCACCTTTCAGAACTTGATGGTAAGACCCTACTGCTGAAAACACTACATACTTAAGTAATATACCATGGAAAAACCAAGTTCGTATTGATCTGGAAGCTTAATTCCTACTAATTAGCTTTAATAACATTGAAAAGTGTTATGTAATCTACCAAAGGAGAAAAGTATTCATCAATCTTAATCAGATATGAACCGTGGGAGTAACAATAATAACTGTCTCAGCAAGACCTGTCTGTTGGTACAACTGTGGCACAAAGATCATGAGAGTAACCAACCACTTTCAATTGGCTTTAAGACCTGCTCCATGGCTGGCACCATTATTGGACCAAGAACCTGTCGCTAGATAGGTCATAGGACCTAGAAGAGTTCCTACTACTATTATTCTGCTGAATGGACATAGCACTAAGCTGACCTCTATTGTTATATTAATAGATCAATACATCTCTCAACTCTTAGCTGAGAAATTTCTATTTTCAGTAGCTGGTGACTAATAAAGAGACTCACAGTTGGCCAAGGTGCAGAGAACAGGAGACTGAAGAAAGTTCAGTCCTAAATGAAACATATAAACTGTGGCTCCTCCTCCCAAAACAGGGATTGTTGCTAAAGACAGGCCAAAGTATGTCTAAGAGGCAAAGGTGGTGAACGACTACAAGGAAACAGTGTTTCCTTGACAAAGCAGGAAAGCTACACATATTAAATCACAGTAGGGATGGCAGCACGTACTAGACCCATGCATTTCAAAGCCAGACCAAATCTATGCATGGATTTACTATTCTTTTAGACATTCTCATTGTGACAATGGGAGTTGGGCATGAAGTCCCATCCCAGTCATGGAGATTGCTATTGGCAATTGTTAGCTGCCTGAGGAGAGTCAGTTTTTTCTAAGAATGCAATCCTTGGTAAGTCAACTGTGATCCAGTGAAGGACTACACATACAAGGATATTTGGGCAGCACAAATTGGTCTTGATGTGTTTTTTTCTTTTTTAAAGTAAGGATCCAAAGTAAAGTTGAGCAGGTAGGGGAAGGGATGGATCTGAAAAGAATTGGAGAAAAGAGTGAATATGATGAAAACATATTGTATGGAACTATAAAAGAACTAATATAAATCAATAATATCAAGAAACAAGACCATTATAGAAAATTTTCAGTTTCAGAGTCTATGGTCTTAGGTTTTCTGTTGATATAATAAAATATTCTGAAAAAGCAACTTCAGGGAGAATTCCAAGTTACAGTCCATCGAGCAAAATCTCACAGCTTGAGAGAACATTAAGACTGCATCCAGAAGAGAGCAATAGGTGTATTCATGCTAGTGCTCAGCTGGATCCTTCATTTTCACTTAGTCTGTTGCCAAGTTCATAAAATGCTGTTGCCTACATTCAGGCTGGGTCTTCCAATCCTATTAATCTAATTAAGAAAATTTGCCACTGGCATGCCAAAGCCAATCTAGATAGTTCCTTATGGAGGCCCCCTCCCAGGTAATTCTAGATTGTGTCAAGTTGACAATTAAAACTAACAATTATAGCTATATTTGCAAATGTGATTCAAAATTTATCTTCTGATTGTCTCAATGAGCATATCTAACAAACCAATAAATCAACTCAGCAAACCTGACTTTTACCAGATTTGTTAGAGAAAATTTCTTAAAGAAGAGGTCATTCAAGCTATACCAGAGCTATATTACTAATAAGCTATGGTTTCTCTACCTGTTTACGTAATTGGATCTCTTACAGGTTGTTTGGCTCGCATGTTCTAAATTTACTCGCTAAAAAGATAGATTGTTAGTAAAAAATATTCAAGTGGTTAATGTTGTTATCACTGTCCCGGGTAGACTTGAAGGAGTGAGAACAAAAGTACTAATCATACACTAATCAATAGTTTGGAATAGGACAAAAAAAAAAGTACACATAGTCTCCATTCATAACATCATACATTAGCAACAATATACATTGGCCTGCTAGAGTTGGCCATAAAGATTCTTCCATTTTAAATGGTCTTGTTATCAAATTAATTTTGTTATATAATTATAAATTAACTTTAGTTTATTTACATTTCATCTTGTATAAAAGAGAAGTAGAACAACCTTAGTAAGTATTAAATAGTATGAAATAAATATATCATATATTTTCTAACCCCAAAACTTTATTAATACATATACTAATATATACTCATTATATTGAAAAAACATTTCAATGTATTTATTTTCAATATGCAGTTCATAACTAATTTCAAATTATCATTTGCAGTTGAACTAGTATGCAGATTAATTGGAGGCTGAAATTATAGTTTGTGAATTTATGTCTTATTAATGACTTCTGTAGATTTGACTTTTGGCAGAAGTTTTGGGATCTTTTAAAGTTTTTCTTCAAATATCTTGTAAACACAGAAAAATGTACTTTGAAAAGATAAAGCCCAAGAGATTTTTCACAGTGGATATTCTTTTGTAAATAGCACCAGTAGATTGCTATGATGGCAAAATTTCCTCCAAACCATTCGTAATACCTTGTATCAAGGATGACCACTTTTCACTTCCAACAAAACATAAGGATTGCATGCTCATGAACTAATAATCATGTAAATCAAATCATGCACTAGGTATTTCTTAAAACATTTTCTGAGTAATATTAAGCTTAAAATATCTATTTATGGGGCTGGAGAGATGGCGCAGAAGTTAAGAACGCTGGCTGCTCATCCAGAGGACCCAGGTTCAACTCTCAGCAACCACATGGCAGCTTACAACTGTCTGTAACTCCAGTTCCAGGGGATCTGATATCCTCACTCAGGCAAAAAACACCAATCAATGCTTATAAAAATAAATAAATAGGCCGGGCGGTGGTGGCGCACGCCTTTAATCCCAGCACTCGGGAGGCAGAGGCAGGTGGATCTCTGTGAGTTAGAGGCCAGCCTGGGCTACAGAGTGAGTTCCAGGAAAGGCTCCAAAGCTACACAGAGAAACCCTATCTCGAAAAACCAAAAAATAAATAAATAAATAAATAATTTTTAAAAGTATCTATTGCTAGTGTACAGTATCCTCAGTGTTGTAGTGTATGCTCACAGTGTTAGGATGAACATACTTAGTTTAATCTGCTGGCAAGAATACTCACCTACTCTCATCAAGGTTTTGACTACGTCAGGTAGCACTGTTTGGACCTTCCTGCCCAAGTCCTTTAGCAAACATTGTATATAGTTTTTGCAGCCCATAAAATTTCAGATTCAGAACCAGTTTAATAACCAGTAGTAGTATTAGCTGACTATCTACTCCAAGTTTAATCAAGTGAGTGGTACATATGAATGTTACTGGGGTGGTTGGAATAAATGTATCCCACACTGGCTCACGTATTCAAATACTTGCCCAGTTCATGGCACTGGAAGGTTGAGGAGGGCCTTGATGGCAGAAGTTTTTCCCTTTAGGGAGGGTTTTGAAAGTTTAAAGACCCGAGGTGCTTCTGGTTTGCTCTCTCTGCTCTGCTCTTGTGACTAAAGTTGTGAGCCCCCAGGCTTTCTTCTCCAGTCACCATGTCTACCTGCTGCCAGGACTACTCTCAGTTATGATAACCCTTATCCTTCTGGAGTCATAAGCTCAAACAAGCAATTCCTTCTATAAGTTGTATCTGTCATGGTGTTTTAGCACAGCAACAGAAGCATAATTAATATAGTTGCATACTTTTTGTTATTGGAAATAGAGTTGTCTCCAATTTAATCTTCTAAAGAGGTTGCATCATAGGGAAATAGCATGATGAACCTTATTATTTTGGATTCTAATTAAAAATAAGTAAATAAACTGATTTATAAATGTCTTTACTGAGTGGATTTTTAACAGATATGAGCATTTCTGGTTCTCTAAGTGCATTTTTCTGTTTTTTTGTTTGTTTTTCTTTTTGTTTTTGTTTGGTTTTTGCCCTGTTTTTTTGTTTGGTTTGCCTTCTGTTTCTATCCCTCTTGACCCCTCTCCCTTCTTTTCTCCTTTCCATTATACTCATTGTGGTGAATATACAATACAGACATATTTAGTATCTGTATTAAGGCATAATTAACATGACTAAACTGCACAAACTCATAACTGTTTAGATAAGTACAATTTTGTTTATGGTACTGAGGAACAGCAGCCTGAAGTTTCATTTTCTTGGGTTGCCAGTCAGACTTTTTATCAAGAGAGTAATGGTTTCACAGCCTTATTGTTACAACTTTTTATAAGATTCTATGAAAAATGGCATTATTTCTTCTGTAAATATTTGGTAGAATACCTTAGTGATGCTATCTGAACTGGTTTATGTATGTTTAAAAGTTTTAAACTAAAAACTCAATTTCTTTAATAACTATAAGACTACTGAAGTGTTCACATGTACTTCAATACACTTTGACAGTTTGGCTCTAACATGCAATTTTAAATTTTCTCTAAGTCGATGAAGTTATTGTCACAATAGCCACATTATTTCTTTTATTTCCTGTTGTCATTGTTTCTTTGATTTTAGATTTCAATTTTAATTATGGTGTATATTGAAATCCCAGCTAGTCGGCACCAGGCTGACCTGTAAAATCTCCTGGAGTTCCATGATGCCTGGAAGTTTTACCTTCCACTATTACCCAAACCCAGTTTCTAGCAGTTTGTCTCAATTAAGGATCGAAATTTCCTGTCATGACAACGATTCCTGATGTCGTTTCCACTCAGAATACTATATTCTCATAACCTTTATTACCTGCCATTGCCTGTCTGTCTGTCCAGTGTTGCTGGAGTCGTTTTCCCAGGATCCTCTTGTTTTACTAACACGAGACTTGCCCATTGATTTTGCCTTCTGTTAGGTTTTCTGCTTGTTAGGATGTCATGGATCCTTCTCAGCTTCATCCATGGAGGACCACAAAATTACCATGAGCATTCAACTATCACATTTTATTTACATGCTCTTTAAAAATTTTTATCAGGTTCTTACTATATCTCCAGTACTCAGGTGAATATTGAGGCTAAAAAAATAGAAAATAGAGATAATATACATAAAATTTTAATTGTTCAACTTAATCCTCTCTTAAGTTTTTGCCTTACATTTTGTATCTCATGGCTGATCCTTAAGGATGTAATCTTCTAAGTGTGCATCAGTCTCATTTGTCTGATATGTTTTCTCTACCTTCCTCTTCCACCCATTCCCATGTCATAGGACAACCTATTCTTTGAGTACATTCTTTCTCTTCTATCTATGGTTGTTAAGAGCTCTAGCCTAGGGTTCTCCTATCAATAGACATATAAAACTAGACCTATCTTATATTATCAAGTACCTTGGACCCCAAACAACTATGTTGCTCTTTCAAAACCTCAGATTTGCAACCAATAGAGATTAGAAGAATGGTTATCCTAAAGATACATTATAAAGATAAAAGTAATTGGCCCATCATACAACTTGTGGCGAATAAGTAAGAAAAAAATTAGTTGTTTGGTGTCATGGTGCATGCTTTAATTCCCAGCATTGAGAATGTTGAGGCAGGATGATCATAAGTATGGGCTAACGTAGGCTGCATATTGAAACTCTGCCTCAAACAAAAATAATCAATCAAAAATCCTATTATCTTATATTTTGGGGCTTCTTCATTATCATTTATCCTTGCTCCTGATTTAGCATGATTTATTTAAGCTCTAATATCTGGTGATGTTTTCTGAGTCTCTCACTGTGTGTGCATGTGTGATTGTGTGTGTGTGTGTGTGTGTGTGTGTGTGTGTGTGTGTGTGTGTGTAGGCCAGAGGTCAGTGTCAGGTATTTTCCTCTGTTGATCTCCACCTCATTTTTTTATGATAGGATCTCTGTTTCAGGGTTCACTGACTATCTCCACTGTCTCCCCCAACTCCCAACTAGATCTGGGATTATAGGAACTGATTACCACATCCAGCTAGTGATCTGAATCCAGGTCCTTAAGCTTGACCAGAAACATTTCAATACTAAGCTGTCTATCTAGAGCAGTGGGTTCTCACCCTGTGGGGTCACGACTCTTCTGGGGATTAGAACTACCTTTTCACAGGGGTCGCCTAAGACCATCTCACATATAAGATGTATACATTATTATTTATAACAGTGGCAAAATTACAGTTATGAACAACAATGAAAATAATTTTATGGTTGGGGGTCACCACATGAGGAACTGTCTGAAAGGGTCACAGCACTAGGAAGCTTGAGAACCACTGCTCTAGACAGTTCTCTTCGTCGTTTTTCTCACTTGCTTTGCATTCATCATGGTTTACAGACTTTTTATTTAAAAAAAAAAACAAACTTAGTCTTAAAAAATAAAGTGCCTTTCCCCCTTGATTTCTGTACTTTGTATTTCTAAACTTTGTATTCCTTAACCGTTAAACAGTTTTCTTGCTCCTCTTTTTATTACTACTGTTATCAATGAAACCATCTTCTCCAGTATAGTAGGATATAGTCTATACCCTACCCATCTAGTGAGCAATCATTTTAAGCTAATTTTGATCTTCATTTCATCCAAAGATTGCTTGTCTTGATATTTCTTTACGATGGATACATGATGTGTTGAGACATTCATGTAAAATTCATAGCATTGCCTTTACCTTTACACTAATATAGCTTTGAGTAATTGAATGACCATTAACTCAAAATACGTATGGTCTGCCTACAATGTTGGCTTCAGAAAGAGATAAAAAAAAATGATTCTGAGATTTCTTCTCCATTATTCCCAGACATGCTACAACATTTCATTACCAAAGCATAATTAACACATTTTTTATTGTTGTTGTTTCTGACATAGCTTTTCAGAGAAGATGCCTGGCTCATTCTACTGGGAATTTACAATTATAGTTTATGAAATACAATCTCTATGCCTTTTTTTTTAACCCATTCTCTAAAAGTAACATGTTTTACCACCTCTTAGTTTTGCAGTTTACAGCTATGTACAGTCACAGGTGTGTGAAGTTCAAACACTGCTACAGTATGTCTGGGACCTACCCAGCACCAGAGTATAAAATGGTATACTCTATGCTCTTCCTTGGCTAGCACTGTCTGCTCCAGACTCACATCCTTCTTTTCTTTGTCCAGACACTTCCTCAAATTGCCTGGAAAATGTCTTTGATTTGTTTTTGTTTTGTTTTCTTTTTCGAGGGAGGGGATGGACATTAGCCATCTGACTTTTTCCCAGAAGGCACTAAAAGAACTTCATGTTAATAAGGTGAATTGCACCAGGAGGTGGTGACGCACGCCATTAATCCCAGCACTAGGGAGGCAGAGCTAGACGAATTTCTTGTGAGTTGGAGGCCAGCCTGGTTCTACAGAGCGAGATCCAGGACAGGCACCAAAACTACACAAAGAAACCCTGTCTTGAAAAACCAAAAAAAAAAAAAAAAGGTGAATTGCTATTTGATATTTATCATAGCTAATAAATATTTATTATATATAAAACAGAAGCAAAAAGAAATATTAAAATATTTATAAGGATCATATAATAAATTCCTTCTGTTTAGCTTTCTTTTGAGAATTAAAATCTGTAATATAGATTTCATAGAGACTATTACATCAATACTCTTGTTTTTAAATTAAATCATAACTCAGATTCCTTATAATAAAAATTGTCCAATAGTATTTTAGGAACACAAGGGTTAATATGTAAACAATGCCAAAATTTATGTGGTAAATAAAAGGTGTAAAAAAAAGTTAATGCATTTGAAGCAATAAATTAACATGTAGACAGATGGTATAACTTTCCTGTGAAAATAAGATTCTAAATTTTACACTTCTGTGAAACCAAATGTGATTATCAGAGTTCTTTCTCTAACAAGTCCTACTGGGATTGATGAAATTGCATCCCTTGAGTTTAGAAAATGCTAATTACCTGCCACATAGTGCTAAAAAGAAATTACTTACTGGACAAATATATACCTTCTGGTTTTATTTATCATATTGTGGGAAAGAAAATTCAAAATACTAAAACATTTTTAAATTTTAGATATAATGTATACTATGGGAATGGTCAATGAAACAAGTAGACTTGTAGGCATGATAATTGTAAAATGAATAATGAAGGAATTGGAGGGTTGCTCAGTGGGCAAATTTCTTCTGTGCAAGTCTGAGGATCAGAGTTTGGATCCACAAAACCCACATAAATGTTCTGCATGGAGCTATTCACCTGCAGTCCAAGTGTAGGAGATAAGGAGCAGATATAGGAGAATCCTAGGGATATACTGGAAAGCCAGCCTAGCTGAAGCAGTGAACCCTGGGTTCAGAGAGAGACCTTGTCTCTAAAAACAAGGTAGAATACTAATGAGAAAGACACTTGACTTCAGCTTTCCTTAGCTTAATGAGATAATGCTAGCAAAACTATTAAACATTAGCATTTACCTAATATTCATACTTAAATGTCATGTCAAGGTCTTATTACATTAAATACCATGCCATTCTGAATATTTTTCTCCAGATATTATCACTAAGTTTGAAAGACAACTATTGAAAAAGATCACTGTATTAATTTCATTTTGTTAAAAGATATTTAATTTTTTTAAGATGACTTTATTCATAGTTTTCAGGATATGTAGTTTTAGAATGAATAAAATTTGGAAGCTATAGTAAAATATATAACTTATTTCTTTGTTCTCCTTATGATTATGATTGATAGTCAATATGGAAAATGCACTTGTAGTTTAAAAAGCCCTTAAACAATTATATTCAAGAAATCCTGGTGTTTGTTATACTTAACAAGCTAATATGTGTTTCTGTTGAATTCCAACTTCCAATAGTCTCATTGGAATGACTTTCTTCCAATGTACAGAAGAATTTGAACAACTTACTAGTGACTAAAAAAATGCATAAATAAAGAAAGAGTTCCATAAATTCCAGTAAATTATCTATAGGAAACAGGAGCTAATAACTTGTTGGGAAGATAGGAACAGCAATGTTTCATAAAAGAGGTATGAGGGAAAACCCAAAGCATTGAGTGTTGTGTTCTTTATGGAGGGAGGGATTTACACATCACATCACCAATTTACTATGGGTTGTGGAATATCGAAATCAAAGTGATGACTAATATGAGCATGTATTATTGAAATCCCACGTATAATTTGTTAGAGAAACAAAATGTTCCAGGAAAAAAAGAAAACAGGAGGTCAGAGGCATTGTAAAAGTAAAATGTAATTCCCAAAGCCAAGGTAAGAAAGATTTTTTTAAAAAGACATGCTATATGGGGATGGTTCTCTAGTAATTTGAGAAAGCAATTCTCAGACTATGGTGGGGAAGGGAAAGAAAGAAGATGGTTAAATGGCAAACTGGTCGATACAGGCTAAAATGGTGAAACTTTCACAGAGAAGTTGTCAAGCTTTCATGGAATCTTAAGGTAAGAAGTGGCAAGCTTAGAACATGGGTGTAGCTCAGTGGTTAGAATCTATATTCTTTTAGATTAAATACTTATTTTACACACACACACACACACACACACACACACACACGGGGGGGGGGGGGGAGGGAGAGAGAGAGAGAGAGAGAGAGAGAGAGAGAGAGAGAGAGAGAGAGAGAATAAAATAAAATAAAAAACTAAACAAACAGCAGCACAATACAACTCAATAAAAAACAAACTAAAAAGTCTTGGTTTATTGTAGAGTGATTTAGAAATAATATAAATGTCTTAAAAGCAATGTGAAAGGTCATAGTGATGAGATTGAATGTGGAAAGAGACACATATATAACTTTTCAAAGCAGAAGATGGAATGGTAAACAAGGATCTTTGTTTTGAAACAAATAGGAAATGAGTAAAGATTTGCCAAATTCACTTCAGGTGTCATTCATTTATCAATTAATCTGGGTACAGCCTCTTGGAAGTAAGTACTAGAGAATGGGTAATTTTCAATCTGTGGCTGTGATAAATATCCAGACAAAAGCAGATTAAGGAAAGATGGCTTTATTTTAGATTATAGTTCCAAAAGGAATTAGTCCATCACAGCATGGAAAAACGGGGCAGCGGGCAGGAAAAGCATAGTGGCTGAAACAGAATGCTGCCAGTCATATTGGATCTGCATTCACGGAGCCCAGAGTGAGTGAGAAGTGGGGATGGGCTGTAAAATCACAAGGTATATTCACTTCCTCTACCAACCTCCCCAAATGGGGGACCAAGCTGGAGACCAAGTGTTTAAACACATGAAACTATGTGGAGGAGGCATTTCACATTCAAACCACATCAGTAAATATTGTAATATTCCTGATAAGCATTGGTTTACTGCCTATTCCTTTACTGCTTTTTAATATTCCTTGATTTCCTTTTATGGAATCACTCAAGTTCCAACATAAATGTGCTGCACTTCGAAGTCTATGTTTGTGCCTTGAATTACAGAAGCAAAAGCAGTGTGTCTGTTATCATCCTAGTCAAGAATCATACATGTGTCCATAGTTTAGACAGAAGAGTGACTACCAAGACATTGAAACTTGGCATGACAGTGGACGAAAGTTGTGAACACATACTTGCTACCTGCTGTGTTCTGGCAGATCCTTTCAAATAACCACACTCAAATTCCCACTGTTTGTTTCTATTGCTATCTCGGTCTTGTCCTTTTGAGGCTCTTTCTCCATTCTATGAGCTTCTGAAATCAAGCCTGGAAGCTGGGCGTGGTGGAACATAACTGGCATCCCATCTAGCATTTGGGAGGTAGCAACAGGAGGACCAACAGTTCTAGGTCATCCTTAGGTTTACAGGGAGTTTGAGACCAACCTGGGCTACAAGAGACCTTGCAATGACAACAACAACAACAAAATGCAAAATAAGAAAGCAAACAAAAAAAAAAACAAGCTTTCAAATTTCTGTTGGCTTAAGTTATCAATAAGTATTTGTATTCAGCATATCCTCCATCTACCCACAGGCCTTCAAGAGTCACAGACACATAGCTTGAAGACTGAAGAAGAAAAAGCATTTCTAAGTGATTCTAACATAACCACCTGAGTCAATTGGAGGTGACAAAGAATTACCAGCAACACCGAAAACCTCGTTAAATCAAAATGACCATAAACTTATCCTTTTATGATCTCCAAATGTAATCAATCATCATTTCATCGACAATATAGCTTTTTAAAAAAATTTGGACAATGGTTTCCCATTTCATCAAGATATTAGTTTTTTTTTTTTTTTTTTTTTTTTTTTGGTTTTTCGAGACAGGGTTTCTCTGTGTAGCTTTGCGCCTTTCCTGGAACTCGCTTTGGAGACCAGGCTGGCCTCGAACTCACAGAGATCCACCTGGCTCTGCCTCCCGAGTGCTGGGATTAAAGGCGTGCGCCACCACCGCCCGGCAAGATATTAGTTTTTTATAAGTATGTCATGGGGCGGGAGAAGTGGCTCAGAGGTTAAGAGCACTAACTACTCTTCCAGAGAACCCAGGTTCAATTCCCAGCACCAACATGGCAGTTCACAACTGTCTGTAACTCCAGTTCCAGGGGATCTAGCACCCTCACACAGACATACATGCAGACAAAACACCAATGCACATAAAATAAAAATAAATAAATTATAAGTATATCATATAACATGTCCCTGAAGACATCATTGTATATAGCAAGTAAAGACAGTGAATTTAGTTGCAAAAATAGTATTTCCAGCAGAATTTTCCTAGACTGAGTAATCCGAGAAATAAACACATTATAAACCATCCTAAGATCTCTGAAGTACTGTTAAGAACTGATACCACAAATGTAGAAATTTACTGTGATTTTCAAGGGCAGATGTTTAGAGGGTCAACTCTTTTAGCCTAGACTTTGATAGAGCTCTTATTAATGATTAGGAAAGGAATAAGGAATCTAGATACAAGTGAGGGAAAAGTAATCACATGTACATTCAAGTCTGGGTTTTATTTCTAATCAAACATTTAACTGGGTAACTCAGATGACCTTCTCTTTTCTTTTTTCTTTCTTTACCCATAATTTGAGAAGATTAGACAAATTTTCAACAAGCTCAAACCTTCTAGAATTTTCACTGTGATTTCTCTATGTAGCTTGATTCCCATATGGTGCCTTTATCTGAAAATAGTACAAATGTGGGAAGAAACCTAGGAGGAGTGTGGTGACGGCCCATGAGTATCAGATGAGGAATTTCATGAAGTTGCTTATATTAGAATTCAAGAGTATAGACGACCTTAGCAGACTGGGCTATAGGAATAACCATGCCAACTCATTCACTGGGCAGTGTCATGATTAAAAGTCATTAAATAGATTGGATTTAAAGTCATAAGGAAGTTTAAAACCAAAAATTAGATGTTGCATTTTACTAACATATACTGTACTTTTTGTCCTCAATTTCTGGAGAGAAAAATATGTCACTCTATCTATTTTCAGTCTTTACTTCTGTTTGTAGAGAAGATACACTTCTCTCGGGAAATTGTCTGTTGAGTACCATGGCAACCACATCCTTTCAGTCAAGTCTGTCCTGTGGGCTGCGCAATTTAAGACATTTGAAAATGCCACTGAAGAAGATAACACCAAACAGACATGAAAGGGTATCCTTTAGCATGAAAGTGGGAGATGTTCTTAGTGTTTGCTTAAATGAAATGCCAAGAATGGGGAGGGTGAAGAGGAATCAACCAATCCAGAAACTCTGAAAATCCCAATGCCCCCTCAATCTTGCATTATGTCAGAGTGTGCTGTTTGCTCCTTTCCTGCTTTTCAGCATTGGGGTTGAAGACCATGGTTAAGGAGGACAAAGGACAGAAATGGTAAGACTTTAGCTAAAAGGTAAGGAGGGTTACAAAGACTGGTGGCATAGTCCTTACAGGGCTCTGTGTACATAGGACATCCCCAAGGTCCAAGTGAGCACATATCTCTTCTATGACAGAAACCCAGACTTCCAAATATTAGAAGGACTATGCCTTCTATGTCAACACAGAAATTGAGAACCACTGGCTGTTCAATAATGGGAAGTGACATTTTCCTACGATATGCAATAGAGAGACGTAGTTGTGGGGCACTGTGGAACACAGGATATAGCACAGGCCTCCAGGGATGAAGTTTAGTTCCTCTCCGTTGGTTGGCGAATAGGGTGGGACAGGAAAATGCAACCATTATGTGATAATAAGAAAACTATTGAGGCTGGAGGGATGGCTCAGCTGCTAAGATCACTTGTTCTTGTATAGGAACCAGGCTTGATTGCTAGCAACTGTACCGTGGATGGCTCACAATCATCCATACCTCCAGTTCCAAGGAATCAGATATCTTCTTCGGTCCTCTGCAGGCACCAGGCACACCCTTGGTGCACAAACATACATGTGAGCAATACACTCATACACATAAGATAAAATTTTTGAAACCCGATTTTTTTCAAAACAGAAACTACTTCTAAATGTGCAAAGTCAGTAATCAA
This sequence comes from Peromyscus californicus insignis, assembly GCF_007827085.1. NCBI lineage: Eukaryota > Metazoa > Chordata > Mammalia > Rodentia > Cricetidae > Peromyscus > Peromyscus californicus. The sequence goes on along the minus strand of NW_026294534.1, from coordinate 45,353,776 downwards.
ACTGCAATGTGATGTACTTGTATCCCACAGGACAGCTGAACATTCTTTGGAGGCAACACTATAATAGTGAGGTAAATGGCTTTCTTCCCTTATTAAATATTAATGTTCTATATAGTAAGTGTTCTATATAGCAAGTAAATGTTCTATATAGATATTTAAAATAAAAATTAGTATTTTAATTTTAGCTTTTAAAAGGAATGCTAAATTATTGAATGTAATAATAATAAAACAGTTTTTTTAGGTTATTTTATGTGTATAAATGTCTTTCCTATATACATTTATGTACACCATATGTGTGCCTGGTGCACGCAAAAGTTAGAAGGCAGTCTTGGATCTGTGAAACTGGCATTACTCATGGTTGTGATCGTCCATGTGAGTGCTCTGAACTGAACCTGTGTCCTCTGCATAAGTAACAGGTGCTCTGAACTGCTGAGCCATCTCTCCAGTCTCAAAACAGTATTTTTAAAGTCTTTTCTAAGCAACAACTTTATTAAGAAACAAGTATATGTATTTTATAGTAAAAAGGGTTAAACACCTAAAGGAGAAATTGATTAGGATATTTTACATAGGATTTCCCATATTAATAGTTTGTTGTGTGTGTATACATCAATATTTAGTGTCATTTCAATCAATTAAATAGACACTCTATGTCTTGTTTAATCCATGTTTAGAAAGTGCATGCCAATAAAGACATGCTTTCCCTTGTATCTGAGGTAGTATGTCTCATTAATATTACTATTGTTTTTTCTAGTTGTGTAAATTTTCTTTAATATTTTTAGGAGCTCTATTGTGTACTTAACAAAATATTTGAAGGTAGTGAATATTTCTGGTGATTTGATGTGGGGATGATCAATGGAAGTACTCAGTGCTACTTGATTTTTAATAAAATTTTCAGTAAAGGGAGAAAGGATTCAATAATAGCATCATGAATTTTAATGTTTTTCTATTAGGTAAAACTGGAGTCTCTTCTAACATTATTTACTTCAAATTTTTGACAAACAATATTCTTCTTTCAACACTAAAATGATTGTTACAGAGATGGGCTATCATATTTAGAAAGCTTGAAGTTTTTTATTTTTGTCTTTTTCATTCTCTCTTTAATTATGAAGTTTGAAGATGAATGGCTGCTCCTAGGAAAGATTATTCTGAGTGAGGTAACCCAGAAAGAGAAAGACAAACTCACATGGTATCTATCATCTGCTGCTTCTAGCTCCAAATCTTCAGATGTAAGTCTACAGCATGGAGTGACTGCAGAATCTAGGAAGACGTAAAGGGGTCATGGGTTGGGGGGCTTGTGGGGGGAAATAGGAAGATATGGGAGATATGAAGGGAGGAAACAAGAAATACAGGGAGGGCACTGTATTGAGGTGGAAGAGGAAGGTCAACAGGGAAGGATAAAGAGGGAAGAGGGAAAAATAACAAAAAAGATTGTTGATAAGGCCTCAAGAAAACATACTATTTTTATTATTATAAAATCTACATGTATACACACACACACACACACACACACACACACACACACACACACACACACACACAAAATGATGCATGCCGCTTGGACTGACATTGGTCCCACAATAGGCATAAACTATCAAACAAACACCAGTACCAGGCATGATAAACCTCCGCTCTAGCTGTTGGTCAGAGTAGTTCAAGTGACTCCTATATTGGTGTAGTCCCTGGTTGCCTCTTAGAGGTCCCTATTGCTGAAAATACTGCATACATAGGATGCAGGTCTCTGATGATCTGAGATGGATGTAACCTGAAAGCCTCCTTCCTATAGTCTAGTTTCCATAGTACCAGAAAGTACTACTCAAGCTGCCAAGGGAGAGACACAATCAATAATCCTATACAGGTATGAAGCCTATGAACCATAACAATAACCAACAAAGCACGATGTTACTAAAGGTGCAATACTGGGGCTCATATGTTGACATTAACTAACAGCTGTCTAATTAGACTTAAGGCCGACTCAACTGGAGGGAAATCATGCCTAGTACTAGAAACCTAGCCGTACATGGGGCTAGTGGGCTCATGAATCAAAGAAAAGAACTTACTGCTGCCACTATACTTGGCAAAATCATAACTACACTCTAAAACTTATCCTTTCATACTCATAGATAAGTGTCGCTATCACATCTCATCAGAGAAGCTTCCCTTTACAGTAAATGGGAGAACATAAAAAAAAAATCCACAACAAGACACATGGAGACCAACTGATTGTGGAGAGTTCATGCCAAATAAATACATCTATAGCACAACTCCTGCACCTAGGGCCCAGGAACATCATGGAAGAGGGGGTAGAAAGATTGTAAAAATCAGAGGACCAAGAAGTCTGCCATGAGACTGTCTCCCAGATGTGGCTGCACAAGCAAGACCTCAATGACAAGCTAATGTGGAAGTGGGAATAACCCCATAGGTTCCCACTTATCCCATAGACAACCCATAAGAGAGGGACACCTAGTCTCCTCCAGGGATGTGCCCTCTAATTGGTTAACTAATACAAAGTGGTCAGCCTGTGGTGATACTGTGTTCCCCAATATATTGTGCACCCTAATAAACTTATCTGGGGTCAGAGAACAGCTACTAGGTATAGAGGCCAGAAAATGGTAGCACACACACCTTTAATCCTAGCATTCTGAAGGCAGAGATCTGTCTGGATCTCTGTGAGTTCAAAGCTACACTGGAAACAGTCAGGCATGGTGACTCATGCCTTTAATCCCAGGAAGTGATGGCAGGAAGCAGAAAGGTATATAAGGCGTGAGGACCAAGAACTAGGGACTGGTTAAGCTTTCAGGCTTTTGAGCAGCAGTTCAGCTGAGATCCATTTAGATGAGGACACAGAGGCTTCCAGTTTGAGGAAACGAGATCAACTGAAGAATTGGCGAGGTGAGGTTAGTTGTGGCCTGTTCTGTCTCTCTGATCTTTCAGCGTTCACCCTAATACCCAGCTCCAGGTTTGTTTTTATTAATAAGATCTTTTAAGATTCATGTTACATCAGCCCACAAAATCATATATATATACAAATGACAAAAACAGACTCACTATATTGTATTTATATATTTGTGTGTGTGTGTGTGTGTGTGTAAAAGAACAATAAAGAAAAAAAGCCAACAATTGGAGAGTGTGGGGAAGGATATTTGAAAGGTTGGTGGGAGGAAAAGGAAGGGGTGAAGTGATATAATTATATTTTAATTAAAATATATTCATCTACTATAAAAATATTTATTAAAAATAAACCCAAACTTTTACATTACTTTAAGGTCTACTCTTTAAGGTTTACTCTTTCATACATGCAAAAATATTTATATACATGCTATGATTTAGATATATGCTTGTGTCAGGAAATAGGAAGGAGGCCCAAAGGAATTACAGGCTGGTAAGTAAAGAACTTTTTAAAACTGGAAAGATTTTATACATGTTAGGAAGGCTATGTAGAAGTGACAGGGCTAGATGGGTGGTGCACGGATGAACCTTCCATTTGGAAGATTGAAGACACTTACAAAACAGGTAAAAATGAGAACATTGTCCTGAAACATTAACAGGGTTCACCAAACAGCCCAAATGATGGGCTTTTCTAAGGAGAATTTCTCTAACTTCTAAATTTGCATAATGATCAAAGATACTTTAAAAACTTTCTGGACAGAAACAGTTGAATGTAATGGGTAAAAGAATAGTTCACATGGCTAGAGAAATAGGTGAATGACTTTGGTGGAGTCTCTCCAGTTCTACGGTCCATTCTTTCTTGATGCTGGTGGGAAACTGTCAGGATGAAATAGATCATTCCTCTAATTTGCTGCATGGTTACTCACTCTGAATTCCTCATATCTAGTCTATTCCTGGAGAAATATAATGGAAATAACAACAGAAGTGTGATTTGAGCCCCATGAATACATTTTCTAACAGCCATTTTCAAAGTAGCAACAGCAAAAGAGAATAATTTAAATGATATATTTTACTCAACAAAACACAGGACATAAAGCAAAATCATTCTAACAGCCAATCAGTAACTCAAAATCACTTAAAAAGTTTTTTCCTGCTGTCTTGAAAATCCAGTGCATCTCAATTCATAGACTAAATTTTCATGAGAAGCACTATATATATATATATATGGTACAATTTATAGTATAGTAAGAAATCAGATTCACATTCCAAAGTTACTACAAACAAAACTGAAATTTTCACTGAATTGAGTACCTAAAATTACCTTGCTGGATGATGCACAATAACAGTGATTTGTTCCTTTGTTTTGAAAAATGAATTAGGATCTTAAGCTAAAGTTTATCATTTTATGTTTTCTAAAATGTATGCCTATTCAAGATAATTAAAGTAACGTGTGTCAGTTCAGCTTTAAAATAATATTAGAGTATTTAATAAAGTGAAAAGCCATTCTATACTTACAAATAAAAAAATTACTCAAAATTTTCTCATAATGTTTGTGCCAATTTACATACTACTATTTTTTAGAAATAACGCTTTTCCTGCAGTGTTGGGGATTGAATCATGGACAGTGTACATTCTAGGTAAGCATTCTACTACTGGTGTTTACTCCTAGCCTATAGTTAAAAATTTAATACACATTGATTGCCATAACAAAAGTATATAAACTCAATAGTTTTAAGAAAATTACAACAAATTTCAATTTTAAAATAAATTGTATCTATCTAGCTACATCAAAAATATGCTTTTCCTTTCCGTGGAAATTCAAATTTAGTTTATTCGTGTAATGAACAGTGATTTTTTATTTAAAGCAAAGCACACATTGTGCTGCCATTTTCATCTCTGATTACTTAATATCTGGAAAGAATTATTTTTGTTTAAAGAAATGTTGAGTAAGAATTAACAGTGGGCCAACAAGAAGCTCAGCACATGAAAAGCACATTCTACCAGGCCTGAAGTCCTGGCCACTGGGCTAGATTTTTCCCAGCTTACATGGTAGAAGGAGAATGCCCACTTCTGCAAGTTCCACACATGCGCATTGCATATGTACCGTTCCATATACATAATAATCAAGTGTAAAAACTAATTTTTAAGTGAATCAAAGGGTTCAATGATTTATCATTGTGGATGCTCACTTGCAAGATTTATAAATGTGTGTTTCATTTGGAATAACCATGGAGTTTAAATAACTAGTAAAGGGCCATAGAGGAGGAGGGGATCTTCCAATGAAGAGAGGATAGAACATAGAATGATTAAAAAAAAAAAAAAGTAAATGGGAATGACAAAACTGGGATGGGGGATGGGAAGGTAGGGTAGATGAAGGAATATGGGGAAGGAGGGATATCTAACAATAATAGCCTTCTGAAAAATCCACATAGAAACATACTGCCATAAAAGTTTCCTAAAATGTACACGAACACATATAAAAAGAGTTTAAATGTAGCTACCCTATAGTGAGGGGACAATATACTAACTAGACATAACCCAATACCAAATCAATCAAACAAACAAACCAACAACAACAAAAAATAAAAATAGCCGGGCGGTGGTGGCGCACGCCTTTAATCCCAGCACTCGGGAGGCAGAGCCAGGCGGATCTCTGTGAGTTCGAGGCCAGCCTGGTCTCCAAAGCGAGTTCCAGGATAAGGCGCAAAGCTACACAGAGAAACCCTGTCTCGAAAAACAAAAAAAAAAATAAAAATAAAAATAAAAATAAAAATAAAAATAAAAATAAAACAGTACCATGAATGAGTTACCTCTATTTGATTTGTTGACCTGTGGAGTTCTATAGACACCCTTCCCCTAAACATTACAAGCTATTGCCATTTTTCTTGGTTACTCTCCAGAATTTGGCAGTAAAACCTTATTGCTGAAGACACCAATTACTTGAGTCATAAATATAGACATGTCAATTAAGCAAATATTCACATTACCAGGAGAGGGTAGGATTTTTTTTAAGGCACAAACAACAAAAGCAGTAAAGGAAAAGGCCAATATATTTTATCACATTTAAATTTAAAATCCTGAGTATACACCACTACAAATGAAAGAAGACAATTCATGGACTGCACATAAAATTTGTGTCTAAAACATGGGCATGTAGTAAAAGCATACTATGATTCAGTAAGCAAAAGACTCAATATTCACTGGGAAAATAACATAGGATATATACAAACCACATGCAAATCCAAAATACAGAATGGCAAAAAAAAAAGTCTCATTAAACATACAGGTCGTCTAAAGATTACAGAAACTCATGTGAAAGTCATGGTGAGTCTGCTGCACCTCAAGAAGACTGGCGACTTCTCAGTTTGAGCATCAGGAATAACTTTTAGAAAGCAAGTTGGTAAGGAGCATACACATACCAATTAAATCCATTTAAATACAGATTTGTCAAAATCATATGTAGCATAAATGGCACCCAGATGTATGTTCATATTTATAGGAATATGCTGATATTTGAAAGGAAAAGCTGCTGAAATATATGAACAAAGTTGGAGTCATCCCAGAAGTCATTTTTAAGGTATATGAGATAGGCTTTATATTCATCTATGGAACAAAATAGTATCATAGAACATTAATACTAACATCAGACAATGCCACTTTGTGATCATTAGACTGTGACCAATAGATTAAACAGCAATTCTGAACTCATGTTGAGGAAAAAGGCAAACTAGGAACATTTTTCAAATCACAAGCATAACCAGACATTCTCTCTCTTGTCCAAAATGAGTGACTCTTCTTTCCTAACTACAGCAGTCTTGCCCTATTACTTCCATGTCAATAATATTTATTAAATATTCAATAACAGAATCATTCCTGCTTCCTATTGAAAGCAACTCAGAATGATGTCTCATTTAAGTCCTATTTTTAACTAAACATGATTCCAATTCTGCTTATACCCATTTAACAGCCTTTTTTGGAAGTAGTTCATACTCTCCTATGTTATACTGTCTCTGTCACTGAGATAAGATCCATTTATTCAAACACAACTAGACTTCCTTGTTCCCCACACCTTATATTTAACCAAGGATGAATTTAATTTTTTTTCCTAAATTGTGTCTGTATTGAATATGCCATGATTTTTTTCTTGTCATTATTCCCCAAACAATAAGCAATAAAGCTATTTACACAGCATTTACAAGGCATCAGGTATTCCTAAAGTAATCTAAGATACTTGACAGTGTATGGAGACTATGCCTGTGTTATATGTAAATACTATGCCATTCCATAGAGGGAACTTGTTTGGTATCCTTGAGGATCCCTTGAACATCCATAAATCCTGAGGAATGACTGAGAGGTTTTCAAGCTAGTCTTTATTTGGAAGGTACCAGCAAATAAAGAACAAAAATAGACATCAAGAAATAACTCATTTCAGGACAGTGGTTACTCCTTCGGTAAAAGGAGAATGGTAGGCAGTGGGAATCTGGACTCTTGTCTTCGAAGTTACATTGCTCTTTTCTCTTTAGGCACATAAAGTATTAAACTAAGTTTAAGCACGGAATAGCAGAGTCAGAGACTAGTCTGAAGCTTCAACTCATAATTTCAAAGCTCATTTAGATAATTATAGGACTAAATAAAGAATAAAATGAAAAGGCAGGCTATGATTCACAATATTGCAAGCTGTGATGCTGAAATCACGCCAAGAACAGAGATCAACGCACACAGTACTAAAAACTTCAATGGGGCCTGTGTGCACTGTTGTGTGTGTTGTGTGTTGGATGCATGGATAGACAGACAGAAAGAAATCCGAGAGCTTACTTCAGAAATAGCCAAGTTCAAAAATACAGTCAGGCAAGTGATTTTTCCTCCTTTGGTAACATCAGTGAATTATAATTTATATTCTCATGAGTAAATTTAGTAAAATGATATCTGGCTAATATTAATATGAACAAATTAAAAGATGACACAGACATTTAGATTGAATCATCAAAATCTATACATAGGGGCTGCAGTCACTCTTACTATCTTATTCCAAGTTACTTTATTAACCTTCCAAAAGCCTTAACTTAAAAAAAGATATTGCTACTTCTTGTACCCTTATATTTCCCTATTTTCTTATGTCTGTGACATTATTTGTGCTCTTTTAGTTCACTAATTGCCTCTTCTCCTTTACACATGGTTTACAGTCTCTGTGATCTACAATTTGTAATAAATGTGGCAACTGTTTTATGAAACAGTCTTGAATAACTAAACTGAAGTACTGGGTCACTCTTAAGAAATTGTGTAGCTCTCCATCCTTATATCTCTTGGGTGTTGTTCATGATTTTATTAATTTACTCAGTTAATATTTTTGCTCACTCTGTAAGTAATGCTGTCTCACAGACATCCTTGCACCTATGCCTCCCTCCAAGCTTCTCTTGCTAATGACTTTCTTCTCTAATTGTTCTTTCCAACTCTATTGATACATACTCCATACTGCCCAAGCAATGATCATGGAGTCAAAAGACCCATTATCAAGGAACTGCTTTAGAATCTAGATAGATAGTAACTGAATACTCTGGTAAAGCTCGTTAAACTTTCCGAGATCTGAATGTCTGGAATTTTGTTGCAGTTGTTGTGGTTATTGTTGTTGTTGTTTTGTTGTTGTTGTTGTTGTTAATAAAATGTGTACTGATGTCATTCTGCCTAGCTTCTTTCCAAAATATCAGTGTGGTGGTTTAAATGAGAATGTCCCCTATAGCCTCCAGCATTTGAATTTTTGGTCCCCAGCTGGTGGTGCTATCCTGGAAGGCTAGGGTGGTGAGGCCATGGTAGAGGAAGTATGTCACTGTGTATAGGTTCTCAGGCTTGAAAGCTACTCATCATTCCCAGTTAATTCTGCTTCTTGCTTGTAGTTACAGACATGAACTCTCAGATTTTGTTCCAGCCAACATCTCCGCTGGATGCTACCATGCTGATCTGCCATGATGCAATTCCTATCCCTTTGGAACCTTAAACCAAATAAACCCTTCTATAATTTGCCTCAGTCATGATATTTTATCATAGTATCAGAAAAGTAACCAATACAAATATAAAGACCCATGTTAGAACTGAGTATTCTGCTATTTAATTCTGGCTGCCAACATGCAAGGCATATTGCTACTGTCTGCTCTCTTTGGAGTCCTGGTAAGGACCAAGTTGGCCTAGTTTAGGATAATGTTCTGTTCTTTTTGCCAGAAGACCCTGCTTCATTCCTCCATTTAATAGTCCTTACAATAAGAATTTTTACTTGCTTTCTTTTACTCCTTCATATATATATGATGTTATTGGAGTATAGTGATAGTACAATTGCCTGGTCAATTCAATGAACATGTTGAATATTACACAACTTCTTATTTTATTACAGACTTTTACCAAGGACAAGTCAGAGAAAAATGATGACACAAGGGACCTGAAATATGAAGAAAATAATCCTTTTGGGGGATGCTTTAGGAAAAAGTTTTATGACATAAGTTTCTGAGTGATATAAATCTTTTACAGACAAGCAATAACATGAAGAATCTTATTAAGAGACAAAGAGCAAATTTCATTAAAAATGTGTACACTGAGTAACATTTTGAATTCTGTTTTACTTCGTTGTATAAAGGCATTTGAACTATAACAACCTTTATATGTGTACTCATATATATATATAAATATATACATAGGATATAGACTTTTGAATGCATATATAAATATACCCATACACATAAACATATTCATACAATCCCAAACACATACATATTTAAATTCCAAAGATGACAAAAAGATATTTAGCTAAATAATCTTCCAAATATGAAAATTATTTTTAATCTCAAATGTAAAACAATTTCAGCCAGGCATGATGGCTCACACCTGAGTGTCAGCAGTCAGGAGAGGTTGATGTAGGAGGGCCATGAATTTGATCTCAAGCTACAAAATGGACCAGATCCTGTCCCTCAAGAAAACAAAATTGCATTTCAAAATCATAAGCCTTTAGAATACTTCAGAGGGGGTGGGTATGAAATAAGGCCTCTCCAATAGTCAATAGCCTTCACACTCCTGCCATTTAATACTTGTTACCCAGAGATGAAGAATGTGAAGCTACAGAATGCCTTAACCTGTCCTTTACAAACTTGTTTTCTCTCCCATTAATCAACACTCAAAATTTTAGAGAAGAGCCTCACTTGAATGGCTAAGGTTTAACTACTTTCCCTTTCATTACTTAGCCTCTCTGTTGATAGACTTTTGTCAGTGAGGAAACTGAGGTTCTGCATGGAAAAAATTAAACTGAGCAGGAATGAATAATATATTAAAAGAAAACCCAACAGAAACAATGTGAAGTCCAATAGAATTGTTACATCCAATGGTTTACATGTCATTTTAGTAAAAAACAATAAATTGTGTACAAGTGACAGGATAAAAAAAATAGGGATTTGTATGTAGAAGAGAGTATGATTGAGTGACCAAAAAGACGCCAATGTAAGTCTGGTCCAGAAAACTCCCACTCCACAAATAGGACAGCCAAGGCTCCATCTCCATCCCACCCAAAGGGTAGAACAACAGAACTGTAGAAGAGGGAATCAATCAAATTAGCTACAACTCGATAATGTGAAGCTTCCTTCATTTGCATAGCAAGAATGACAACAGAAGAAATTGAGAAGTTGCATGTCAGTGGCTCATCGTAATAACCAGGACAGAACTTAAACCAACCAGAGCTGTTCTCAAGTGCACTGTGAGAAGAAAAACCAAGCAATTTCAAAGTGACTTACCTTAACCTAGTTAGGGGACTGTTAAAATGGAGAACCCTGCAGGCTATCACCATTCATGGAGCTCAGAGCTCTAGTATGCCTATGTCTGTTACTCTTTTTCAGTATACTCTGGGTGCATTAAAAAAAAAAAACATATTTACAGCCAGACAAAGGTCACTCACTCCTTTAATGCCAGTACTTGGCAGGCAGAGGCAGGCAGAGCTCTGTGAGTTGGAGATCAGCCTGTTCTACAGAGTGAGTCCCAGAACAGCAGGGATACATAGAGAAGCCCTGTCTTAAAAAACAAACAACAACAACAACAAAAAGCTTATTTTCTCTCTGCTATTATACAATGGGCTTTTAGGGATGGTAAATTGTGAGGAGGCCATTATATTAGGCAAACTAGTGGAAAACAAAGGTTGTTGTAACATTTATTATTCAGATTCCTCTCAGGAGCTGATTAAACAATCTAAAGTCATACCTGGTAACACATCTTCATGAGATTTATATCCGTATTTAAGGCAAATTCAGGAAGAACAGAGGGCTTTTCTGTGTCTGTTGCTTCTTAGTTGCTCTCAGCTCAAAATAACCTTATGTCAATGTGTTCTTGATGCCCTTTGATACATTCTAACATTATGAAATACATATCTATATATAGACACACACATATATATGTATGCATGTATTTAAATACGAGTTTTCGCCCTGTGTAAGATCACTAATCTTGGGGAAATGTCAACCGTTTTCATTAGACTGTGAAAATGGAATACCCTTTGTCCTTCCAGCATTAAGTGGAGCATTTTAGCAAAGATAAACTTAGTATGGGCACTTAGTTTTTCTCAATTAAGTTGACACAGCTGGTGTGGGAATGCATCTCCTCATCTCTCGGCTTCCCAGAAGCGTTTGGGAAGCAGAAATAACACTTCAGCAGGGATTTCTCTTGGTAATGAAAATTACAGAACAGTTTCAATAGCAGTCAACATTAAAATCCATTAAGTCATCTTTCTTATTGTGCTTAACGCCATCAGATTCAGGGAGTGAATGAATGGCCACAGCTGGAAGCACGAGACATTGAAATTCAAGATCCAGTGCCATTCCATCAGTGACAATGAGCCTAAGGAGCAAGGAGTGGGGGAAAGACAGAAAGTCATCACTGAATTGTGATGGTAGCTCAGCAGTCAGACTAAAAATGACAAGATTTTACAATGATTCATTAAGCATGGATGCATATAGAGGAGGGCAAACACATGCAATTCTGCATGCTTAGCAATTGGCATGTAAGAAGGAATTTATAATTTGATTTGTGTCTTTTCTTAAATCAAGATAATTCTAAAGCAAGGGAGCTTTTCATTTTATCAGACAAATAGATAAAAACCAGTCAAAGAGGGAAAAAATGTTCAAACTCCAGTGCTCTTATTTTTCTCTCCTCATTATTTTTATAGACGGTAACCATGGTGATATTCAGAAGCACAGCTCTGTTCCTTCCACAGCTTCTAAGCTTGCATATCTACAGAACACCACCTCCCCCACAGCAGCCACACTCAGAGTTCTTTCAAATGTAGTTTTGCCTGGCTTTATGTCATTTTCTTGCAAGTCTAATGAAGGCAGTTTGATGTGGCTGATCTAGGGAGACCATCAAGATAAAACATCTTTCCTTTCCCAGCGCTGTAGGTACAGATGCTGCTGTGGACATGGGTAGAAGTTTACCCTGATGAGAATTCCAATCAAGCTGAGATATTTCAGCTACACATGTTAGCAGTCACTAAAACAGGCCAAACTGATGGGCATGGCATCTTTGACCCATCTTTCTGATTCTGTCAAGGTATAAAATTACCCTTTGGAGTCATGTCAGGACCACCATCTACCACAAAGACATATGACCTGTGATCATTACAGCTGAGTAGCTCCTATTAAACCTTATAGGTACAGCTGATCTCTTAGCCATGGTAGTTAACAGGCTGAATGGATGATGCCTCAACACTGGTTTGATCTCCCTAAGTTGCTATGGTACTTTTAATTAATCATGCCATCTCTTTATGGTAAACCTTTCAGAATATTTGCTGCCTCAGATGTAGAGGTTTTTTTTTTTCTTTTTTTATTCCTATATGGTATTCTTTGACATTCATGCTCATATACAAATGAATACATCTCTGATCTTAACTTTGCTCCATTTCCATCTCAATTATTATTAAATTCTTTTTGCTCTTTTTTTCAAACTTAAAAAGATTAATTTGTTTTATGCATGTAAGTGTTTTGTCTATGTTCATTGATGTGCACCGTGTATGTGCTTAGTGTGTACGGAAGTCAGAAGAAGTCATTGGATCCCCTGGAACTGGAGTCACTGATAGTTCTGAGCCATCATGTGGATGTGGATGCTGAGAACTGAACCCAGGTCTTCTGCAAAAGAAACAAGTGCTCTTAAACACGGAGCCATCTCTCCTGTCCTTCTCTCTGTTCTTTTACTTACTCCTTTTGTGTTTCAGTTTTGCATAGACATGTGTGCATGATCATGAGGGGAGAGCATGTGTACATGTGAGTTAGGAGACCAGAGTGCAGACAGATGTGTTGTTCCCCAGTTGCTGTCCCCCTTGCTGGAAAGAGGTTCTCTCACTGGATTGGAGCTCACCAAGTAGATTATGTCTTTTTATATGTTTTTTTTTTATTTTGCCATTAAAAATAAACATTTGCTGAATATTTGATACAGGAAAATATACAATATCTTTAATGTTTTTTAGAGTTGATAAATAGCTTTATTTTACATCTAGCCCTTCTGAGACCATTCTGTTATATATATATACAAAATGGCAGAAGTAAATCTAGGCCCATTTTAAAGGCTAGTAGAAATTTTGTCCTAATCTCAAACCAAAATTCACTTAATGGCTTTTTCTGAAAATACTCATGCCAGCAAATGAAACAGCAATATTTAGAATCAAACATTCTAAAGGAATCAAAATATATACTATTTTTTACATGTTGACAGAGAATGCAGGGAAATATTAAAAATCTTTGCTTTATAAAATGAATCCATTTTGCTTTTGTGAGACTGAAACATTTTGAACGTATAATAAGAACTCTGAAACTCACAACATGCAATACTCTCAAGTGAGAGCCATAGTATTTCCAGCAATAGCCACTGGGTCCAATTTGGTATGAGGACATGCACAGAATGTGGGCATGTTATGTGTTGAAAATCAAGACTGTAACATGTGACATGATGCAATACATGTGACGGCTGACAGAAACACCTTGGATTCTCCATATACTTGATTCTGAGTTGTGTTTTAATCAGTGTGAGTGTGGACACCTTATACTGTTGGCAGATACTTTTTGAGCCCCACAAGCAATGCCTAGTTTAGGAACTTGCTGGTTAAAGAGGATGCTCAACAAGAAATAACCACACCTTTAATGAAAAAAGATGGCATGATTTTAAAAGCGGGAAATGGAGATGGAGAAGGATGAAGAATGGGAAAATAATGTAATTACATTATAATCTCAAAAAATATGAGATAAATATTCTTTAAACAAGAGAAATAGAATCAAGGATACATGATATTAAGCATGAATAACTCACAAAGTACAGTTAAAAAAATCTACTTAATTTTCCTGTGCTTTCAAAGTACTTTGTGGAGTTGTGTTTATCCAGTGATATGCTAGCAAACTGACTTTCTCAAGGAGAAAATGTCCTGATTTATAATATTTACCAATATTTGCCATGTGGCCAATTTTGAGCTAGAAATATTTTAACTGCAGGCTCCTGTTGTTCCCGAATATTTAACCACTGCTAGCAGCAGTAGGAGCCTGCTCCAGCATGCCAACAGTTTCTCCTTTACTTTGAATAAAACCGTGGTTTTATTATATGCTTTTTCTGGTTAATTTTAGATTGCAAATTTCCCAAAGTGTCACTAGGCTGAAAACCCACTGACTCCTTTGAATCATTAAAATACTGAAACCTATGGAAGAATAAATATTCCATTTTGATTAAAATCTGGACAGAGGGGCAGGCTCTCCTGGGTGGCATTACCTTCTCTTTTCTGCTAGTGTTACGCACCCTCCTCCTTTAACTGACAACTCAGTTCCCAGCCTGCCTGTGCCAGTGAACAGACAGAGAGGAGAAAGGCACAGCAACCGTCTGCATGACTGAGGTGATTGTAAATTAATGTTACAACCATAGGACAAGACAAAGAGAGCAAGCAGATTCTTCCCACATGAATTGGATTTTTGAAATGTCTGTGCTGTAGCCATCAGCTATACCCACCATAACCACAGGGATTGTTTCCTTGTTCTATTCCTGTGCTTTCTCCTTCCTCTAGCTTGAAAAATCAAATCATAATTACAGCCCCCTTTTGCTTAAATCTGCCTACTTCTCTAAACCCAGGTTGAACAATATTTTTCTGTAAAAGGCCAGATGAAAAATATTTGAGACTTTCTGAGCTGGATAGTCTCTGAAGCAACAATTGAACTCCAGTACTTTAGCCCAAAGCCATCACATATAATACAAATGCATGAGTATGGCTATGTCTAATATTTGCAAAAGAGGCAATAAGATTTGGCCTGAGGATCACAGCTTGCCTACTCTTCTTTCAGACAGTCTTGGAAAACATGGATTATGATCTTGTTGATTCAGCCTCACAGGCAGCCCACAGTAAACACTTACAAACTCTTGTTTTGATAAACCAGAAGAATAAAATAACTCAATACTCCTTCACTTTCTCAGAGCATACTCTTGTCATTGAGATTTCCCATGCGCCTTATGTAGCAGTGTGCTGTGTGTCCTAAATGTGGGGACACATACTAATCTGCTTCACACTGCTTTGACTTTCTTTTTCTTTTTGACTTTATTAGAAGGTTTTAATTTTTTTTTTTTTTTTTTTGGAGAGAGTCAATTGGGAAAGATAAGACTCAAAGCACAAAGCACACACCTAAAATACGTCTCTCGATTTAAAGTTCCTTACACTTTTTATGTATTAAATATTGGTGGGTACTTTCCTCCACTAGTTTGGAAACACTACATACAGTCCAGTGCCTTCTGGGTGTATGTTCATTATTATCACTCAGATTTATTATTTACTGTTCTCATCACTGCAACCCGGCAGAAGCAACTTACAGGAGACAGGATTTGACTCTCAGTTGAGAAGATGCTGTTGTTAGTGGTAAGAGGGCAGAGAGAAGCGGGTTTGCCAATGGGCAGCACAATTTATTCTCACTTTGATGGATTCCAAAGTTGAGAGCTCAGGCCAGAAGCAGAAGTGGATACATTTTGGAGGCCCACTTCAACGGCACACTTATGCTACTTAGACCGTAGTCCTCAAGGTTCCACAATCTCAAAGCAGTACCACAAACTGGAAACAAATGTCCAAATGTATGAGTCACAGCAGCTAAATAATGCTGAGGACAGTCTTGCCCTGTGTCAACTATTATCACTTATATTTTACACCGGACTTCCATTGTAGTACCCAAATGTGAAAGCTTAAATAGGAAGGAATACCTGCATAGACCATCACAAGTTATGTATCACAAGAAAAGAGACTTTGGACTCTACTTGGAAAATGTCAATGAAGTATTTAGAGGGCTTTGCAAGTGACATAAGGAATTACTTTCTATGAAAACATAAATTTTGTAATGAGTTAGTTGTATTGAAAATCAAGAGACATTCTAGCAACAGGAAAATCAAGTAGAAGATTCACACAGATAATACATAACCCCAAATAAGATTATATGCATGAAAATGGTGATCTAAGAGCGGATATGTAAAATAGCTTTCAATGACATGAAGAGGATTAATTTCCCAGGAAGTGAAAGGAGACAGAGGGAACTTTTAATGGCTCCTCCTTTCATGCTTCCATGTAATAGCAGAGAAGAAATGATCAGAGCATGAAAAGGAGAAACAGAATAATCAGGGAAATGATAATTTCATTGAGGAGAGAATTGGTATGAGATAATATTAACAGACAAGAGGAAGCAAAGGACGAGACGACAGCTAATGTCTCCATGTAGCCACACTTACTGAGGCTTTCAAAGCTAAAGAAGGAGCTGTTATTGCAAAGTAAATGAATGAGTTCACATGGCAAAGGGGAGAAAAAATAGAGGTGTGTGTGTGTGTGTGTGTGTGTGTGTGTGTGTGTGAGAGAGAGAGAGAGAGAGAGAGAGAGAGAGAGAGAGAGAGAGAGAGAGAGCTTTTAATGACCTAGCCAGAAAAAGAAAGGTATAAAAAAGAAAGAGCCAAGAAGTTGAGTTTATTTCTGTCAACTATATATGAGAATTCTTAGGAGGAAGTAAAATTTTTAATTTGACAAAGACAAAATATTCTCACATTCAGTTTATAGAATGTTTAAAAATGTAAGTTCCGTTTATAGCATGTTAAAAGATTTGTACTCAGTATACGATGAAATAAGAAAAAAAACTAATTTATATAAGTTATTAAGAGTCCGTTTATATGTAACATCTGGGTTTAAAGTTATAATTTAAGTATTTCAGTCCCAGTACCAGGCTACTGTCAGTAAAGGATATGCACCAGGAAATTTGTATGACTTTCTTAAACATCACCTCTTTTTCATAACAGTGGTAATAATTAATTTTCAATTAATTGTGAAACCTATGAGATAATAACAGTAATAAAAAACAGTGCTTTCCATGTTGTGCTAAGTAAGTGTTGCCTATCACTTTTATTATCACAATTAAACAAAGCAAGAACCACTGTACTGTTGTCACTGTACCCTTTGTTGAGGACTTTTGTTGTTTTAGTCTCACTGAGTAGAGTCTACCCAAGCCTGAATACATATCCCAGACTATCCTTGAATTCCTCAGCCTCCTGTTTCAGCTTCAAAAGTGATGGGATAGCAACTGTGTATCATCACATCTCACTGCTGTGGAATGTTCTGTATGGCAAATGTGTTGCTAATTAGTTAATAAATAAAACACTGATTGGCCATTGGCTAGGCAGGAAATGTAGGCGGGACAAGGAGGAGAATAAAGCTGGGAAGTGGAAGGCTGAGTCAGAGAGACACTGTCAGCCGCCAAGATGACAAACAGCATGTGAAGATGCTGGTAAGCCACGAGCCATGTGGCAAGGTACAGATTTATAGAAATGGATTAATTTAAACTGTAAGAACAGTCAGCAAGAAGCCTGCCACGGCCATACAGTTTGAAACCAATATAAGTCTCTGTGTTTACTTGGTTGGGTCTGAGCGGCTGTGGGACTGGCAGGTGAGAGAGATTTATCCCGAGTGTGGGCCAGGCAGGAAAACTCTAACTACAAATGGCGCCCAACGTGGTGGCAAGAGTTTCCACCTAAAACCTGAGAAAAGATTCTAAAACGGAGCTAAAAACAGTTCCTAATTGTCTCTCTCAAATGAGCGGCAGCTGCTGGTTTGAGCTACTGGTGGGTTCCTAGCGTGCATGCTCAACCTGCCTATGGCGGGAATGAGGCCTTTGCAAGTGGCACTTTGAGCTGCATGGTGAATTTAGCCTTTGCTGGTGCAGAGCAAAAGGGGAGGTTTCTGGGCTACACGCTGCTTGGCTAAAAGCATAGACCCCCGATAGCTCCCAGAGCTGGCGGTAAACCATGGCCATGTTGGGAAGCTGAGGTGGGTGGATCCAGCAGCCACAGCTGCTGCAGTTTAAGGCAATAGATTCACAATAAGACAGATTCAGATGTAATAGTTTACAATGTGTGTAAAAGATACGTAGGCTTGAAAGAGACAAAAAAGATGATATATAGAGTTATAGAAACAAATACATAGTTTTAAAAAATAAAGTCTTTAAAGAGACAGTAAAGGTAGTATAAAAAATAAGCCACGTAAAAATGGATATTACACAGAGAATCTGCATTGTGTTGTCTTTGGGACTTTTAACTGCAGAAAAACATTTGATTGTAAAAGCTGTTGAGTTATGCCAAAATGTATATTTTAAAGGTACCTTGACTTCAAAATTTGGATATAAGGATATGTTACAGAGGAGACTCTGCTTTTGTTTCCACAGAAAGCCAGAGGCTATGGATTTGTTCCAGATTAAGACACATCAGGTTTGACCAGCCAAGACCCCCTGAAAGGTCTCCGATGACACCATGGCCCAGATGATCCAACATCCAGAATGGTTTGAAGGCAACTGACTCAGACGATACACCCTCATGGACTATTCCATAATTCTAAAATTTTCTTTGTTTCCCCATAAGATACAGCGCCCCCCTCCAGCAGGAAGTAGTAAGAGAAGCTACGCCCAAATTCCCAAATTGTATGTAATTTTACTTTGTTAAGGTTAAAACCTTCCTTTTGAAAAAAAAAAAGGGGGAAGTGCTGTGGAATGTTCTGTATGGCAAATGTGTTGCTAATTAGTTAATAAATAAAACACTGATTGGCCATTGGCTAGGCAGGAAGTGTAGGCGGGACAAGGAGGAGAATAAAGCTGGGAAGTGGAAGGCTGAGTCAGAGAGACACTGCCAGCCGCCACGATGACAAACAGCATGGGAAGATGCCGGTAAGCCACGAGCCATGTGGCAAGGTATAGATTAATGGAAATGGATTAATTTAAGCTGTAAGAACAGTTAGCGAGAAGCCTGCCACGGCCATACAGTTTGAAACCAATATAAGTCTCTGTGTTTACTTGGTTGGGTCTGAGAGGCTGTGGGACTGGCAGGTGAGAGAGATTTATCCCGAGTGTGGGCCAGGCAGGAAAACTCTAACTACATCTCACTTTGTCTTCTTTTCGATCTTCCCGTATAACTGGCTTCTCTTTACATGGGTAAAGCAAAACAAGCAGCTGGGATTTTCTTATAGAAAATGTATGAACTCTGTACATGACAAACATCATGATGGATGCCATTTCAAATAAGTGGAAAATATGTCAGTTCGTTTCTGCATCCTTCCAGCGTCATGTTAAATTGAGTTTGCATTTCTAATAAAAATCTCAATTTCCAAGAAGAGCGTTACACAAGTAAATTCATGCCCAACAAAAAGATGATTTCTTACTAACAGCCTCAGGTACTCTTGTCCTGAGTGTTAGATACCCAATGCGTATATATTCATAGTGTGAATATACGTGTTTAATGTGTTTTAATACTTACTTTTGCAAACAAAAATACATAGGTGTTTTTATACGTCTTGCTAAAGTCATGGAACCACGTTAGAATTCTGGTCCACAACTTATGTCCTTTCCCCCACCGTCTCTATCAAAAGCAGTAGCCAGCAATTCTTTCAAGATACAAACCAGATGAGTTACTTTGCCCACAAACCTGTGTAGATTCCAACTTCATTGAAAATGAAAGTCAAAGTCCTTCCCATAGTCTACCTTCCATGGCCAGCCCTGTCTCCCAGTACTAATCTTCTTCACTTCCCTTGAGCACACCAGCTTTTTTCCTAAGGCTTCTAGACCTATCAATGGAGTTCCTGTCCCAGGATACTAGTTCTCACCATTGCACTTGCCAGAGGATCTTCCCATAGACCATTCATTTACCTCGTTTAAGTCTTTAACATGATACCACTTCCTCAATGAAATTGGGCCTGGTGATCATCTTTATAACTTTAAACCTACCTAAAAGCATGGAATTTTGTGTCAGCTTGCCCTGCCCAACCTTCTTTCTCTAGCATAATATCACTTTATAACATAGTACGAAAACCATTTCATGGTAAAGTATGTTGTTCTCTCTGCTCTTGATAATGGCATACGTTTACTGAAGCACTCTTATTTTTGTAGATGGTTTTGAGTGTTTATTCATGTTTTTTATTGGTTGCACATCTCCAAATGCAGGTAGCCATTCAGATTCCATTTCTTTCTCCCTCTTTTTTAGGCACATATGTGCTGTCATGTACATACCACACTTCTCAGATCTGACATAAAGAAGAAAGTTGATTGGCACTCTGTCTTTCTCAGCTACTCCAGTTGGCAGGCTCTCTGAGAGCTGACCAGACAAAGCATAAAAGAACAGTCCTCAACATCTCCTGCCCCTCAGGACCCAAACTTCTTCCTAAGCATATCTCATTCCATTCTTTCCACATGCTACTTCCTCTTGTCTATGGATTGCAGTGTATGGTGGAAAGTTTGGATTAAAGAACACCAGCTCTAATTGTTAGTTTAGCACACCCCCTAATTCTTTTAGCCGTAAGACAAACAGGGCAAGGGTGGATCAGAAGTTCCACAGTCATGGGGCCAGGGATATGGCTCAGTGGTTAAGAGCACTGACTGTTTTTCCAGAGGTCCTGAGTTCAATTCCCATCAACCTTGTGATAGATCACAACCACTTGTTACAAGATCTGGTACCTTCTTCTTGCCTTCAGAGACACATGCAGGCAGAACACTGTATATGTAATAAACAAATAAATCTTTAAAAAAGAAGATTATTTAAAAAGAAAAATAAATAAAGAGAAGTTACACAGTCACTAAACCATTCCATATTTGGCAAATACTACAGTTCTGATTTTAAAGAAGTTGTATTTGGTTTCTGTTCTGTATTTACAATCTCAGAGGAAAGTTCTGAGAGGCTATAAAATAAATTAACTATGGACATTATTATCAGGGTCATTAAGAATTCTCTTGTTCATTTTCATAACAATAACATCCTATGGGAGAAAATAACCCAGAAAGGCAGCATGAAGACATAAAATTTAATAATTTAAGTAGCCTTCAATTAAATAGAGCTCGTAGACTGTGTGAAGCTCCATAAATATTTACATGGAGTATAACTACAGGGCTCAGACATCACCTGAGACATCCTAGGTGATTGCCCATGTCATTGGTTTGACTTTGGGCTTAGTTTTCCTGGCCCAGAATAAAATCCAAGGTGCAAGAAAGGTTTCGAAGGTTATTACCAATATAGAAGAGCATTTTAAACTTATGAAACATTTCATGCTCCAGGGTATTTATAGATATTCTCCTGCCTCAAAAAATATCCTGGGATTTATTTATCTGGGATTTATTTGCTGTCATCACTTCTTCATGAACGGATGTTCTGGTAAAGCCACGCTGATAAAGACATGAAGTAGACTTCTTCTTGCAAATATTATTAGTCTATTGAAGTCTACTGCAGATTAAATTGGGTCACCAAACCTTCTTTATTTCCTCCAGTATGAGACTCCATCACCAGCAGGTTCATTCCCTCTTTCCTCCATACAACCACATTTCCTTATCTTTAGGGGTTCTAAACTTTAAGACGATGACCACATTCTCATGTTTTTTAAAAGAGTGAATGTTTTCTCTTAACACTGTTTTTTTTGTGGATATTTTTGGGTTACACTACAAAACTTATAATCTCAATATTCTAAGCAATGAAATATTAGCAATAATCAAGCAAAACAATAAAACTAAGGGTAAGTTCAAACAGAGTCTTACCTATAAAAGGTAATGTGATTCTAACAAGATAAAGGTGAATACAGGACAACTATACTTTATTTCTGTGTACCCACATTGTCATAGTAGCATGAAAGCTATTAAAAATCCACCTAACAGATGGTTTCTTTTCATTCATTCTTCCTGATTAAAAAAAAAAAATTCCAGAATAGGGGCAGGATGTCAAAACAATCCAATATGGACATGTTAAAAACTGGGATCCGGTACATAGGAGGAATGAATCAATATGAAAACACATATAAAAAGGTAATGGAAAAATAAGGCCAAATGGTTCAAGAAACACCAACCCAGTGAGACTAAAGATTTCTAAAGTGCTTGCATGCTATAGAAGGACACCAAGACTAAGTTGCTTTGTAATTATCAGTCAATAAAGATTTATGTACTACTGTTTATCATTTTATATGAAAAAAATTTAACAAAATTTGATAGAGTACTCATAATTAGTATAGTATTTCTGTTCACTTATTTGTCCTTTTACAACTTCATAAATATATGTAATATTTTATCAAACTTTCACACTCTCCTCTCTTATCCCCCATTACATTCCTTAATCCCAAGGCTCCCTCCTACTTGTATATATGATTTTTTATAAGATTCATTGCATTTAACTAGAGTTGCTTGCATGAACATGGATGGAGATACATTGCTTGAATGGTGAACTGTTGTGTCACTGAAGAAAATGGCTTCTTCTTTCCATGAAGCATTTAACTACCTGTACCTCATCTGGGACATCATGGCCTTATGAGCCTCCCCCTGATCTGTGATAAAATGTTAATGAACACAGATTTATGTACATAACCTCTGTTGCTATGAATTTGTTGATGCAAAAGCCACTGTGTCTTAGAGGTTCTACTGCTGTTATGAAACATCATGACCAAACAGTAAATTGGGGCGGAAAGGGTTTATTTGGCTTATATTTCCACATTGTAGTCCATCACTGAAAGAAGTCAGGAGGGGAACTCAAACAGGGAGGAACCTGGAGGCAGCTGATGCAGACACCATGGAGGGATAGTGCTTATTAGCTTGCTCCTCATAGCTTGCTCAGTCTGCTTTCTTATAGAACCTAGGACCACCAGTCCAAACATGGCCCCACCCACAATGGGTTGAGCCTTCCCCTATCAATGATTAATTAGGAAACTGCCCTACAGCTGGATCTTATGGAGGCATTTTCTCAAATGAAGTTCCCTCCTTTCAGATAACTCTAGTTTGCATGTCAAGTTGACATGAGACTAGTCAGGACACACAGCATGTCCAGAAGGCAACATTTGGTAGTACTTTTTCTCATCCTTCAGCTTTGATAGTCTCCCCACCCACTCTCCTACAAGGAAATGTTCCCTTAGAATTTGAGAAAAAAAAAAAAGGAAAGTGTGGAGGTCCCCAAATCCTCAGTAACCTAACTTAGTTCTACCAGAACCCATCTCTTGAAGGTCCCAACATTTCCCAATAGTTTCACAAGATCACAAGCAAATCTCTAACCCAAAAACTTGGGAGGGGTCATTTAATATCCAAACTACAGCACATGGCATTTGTGTAGAAGACGGTACTTAATCACATCACAGCAGGTGCTACTTCCAAATTCAAATAATCAAGATCTGAAAGTCTGAAGAACGGAGTTTCTAGCAAAGTCTGGTGTCTAATTTTTGAGTGTTTACACTAATGTAATGATGTTTGCAATCATGTTATTTCAATAAAAATAAATGAGAGATAAATTAATCTAATGAATATATGTTATGCTTTAACATTTGACCTCTTTTATAATTAGTCTTCCTTTCTGTGGTCCATACAGTAATTCAGGCTTAATTAACTAGAACTTTAAGATATACCTCATTAAAACACTATTTGCCATATTTATAAAATATCTAAAAATAAATATATCTCACAATCACAAAGCATTCCTAGACCCACATCCCAAGAAAAGTCTTTTGTAAGGACCATATGAGTTCCTTGGGAGAAGCCAATATACAGGCAAGGATAAATCAGGAATTATGCTTAATGCTGGGAAGAATATCTCTAAGAAGGTGAAGAGATAGCAAGCTATGTATTGTGAAAAAAAATCTTGAAACTAAAAATAAGTTGCAAACCGTCTAACATATGTAGAGACAGATTTCATAAAACACCCTAAATTTGTATCAATTCACAAAAGTAAATTTAAACTACCCTTCTAAAACAACATAGAATATACAACATGACCAATTATTTTCCTTTTTAAAAAGGAAAGAAATGTCTGAAGTTGTCAAAATTTACAGTACATAACTCAAGCAGTGTGATAGGAACTTGAACCTGAGTTCTGCTTCCATGAATGCCCTTTAAAACCTTTGGTCAATCTGAAGATTGTGGGAAACATTTTGTTTGGTGTTTGGGAAATTTTCAGTATTTTAATTAATTTCTCTAAAGAGGCCTAAGTTGTATCTCATCAGATGGACCATTATTTCCAGTAAAATAGTCATATAGAAAAATATTTTATAACCTGATAAGTAATATGAAATAGCTCAAACACTAAGAATTTCCCATGAGAAGGAGAGTGAAGTCTTAATTTTGCTTATATGGTGAGTTTAACTTATTTTGGAGCCCCAGTTTTATATGGGAGAATATAGGGTAAGGAGGTGTTATATAACAGAAAATATTCAAGTCTAACAATTTCCTGTCATCTAATTTGCTAAATTCCCTATATTTGCTTTTGAAGTAGTATTTTATATACTATTGAAGTGTTCCATACTTCCAAAAGTAGCCAGAGAACATAACAACTAAATTATATTGCCTATTCGGCTGCTCCATGAAGCCATTTGAGGTTGGCTGTCTTTCTCTGGTTGCTGATTTCTCAATGCTGTAATGCAGGAGACCAGAGGCAGAACTGGGCAGGAAGAAGATCTGCTTCTAAGACAATCAGTAGATGATATACCATAGTTTATATAGTAACTGAACACAAGCCTTAAGGACCTCAAGAGAATTGATTCCAAAGTCTACTGACATATCTAATATACATGTGACTAAAGTAGTATTCAGTAAAATGATGTAAACTGAGTAATATATGTAATTGTATAATAATATATGTATTGTCTTCCATAGATAATGTGAGAATAATATGAGACTAGACATGTGAGTACCTGACACAGGAAAAATAATGTTGGCTTCTTTCCTACACTGCTGTCAGTGTTAGGGAATTATCACTAAGACAGTAAGTATATGATATATTGAAAAACCTTGTAAGTTCTATAAGAGTCTTCTTGTGAGTCCTGGCACCAGAGATAAGACTATAGCAGTAGATTCTCACTTCTCCCATTTGTACATCATAGAAGAGAGGCTGAAAATTGTCTCAGAACCTCTAAAGATCTCAAAGTGATGGTAAAAGATGACTTTAACCCTGTGTGCTTAAGCCAAGCAAGAAAGTTCCCAAAGGCGTCCATCCTTTTCCCTACACTGAAAGCCACACTTAAAAGAAAAAATTTAATATTGGGAACAAATAGTATTTTCAAGGTAAACTAATGAAATGCAGCAATGTGAAATTCAGGGACGTTAATTTTAATAAATCTTAATGAAACCAGCTCATATACTCTCCCTTTATTGAAATTAATATAGCATCTAGAAACAAATAAGTTCATTTGGAAATTTAATAATATTTATATTATATAAATCTTATAAATTCTAAAGTAGATATTTCTAGATACCAATTAAATCTGCCTAACAAAACCTTTTGAATATGCAAAATTACCCTTTCACTTCAGTATCTGATGTCACACTATTATATTAGCAGTTATAAATAGAAACACATCATTGTTCAGAAAAAGTAATATTGTTATATTATTTAATAAGGGCATCTTTCATCTCATCTTTATCTTAAGTGTTTTGAATTAAATGCAATCCACACTTTTTATTTATATAGGATATCACCATAACTTTTGCTTCCAGCATATCAGTATCTATTAGCATGGAGAAACTTATGCAATGAACAGACCTCTCATTTTAACACAAGCTTAAGTCTAAAGAAAATTATGAATGACCTGTCTGGATTTATGAAGAGTTATGAAAATGTCTTCCTGAAAAGAATATGCAACCAAGGCAAAGATGAAATGAAACATACTTTATTCCAGTTGATCCACCCAGACAGAGGGAGTAGTGATGAATTACCTGGTGCAGTGGCTACTTGGATAACATGTTATTCCAGCCAGATGTGCTGTGACCTTTGCCAGAGACTGAGAGGACATTCCTGTCAGACAAAATTAGTCAAAACAAGCAGAGAACTGGTAAATAAGCTAGATGTGTATGATATACATAAGAGAAACTGTTGTGTGATATTTTGATTGTGTTCTGACAAATAAAGCTTACTTGGAGTCAGAGGGCGGAGCTAGCCATTAGCCGATCTAATTAACCATAGAGGTTTGGAGGACTGTAGACAGAAAGGAGACAAGAAGTAGTAAAGCAGGGCAGAGAGAGGATCTCAGCCCTTTTGGACAGAGGAATGAAAGGGGTAGGAGGTGACTGGAGGCTGCTCCCAACTTTTGTGATCTTCAAGATCTTACCCTGATATTTGACTCCCGATTTTTTATTGATAAGATTAATTAATGTTTCAAAAAAGAGAAACTGACCAGATCTACCTAGGATCAAAACAAGAGAATTTAAACAAGTCAACATCTGCCAACAATGGTTTTCTCATTTGCCACACAGACTAAATCTATAATCATCGCATAATTTATATTGCAGAACATTTTAGGTACATAGAACCACTGTGCCTGGAACTGTATTTAATGCCTGTGTTTAATGAAATTATTAAGTACCAAGCGCTGACTGCTCTTTCTCTCCTGTGCTGAGATTAAAGGCATGTACCACCATGCCCAACCTCACAGTTTTTTAATAAATTGGTAATATTCCTGATAATTCAGAAAACATAAACTGCAGTTGTTAGCTGGTATCTTAAGAGCACTGAACATGAAAACAATGATTTGTGACACAAAGCTACAGAACAGATGTCGACGAACCAGTCTAGGAATGACTTTGCATTTATGGAAAATTTGATTTTAAAAAATGAGATGATCTGTCATTGAAAATTGATTTTAAAACTTCTTAAAATCTATTTGATGTGACAAATTATATTCTGTAAAAAGAAAATTTATCCAGGGCCTGGAGATGTAGCTCACTGGTAGAGCACTTCATTAGCATATGTGAGGTTCTAGAGTAAGTCTCAGGACTGGAAAAATAATATCTATAAATTTACACTGAATTAAGGTATAAAGATAGTCTCTGTAAAAATGCTTGTTCTAAAATATTTACTACTTTACAATATGGAAATTTTAGAAGATGCTTTTCTTTTCTTTTTTGGTTTTTCAAGACAGGGTTTCTCTGTGTAATTGCCTTGGCTGCTTTGGAACTGGCTCTGTAGAGCAAGCTGGCCTTGCACTAACAGAAATCTACCTGCCTCTGCCTCATGAGTGCTGGGATTAAAGGTGTATACCATCATGAACAGCTAAAAAATGTTTTTCATTTAGCTCAATTTTCTCTAAATTGTAGAAATTTCATAATTGTTGAGAAGAAGTTGTTAATTCAAAATGTGCTCTACAAAGCTCTGTCAATCAGAAAAGTATTAATTTTAAGTGTTACTAGTAGATAGTAAAGCTATTCAGTGAATCCAATCCTTGAATCACTGTCATCTTCTATAATCATGGGTATGTCAAGATATTTAGTTACATGGCTTGTAAGAATATGCTATTTATAAAATGTGAGTTAGATTAAATAAATGTGTAGGCTATTAATAAAAAATTATTGACGTCATAAACTTCATGTTTTTATAATTCTACTTGGTTATTTTTAATAACCCACACATATATGCATATTTTGCAATTGAATATCTATTGCATATACATGTAGGAATATTTTTAATCATGTGTAAAACTAAAGTTTGACAACCAACACAAGAAATCTACAGTTTCTCTTCTGAGTCTGCCTATTGAGACAGAAGAGCACGGCTCTGGTGAGATGATACTTACTACTAAGATATATCCATTTGTTGATTTAAATATTTTGAATCATTGGAATAAAGCCAAAATGACCATCATGAGTGATATTTTTGATCTGGTATTGAATTAAGTTTGCAATTATTTTACTGGGAATTTTTGCATTAATGTTCATCAAGGAGATTGGTTTGTTTATTGCTTTTTGTGTGGTGTCTTTGGTATTAGTGAAATACTGGCTTTGTAAAAAGTTTCAGACTTTTCTTTACTTTTTTATAGTTTTAGAAAAATAGAAAAAAAATCCAGAAAATCGGACTGATTATAGAATCTCAAACATACCAACTAAGTGTTCTACCATTGAGCTATATCTACAGCCCTTGGCTAAATTTTTTTTTTATAGAGTACAATATGTCAAATCAATTTTTTAAAGTGATTTTTAAATTTTTTTCTTTTCTTTTCTTTTTTCTTTTTCTTTTTTTTTTTTTTTGGTGTTTGGGTTTTGGTTTTTTGAGACAGGATTTCTCTGTGTAGTCCTAGCTGTCCTGTAACTTGTTCTATAGACTAGGCTGATCTTGAACTCAGAGATCTGTCTACCTCTGCTCCTGAGTGCTGGAATTAATGTTGTGTTCCAAATCAACTTTAATATAAATGCAAAGTCATTCCAATAAAATAGGAAAATTAGAAAAATTTTCAAACTTTCCTCTTTTCAAATTATATAATAATTTGAGAAGCATTGTAGTGGGTAGCCATTCCAGCTTTTGGTTTGGAAGTTCCAACCCCCATTAAGGCTGCGGTAACTATCCCGCGCTATCATGCCTACAAGGCGGGGCCAAGGGAGGGTCCCTGAAGACCGAAGATCGGAATGCGCAGCGCTCTCTTCCTGCTTGGACCATGGACGCTAGAAGTAGACGGAGGGTTCTCCAGAGAACACCATTGGACTGCGCTCCATCTTTCACAGAACCCGCAACCGACCTATCCCTTCATTTGTAAGTCACACCATTAAATAAATCTCCCTTTTAACTAGTGGAGTGGCCTTAATAATTACACCAATAAAGTATTAATATAGTTCTTCTTTAAAATTCTTACAAAATTCTACATCTAGTTTTGGTCTGAAGTGCTCTCCAAGCCATCCATTATTGAGGAGATTCTGGCAGTTGATTGGCACTTGATATCTTCTGGATGAGGGAGAATTATTCTTTGTTGAGGATGTGGCCCAGAACCATGCAAATATTGGCAACACTAATTTGGTAGTAGATTTTTAGAGGGAGAGCAAAGGGTGGTTATGAGTTTAGTTCATGCATACATGCACTTTCTGTTTGGATTTAAGGCTCACAACACAAGATGATAGCCATACCAGGTGCAGTTATGAGGATCAAGAACTTGTGGCTCTGTGAATCAGAGGCCCTAGGGGAGATCATAATACTATTACTGTGGCAATGGAACATTGTATTAAACCCACTACTGATGAATTCTCATTATACCCATTTATTAGTGCATCTCTCAAACCTCATCAAAGAAGTTTGGTTTTGTTGTTGTTGTTTTTGTTTTCATTTTTGGTGGTTTATTTATTTATTTATTTATTTGCAGTAGATGATAATTAACACAGAGACTGACAACTGATAAAGGAGCAGAAAATTAATGACTATGGAATGCTGAGTCCCAAACAGGACATCAATATAACACCCTCTCTTGCCAAGGCTCAGGGATTACTGTAGAAGAGAAAGTAGAAAGATGGTAAGAGCCAGAAGAGATGGATGATTACAAGGAAACAGTGTTTTCTGGAGCCAACAGAGCAGTTGTACATATGAACAACTGTGGTTTTGACAGTGTGTGCAAGACCTCTGCAAGCCAGACAAAATCCCATCATAGAGAAATAGGAAGAGTTAAGTTTTCCTTAACAGAGTGGCCCTTGGTTGATCTAACATGCTGTAGTGGATGGCCACACACCTAAGAATATATAGGCTTCACTAATGAAGATACAGACTCAATGAGATCTTTAAAAAAAATGAATAAGGACATTGAAATTGGGGGAAGGTTCTGGGAGAAGAGGAAGGGGATGAATACGATTGAAATAAGATGCAGGAACATCTCAAAGATTTAATATACATATTTTAAATTAATACAGAAAGAATAAAAGAAATATCCATTGTTTCTGAAATAACTGCATTTTCCCCTAGCCATACTTGGAAAAGGTAAGAGTGAGACTTCCATGGTACAAACGGTAGATGTGTTCTCACTCTAAATAAAATACAGCTCAAGGTAGCTAACACATGTTGAAGGCAGCCTATGACACTTGAGAAAAAGAGATATATTG
This sequence comes from Peromyscus californicus insignis, assembly GCF_007827085.1. NCBI lineage: Eukaryota > Metazoa > Chordata > Mammalia > Rodentia > Cricetidae > Peromyscus > Peromyscus californicus. The sequence goes on along the minus strand of NW_026294534.1, from coordinate 45,323,552 downwards.
GCCTCTGAAAAGAACTGAGGCTCATGGTTGAACTTGATGTCTGTTGGTGACCAGTGATAATTCAGCTATTCCTGCTTCTTCATTAGCTGTGGCCAAAGTTTTATTTAGATTTTCTCTATTTGAGAGAGTGCTCAAGAGCCACACAACACAAGTCGTAACAATGAATTGGCTAGTCTCACACTGAAGTGTTAAATCCTCTCAGCATTAGGGTTACTGGTTGGGAAAGCAGGAAAGTGCATTCTCTTTAGCATTATAATTGGTGAGCATATGGAACTGGCACTTTTTTTAACAGAGAACAGAGGTTCAGAAAGTGGGAAAGTTTCCAATTTTTTCATGTATTTATGCTTTCCTTTATAAAATGAATATCCTGAAGTGAAGGCTTGGAAAGCTGGTGTGTTACGAAGATTAATAAATGTCCTTTAATGTTATAAACTTTCTCATTAATCTTATGGGGACTAGGCATAGGATGGTTGTAATAAATACAGTGAAATACTGTGAGGGGTTCTTTCAACTCTCCCAAGCAAGCTTTTCTATAGTGGCATAAAAACCTCAACTGAGGATATCACCCAGCTTTTATTCTTTATTGTAAGTCCATAGATGATCCTGACCATATGCTATCATGGCAAGTGCTGTAAGTTTAAAAGGGTAGACCAAAACTCTCTGTGTCTACTGTTATTTACTCTTTCTAAAATTTAAAAATCGATATTCCAAAGCCATGCTTAAGAGCTTGGTACAAGAGAAAGATGTATTTCAGAAAGAAAATATTTACTTCTCAGTCATGTGGTAGCTGCATAGACTTAGCTAGCATATGGTAGGTAGGGCAGAGAAATGAAAATTCACCAAGAACACAGTTGGGAAAACAACAGCTATTTTGCTATCCTATTTGAATCAAGATGTGAAAACTAGATAAAATATAAATAAGCACTGGACTCTGAATAACTAGATTTTAATACACTTACGATGTTTCTCAAAATGAAGTAACTAAAATGAAATGGCTTGGTTTAATAGCATTTGATTAAATCTTTGCTCAACTTCCATGAGTAAGTTTTCTGAGAAATATACTCCATGCATATTTCTATAAATACTGTGTTTAATCTTATTAGGTAATTAATGTAGAAGGAAGACCTAGGAAAAGCTGCTTTGTGCTATGAGTCTAAGGCTCCTGGGGCATAAATAGACATGTTAAATCCCAGTAGCTTTAGAACTATGATCAAGTAAATGAAATAAACAAAATTTTAAGAGCTATAGGCTTCCCAGAAATGTCAGTGAAATCTAACTCAGTGGCCCTTTGACATGGGACAAAAGAACAGGCTCCATTTGGGAACACTAATGATTGCTTCTATGTTTAAAATACTTTCATAAGCTGAAAGGAACATTTTCATATCTCCCAAATCACACAGCATTGTCAAAACATTTTGAAAGCTAAATCTCATAAAGGAATCTCATTATCTTGTGCTTTAATTAGCCAGGAGTTAGAAGCACTGGACTGTTCACACATCCACCAGAGCTCTTAGTTCTTCTCTATAAAGTATATAACCATGGGTAGCAGAGGGTTTAAAGCAAAATTGATTTGATTATTAATATACAAATAAAATATAGTGTTACTCATTTGTAAACTTGTCCTGACACATGGACAGGTGAGGCACAAACGTGACTTGCCAATTTTAATTTCTTCCTAAATCATTCCTACTGTTCTCCTTCCCTTCAAACTTTTCCATTTAAAAGACAATGAAATTCTGTTGTTCTGACTTTGAACCTGCTCCTATCTGAATATTTACAGAGCCCTGGCCATGTATACACCACCAGTTAAGTTGTATAAATATAAAATAAAAAAAAAGTTTTAGAAATATTGATGCTTTTAGTTTAGTGTTGGAAAGAAGCACACAATCTAATGTATTGTAAAGCAGAATATCTAAGTTTTTGATAACAGGTAGAAACACACATAGTAAACAATAGAATGATATCAAATAACAATAGAAAGATTATCACCAAATCTATATACACAGGCAGCTGTGTGATCCCTACTTTCATTTGTTTGTTTGGTTTGGTTTTTTGATACAGGGTTTCTTTGTGTAGCTTTTGAGGCTGTCCTGGAACTCGCTCTGTAGATCAGGCTGGCCTCAAACTCACAGAGATCCACCTGACTCTGCCTCTGGAGTGCTGGGACCAAAGACGTGTGCCACCACACCCAGCCTTGATCCCTACTTTTTAAAATTTCTACCTCTATTTTTTCACCACAAACAAGCATGAACAGTTTTATCTGATGTTTTATATGGGCTGTTGAGATGACTAATTTCACAATCATTAGGGACAGAAACATTATCAGTCTTATAGAGATATTCTGCTGTTTATAATAATAAAAAAATTCACAAAGCAGTGCCTTTTGTTACAATGTGGAAAGAGCATCAGAAGTTTCAAAACAAAGATGCCAGAAGGGTTTAGTTCATTCCAAAGATTGCTTCTATGCAAATATCCTTCCTTATAAAGAAAAGCTATTTAGACTCAATCAGATAAACCAAAACAAAAGAATTAAAAAAAAAGGATTAATGGTAAATAGTCTTTATAAACTTTTCTTCTGTTGTTTTTTGAAAAAGTTTCAACATGAACTCATCTTTCTAAAGAGCATTTTGGATATTATACAGCTTATTTTCTGCACTTTACAAACTAAATATAGATAATTATACTCAAGTCTTAATTTAAGTTTTACACATTTTTTTCCTTGCTTGATGAGGTTCTTTTGAGTTTCCAAAGCTGAACCTCATTTTAATCTCTTTGAATTCTTAAGAATAAAAGCTATTCAAATAATTTGAAGATTTCCATCCAGAATCCTGGCACTCTCCCTATAGATACCAGGAGGCATTCCTTTCTTCCCACATACCAAGGGAATACAACTGTTTCATAAACACAGAGCTTTTCCTTCTCAGTTAATACTGCATGACTTTGTTTTACTATTAAATAATTTAAAATCTCATCAACAAACATAGTACAATATAAAAATTATGCACTATATAGTGCAAATATATGCAAATTAATTATCCAACATTGTAATGATATTGTCGGGGATCTTCTTAGCTAAATTATCAGATTCTTAGGAAAAGAAACCATACTTAACTTTAAAAACAACTCAAAAAATTAATGATAACAAGTGTTGTATCATGGTATAGCAAAAACTATTACTGACATCAACATAGTGAATTTTTACTGAGCTCTTGGTTTGAGACAGGTATAGTTCTTTGCATTTGCTTTTCTTATGTAACTAATATCATGTCCATTTTACAAGATAAAAAAACTGATATTGAGAGAAATATTCAATAAATATTGCATAATTAAAGCACTGTTGAAGTGTTGAAGCCTTAGCTATAAGGCACAAAGCTACACAGAGAAACCCTGTCTCAAAAAACCAATAAAAAAAAAGAAAAAAGAAAAAAAAAGAAATTGCAATTTACAATTAATAACTTCTTGATGTCATTTATATTTTATATTTACAAAGGATTTATTTCAAGCCCTTTGATGGCATTTTCTGTATTGGGGTATATAATTTAAGTCAATGAGCAAGTTAGTGGTTTCAATTCTCTATATTAAAGATTCTCTATATTTAACTATTAGTTGAATATATGGAAAAATAGGATATTGCTTTATATTACTGGGCATAAGAAAATGCTGGCAACATCAAATTCTGTACATAGTAAAGATTAAATAAGTATTTAATTTTAAAATTAATAAAGGCTTAAATAATCCATTTCTGCTCTACTAAAAATATTGAGACAAGCCAGGTGGTGGCGGCACAGTACTCAGGAGGCAGAGGCAAGTGGATCTCTGAGTTCGAGGCCAGCCTGCTATGGGATGTCTTTCTGTATGCTGTAAATATGTGTTGCTCTGATTGGTTAATAAATAAAATGCTGACTGGCCAGTAGCCAAGACAGGAATTATAGGTAGGGTAAGCAGACTAGGAGCATGCTAGGAAGAGGAAGGGCAGAGTAAGGAGTCACCAACCAGAGACAGAGGAACCAGGATGACAAGGCAGAATTGAGAAAAGGTACCAAGCCACATGGCTAAATATAGATAAGAATTACGGTTAATTTAAAGGTAAGAGCTAATCAGTAGTAAGCCTGTGCTAATGGCTGGGCAGTTATAAATAATATTAAGCCCCTGAGTGATTATCTTATAAGTGGCTGTGGGTCTGCAGGGGCTGGGCAGGACTCAAGAAACCTTCTGACTACACCAGCCCACTCTACAAAGTGAGTTCCAGTACAGCTAAGGCTATACAGAGAAACCCTGTCTCAAAAAACAAACAAACAAACAAAAATATTAAGGGACTTTTTACAGTTAACAGAAAATGATCTTGATAGAACTCAATTATATCAAAAAGAACATACAGTTAAAAAGAATGTTAGTGTGTAATCTGTGTCTTGAATGTGTTCCCTCCAAAATAAAGTGTTTCTAATTGGATAGAAGCCCTTAAGAGATGATTAGTCCATCCTTGTTCATGAAGAGGAGTAAAGAATTTCTAAGAGTCTTCTCTCTTGCCCCTCAGCTTTCAACCATGTCACAGTGTTTCTTTAGTCCAAGGGACAAATATCAAAGCACCATCTGGGAATCATTTGAGAGCAAAGTGCACCACACACTGGTATTATTATGGTCATAAATTTTGGTGTTCCTAATCACTAAAATTGAGAAGATGAAAATTTCTTCTTTATAATTGGTTGTATGTAATAGGTTAAGGCAGCATGAAACAATAAAAGTATCTCAAAGGTATTTTCTCATTTAAAACTATTGTTGATGAATAAATGATTGTTTAAAATACAAATAATAGAAGAGTATGAATTTATACCACATATAGAAATAAAATATGTAAAAACAGTACAAGGAAGATGGAATGAAAATGCATTGATTTAAGATTTTTTATGCTATATAAACATGATAATAATATTAAAGGGAGACTCTACCAAATTAAAGCATATATTGAGTACTCTAGAGAAAATATTAATACTTTAATGAAAAATTGAAAAGAAAAGAAAAAAATTAATAGAATAAATTGATTCAAAAGAATTTAGGAAAAAAGTAATAACAAAGAATAGATGGAACATACAGAAAATTAACAAGATGAAAGACTTAAGCCTACCTCTATTGTCAAGTTTTTTTAAAATAATTTATTTATTTTTATTTTATGTGCATTGGTGTTTGGCCTACATTTATGTCTGTGTGAGGGTATCAAATCACTTTGGAGCTGGGAATTGAACCTGGGTCCTCTGGAAGAACAGCCAGTGCTCTTATCTGCTGAGCTATCTCTCCAGTCCCCCTACTGCCAATTTTAATGCTATTTATGGAACAAATAAAATACAAATTGTCAACTGTATAGAAAAACAACATCCAAGTATATGTTCTTCATTCATTATGCCCTGTAATTATAAAGACACAAGAGTAATAGGCTAGAAAAGATGTGTCATAAAAATACCAATTAAAAGAAAGTCAACAATTTTATTAAAAGGTATGGAAAACTTACAAAAATAATATATATATATATATATAAATCACAAGAAAATTCGTGAAAATATACTCAACTTCCCAAACTTCAGAGAATACAAATAGAAAAATAAAGCCACTAATTTCCCTCTGGAATGGTTAAAATTACAAAGCTGACAATATGCCTTAGTGAGGATGTTGACTGTCCTACACTACTGCTAGGAATGTTAAAGGTTATACTATTAGGAACAGTCTAATTAAAAATGGTTGATTACTCCTCTAACATTCTTGCCACTATTGCACTACTGGGTATATTTTACATGTATGTTGTCATTGCAGCTCACAGGGTCCATAGCTGGATAAGATTAATGACTGCCTTTTTCCTCTGGTAGTGTGTCTAGTGACTTCTAGCTGTATGGCTGAGTTTAGTACTAGGCAGATTTCTTTATGTTCTATGTCATAATATGTAGTGTCTTCAGGAATAGGGTCTTTCCCTTGAGTTATGGAGGGTAACTGGCAGTTTTCCCCAAAGTTAAATTTGTCCTCCTATGTGATCTAGGAATTGTACTCTTAGGTGTGTAGCAAGTGAAAATGAAAAATTATTTTCAGCCCAAGACTTTTACATAATATTCTTATAAGTTTTACTCATAGCTGTCTAAAATGGAAATAACCCATATGTTCACCGCTGTAAATCTATACAGATTTGGACTATTAAGATGTAGAGTAACATGTATAAATCTCAAAAGCTATGGGCTGAGAGAAGTCGGATGTAAAAGGCACGTAGAGTTTACTTAATTTGTGCGGTAGGCAGAACGAATCAATGGTTGAAAGGCTAATCAGCAGTTGGAATGGTCTAGGGTGTGTAACTAGCAAAGAGCAAAGGCTTTCAGAGGGTTGACAGCAGCCACTTAGGTTTCACTTTTGTTAAACTTCATTTCCTCTGACGTTGAGTGTAATTTATAATAGGAAAATGGTTTTCCCCATAAAGTTGATTATAAAGAAATATAATTTTAAAACCCTTTTGTAAATCAGTGATTACCAAACTTTGACCAATTAATACCTAATAGGAAATTAGCTGAGAATCTGGGAAAACACAGCTACACTAACTTTTGTTTATATATCAGACAAACATCTAATTTACATCTTGATTAAAACCTAAATCATTCAATAAAGTTGATAATTTCAAGATGAAATAAAATGTCACAAAAGTCATTCAAATCTAAAGATATAGAACACGTTACACAGACAACATTCTTAATAGCTATCAACTCTATAATTCTGAGAAAGATATTATTCAAATACTAAAATTTACATTGTTCAAGGGTATGCACCAATGTTTTGTTCACAGTTCTAAAATTCATGTGTTCTTTAAAATACAAATAAAAGTAAGATACCAGCTTTCTATAAATGCATGCAGATATTCTTTTCATTAACAACAGGGCAATAATATAATCTTTATTTTCTTTCATTCACATTTCTGAAGTTAACATTTATGCTTCCAGGTACAGTGACAAATAGTCTAAAACTTTTTATGCTCACCTTTAAGTGTAATTCCATTTTTGAAGTTGGTGCTTAAAACTAGCTAATTGTCTATACATATTCATGTATATAATAATGCTGAAGTTAAACTATTGTCCCAATGCCATCTGATGTTCAAAGGTCACAACTTCACATAGGATCCAGAGAGGATATTTAAAACTATTATTTTTAAGAGGAACGATAATCTTCAAATTTAGGACCATACTCACTTCTTGACTCTGCCAATGAGGAGACACCATTGTTAAAATATCCTCCTTTATAGAATGTGACATCAATTCACTCTCCTCAAATTATACACAAAGCCTGAAGAACGTATTACCAAGTCTCCACATCTGAGATAATGTAAATTAAAATCTAAAGAGAGATCTGTTAGGAAAAGGTTCATGCAAAAACACTGTGGAGGGAAGGCCAAGTTAACTTAATCTTCTTTTCTAACAATGAAAAACGATCCCCATGTTGACAAACACCACATACAGAAAAAGCTAAAATCAAATAAGGTAAATACTTTACTCAATAACGTGACTCTCAGTAGACCTACTTAATTTGAATATTGATGATTACTTCTACAGATATGATTTTAGCCTAAGACAACAGAGTAGAAACTCTTTTTCTATCTTATGCTAACTCTTAATACTGTAGAATTGAATTAGATAATTCAACAAATTATTAAGATGATACTGATAATATTTGTGTCCCAAAATCTTTACACTGTTTATGATTGTCAGATAAGTGTAACTGAATAGAAGTACAAATTAGATCCGTCACACCTCTGGATTTGGAAGGAAAAACTTGTATTATTCCAGCAAATGCCATCAGTATAAACCACTGTTGCATTGGCAATGAACCCTGAGGGGGAATAAATCAACAAACGTATGCAGCAAACTTCATGCCTGTAATTGCACATCTGGATTATTAGAATTGTGAATGACTTAATAATCTGTGTTCCTGACACAAAATTTGTTATGAAAATTAAGAGAATTTCATCTCAAGTGAGTATAATCAATTAACAGAATGATGCTTTCTTGGCTAATTTATGTTTGTTGCTGGGCAAGTTAAAAATACCATGTGAAAGAACCAATAAATATATCTTTCCAAATTAGAGAGAGGCCACTCTCCATCAATTCACATGTCAGTTAAATAGCTCACTAATTTTAAAAGCTGTTTCAATTAGCAACATAATATGTAATCATTATATGTGTCCGTTAACTGTACTTGAGGTCTACCAGATAGAAAAAAAAATCAGAATAAAAGTCAACTAGAAGACAATATTTAGTTCACAATGAAACATGTATGAGTAGATACATATTCTATACATATTCTATACTACACCTTGAAAAGGATGATTTTAAAGAAATACAAGAAAGCAATCTTGTCTTAATGGAAATATATTTTTGTTTTTTATTTTAGGTCTAAGTGCTTTAACATTAATGGGTCTATAACACTTAAAATTGGTCAATTATGAGTTTCTCCATAAGCAAAAATGAAGTCAGTCTTCCTCCAGACTATACATGATATTCCTGGGAAAATACATACACAACACCAAAATACCTTGCCAAGTCAAGTAACATAAGACTGGTACACTTATTACTTAACAAAAGAAATATATTTTTTGTCTGTGTGACCAGTTTCATCAGTTAATTGAAATACCTGAACTGTAAGACATTTTAGAGTCAGAATGTTCCCTTCAAAACACCATATGCTTTCTCAAACAGTAGATAGATAGGTAGATAGATAGATAGATAGATAGATAGATAGATAGATAGATAGATAGATAGATAGATAGATAGATAGATGATAAATAGAGATAGATGATAGATAGATAGATAGATAGATAGATAGATAGATAGATAGATAGATAGATAGACAGATAGATTCAAGTATGTTCAAAAATTGCATCATAAATAATGCCATTTGTGAAAAAAAAAACTAGGGGACTAAGGCTGTAACTCAATGTTAGTATTTCTGTTTGACTCTCTTCCATATTTTCACCCCAAGAAACACAAAACTGTCTTGATTTTTTTAACTTTCTTTATTATTTGTTCTCTGTGTCTTTCACATCATGCGTCTTGATCCCATTCATTCCCCTATCCCTTTGTATCCACCCTCTGCCCTTGCAACTTCCCACACAAAATAAAATAAAATTTAAGGGAAAAAAGGAAAGGGAAAAAATCAATCTTATCGTGGAAGCTGCGGTATGACATAGTGAGTCACGCAGTAAACCCTTTTATTCATATATCTTTACTGGCAAGTGTTCATTGCTAAGAGTCATTAGTCTGGTTCGAAGCCTCTGGTTTCTGCTACACTGTGGATGTTGGGCCCTTTGAGGGTATCCTGTTGTTATCCTCTTGGATATCCTGTTGTTGCCCTGAGTCATGGAAATTCTGCAGCTTTGGGTCTGTAGGACTGGCCCCTTCATGTGCTCCAGCAGATCATAGATGGAGTGGATGCCGGGGTGGGCCAACTTATAAGCCTGGTTCTGGACCTGGGTAGTTGCAGGGTTGGTCAGCCTGATAGCTCTCCTTTGTCCTCACCACCAGGGTGAGCTCTCCAGCATTGCCCTGGCTAGTTCATCCCTCACAGTAATGAGCAACGAGTGGGGCCAGTTCTCTGGCCTTCATGCCCTCAGGGTCGGCTCTCCACCACCTACACCAACAGGACAAGCTCTACTACGTTGCCCAGGTGAGGCACAGGGGCCACTCTCCCAAGTGCTGCAGCTGCTGAGGGGCAGGCACAGCTCTCCCACTCGTACAACCTCAGGGCCAGCTCCCCGACCCTGTCACAGGTGATGAGAAGGGAGGAGGGCATCTCTCCCCACCAACACCACCCTATGGCAGATGAGGGGTAGGACCAGATCTCCCACACTCACGTTTGAGGGACTGGTTCCCCTGCACCCCTCTTCGTAGGGTCAGCTCTACTGTGCTGCCCAGGCGAGGTACAGGGCCCACTTTTCCGGAGTGCTGCAACTGGTAAAAGGGAGGATCAGCTCCTTCGCCTACCATGGGTGGTAGGGGCAAAGGAGGAGGGCATCTTTCCCTCACCCACACCGCCACATGGCAGATGAGCGAGGGTGGGGCCCGCTATCCCACTCTCGCAGCCTCAGGATCAGCTAACCAGCCTCTCTATCAACGGAGTCAGCTCTACTGTGCTGCCCAGACGAGGAGCAAGTCTTGCTTTCGTGAGTCCTGTAGCTGGTAAAGAGGAGAGCCAGCTCCTTCATCTGTCACAGTTGGCAAGGGGTAGGGTTAAGGGGAGGGCAACTCTCCCCAGCCCATGCCTCCACATGACAGACGAATAGTGGGGACAGCTCTCTCATGCTCCCAACTTCGGGACTGGCTCACCTCTGCCCCGGTCAACAGAGTCAGCTCTGTTGTGCTGCCCAAGGCAGCTTTCCTGAAAGTAGCAGCTGGTAAGGGGGGCATGGTCAGGTCCCTCTCCAGCTGTAGGTAGGGGAGAGGGAGGAACAAAACTCTTGATACGTTGAACATTGAACAGAAATCTATGCCTCTAAATGTGAGGAAAAGAGATCTGGTAACTTTGTGACAAAAAAGTAATGAAACCGTTTTCTCATCAAGCATTTTACTAAGGAAGAAGTGCAATGCAATGCATTTTCACTAGAATAATAATTTTATAACATGGTGAATGTGGGTTAAAGGGTGACACAGGAGGAGTAGAGGTGGGGAGCAGAAGAGATGTAGATGCAATGCTCGTGTATGACATTCACAAAAACACAAGTAAAATAAAAATGCATGTTAAGTGGTTGTATTCTAAAATCTATTTTGTACATGTTTTTCACATTATATAATAGCTTTTTATTTACAAAGTAATAATGAAATGAATAGGAATGTCTATATTTTTATACATTCTTTCACTAGATCGGTATACCCAGTATTACTGAAACAGGAGTTAAGATGCCAGATTTTATTCTGCTTCATCTGTTATTTTAATGAATGACACCAGAAGCGACCCTTTATTGACTCTAGTAAGAGTTTCAAATCCATTAATATATACCAGTGTTTTAGGGATTCTCTTGCTGTGAAGAGACACCATGACTACCACAACTCTTATAGAGGAAAACATTCCACTGGGGCTGGCTAACACAGTTTCAGAGGTTTAGTCCATTGCTGTCATGGCGAAGGAGTAAAGAGTTCTGCATCTTGATCTGCAGGCAGTAGAAGGAGATTGTCACACTAGGCCTAGCTTGAAAATATAAGACATCAAAGCCTGCCTCCACAGTGACACAGTTCCTCCAACAAGGTCATATCTACATCTCCTAACAGTGCCACTTCCAATAGGTCTAGTATTCAAACACATTAGTCTATGGGGGCCCTTCCTACTCAGATCACCACAACCAGGGTGTGCTAAATGATCTGCAAGACATTTTAAAAATGGAAAAGGTGCATCCATATTCTGGTAAAAACAGTTTTCGTGCCCAAATAATGAGTTCTGGTTCAAATGCTTAGTCATAATAATCTAATAATTTTGATTTCTAGATGATTAACATCTGATTAGGAAAGATTAAATGTACACTTGACACATTAAGGACAATATAAATGATATCTCACTTGTAATAATCTTTATCCCTTAAAAATTGTTTTATCAGTTATTTTAACTCCAGCCACATCAGAGATTTTTCATTTTGATAACAAAATAGCAGATAATAACATGTCTAAAATTATGTACACATGTCTTTTTCAGAATATGTGTGAATAAAGTACCAAAAAACAAGCTACAAGCTGTTTGTGGCCTAAGATATGCAATGAATTAATTTTTGTGCTGGCATATACTGTAATTAGAAATGGTTCTGTGCATCATGATTAAACCAGTAACCATGGTAACAAGTGAAGGGAAGGATGAGTGCAAGAGGAGAAAGGCTGAATAAATCAGTGATGAGCCATTTTTTAAAATCTATTTATTTTCAAAGTCTGTAATTACAAGAGCAATCTATAAACTGCCTGTAAATTTTATTATAATTCCTTATCATTCATTGGCAATAGATTAAAATATATTGTTCCTTAACTGCATCCACACACACAGTAGCAGACTGAGCAGATTTGAATTGTTATCACATTTAGAGAGCATGGAGTTCTTTTAAATTATGATGAAGGGAACACTCTTATAATATATGCATGATTTCAAAAGGCTGCATGAAGGAAATGACAGAGCAGAAAATTTAAACAGGGAATTCAGTTTATAGACCATTCGTCTTTTTGCCACAGATTTCAGCAAAACCACCTGTCTTGTTGTGTGAAGTAATGGATTCTAATTACCAACAAGAAAAAAAGCAATGCATTTCTTGATAGTATGTTCTCTGAGGCTCCTTCACTGTGGTCTTTAGATGCAAATCTACAAGTTTCTACTGACACACCCCAATTGGATAGCCTTCCTATGTATTTTTGGTCCCAAACTCATGAGGTCATATTAAAAATACTTAAAGTAGTTTCAAAATTAAAGGTTTAAAAAGTAAGCCTTTTGACTCCCAGGTCCACCTCCAACGCACAGATTATTTACTAGACTTTTCTGGTGAATGCTCCAGTCTTACCCTCCAGTGCAGTGCCCACACTCTTGGGCTAGCTCTGACACAAAGCTCCTCTGTACCAAACTTACCTGCTAAGTTTGGATAGAACCAAGCCCAACTGCACCATGTCTCCAATCTGCCTATCTCTGGTTATACGGATTCTGCACCTGCCTTCCCAGGTGAATTCCGCCATGATATCTCCTGCCACTACTCTTTCTACACTCCCAGGCTTAGCTCTACACATGCAGCTCATGCACTAGCCTTGCTTGGAGAGTTTTCTAGAATGTTGTTGTCCTGTACCAGCTCCACAGTCCCTGGCATACATTTGGTTGTGTAGCTCCTTCAGTAATCCAATTGTAAGCAGGTTAGAATCTCACACCCAACACACACCAACAAAAGAAGTCCACATGCCCACGTTATATCAGAAAAACATAAACAATAAAAAGGCCAAGACGTATGCTCCCCTTCCCAAAGTCAAGTGGTCCAATAGCAATGGTGTTTGATGATAATTGAACTTCAGGATACAGAACTTAAAAGAACCATTATAAACATCATTAAAGAAGTCAAGGGTTTTATAGAAGATATGAAAAAACACTTCAATGAACTTAAAGAGGACAAGAATAAACTTCCAAGAGATGCCTAAGAAAACACATTTTGTTTGTTTTTAATGGAATTCTCTCACCTTCAAGGATAAGCATCAATTTAAAGTAAAAACAAAAAAAATACTGAAAAAAAATATTCAAAACAATGCCAATACCCTAACATCTTTCAAAATAGACTGCAAACCATAATTAATCATAAGATATTGAAAAAGGACAACTCATTCTAATCAAAGGTACAGTTAACCAAGGAAGGTATTACTATGCTAAGTATAAAGCAAACACTGGCACACCATTTCATAAGAAACATTTTACCAGACTTCAAGACACAGATGAACTCAAACTCATTAACAGTAGGTGTTTTCAACAAACTAGTTAAAATGAAAATGAATCACATACTAGAACACACACACACACACACACACACATCTTAACAAGTTTAGGAAAATTGAAATAACTCAATGTATACTATATGGCTATAATGCCTTGAAGTTTAAAATTAACAGACAACAAATTTCTAGAAATCCCTTGAATTCATGCAAAATGCAATAATACATTACTGAATGATGACTGAGTGAAAGAAGAAATACATTTTTAAAAATCTTGGAATAATGGAAAATGAAAACACAACGCAACAAAATCCCAGGGACAAGTTAAAAGCAGTTCTAAGAAGGAAAGTTTCAATTCTAAGCACCCACATTTAAAAAAAAATCAGGAAGAGCTCACTTGTGAAGCAATTCCCTCACGGAATAAAATATTACATCCTGCAGGGAAGCTCTTTAAGACTCAGCATGTTAAAACAGGAGGTGGAACAACAGGATGTTCTAAGGACAGGTGACACATTCGTCCTGCAGGGAAGCTGTTGAATCTTAGAAGTAAACAACTAAATAGCTTCAGGAAGCCACCTAAACTGGTAAGTTTCACTAGGCCCCTCACTGCCCAAGCATAGTTAAGCAGCAATTGCTGCTGAGACATACTCTCAGAGGAGCTGCCTGGCCTAGAAGAGACTCAAAGTAGCGGAGATCCCTCGAAGAAACACAGACCAGGGACACCAGCTACATAGAAGAAGCAGAAATCAGCAGTTACCTAGATGAGATTCAGAGTTACCTGTATGAGACAGTCTCCAACCTACTGCTGCCTGGAAATTATGTAATGAACCTCATGTTTCCAGCTTTTGTGAACAGTAACCCATTCTGGGGTGGGCTTTTGACTCATTTCTGCTTCAGTAAATAACCTCTCAGTAAATAAATAGGTTATTCCTATGAGTAACCCCAATAAAACTCACTCAATTACCAAGTTTGTGGTATCCTCATTTTTTTTTTTTTTTTGGTGCATTTTTGTTTCCATGTCTAGAGTGACTAGATAATTGTTCTTGTTTCCCCAGGAATAGTATCACAGAACAAGCACAGAAAATTACTTAATGATGCCATTCAAGAATTTGGAAAATAAAAACAAGCCTAACTCTTAGACAGTAGATGGGGGGAAAACATAAAATGCAGAGCAGAAATTGGTCCAAATAGAAACAGAAAAAAAAATGAGTCAACAAATTTGAGAGCTGGTTCATTGAAAGAAACAAGATCAACAGACCCAATTAACCCAATTAACTGGAAGAAAGAAAGATGTGACCCAAATTAACAAAATTGGTGATACATATGGAAACATTGCAAAAAAAAAAAAAAAAAACACTAAAGAAAGTCAGGGCATGATAAAACGACACTTTAAAAACTTAATATTCCATTAAGTTAGAAATCTAAAAGAAACGGGAAATTTTCTAGATTCATCCAAATCACCCAAGTTAGACAAAGATGAGATCCCCATTCTAAGCAGACTCATACCAAACAAAAGATTAAGACAATAATTAAAGGTCTTTCAATGGAAAATGCTCAGATCCAGACTAATTCATAGCAGATATCTACCAGATTTTCAAAGAAGAACTACAACCAATACTTCTTAAATTATTTTTTTAAAAAAAAGAAAGAAAAAAAGAAGGGAGAAAAAGAAAAAGGAAGAAAGATAAAGAGCACTTCTAAACACCTCTGAATCCCATATGAATCTAATACCCAAACCAAATATAAACACAACATCAATAACAACAGAAGGAAAGAAAAGAAAGAGACACACAAACAAAGAAAACACTAGAGGCCAATACCCCTGAGGAACCCAGATGCAAAAATTCTCAGTAAAGTTCTAAGAAAAAGAATACAGGTACATATCAAAAAGATTATCTACCAATAATACTGTAGACATATGTTAGGTCCATTAAATATGATGTAATTTAATTCCAGTATGATGAAAATTTAATTCCAATGTTTCTTTGTTGTTATTATTTTTCAAGTACATTTTAATTAAAACAGAATTATATCACTTTTTAACCTTCCTTTTCTTCCCTCAAGACCCTTCAGGTATCCTACCTCCAACCTCCAACCTCTCCCAAGCCCCCAAACTCTCAAATTGATAGCCTCTTTTTCTTTTTTATTATATATATATATATATATATATATATATATATATATATATATATATATATATATCTCCACCACTATCAAGCTGGCTTTCTTGAGAACAACTCATCATTAGGAGCCTCACCTCAACTGATGCATCTACTGTTGTATCTACTACTGTTCAGCACCTATGCATAAAGCTCAGGGAACACTGAAAGAGGGAGCTGAAAATTTTAAGAGCCAGAAGCCAAGGTGAGGCAAGATTGGGAAAGTGCTTCCATAAAAATCTCAAAAATATGGTCACCTAACTAGGACCAGCTTAACAACAACAGCAGTCGATATACCAATATAGGTAGTGGAAATCTCACAAGGCTACAGACAAATACAGACAATCACCGACTTCTGAGAGATGTTCTCCAGGGGTGAGCCCTCTGATAGGTTATGTAGTCAGCTCAAAATTCAGGCATATAAACATCACTAAATGGACTCAGTAACTCTGTGTGTGTGTGTGTGTGTGTGTGTGTGTGTGTGTGTGTGTGTGTGTGTGTTTGTGTGTGTGTGTAACAAATAAATAATTACTAAGAAGTCATAAATTTGAAAGAGAACTGGGTAGACACAGAAGGAGTTAGAGGGAGAGAGAGCAAGGGATGGAAATGACATAATACAGTATTCATTTATGAAATATTAAAAATTATCACTAATTTATACTAAAAGAAAGCCTCTGATACGCAGTTAATTTTTGTTTTGTAATTGTTTTTTTTGAGGCTAGAAGATACTATGATGAGGTAACACATTTATTTGCGTTTATGGAACACAGAACAAAATGGAATAATATAAATATCAGTTAAAAATCCTTTAATTTGCTGGGCAGTGGTGGCGCACGCCTTTAACCCCAGCACTCAGGAGGCAGAGCCAGGCGGATATCTGTGAGTTCGAGGCCAGCCTAGCCCACACATCAAGATCCAGGACAAGCACCAAAACTACACAGAGAAATCTTGTCTCGAAAAAAAACAAAAAAAATCCTTTAATTCATGGACTAAGTTATTACACAGATATAGGAAGTTGAATATCACTAAAGATAAAATCAAGTTTAATTAATTAAAGAAGGCAGAAAACATTATTACATATTAGAAAACTGTTTCACTAAACATTTTCCTCCTGTTTAAATTTAACGAATTAGTGGAAGAAACTGTGAATAAAGAATTGTTAAATTCTTACAAGCCTCATCTGAATGAGAAGTTAATGAGGATGTTAATTTTTTTTCCAACATGGAGAAATGAATCTCAGCAAACAAAGAGCACCAAAACTACTCAGTGTTTCAGAAAATCTATTAAACAAGTGATACCTATTCACTAATGTTTACATCCCCTTCCATTTATTCACTCATGTGTCAACCAATGTTGAACAGCAAATATGCTTTACTTCTGCCAATGCAAGCATGGATAAGTACAAGTCTGCCTCACAAAGCTTCCGTTCTTGTGAAACAGTCTCACAAGAAACTAATGAACATTAAACAACACTGAGATTTAGACTGTGGTAAGAGCTCTGTAGTAAAACTCTGGGCAAAGTGATGAAGATACCTCACAAAACCTATTATGTTAATTTGGCCAGAAAAGATCTCTCTGAGCTACTGAGGATGCTGTGAATGTGTTGCTCTGATTGATTGATAAATAAAACGCTGATTGGCCAGCCTGGGCTACAGAGTGAATTCCAGGAGAGGCGCAAAGCTACACAGAGAAACCCTGTCTCGAAAAACCAAAAAAAAAAAACAAACAAAAAAAAAACGCTGATTGGCCAGTAGCCAGACAGGAAGTATAGTATAGGCGGGATAAGCAGAGAAGAGAATCCTGGGAACAGGAAGGCTGACTCAGGAGTCGCCAGACAGAGACAGAGGAAGCACAATGTGAAAGTACTGGTAAGCCACAAGCCACATGGCAACTTATAGATTGATAGAAATGGGTTAATTTAAGATGCCTGGGCTACAGAGTGAGTTCTAGGAAAGGTGCAAAGCTATACAGAGAAACCCTGTCTCAAAAAACAAAACAAAAAAGATATAAGAACTGGATAGCAAGAAGCCTGAGCCATTAGGCCAAACAGTTTAAATAATATAAGCGTCTGTGTGTTTATTTGGGTTGCGGGCCCAGGTGGGACTGGAGATAACTCAGCAACACTGAGCTATGTGATGTCTGTAAAGAGATGGATGGCCCACAGGGTACAGCAACATGACGCATAGCATGCCAAAATAGGGCATAGGGAGGGCAAACGCAGAGGCTGGGAGATAAAGATGGTGGCATGCAAGACACAGAATCAAGGCAGAAGGGAATCCAAGAAAAGCTTCAGAATGGTAGATGACAGACATCAGCAACCCCAGGGGGCTGTGCTAGAGGAGTGGAGTCTTGAAAGTGCATCTAGCCCTTCAACCAATTTCTTCCTTCTTGAAATGTTTTCTAAAAAGATGCCTTTTAGAAAGATCAACGGTATCCCTGGGAGGCCTGCTTTTTCCTGAAGGGTAATAGGGAGGATGTGGATCGGGGTGGGAGGGGTTGGGGGGAACCACAGACACAGGGAACTGGAAGAGTGGAAGGAGGGCAAACTGTGCTTGCGATGTATTGTATAAGAGAAGAATAAATTTGCAAAAGAGAGAGACCAAATGTGCTTACTCACATAGAAGCTCTGCTCAGCTTCCTAGGAGGAAGCCACCAACAGAGACGACTGCTGAACGAGAAGCCAGATCCAGAAATCAGGAAAAAAACAAGTAAGCGCCTGGTATTAAATGTGCTTCATATGTGTGCGGAAGTGGGGAGTGTATGGTTCCGTTGTTCCTCCTGAGCCTTAGGCATCTTAAGCTCTGTTTTCTCTGAAATCCAGTAGGTATGATCAAAGTAGTAAAAAAAAAAAAAAATTCTAATTTTCAAAGAAACTTAGTGTCACGGCGTAAATTTAAAATACAGCTGGAGAGTTTTTCTGTATACCGAGACACTGGTGGTATCTCAGTATTTCAGAACGTTTGTTGTTCTTTTTAAATTGTTTCATTTTCATCTGAACATTTGAAATCTTTCATGTGATATCCACAGCAACCACTAGAGGGAAAACTTCTACTGAAGAAAGTAATTTTAAACTGTTTACTTGTTTGATAAGCTTTAAAATTTCAAAAACAGTGATGTGCTCAAGATCAGCGACTGTGAAAAGCCTACCAGGAATTGACATGCATTTTCAAATTATTCCCAACATCTCCTAGCATTTGTATTATAATATATATTACGCAAAGGCTTTTATAGCCATGGCCTCATTTGTTTTTCAAAATGAGTGGCCAGTACAGCAGACCTTATCATACCATAGTAATAAGGAGCATACATGATTTGTATAAAATATAAATTGTTTAACCAAAGATATCTAACAGCTTCATTGCTCAGTATTACAACTGAGGCATGAGTATTTTTTTTTCAAGTGCACTGTATTTTCTATTCTGTTTAGCAGGTTTTTGTTTTCTTTTGTTTTATTGGTGGATTTTTATATATTTCTAGAACAAACAAAAAGTATTGACTGGGTGTCTCATCACATCATATATTTTTCTCAAAATCCTTTGTACATAATATACATTTGGGTAACTGCTAAGTGTCGGGATAGGAAGAATGGAGCTGTGCCCTTTCTCAGCAACACTATTGCTAACACAGAAGAACCTTGTGTTTGGGGTCACTGTAGCTTCCCAACTGCACCTGTTTCAAAGTTAGTAACCATAGGAGCGCCTGGAGCAGTTACTATGAAAAGAAGTTATTCTCTGTGATTCCTTCTCAAATATCATGGCATCATCCCATGCTGTGGACTAAATATTTATGCAGCCTCTCACTTATATGTTGATGTTTTATTTCCCATTGTGACAATAAAAGGTGCCAGGATTTTGGGATGTATATAATTAAGCCAAGAATGTGATGTGTAGGCATGACTAGAATAGGTTATCTCGGGTGAAAAACACCAGTAAAATGATTTTTCATTGTGTCTGCCACGTAGGGTGCAATGAGAAGACAACCACTCTGGAAGAGGGGAGTCACCAAGAGCCAGGCTACACTAGCCTCTTGGTCTCAGACGCCTCGTCCACAGAACTCTGAGAATGAAGCCTAGTCCACGGAACTCTGAGAATGAAGCCTAGTCCACGGAACTGTGAGAATGAAGCCTAGTCCACAGAACTCTGAGAATGAAGCCTAGTCCACAGAACTCTGAGAATGAAGCCTAGTCCACAGAACTCTGAGAATGAAGCCTAGTCCACAGAACTCTGAGAATGAAGCCTAGTCCACAGAACTCTGAGAATGAAGCCTCGTTCACGGAACTGTGAGAATGAAGCCTCATCCACGGAACTGTGAGAATGAAGCCTCGTCCACGGAACTGTGAGAATGAAGCCTCGTCCACAGAACTGTGAGAATTAGGTATCCGCTGTTTGTCACCCAGACTCTGGTTAGATTTAGCTATAAATGCTTTCAGGTGTTAACTTCCTCAGACTAATGAGGCCTTTTTGTTGTTCTTCCAACAAAGCTGCATTTGGTGAGCTACGGCTAGGAATGAGGCTCTGGAAATCTCTTCCCCACAATGAAACCCCTTGCTATACAGCTCAGGAACCAGGCAGCAGCAACTAAAGTGAGTCCCAATTCAAAATTCCACATGAATGACCCTCACATAGCTTGACAGATTTTCAAAGTAAGTACTCGGTAAAAGCAATTACTAATGGATAATATGATTACAAAGAATTTTTCTCTTTTTTTCTTTTTATTTTGCAGTACAAATCAGTTCTACATATCAGCCACGGACTCCCCTGTTCTCCCCCGTCTCGCCCCCTCACCTTCCCCCCAGCCCACCCCCCATTCCCACCTCCTCCAGGGCAAAGCCTTCCCCGAGGACTGAGATCAACCTGGTAGACTCAGTCCAGGTAGCTCTAGTCCCCTCCTCTCAGGCCGAGCCAAGCGATCCTGCATAGGCCCCAGGTTTCAAACAGCCAACTCATGCAATGAGCACAGGACCCGGTCCCACTGCCTGGATGCCTCCCAAACAGATCAAGCCAATCAACTGTCTCACCCATTCGGAGGGCCTGATCCAGTTGGGGACCCCTCAGCCATTGGTTCATAGTTCATGTGTTTCCATTCGTTTGGCTATTTGCCCCTGTGCTTTATTCTTTTTTGCTTTTCTGTATTTTCTCTTGTTTATAATGAGAAAATTAGTTTTTTTTTTTAAATAAGAAAAATGATGCTTCCTTAAAATTAAAAGTCCAGGGATGTAAATTGTTTTATAGCTCACCTTAAAAATGACATTTAAGTATGCTTGGCAAACATTTCGTATAAACATAGTTGTTTATCTTCAATTTGAGAAATGAATTCATTAGGTGCTATCAAACTGAGTGGTACCTAGCACTCCCTTTCTCTTCCTATCCAGACTTGGCCTCAGAAAGGAATGCCTTGGAACCAATAAAGACATCAGGGTGTATCTGTTAGCTGATTCTCCTAGAATCCGTCAGCAATTTGATTTTAAATGCAGGAGGAAGATTAATTAAAGGCGATAGTCCTTAACGGTAACTTCTCATTCTCCAGATTCAGAACATTCCTGGAAGAGGTGGTATTGTATACAGCTTGCTTTAAAATTATTTGATTTCCTGTATTAAGATAGTTGGATGAAATAAAAACTAGAAGACTTTTATAGGTATCTGATAAGAAAAATATCTAGAGCTTTTACAAATCTCTACACAAAATAAAATTCTTAGTATTAAAACAATATATAAGCACCAAAATGACAAATTATTTAGTTAAGAAAAGAAGGAAAAATCTTATTAAAAAAAATCTTAGAGCATACAAAGTTTATCATCAAGAAAAGCAATTTATTTTATAATACAAGGGTGGGGATTCAATATATTGTGACAAATATAGTAATGTATTAGCTTTATATAATATTTTAATATTCTACAAATGCATATACCTAATTATACTACAAGAAAAAATAGTAAAATCATATTTGTTGAAATTCTGGATATTCCAATGAGATATAGTAAGTTTTTAAATATTTATATTCATTTTAATGAGTTTATAAAAGCTAAAATAAATTACAAGTGTCCTTGACACTTAAGACAAAAAAAAATACAAACATGTAACAATATGCCCTATAAAAGAAGTAATTTTGTGATGTTAAAATTAACATGTAATACTTTATTATTTTATGTGGATTTTTAACTGGGAAAACTGAACAGAAGACAAAGCATTACCAATTATTTGTTCTCTGAATACAGAACTGAAGCTGGAGATCAAACATTACAAACAGGTGGTGATGACCATGATGTCCAAACCATGAGGCCTTAATCAGATGGGCAAAGAATATGACAGACAGAGTTGCAAGGGAAATGGCCCTTTTCTGGAATGTACCTTTACTCTTCTATTAACTAATTAACTAACTTCCTGAAGTACCAATCCTTAATTAGAAAGGGGCAGATACCACCTACCTACTTTGAAAGGTTGTTGAAATGATGAATGCATTGGAAACATCTAAAATATACTGTGTGTGGTAACTTTCATTTTTAATACCAGCATTTAAGAGACGAAGACAGGAGGAAACAAATAAACTGACGACAACTATGAATTCATTACAGGTATTTTCTAGGGGAAAAAAAGTACCCAGTTTCACTAATAAAACATGTACCTTTATGTAAATCAAGGTTTACCTGAGACAAATTATTAAAATACTTCTTAATATTAGACTTCAATCATTGGAGCTAAAATATCATGAAAGCAAATTTTTAAGTCAAAGGGAATATAATCCTTAAGGAGCTATGAGGAGGTTTGCTTCTGCATATTTGTTGTTAGTACAATAAAGTTAGATGACAGGAATCCAAGCATCGGGGCTCTGAAAGCATAATGGATTCCCACAGATGACTTTAGCATAAGGCAATGGATGCAAAATGGATGCCCCCTGAGTGGAGGTGACATTCGATTATTTCCTTAGCTATTCATTGTGACAAAGGAGCTGAGGCTACACAGTTGCCTCTGCCTTTTCAGTATAATAATGGTTCTAAGCAAAAAATTAAAACTCTTCAATCCAAGGACCATGCAACTAGAAATATTAGGAAGTATTAATCACTTCACACATTCCACAGATATTTTTCTTGCACACAAATATTTGTATAAGTAGCTTCCCAGCAACCATGAGATCATGTATTAAATAGATAAGTAGCAGGGTGTGGTAACTTGCATTTATAATACCAGCATTTAAGAGACGAAGACAGGAGGAATTTCTTGAGTTTGGATTGAGCCTGGGTTATATGGTGAGTTCAAAACTAGCTTGGGCTAGGAGAGGGAAGGCAGATAAACACTAAGGATATTTGAAAAAGCCATAAATAATCATGTTAATTTATATTTACCTAAAATTACATATAATGTGTATAAGCGTTTATGTATACATATGTATATAGTTTAAAGAAAGCTATGCCTCTTGGGGGTGATAATGCTTTCCCCAATAGCCATAGATTATCTTACAAAAACCATACTATTAGGCAAGAGAAATTTTCTTTCAAATTGTTGGTGGGGGAGTCCAAGAGAATCCCAAACAATATGGGCTATTGTGTGTTTTCCTTGATTGCCTCCTAGAAATTGAAGTTAAGTCACTATTACTGAAGACACCATGCACACTGGACAAAGGACTTAGAAAAATATAGCTGGATTTCACCTAAAAGTCTAAAAGTCCCCAGCCTGAGGACTAGTTTCTAGCACGGGAGGGTGTTATGCAAGCTGCTAAGGGAGAGAAGCAATCAGTAGTCCCAGCTGGCTGTAATACATGTGAACCACAACAATGTCCAGAACTGAAAGACACGCCTAAAACTGCAATGATACGTGTATCTTGATGATAATTGTGGTGGTTTGAAAGAAAGAAAAAGGCCCCCAAAGGGAATGGCACTCTTAGGAGGTGTAGCCTTAATGGAGTAGGTACGGTCTTGTTGAAGGAAATGTGTCACTGTGGAGACAGGCTTTGAGGTCTCACACACTGCCCAATATGACACACACTTCCTGTTGTCTGCCTATCAAGATGTTGGACTCTCAGCTGCAGCATCATGTCTGCCTGCACACCACCATGTCACACCATGATGGTAATGAACTAAACATCTGAAAATGTAAGCTACCCCAAATAAATGTTCTCCTTTATAAGAGATGCTGTGGTCATGGTGTTTCTTCACAACAATAGAAACCTAAGACAGTAACCAACAGCTATCTAATTTGATTTAAGGGTTCCTAACAGGAGGGAAATCATGCCTGGTACTGGAAACCTGTCCCACCACTGGTGGCTGGTGAGGTTACATGTCTAGAGGAAAACCTTACCACTCCAACTTTACGTAAGTATCATACCTGTGTTATAAATACTTATCTTTCATTTCTTTACTGATATTAGATTTTTTTCTCATATATAATGATGACAGTTTCACCTCACTCTACTGCTCCAAAACCCGAAACCATAATTTATATGCAAAGGACCTATAGGGCAAAAAGTAAAATCAATATATTTTTATTTTATTTTATTTATTATTCATTTATTAATTAAAATAAATAAATTTATTTAATAAATAAAATACAAATTTTTTAAAAGTCCTAACACAACATCATCTTGTCTTTAAACCCACAATTAAGGGTAGCTCTTATCTCTCATCAAAGAAACTTCTTTTTGTAGTAGAGGGGGGGCATTATAGAAAGCCACAACTGGTCCAAAATGTAAAGAACTGATCTTGGAACACTCACCCCCACCTGATACAGCTACAGCAGAACCTCAAACACAAGGTTCAGGGAACATCATGAAAGAAGGGTCAGAAAGATTGGAAGAGTCAGAGAACCAGAAAATCTGTTTTGAGATTGCACCTCCTAGAAAGGGCACAGAAGCTTCACACATGGCATCATAACAATATGGCTGCCTAAACAAGATCTGAAGAAATATACCACCAATAGCCATGCTAACATATAACATACAGCCCAGCCACAGACAAAGAATTAAGCCATGAAGGAATGCTAAGAGCAAGATTGGGAGAAACATTCTTCTCTTGGGTTGACCTCCCTAATTGGTTATCCAATACCAAGTAGTCAGCCCTGAAAATGTACATAAATAAGCAACTCTAAAAGGACTCAACAGGTTTATTTATATACTTATACACATGTATGCATGTGGTTGCTCTTCCACAGGACATGGGTTCAATTTCCAGCACTCATATGGTTCCTCAGAGCTATCTATAACTCTGATGCCCTCTCCTGACTTTTATGGGTAGCAGACATACAAGTGGGGCATAGACACACATGCAAGCAAAACATGAATATACACAAAAGAAAAATTTTAATTAGTAATATATAAATATAAATAAATGACCCGCCATTTTGTTCACTAGTAAGTGCAATACTGCTATTGTATGATGGGCAAAGGGCTAGAGAGATGGCTCAAATGTTAAGAGCACTGGCTGATCTTTCAGAGGACCTAGGTTCAGTTCTCAGAGCAGTTCACAGACATGTGTAACTCCAGTCCCAGTGAATCTACTACATAATGGACAAAGAGTGAATAAATCACCTTGTTACAAGACTTGCATAACAGGATGATTCTGATCCCCCCCCCCCAAGAATAGAGCATGCTATCTATAATCCTAAATTGTGTAAAATAAAAGGGCTATCAAAAGTAGACAAATTTCTTCTACATTAAAATAGTTCCAGGACTGTAGTTTTTCAGTGACAAACCTCTATATATATATACTCTGTTGAAATTCATGACAATTCCCACAGAGAAACAGTCTCAAGAAGCAGTAATCTGTGCAATAAATGAAAATGACTCAGGAGAAAGCAATTCCAGAAACCTAAATTATATCTATTTTAAGATATGTAGCATGAAGGGTTAGGAGTATGCAGCCATTATCTGCAAAGCTGTCTATGCCAGATATTTCCCTTAACTCTCATTATTCTTAGTTGATATTGTATCATTGTTTTTTTTTTTTTTTATTATGATGCACTGTACAGCTTTGAGGCAAATGGGACACATGGAAGACTTGTACTGTATATTCTACCACAGTGACTGTTAAAATGCAATTCAAAGGTTAACCCAGTTGTCTTTTCAAACATTATTTAACAGTCATCATAAACACTGGCAACCTAGATCTTTTGATGATATAAATTTGTCCAGTTGTTTCCTTAGATCATTCTTCTCTCACTCAGATACACCTTGCTTTTCCTAAAGAGGGATGTCTAGGGCTGTCCTAGCTAATTAGACAGATAATAGACATATGGAGCTGTTTAAATTAGAAACAAAATAGAATGGAATTTCAAATGCATTTTTGGTCCCACTGTCCACCTTTGAAGTATTTAAGTGTTTAATGCCTACTTTAGACCCAGACTCTGATAATGAGCAGAAGAAATATAGGATTTTTTTTTTAATCAGCTCACAAAGTTCTCCTGGGCAGCACTGTTCTAACAGTTACATACGTAGTTCATGTCGCTGAGTAACCTCACTGCAAACCATGGCTCAAACACTCCCTAACTATAGAAGCTTAAGCAGACTTCATCTATTCTTATCACAAGTTCCTCATTTGTAAGGGTAATGGAACAAAAACCAAATGAAATTAAAATGTATAAGGAGCATGCAGACTAATGACTAGCAATCAGTAAAGCCATTCTAAGTGTGACTGATTGTTGACTTTACCAGAAGAGACAATGAAAGTCCTAGAAAGACCGAGAGATTATCAAATCTGAGATGGTAAGTTGAGTCATCCCTAAAAAGAGGTAGGGACATAACTTGTCTTCCTTTCTTCAAGTCAGGAAAGATTGGCTGTATCCTTCTATCTTCTGGGACCATTGTCATTCCACAAATTAGTTCCTAAACACAGACCTAGCCTTTGTAGTCCAACAGTCTTCGAATCACCATTGCTTAGAGAACTTCTTATCCCTATATTTCTTTAAGACTTAAAACTTATTTGAACTTGTTATTTTCATTTTACTAGGAAAAGAGCAACACATTCCTGGCTGTCTGACAGCAAACAGCAGAATCTTCTAGTATCTACAAAAAGAGAGATAAGGACTGAAGTCAATTATGAGGCGTGCTGAGAAAGTGCTTTAGAAGTTAAGAGGGCCTGAAAGTGTTTGAGTGAAGAGAGCACAAGGGAACAGTCACTAAACAGATTCATCACCCTACATTTGAGAATCTGAGAGGAATTCCACACCCTTTCTTAAGAAAGACTCTGAGAGGTAAAGTTAAATCACCCTTTGTTTCAAAACACAATGCCGGGAAGTTAAATGAATACCTTGAATTTTACCATGACTAGACAAAGCCTACATTTGACATCTGTACTTTTCAGACAAAAGCTGGGAATGACCCTTCCACTTATATCAATCAGATGAAAACTTTTACTCTTCATGGAGGCCAGAGGAGAAGGGAAATACATTTAGCTCATTTGAAGAAGTAAATAATTTTACTGGCTTGGGTCCTTTGCTTTTCTCAAACTATTCCATGAAAATAGAGAACATATTTTAAAAATTACAAAATGATAGCCTTATGGAACCAATAGACCAAGTTTTAAATCCCAACTGCACAATTTACTAGCTCTTAACTTGAAACAAAAGGAGTAACAATAATAGTAGCAGTAAATTCTTGGAATTTTTAAAAAATGTTTAAGTAAATGACTATATCAAGAAATAAAAACCATGTCTTTGTACATGTGCTGAAATGCAAAGTTTGCTATAATATGTTTTGGTCAGCACAGAGGTAAGGTAAAATCTTCTCATGCATATTTTATTTTGAAATTTTCAACTTAGAAAAAAAAACTGTATTGAATATATAACCTACCTCTGGTTTGCATCATTATTAAAGCATCTGGTCCTGCTCTTGACCAGTCATAAGGAAGTGCTTTGTACCAAGCAATTGTTAAGATGTGGAATGAAAAACCCTGCAACTTTGTAACAATAACAACAGCAAAAATGCTTAGTAAAAGAAAAAATACTGAAGAACCTGTTTCCATTAGCAAGATGAGAAACCTACTATTCCTGGAAGTCCACCCTTTAATATCAGACTTCTGGGGAGTTTGGATGGACCCATACAGGCATGTGCTAGGCTTGGGTGACTTCTAATGTGTCCCTTTTCTAGTTCTGCCCTTGGTGTCACTTAACTCAGCTTCCGGGGGAACATTTTCATCTGGAAAACTGACAAATGTGTCCTCTCCTCCCATTTCAGCATTTCTCAGAGACTGATTGACAAGTATCACATCCATTGTATTTATATTAAATGCTCCACAAAATGTCACTAAATGAGATGTCATCAAACTGAGTGAACATTTATCTTGCAAAATCTAATGTCTTTCTCTCCTTAGTATAAGGATATTTATGATATTGGTCTGCAAGTTTTAAAACTTTCTAGTTTTTGAAGAAATATTTGGGAAATTTCTTTCTGATAGACCAAGAAGATACATGCTCTAGCATGTATTATTTGTCTTTTGGGAAATGGGCCTTCATTTTTGAAGTTATAAAAACCAGAGGTCATTTATAATCCACTAAAAATAAATATAGAACTTGATATATGTTCTGCTTAAGAATTTTCACACAATTTTACCTTATTGCTCTGATTTTTCTGTAGCTCAAATTCCTGTCATTTTAAGAACCTTAGCTTTGTATTTGTTCATATTTTAGGATTTATATATACATATATTACTAAACTTTTATCCTAATTTAAATGATATTAATCTGCTAAAACTATACTCTGTCCAATTCTATTTCTTGATCACATACAAATGTTTAATTACTTAGGCATAACTTTAAATAAAGTTTTAAATCAGTTGAAGTTTACTCAGAAGGTTTCAGTCAGCCAAACTCAGTTAAAAGGTACATAAGAAACTGCAGGAATCCTTCTTCTGATCTTAAGTTTTCAATGTTGGTTTCAACTAGGCACCATGTTCCTAAAAATAGTTAAGTAATTAATCCAAACTATTTTTCAAGAAAGCAAAACATGTACTTACGGGAAAAAGAAAAAGGACCATTTTACAGAAGGAGCCATGTGATGCTATTTGTTATTTTCTAAAATGAGCATCAAAATGAAATAAATCATATAATCTACTGTACGTGTAAGTGAGAATTATTTCACAATAGTTTTAGTGGGGAGAATATACAGAAATTACAATGCCAACTACAGAAATTATAGCTCTTAATAAAAATTAACCCTATTAAAATACAGATAATCTTTAAGTTAGAGAAGTTCTGATCCACTCATTATTAAGGTGAAAACATCATAAATCAAGATTCATTTAAGAAATCTAACCTATCAAATATCCTAGCTCACTCATTCAAACACTGTGAGTAAAAAGGCAGTACATCACTGAGTTTGACATCACAGTTGTCTGACCAGGAACTGCAGTTCTTTTAGGAAAAGTCAGAGTTCAGAGTGTGGTTTCTACTCACTGAGATGGCAGGTTACACAACTACTCTGGTGTCCGGTGTCTAAAGAAAAGACATGGGCAAGTACAATTTCTGTTTTGGCTGATTCCATGGTGATATGAATAGTAAGACCATTTTATTTGTTATTCCTTAAAGAATAGGAAAAAATAAGGCCGGGCAGTGGTGGCGCATGCCTTTAATCCCAACACTCGGGTGGCAGAGGCAGGCGGATCTCTGTGAGTTCGAGGCCAGCCTGGTCTCCAAAGCGAGTTCCAGGAAAGGCGCAAAGCTACACAGAGAAACCCTGTCTCAAAAAAAACAAAACAAAACAAAAAAATAGGAAAAAATAATAAGTACAAAACTATGAAAACAGCTCCCTAGTAACTTCTGAATGCCAACTCTACATCTTTGATAAGGACAAATAAAGTCTGTAACACATCTCAGAACATGCCAATAACTGAAAATTCCCACGCTGCACTTAGCAGTCAATCCTGTAGAACACATGACAATCTTGTACACACAAATACTGAAACTGTCACCAAAGTCTGTTTGTGGGGAAATTTCTTCATAATGCCACATTTGTAAGTGGGTAGAAGGGTGATTAAGGGATCCAAAGGCATCTAGAAGACCAATATGTGAAATAACTAGTGTGAAACTCTAGTTCAAAGCACAATTGAGTTCAACAGGTCTATTCTATAATTACAAGTTTGAAAAATAAATACTGTGAAGCAGGAGATGTAGGGCATTTGCTAACATGTGCAGAACCATGAGTTTAATTCCTAATATTATAAAATGAGTAAATAATAAATGCTATAAATATTACAAAATAAGTCAAGAAATGACCACGGTGAAATGTAATTTTTATAAAGTTCCTAAAGCACAGGGTGAATCAAAACAATTGTTTTGAAGGATGAAGAGATATCTCAGTGGTTAAGAGTGCTGCTCATTCAGAGGACCAAGGTTTGATTCCCACCACCCACATTGGATGCTTCCCTCCAGTTTCAGGAGATATGATATCTTCTTCTGAGCTACACAAGTATGGCGCTTATATGCCCAAAACCACACTCCCCATACACATTCATATGATTAAAAATTAAAACTAATAAGAGCTTTGAATAAAATTTTGAAGAGACATGAATAAAAATATAAAATTCCTTTAAACTCAATCTTGTCTGGAACAACCAAAGGTTTGTGAGGAAGTACACTACTTATGATAATCATAACTGATTGAAAAAAAATTATGTATGTAAGTGTCTTTTCTTTCTTTCTTTTTTTTGTTGTTTGTTTGTTTGTTTTTCCAGACAGGGTTTCTCTGTGTAGTTTTGGTGCCTATCCTGGATCTCACTCTGTAGCCCAGGCTGGCCTTGAACTCATGGAGATCCTCCTGCCTCTGCCTCCCAAGTGCTGGGATTAAAGGCATGTGCCACCACCGCCCGGCGTAAGTGTCTTTTCTGTAATAGCCATAAGAATATTGAAGTCAATAACAAACACAATTCTGTTAAATCTTGTTATTGGAGAAAAATATAAACAATAAAATTTTTTATGATATTAAATAAAATTTCCAGATTTATAAGATATAAAGGAGTAGATTAAATGCATATGCTAACTCTCTTAAAAACACTAAAGCAATTTATCTGCCATGTGTTGCCCAACACTTAAAGCTAGCAGTCATAAAAACAACCTAACTTACATGTCTACCTTTATAACATTAATACAACCACAATCTTAGTTGGTCACCAATATTTTCATAGTGTTTCAGAGTAAATGGGAATTTTAGAGCATGATACAGCTTTAAATTTCCTATAAAAAGTTAGTTGGCCCAAACAAAATATTGGAATGGTACCATTCACCTCAAAATTCTAAATGCTAACCAATAAAGAAAAAAAAAAAAAACAGGGAAAATGTTCCAAGTTTAGGAAACGAGCATTCATTCAGAAGCAGGGCTTTTGTTCTACCATGGAGCATTAGGTTATAAACTATAATTATATTTGAAATGTATTTTCAAAGCTACTGCTGGTGAAAGCCATAAAGCAATTTTCAAAATCTACTTTTAAATTTGTTTTCAGTGTAGCATAGAAAAAAATGACTCAAAATGTAGTCTAAAGAGCTATTACTCTTCCTTCTACTTTGACCAGAAAAATAAATTTCCACAGATCCCTGGGGATTTCTGGTCATTGTGAATATATTAGCAGTCCATTACCCCACATCCAGATCATATCTTGAAATGAACTATGTGGTATCTGCCAACATCTGTAGGTCCACTTTTGCCACAGTGCCAATGCTCCCAAAAGGAGACATGGTTTACAGTGAAGGAAATTTTGATTTCATCTGACAATCACAGTTTCTTGCTGGGGTCCTTACAAAAAGCTATTCTAATTCCATGTCAAACAAGAGAACCAAGATTTCTTGTTCTCATATGGAGACTGAATTCCACATGCATACAAATGTAATAGATCACTGAAGAGTATAATTAGTGTCTGAATACATAATAAACTTGATTAGAATAACAACTTTTAAAATAAAAGAGTCTTCTGTAATGTACTGTCAAAAACACTCTCTAGTTGTTACACAGGGTAGATGGAAGAAAATTCAATCCTTCTACAAAAAATGTTCAAGAAACGTGACTGAAATAAAAGCCAGAATAAATGAGTGAATGTTTCAGTCTGAGAAATGATAGATGTTTTATGTCATTTGACATAAATGTCAATGACAGAATATATATATATATATATATATATATATATATATATATATATATATATGCTTATTCTGACATACAACACATAAATATATAAAATTTAAGCCTATATTCAAATATAAAAATGACTAATTAAAAGAAATGCTGAAAATGAGTGTATAAAATGTTAAAAAAGAAAGACAAAAAACTGTGAAAGTAAGTTCTTTAAAATGATTGGCATTTCTGTGCCAATTGATTTCATTTGCTTTTGGTTATATACTCAGCAATGGATCATGTAGTACTTCCACATTTATTTTATTTTAGCAAAAGATGTACTGTTTTTCATAATGACTATACTATTTTGCATTTCTACCAACAGTGTATTAAATTTTTCATTTCTCCACAGCTTTGCCAAATTTATATTTTGTTTTTTCAATAATGTATTCTAACCAGAATGAGATGATTTCATAGTTTGTTGTACAGAAAGTGAGTATAAGCAATAATATTGTACTGTATGATTTAAGATAGTGAAAACAAAGAATTTTAAGACTTCTCATTATTAAGAAATGATGAATGTTTGAGATTATCAGTAACTTCAGTTCAGCTGATTAATGCACAGTGTGCAGATGTACTTAAAGATATATGATGATTATATTTTTTAAAATATTGTAAAGATGAAGCTAGGAAATCATACAATTTACCAAAGTTGTCTACCACCATATTTTATAAACAATGTTTTATTCTTCATAGTACATTGTTTAATATTCTGTGTCTGGTAAGAACTCACAAAACAGCTGTTTGAGATGTTGAAAAAATTTACATGCTTGCTATTGACAAAACTGTAATTTCTCTAAAAAATTTTCTGTACTCACAAATGTACAAACCCCTACATATTTATTACATCAGTAACTAGAGCATTCTAAGAGGAAAATGCACATGCCATATTATTTTTAAAACTCTATATCTTAGTTGCTTATAGTTCTTTGCTGAAGAAATAGTGCTCCCCAAGCCCAGTTGGTTATCTAGTGCCAAGTGGTTATCCTTCAGCGCTAAAATCATGTATATACAAGAATATATTATGCTCTGGCTGGTTGGTGGTGCATGTCTGTAATCCCAGCATTCCAGCACTAGGGAGGCAGAGGTAGGCAGATCTTTGCGAGTTTGAGGCCAGCTTGATCTACAGAGCAAGTTCTAGAACAGCCAAGGCTACACAGAAATACCCTGTCTCAAAAAAGAAGCAAAGCAAAACAAATACAACAAAATCACATTTTGCAGACCAAGCAGGATTCTAGCTATCTATCTATTTGTCTATCAGAAGAAGAAGAAGAAGAAGAAGAAGAAGAAGAAGAAGAAGAAGAAGAAGAAGAAGAAGAAGAAGAAGAAGAAGAAGAGATGCAGAGGCCAAGCATTTGAGATCATACAAGGACAAGGTGGTACACGGGAGGACTTGGATAGAGGAAAGGGAAATGAGAAAATGGTACAATTATATTTTAATTTCATAAATAATTAAAAATATAGCGCCGGGCGGTGGTGGCGCACGCCTTTAATCCCAGCACTCGGGAGGCAGAGCCAGGCGGATCTCTGTGAGTTCGAGGCCAGCCTGGTCTCCAAAGCGAGTTCCAGGAAAGGCGCAAAGCTACACAGAGAAACCCTGTCTCGAAAAACCAAAAAAAAAAAAAAAAAAAAAATATATATATATACCAAAAAACATATCTGCAAGCTCGATAAAATAGAACAATTTCTTAAAATGTATAATCTACTAAAAACTCACATGTAAGGAAAACCTGATAATCTAAGTAGATCTACACTATGGACTGGATGTTTATATGTTATAAAAACTCATATGTAAAAACTCATATGTCCAAAATCTAATGATAATATTGTATGAGACACTTTGGAAGAGAGTTTGCCAGATCCTATCGAGTTGAAGACATTCTTAACAGAGGTCTAGCAAATATGCTCCTTGGTGTTTATCAACAAGAATTAGAAAGCCATGTCTATATAAAGACCTGTATGTGCATATTTATAGAATCTGATTTGCATCTGTGGAAATAAGAAAGCAACAGAAATGTTCTTTGATAGATGATTGTATAAACCAATAGTACACCATGCAATGCGACAGTTGACATCAAAGTCGTAAAAAGTGACAAAGGACCTCTAAATGTGTATTTTAAATTAAAATAGCCAATACAGACAGGCTAGACACTCTGTATTCACAAATAGGTCTCATCCTAGAAATCAAAAAACTATAGAGACAGCATCAAATTCAGTGGTTCCAGAATCCATTTTTTTTAAAGTGGGAAAACGTGATATGTTGCTATGCTGGTAGATAGGCCTTTACACATCTGTCATAATCTTCAGACTGTGCAATATAAAGAATGGAACTTAATGTAAGTTGTGGGTTTCTCTGTAGTAAGGATATATGAACACTGGCCCATCAGTTTCTCCAGAATACACACTGATGCAGAATATAAGTGAGGCTGAAAATCAGAGTGTTGGGAGGAAGGATCACAGCAGGATCTCTCATACTTTCTGCTCAGCTTTTCTGTGAATTAAAAATAAAAATCTTCTTTGAATAAAAATAATGCCTATCATTTATTTCAATGATATAGAACAATGTACAATAAAGGTTGAAGATCAGCAACCAGTAATCTTGAAATGGATGTTTTAAATTGCTTTTGTTTTCACAGCCAATTCCACAATGACCTGTGGATATTATTGTTCTTCAAAACACAATGATACTAAAATATTGCACCATGTCCTTCCTTTCTATTTCCTTTTTTATTTTCCTTTTTCATCAAAGAAACATTTTCCTGCTAAAAAGTATTTGGCAAATTCTCTGGAAATAAAAATAAAGTGACCATTCACTTTGCCACCTCATAATAAACATGTTTGTTTTCACAGGAAATCCATTTTTTTTGGTATTTATGAACATGTACCAGATTTCTGTTTTACTGCAGAGGAGGAAATTGAGGGTTGAAGGTCACACTGTTGTGCAGGGAGCATATGGACCAACTGGCAGTCAAACACCAACATTTCAGAGACACAGTGGTGAGGAAAATAAGGAATTTATGTCACATGAAGAAACAGTTCCAGTAAATTTTTACAACAAACTGAGTAATATAGAATTTTGTACATCCTGTGTGTGTGTGTGTGTGTGTGTGTGTGTTTATGAATGTACATTTGAGTCCTTTTACAAATATTTAAAAAATACGGAGCTATAAGGAATATACAGCAAAGAACTCAGGGTAGTTCTTTTTTGTAGAAATTCTTTCGAAGCTTATTACTCTTTTAGTCAGGTGAAACCTAAAGGGTCATATACAGAGTTTGAGAGCTTAGAGCAATCCCACGTGAAATCAAGAAAAAGGGGAAGGCAATAGAAGAAAGCCTTATCTTCAAGGCCATAAGAAACGTCTTGTGCTTAAATAAAGGCAAAACCGAGCAACACTCCTGTGCCACTGTTCCCACCGAAATGAAGAAGCTGTTGGAAGACTGAACCTCCTGATGGCCATGTCCCCAGTGCCCACCAAATGTCAGCATCACCTGATACTCACAGCCCCACCAGCCCCACTTTTCCAATTCAAGAACAGAGGCGGCAGTACAAAGAAGCAAGCCAGTGTGACGTGAGATCCTGTCATGGACCAGCACGGGACACTCCTGGGAATTCAGTCAAAACTTGCAACAACAATACAGTCTCAGTTAGAAATGTAAAGGATACAGACCCCAGGAAGGGTCCAGTTCCCAGGAAAGTCTAC
Organism: Peromyscus californicus insignis; assembly: GCF_007827085.1. Lineage (NCBI taxonomy): Eukaryota > Metazoa > Chordata > Mammalia > Rodentia > Cricetidae > Peromyscus > Peromyscus californicus. The sequence continues at coordinate 45,288,163 of NW_026294534.1, read as the reverse complement.
TTCTTTGCGGTATCAACCACTCTGACATTTTACTCGGTCAGTCGTGTATTCTAACATAGAGCCTGTGGAGATTTTCTATAACCCTGATTTCATCATAACTTGGATTAAAATTGTTCAGTGCCCAGTCCCCACTGCTGCCTAACTCCCATGAACCAGGTCATTCAAGTCCACACTGAGACATGTTTCCTTACTATTTCCCGTATAAAACAAAACAGCCCCAAACAGTGCCATTTAGTGACACCTGCAGTACCCGTAGTTTCTACTCATCACAACCCTATTTTTGAGTCATATCTATTTTCAAAAACTCAAATACAGCAGCTGTCTAATACAGCTTAACTATTTTATGAATGCATTTTTCTTTTTAAAAAGCCTCTTTCTTCTCATTCATGTCCAGATGAGAATCAGATACATTGCTGAGGAATCATAGCCTGTATCTCCCATCTCTTAACCTATCTTCTTCCTCTCCTTTATACTTCTTTTCAACTTGAGTCTGTGCCTCTCCCAGGAGAGAAGGAAGAAGTCAAAGGAGGAGGCACCAAAGGAGCTGACTGAGCCTCCCAGAGAATCAAACAAGACTAGAGGAAGGAGAAGGGAAGAGAAGAGAAGGTGAGGGGGAAACACTTGTCTTTGTCTTTCTGGTAGTTTCTATCCGATACTGAAGTCTCTGAAACAAAATGCTTAGTGTGCTTTTCCAGAAAAAAAAAATGCAAGTAGGGTAGAGGTAGCAGTGAAAATTACAGACGAGATAGATGTAATCAGCCAGTACTGTACCCTTTGGTTTTTATAAACAGAAACCAGTAGGAACAAAAAGGAATTTTGTGAATGTAAGCTATGGGTTATCTTGCCTTTGGGAGGGTGGAAACAGCTATTTCCTTGGCATGACACAGCTGCCCCTCTGCTGGAGCATGCAGCTGAGCACATTGTTCTCTGCTGTCTACTTAATAAGTATTTCCAGTCAGAAGACAGTCATGTGCAGTGCATTTGACCCAAGTTCTCCCAAGGTGGTGCTGCTGGTCAGTCTCCCCTTCTTTCTGCATGGCAATGATTTGCATGTTTGGGGGGCACCCAGACAGGGGGATCGGGATCCATCCCTGGTGCAATGAGCAGGCTTTTGGGAGCCCTGTGCCTGTGGTATGACACCTTGTGTAGCCTTGGTGCAGTGGGGAGGGGCTTGGACCTGCCTAGTGTGCCGGGCTCTGCTGACTCCCCACAGGAGACCTTGATTTGGCTGATGGGGGGATGTGGGTGGTTTAGGAGGGAGGGTTGGGGGGGTGGAGGGAAGAGATGGATCTGTGTGTGGTATATAGAGTGAGTAGAAAATTTCTTAAGAAAAATGAAAAAAAAAAATTTATCATTCATCAGTCCGTGCAAAGAACCCTGGTGTAGCTCTGGAGGTTGCAAAAACAGCAAAATGTTTTTGGACTTGTATCAGATTTAGCTATTAAGAAACACCAGATTTTTTGTTTTATATTTTTCTTTTGTTGTAAATGTATTCAGAAATAAAATGATATGGTAGGATATCTTCATGAAAATGATCACATTTTGCTCAGAAGTTATCCATTTGCTTAAAATAAGCACACTATTGCCCATTTAACTCATGCCACTGTGATAAGCCTCATAAAAACAACAACAACAACAACAAAATTATAAACAGGAAGTTTAAAAATTAATATTCAATGCAAACTTCTTTACTTTCAAAGTTTCTTACTTTGGCAATGATCATTTTGTATGTTCTTTGGAATTTGTATAATTGAAAAATATATATTAACACATATTTTTAAAATGACATGAAAGGGAATTTTTAAAAGTCTCCCTATGACTTTAGGTAACCTAAGATGTGAGAATTGGAGTATGTTCTTATATCTAGAGAAATGTAGCAACCGATTTTTAGATATTTAATGTAATTTCTATAGCTCACAAATTTTGAACAAGTAGCTGTAAAAATCTAACACACTTGAGGATGCCAAATTCCTCTAGTATCCATTTTTCTCTAAAGGATAAGAGCAAATATTTCTTTACACATTAGCTTTACTTACTATTGATCTACCAGGACCTGAATTGCAGATTCAAAACGTCTAGACTGAAATTTCCCCTAATGGTTTTGTCCACATTGGAAGAAAGTAGAGCACAAAAGAATCATCAAACGATTGACTGTTTCAAAGTGAAGTTTTAGTTGGAGCTCTGGGACTGAAACCATGGTATTTGTCTATAAACACTCCTCTGGAAACTCATCGGGAGTTTCTAAGCTCAGGTATCATCACCATGCAATGCAGGGCTAGTAAACAGCTCTGACCAATGATCTTGCTGAATGGAAACAATACTTCAGTTAGGCCAGATGTGGTGAGGCCCATGTGTAATTCGAGGACTACGGAAGCTAAACCAGGAAGATTACCAAGCTGAGGCCAGCCTGGGCTTCCTAAAGAGAAACTGTCTGAAAAAGAAAGGGGGCAGGGTGGTCTAATGTGCACCTGATGTTATCGCTGTTGTAAGAGTTTGTGTCAACATTTCAAAACCTTTCCTCAAAATTTATAAACAAGAAAATGAAAATAGTTACCAAAGAAAGATAGTAGCAAGAAACCTCTGTGTTCCTGTGGATGCTCAGGAGTGTAGTAAGAAGAGTCTATGAGAGAAAGTAGATCTTATTCTGCCTTTGGTCATCCAAAGCCACATCAAATGGGTGGCCCTCAGGCTCTATAGAATAAAGTAAGAAGCTCTGTGTGAAGGGAATCAAACTCACTTAAAGCACTAGGATCCAGAGCCTTCTTATATACCCTATACTCTAAAATTTAGAGGGAATACTCTTTGTTGATATAGAGAAAACAGACTACTATAAGACACTATCAGCATCTTTCTCTCTTGATACTTATTTTCCCTGTTTTACACCTTTACTTAATGTTTGCTTCCTTTTTCTGTTTTGACACAGCATTCTTATCTGAAGTTTCCTTCCTTGATTATGAAGGGAAAATTACTCTTCTTCTAAGATGTGGTAAAAAAAAAATATATCAAGTAATTTTACCATCTTTATATGTGGGCAACTTTGAGAGCAAAGGGCCTTGAGCAGTGTTATGCACGCCATGGTTACTCATTGTTAGTGAACGTGCAGAGAAGATGACATGCGTGTCAGCTATGACTGTTAATATTTTCACGGTGTGCTTGCAGAAACAAAGCCCATGCACAACACAGAATAATCACTTCACAAGACTGAAAACACAAATAAGGAGGTAAAGAACTACATGGAGACACAATTAAGAAGACTCAATTCTATGTACATTTTCACCTCCCTAGGAAAGCAATGAGCAGAAAGCTTTGAGGCATTACATGTCCATCCTTGGTCCTTATACCTAACGCAATCCACTAAGACAGGATGCAGACAAAATGGAAAGGTTAATCTTGAAAATAGAATATGAATCAAGAAATTATTTGGATTTCATCCAATCCCCAAATGAACTTCCCAAAACTTCAGAACATGATTTTGTGGCTTGTATGGCTATGGTTTTCTGCAGGCTTGTCTTACCGAAGACATGACTCCTTTGATGTGGTCAAATTACAAATTTGCAGGAAGCCTACAAATTATCAGAGGCAAAATGAGGTAATTAAAAGGGTCAACTAAATAATTAAAATCAATTTGACTCAATCATACATGCTAATGAAATCTTGGGATGGGATGAATAAATGAAATTTTCAGTGAATCCCAAACCACACTGCAAATGGTAATTGCAGTTTAAAAAAAAAATGACTCATTACTCTTCAGACCATCTGTTCTGAAAGCACATAAAAGAGGTTTGATTCCCCTCCTCTGTTCACTCTCTGGGTGGAGATGCTAGTTAGCAAGAAATTCGATGAGGAGGGGCTGGGAACATGAAGCACCCCATGTCTCCCAATCTTATCACCCAATCAATTACTACTCCTGTTCACACCCTAGCCAGATCCACTTTTCCAAACTTAATAAATCATCATGAGATACTTCACACTGATTGTTTTCACTGGTTTTATTACTTTATAATTTTTAACTTATCACGAGAAGTTTAATAGTAATTTGCCCTATTGAAATATCATCTCAAGTAGATTGTTGTTTGTTTCTTTCATGATCAGCTGTTATATGATATTTTGTTCAATCACCCATACATATTCAGTTCCCCAAACAGCATTTATTAAACAGCACGACTTTGCCAGGTGGTGGTAGCACACAACTTTAATCCCAGCACTCAGGAAGCAGAGTCAGGTTGATCTCGGTAAGTTCAAGGCCAGCCTGGTCTACAGAGTGAGTTTCAGGACAGGCTCCAAAGCTACACAGAGAAACTCTGTCTCAGAAAAAAACAAAAAACAAAAAAAACAAGAAAAAACAAAACAGCATAGTTTTGTCTACTCTCTGATCTTAAAGCTGTTCAACATGACCACAAAGCCATGGACACTACAGATAGCCCCAATATACCTCTCCCAACACGCAAATACTCTTCTTTACTCACCTGTCCATTTAATCCACTTTATACTCTGTAAAATCCAGAATCTTCCACCTCTTTACACTCAGTCTTCACACCTGACTTTCCTCTATCATCCAGCAGCTCCACCCCACATCTTCTTCTCCCCACATAATGGACTCCACTTGTGCGTAAGGCTTTCCAAATATCTGAGTCCCATCTCATAAAGTGGGCAAAGATCTGTTCCCAGAAACTCTTGTTCAGCAAAGGAACTAACACCTTAAGCTCCACTTTCCAGATCACGTGTCTTCAATCCAAACTTGGGTAATAAGGTTACTAATATATTGCTCTTGCATAAATTCCATTTTTTGGTTGGCAGCTGTCTATCTGTATCTCTCCCCATTCACCTATGAATATTTTTAGCTTTGATAGACAGGATGAACTTCTTGTTCTCTCTCTCTCTCTCTCTCTCTCTCTCTCTCTCTCTCTCTCTCTCTCTCTGTGTGTGTGTGTGTGTGCGCACATGCATGCATGTATACCACCACCTTTATTGGGGTGCCTTCATGGGCCAGAAGAAGGTGTCAATCCTCTGGAGTTGATGTCATCCAACATGTCGGTGCTGGGAACCAAATATGTGTGGGGGTGCTGGCCAAGGAAGCAGGTAGGCTAACTTCTGATCTTCACCCCACCCTCATCCAAATTCAATCTCCCAGTCGCATCCCTGTCTCTGTAGCTGAATGCCTGCTGTGGCCTCCCCCTCCTCTCTACCCTCACCTCTAGCAGATCACGTAGATCTTCTCCTCCAACCTTCTTTCCCACTCATTCTCTTATCCCAGCCCACCACTCCAGCAGGCCTTCTCTGGAAACAACCAGCCAAGCCTGCCAGAAAAAAGCAAGCAGGCCAGCTCAGCAAGTAAAGATGAGCTTCAGATCTTCAGTCTCCCTCCTCTCCTCCATATCAAATCCCCCCGTCCCTTCTCCGGCTCTGGAGCAGACTACCTGTTGTGGCATCTCCTCACTCTCTGCCCCCATTCCTAGGAGACTAAGCAAATACTGGTGGAACACCCTGCTTTCCCCCCTCCTCCGGACCCTTTCAGGCATGCTCCTCGAGTCCTACCTAATTCCTAACTGTCAGCTCCCAACACCTAATAAACACATTTTACCCAGAACCCCCAGTGACCACAAATGTCAGGATCCCAGAGGACTTTCCTACCAGGTAACACACAACCATCACATACTCTTAAGAACCAGAGAGGGGAGAAACCAAGGAACAAAACATCTCCCCAACAAAGACAAGACCCTATCAGTACCTAGAATTGCAACCTTCCCAAATTCAGATGCCTAGATGCCAGCATAAAAATACAATAACAGCAAGGATAGTGTGTCTCCACCTCAGCCCAGCAACCCCATTACAGTGGGCCCTCAGTATTGTGACATAGCTGAAGAACAAAACAAAGACCTAAAAATAGCCTTTATGAATATGATAGAGGCCCTTAAAGAGGAGATGAATAAATCCCATTTAAAAGCCTATGAAAACACAGACCAAAAAAAAAAAAGTAGATGTAAATGAATAATAACATTTCAAGACCTGAATGTGGAAGCAGAATAAAACAAACAAAACTGAGGGATATCTGGAAATGAAAAATTTAGGAACATATGCAAGAATTTTGGAGACAAGCCTCACCAGCAGAATACAAGAGGTGCAAGACAGAATCTCAGGCAACGAAGATGAGATAGAAGAAATGGATACCTCAGTAAAGAAAATGCTAAGTATGAAAAAACTACAGGCAGGCACAAGACATCCAGAAAATCTGGGCTGCTATGAAAAGACCAAATAAGAAGAATAGACATAAGGGAAGGAGAAAGGAACTCATGTCAAAGGCACAGAGAATATTTTCAATAAAATTATAGAAAATTTCCTTAACCAAGAGAAGGGGATGCCTATCAAGGTACAAGAAGCATACAGAACTCCAAATAGATTGTACCTGAAAAGAAATCCCTCTTGACAAATAATGATGAAAAAACTAAATGTACAGAACAAAGCAAGAATATTAGAAGCTGCAAAGGAAAAAAGACTATGTACCATATAACAACAGACCTATATAATAACACCTGACTTCTCAATGGAGACGCTAAAAGCCAGAAGGCCTGGGCAGAGGGTCTATAGACCACAGATGGCAGCCCAGACTTCTATACCCAGCAAGATTCTCAATAAGAATAGATGTGGAAATTAGACATTCCATGATAAAATCAAATTTATACAGTATCTGTCTATAACTCCAGCCCCTACAGAAGATATTAGAAGGAAAACACCAACCTATAGGGGTTAACTATGCCCAAGAAAACACAAGAAATACATAATTATAGACTATCAAACCAAAAGAGGGGAAACACACACATACAATCACAATAACAAAATAACAGGAATCAATAAACACTACTCATTGGTATCTCTCAACATCAATCATTTCAATTCTCCAATAAAAAGACCCGACTAAGAGAATGGATGTGAAAACAGGATTCATTTTTCTGCTGCATCCTCTAAACATATCAAGGATAGACCTTAGCGTAACAGGAAAGAAAAAGATATTCTGACAAGGAGGACCTAAGAAACATGCTGCTGTAGCCATTTTAATATCTGACAAAATATTAGACTTCAAATCAAAATTAACCAGAAGAGATAGGGAAGGACACTAGATACTCACCAAAGGAAAAATCCACCAAAAGGACATTGTGAGTATTAACATCTATGCATGAAACACAAGGGGACCAAGTTCATAAAAGAAACACTACTACAACTTAAATTACACATTCACCCTCACACACTAATAGTGGGAAACTTCAGTACCTGATTCTTACCAATGGACAGGTCATTCAGACAAAAATTTAATAGAGAAATACTGGAGCTAACTGAAGTTATAAACCAAATGAACATAACAGGTATTTACAGAACTTTTCAGTGAAAGACAAAAGAATATACCTCTTATCAGCACCTCCTGGAACTTTTTCTACAAAATTGACTACTGCAGGATTTATCACCATCCTTGGTTTCAAATTGTACTACAGAACTATAGTAATAAAACCAGCATGGTATTGTCACAAAAAACAGACATGTTGATCAATGGAATCAAACTGAAGACTCAGACATAAATTCACACACACACACACATCACACACACACACACACACACACACACACACACACACACACACACACACACACATACACACACACACACCTATGGACACCTGGTTTTTGATAAAGAAACCAGAAATACAAATTGGGATAAAAAGGTATCATCATCAACAAATGGTGCTGGACAAACTGGACAGTTGCGTGTAGAGGAATTCAAATGGATCCATACTTAACCACCCTGCAAAAAACACAACTATATGTGAGTTGTAGACCTCAACATAAAACCAGATACACTGAACCTGACAGAAGAAAAAAATGAGGAGTAGCCTTAAAGTCATTGGCACAGAAAAGGACTTACTGAACAGAATACCTTTATCACAGGCACTAAGATCAACAATTAATAAATGGAACCTCATGAAGTTGAAAAGCTTCTGTAAGGCTAAGGACACCATCATTTGGACAAAGCAGCAGCCTACAGAGTGGAGAAAGATTTTTACCAACTACATATCCAATAGAGGGATAATATCCAAAACATATAAAGAATTTGAAAAGTAGGTTACAAGAAAACAAATAACCCAATTAAAAATGGGGTACAGGAACTTAAGAGATGATTCAGTGTTTAAGAGCACTGGCTGCTCTTCCAAAGGATCCGCGTTCAATTCCACACACCCTCATGGCAAGTCACAACTGTCTTCCAGTTCTAGGGGGATCTGACCCCTTTACACAGGGACACATGCTGGCCAAAAAACCAAAGCGCATAAAAAAAAATAAATTTGAAAAATGGGGTACAGATCTAAATAGAGAATTCTCAATAGAGGAGAAACACTTAAAGAAATATTCATCATCCTAGTTATCAGGAAAATGTAAATCAAAACTACTTTGAGATTTTATCTTATACTCATCAGAATTGCTAACATCAATAAAACAAGTGACAGCTCATGCTAGTGAGGATGTGGATTGCTGGTGAGAATGGAAACTTATACAACCACTATGGAAATCAGTGTGGTGTTTCCTCAGAAAGTTAGGAATCAGTCTATCTCAAGATCCAGCGATATCACTCTTGGGTACATTCCCAAAGGATACTTCATGCTCCACAGAGTTCATTGTTGCTCTATTCATAATAGCCAGATACTGGAAAAAACCTAGATGTCCCTCATCAAATGAATGGGTAATGAATATTTGGTACATTTACACAATGGAATACTACTCAATAGTTTAAAATGAAATCATGAAAGTTGCAGGTAAGTGGTTGGAACTGGAAAAAAAATCATCCTGATTGAGGTAATAACTCAGGATCAGAAAGACAAATGTGATATGTATTTGCCTATCTGTAGATATTAGCTGTTAAGTCAATGATAACCAAGCTACAATCCATACAAACCAGAGAAGTTAGGTAAAGAGCAAGGAACTGGACCAGGGACAGGTGCAGATAGATCTCCCTCAGAAAGGTAAATAGAAGAGACAGTTATGGATGGATGAGAAGGGGGCAGGAATGGGAGGATCAAGTGGGGAGGGGGAAGGAAGAGAGGTTCAGTGAGGGAATATGGAGAGAGACATCTAAAATTAAGGGCAATTTGAGGGGTAGCATGAAAATCTAATACAGTAGAAACTTCCAAAAATATATACATAGAAGAAGGCAATCTAAATGAAATCGCCAAATAATGGGGCAGACAGACAGAGTCCCCAGCGGGCCATTACTTGTCACCAAATGTAGCTTCCAGTTCCAGGGATGGGTTACATCTAACTCAGTTGTTCCACAAAGAGGTCTCATGGGAACCCCCAAATAAACCAGGCTGTTACCAGGACTATATAGATGGTTCTCCACAAACTTATAACAAGGCCCAATTGCTGAAGCCAACGCCTACAGAACTCATTGAACACGGTGAAGTTGAAGTGGTACCTAGATGAAGCCTTCAGCCCTATGTTCTAGTGTCTGTGGTCTAGGAAGGTACTCTGAATGCTACCAGAAGAGAAACACCAAAGTAGGCACAAACGTTTTGGTTTATCGTGGTGTCTTGCCTGCAAGATATACTCATGTAATGGTGACACAAAGCTTGGGCCACAAATTAGCCAACCAATACCTGATGTGACTTAAGACCCACTCAACAAGATGAAACCCACGCCTGACACTGCTTGAATGACAGAGAACCTGAGACTAGATAGCCCAGGGATCCAGGGTAAAACCAAATACTTCAGTTCTACTAAAAGAATGTAGCAATAAAATGACTCCTAATGACATTCTGCTGTACTCATAGATCAGTGCCTTGTTCAGCCATCATCAAAGATGCTTCCTCCTGCAGTAGATGGGAACAATTACAGAGACCCACAGCCAGACATTCTGCAGAGAGTGAGAGGCCTTGGAACACTCAGCCCTACATGGGATGTCTGCACCAAATCCCTCCCCTCAGGGCTGAGCGAACTCTGTGGAAGAGGAGGTAGAAAGAGTGTAAGAGCCAGAGGGGATGGAGGACATCCAAAGAAACAAGGCCCAGTAACGCATCAGGTTCTACTCACATACGAACTCACAGAGACTGAGGTAGCATTTACCTGCATAAGTCTGCACCACATCGGGTCCTAGAGCTGAAAGGAGAAATGCACAAGTGCCCTCACCCCAAACCTAGAAGCTATCTTCAATTGATAACCACTTACAAATGAAAATTTCATTTCCTCCAAGAGAGTCTCACTGGGGAAGCAAACTACTCTTAAGGGTAGGCTTACTGCTGGTAAGCCCAGCAGTAGATGGCCAACACAAAACAAACTCATGGCATCTTTGGAAGCATCCTTATCTCTTAATGTAGTGTCGGGGCTTCATTTTTAAATACTTTGTTTCATATTTTTTTTTCTTCTCTCTTTTTACCCTGCGTGTCCTTTGGGTCTATACTACGGCTTCTTGTTTAGTGTTTTATGGGATTCTTGTATGTGCAAACAAGTGAGTCTCTTGGACCTTCTTCTTCTTCTGTTTATGTGTTTTGTCCTATCCCAATGCCTTACTTTTATCATATCATAGTATATCATATTGTATCATATTGTTATCCCTTAGAAGCCTGTCTGATTTCTAACTAAAGACAGAGTTGGGGTGTATCTGGATGGGAGCAGAAGTGGAGAAGAAATGGGAGAAGTACAGGGAGGGAAAACCAATGTGTGTGTGTGTGTGTGTGTGTGTGTGTGTGTGTGTGTGTGTGTGTGTGTGTGTGTGTATTATGTCTTTTTTAAACAAGAAGACTTATTAATCAAAGTTTTAAAACATAGACTCATAGTTTGGGAGAGAAAATATACTTAATTAGTTATTTAGTCAAATTGGTTATAAAGTATACTTTAAAAGTGGCAAGTTAACTTCTATGCAAAGGGCACTAGGTTCCTTTAAAAAACATTCTTATTTGCTATCTTATATAAGATTCCTTTCCAACACTGTGGGACTAAATGTTGTGAAACTCTATTTTATGCTAAAAATTAAAATTAAGCCATTTTGTTTGAGAACACAAATAGGCTTGCTCTAATTCAAACCTAACATTCAATTTTAACATCCATTAAATAATACTTTACACTAGTTCTTTTGCCAAAATTTTATCCTTCAATATGTTGAATTCAGTATTGGTTCAAACGTGTAGGCATTCCAGCCAGTTTCCTAGTGTTAAATCTGCCCTTACTGCTTCTTTTAAGGTTTGGTTAAAAAAAGAAAAAAAATGCAGTATATCACCAATTCAGAAGCAACCAGAGGTAAGATGTGTATTCATGCAATGAGGGTTCCACAGACTTGTCTTTGTGCAGTGGCTACATAGGAGGATGGTGATCTAATAGTCCACTTCACCTACGAAACCCTGCCATGTGTCTGGAAGAAGGCAATCACATGGAGACTTATTTAAGATGAAAATAACTCACATAGAGAATTCAACTCATAGACTTTGAGTGAAATACACAAGTTAATAATAAGTAAGTAGAAGAGCCTATACTGAAACAAAAAGACATAATTAATGAGTTAAAAAATAAAACATATGACATTCCATAGTCCTTAATACATCTGGAGATAAGCAGACATGTACTTACATAATTAAAACCTTGAAAACTGCATGATTCTTTAAAATTATAAAAAAAAATTCTGAAGGTGACAGATGATACTAACTCTTGGTGAAATAAAGTTAAAATGCTAAAATAATACTTCATTTTCAATAAATTATTAGTAATAATCCAAACAAATATATTTTAGAACAGTTTGAATTCTGAAATTTTTAAAAATATTCACATCTAAGAAAAAAACTGTCAAAGTAGATTTCATAGTATTCAAATATATTTCATAATAATAAAATTTCACTGAACTATCAGACTTTTTATGCCCTATTGAAAGAAACACTTACCATTTGTGTAAAAATCAATGTTCATACCTTTAATATTCCTAAAATTTTTTAAAGGCCTATTACCAACAAATGTTCCTTGGTAATTCATCCATGACCCTTTCCTGGGACTCTTTTCTAACCCTCATTTTCAAATCTCAAGTAAACACTTAAGACTGGAATTCCAAAGTTCCTTGACCTTCCAAGAGGCTACTATTTGATGAAATTTGGCTCACAGATTGTGGTGTGCAGTAGATATGTCATGCCAGAGCTGAGTGAGGAAACTGCCATGAATTCCCCCTTCTTCTCCTTTTTCTTGTTTACTGTATGAAAAATCCTGAAGTTTGATGATGATACTAACCAAGAGTGTCATTCCTCCACAAAGTGCCTCAGTGAACCTTACCTACAATCACACTGGGCTATGGCTTAAAAGAGAAAGAAGATCATATTGTGTGAGTCATGAAAATTTGGGTTTGTTATGTCTTTCCAGCAGTAGGTTGATCTTGAATCATTGAATAGTACAGCAGTAGAAGACGCAAGAGTCTAACTCAGATGTCCCCAACCATAGTTTCATATTGGGTTCAAATACTGAGCTCTTGAAAAATACCAAAGTCTAGATATTACAGAAATATGTCAGTTGATATAGTAGTTGTCATGCATGCATGAAGATCTGAGTCAAATCCCATAGAAAATGCTTGGCTGGGTTTAGAACTGTAATCACAGTGTTGGGGAGATGGAGACAGGGAGATTTCTGAGGCTTGCTGGCCTGCCCTGCCCTGCCTAGCCATGTTGCTGAGCCTCCAATTCACTGAAAGACCCTATTTCAAAACAAAAGGTGGAGGTCAGTCAAGGAAGACACTGGAGGTTGACCTCAGTTCTCTGTGAACACCCCTCCCAGATGTGCACATGCCTACATGAACTGCAACCACCCCAAACATACAGTGACCCCAGTGTCTAGTTCACACATTCTCCATCTTTGTTGCATATTGGATTCCAGTTCTGAGCTCTTCAAAATACCAATGTCTGGGTATTCATATAAACCAGCTGGAGCTGGGTCTGTATGAGAGAGCCAAGGTTCTGGTTTCAAAAGTTCTCCAGTTGATTCTGATGTACAGTAAGAAGTGGGAACTCCTGCTAGCCATAGCCTGTACATCAAATCCCACTAGAGATGGCGTCAAGCCTAGTACATTATCTGTTTCATCAAGCCTAGTACATTATCTATTTCATCAGAGCCTATGTAAAGTATGAAACTGTCAACTCAGGTCAAAAATTGCACACCTGAAACACAGAACTATTGTAGAAAAAATATTCCAATATCTATTTTAAGTTCTCTCAATAAATTTGCCCTTAACTTGCAGCAGACGTCAGTCTTCCCTTAAATAAAATATTAATATGGTCAGAGTCAAAGGTCTGAAGAAAATTTAACTTTCCCTAAGAAACAACTTCCACAATAATATAAATTCAATAGTTTTATGAAGTACTAGTTTACAAACAGGAAAAACTCCTTCAATTCTATTTTAATATCAAGAACTGAGGATTTGTTTTTGAGCTAGCACCAAATTATACTGCTGAATATTTAATCAAAATATCACATATGAGGTTATTTAAACTCGTTTTCTATATGCCGTAGGATAAGCAGAATGTATACGTCAATGGAGTCAATTATTCTGTTCTTAAGTACAGCATCCTAATTCCAAACCAAGATCAAAAGCAAATATCAATCCTATTAAAGCCTTACTTCTGCAGGCTCTGAGTTATTAATGTCACTCTAATAAAATTGGAACTATAAAAGAAGTTCAGAGGCAAATACAAGGAGAAGAGAATGAATTTTGCCTCATATATCCTGCTGAAAATTAAGTGATTGATTGTCCAATCAATATACTATAAATAGTTTTACTTTATTTGCATTGTTAATTCAAAATCAAGCACAAATAATAAAAACTAGGAATCTCAGTAGTAGTAATGCTATTACCCTAAATGCAATATTAATAGCATTGCTGGTAATACTATAAAAGCCATCTGCTTCTTGCCTTCAGAATGAAAGAGCTGCTCCTGGTAGGTGTATATAGTGGCTATGTGGTTTGTCACTTTAGCTATAATCAGTTGTACTGTTTCAACAAATAATAAAGCTTACAGATCTCAGTTTTGAACATCTATCGTGGCTTGTATACTAGGTGAGATGCTTCAGATATGTTTAGATAGTTATAAATATAATGCCAGTACCTGAACCCCAGAAATACAGCAATTTCTTTCGCCTTCTGAGACAGGTTCTATTATTATCTTTCATATGTATAAGATTGATTTTCACTAACTGGAATATTCTAGCAAATGTATACATGTTCTGTCAAACTAAATTGAAGTTCTTAAACTTATCATTGGATTTGTTGGAAGGGATATAATAATAATTATTCTAATGGGTAAAATGCAGAAACAAGACAGCGTTTTCATATTTCAATAAAAATGGCATGTAAAATATTTAAGCCAGCAATAGCTTCAGTGAAGTGACCACTGGAAAAGATGACATACGTATCAGGGCTCAAGAGTTAGAGTCCACAGGCTCCCTCTCAATCAGAATGCCAGTACACCAGCCCAAGGACTCGATTTTTGTTAGCATTTACCATTTGAAAGGTGATCGTCTTTTAAATCACTTCAAAAGTAATCCATTTTTACTGTAAGATAAACTGAATATGATATTTACTTCTTATTTATTAAGATGAATGAAAGATGATTGTAATTGAAAGAAGTTCACAGAAATTCTCTCTTCTATTGTGTCTAATAGTTAACAGATTTCACACGATAGATGAAACTAGAAATGGAAGGGAAAATTGTTAAAAACATAGACGTGTACACGGAAAACTTTTCTGTAAGTAATTTTTAATCTACCAAAAACTTAGAAAAGTCATTTTTATTTTGGCATTGTTACTTTAAATAATATAAAATGACTAACAATCATGGCTTATACCACTCAAAATCAACCAAAGGTAATACTTAGTCATGTTTGTTTCTGTTTGATCTGTTTTTTGCTGGGATACTACTTTGTTGAACTGTAAACCCCACCCTTTGTACAGTCCAGTTCTATTACTTAGTTATGTACAGTAATGTGAGCTCCACCAGAGTGAAGATATGAAACAACTTCCCCCAAAATTGCCTTATAGTTTGTATAATCACCTTGCTTCTAGCCTCTGCTAGTCACTGATGTGTCATTTATCGTTACAAAGTTGCCTTTTCTAGGATGTCACAGAAGTGGGTTGATAGCCTTGACTATCTGGCCATTTTGATTTAACATATATCTGAGATTTACCCATGTCATGTTGTGAGTAATTTCTTCCTTTTTACTGTTGAGTAGAATTTCTTTGCATGGCAGCCACAAAGTTTGTTTATCTATTTACCAGTCCAAGGACATTGGGATTGTTTTCCAATTCTAAATGGCTATGAGTAAAACTATTGCAAACATTTTTCTAAGATTTTGAATGAAGACACTATTCACTTCAGACACAGTACCCAGATGCCCTGAGCTGGAACTGATTTGAAAACCTCTTCCTTGAGAACATCTCCTTCATAGTACCAGAAGACACCCTTCAAACTTACAAAGAAGGGAAGCAATGGGCAATCCTACCGAGCTGTGATGTCTATGAACCACAACAAAGACCAGCACAATAACTCTAAGGCTGCAGTAGTGTCATGCACACCTTGGCAGCAACCAAAGCTCCTCAGTTGTCCTTAAGACCCACTGTTCTATAAGAAAGAAGTCATATCTGGTACTGGAAACCTAGCCAAATACCAGGGCTAGTAAAGTCAAGGCACAGTAGCACATACCTGTAATTGATTGTTTTCTTACTCTTTGCCTCTTTGGGGGGCCCACCACCCAGCTCCCACATAAATCACACATGGAGTCTTATTCTTACTTGTGAATGCTCGACCTTAGCTTAGCTTGTTTCTAGCCAGGTTTTCTTAACTTAAATTATCCCATTTACCTTTTGTCTCTGGGCTTTTTCCTTTTCTTCTGTGTATTTGCGTTCACTCTTACTCCATGGCTGGCTGTGTGGCTGTGTAGCTCAGTGGCTGGCACCTAGCATCCTCCTCTCCTTATTCTCTTGCTCCTTCTTTTCTAGCTCCTTTATCTCTCTCTTCCCAGATTTCTCCTATTTATTCTCTCTGCCTGCCAGCCCCACCTATCCTTTCTCCTGCCTAGCTATTGGCTGTTCAGTTCTTCATTAGACCAATCAGATGTTTTAGATATGCAAAGTAACACAGCTTACCAGAGTTACACAAATGCAACATAAAAGAATGCAACACAGCCGAGCAGCAGTGGCTCACACCTTTAATCCCAGCACTCAGGAGGCAGAACCAGGCAGATCTCTGTGAGTTCGGTCTACAAAGTGAGATCCAGGACAGGCACCAAAACTACACAGAAAAACCCTGTCTCTAAAAACAAACAACAACAACAACAAAAAAAATGCAACACATCTTTGCATCATTAAACAAATGTTCCACAGCATAAACAAATGTAATACAACTTAAAATAATATTCTACAACACATACTGTTATTTCAAAGATTCCAATGCTACTACAGGAAAAGGAGAGGTAGAGACAGGAGAATCCTATGAGTGTTGTAGGCCAGTGAACTTAGTGTATACATCAATCAACAACAACAAAAACCTGTTTCAAACAAAGTGAAAGGTTGTGATTCTCTTCCAACCTTCACACCATGTGCTGATATGAATGTACCTGAATTCTCATACATACAATGTATATATGCATATATACATATACATACATATCACCAAAAAATATTCACAAATGTGTAACCAATATGAAGTACATTTGCTGAGGAAGGTTAAATTGTTCATTGGCTAAGAAAATAATGAATTAGACATAAAATATTTTTAATTGCTTGATAAAGATAATATAACATTGTTTATCCATTACTCTCTGGGAGAAAAGTCTGAACTTTATGATTTTATGACATAAAAAGAGTTTTCATGTACTCAAGAACTACAATTATTTGTTATTTTTAGCAAGATAAAAAAAAATCTAGTTCAGATGGGCAGTGATAATGCATGCCTTTAATCCCAGCACTCAAGAAGCAGAGGCAGGCAGATCTCTGTGAATTCAAGGCCAGCCTGGTCTACAGAGTGAGTTCCAGAACAATCAGGACTGCTTCAAAGAGAAACCCTGTCGCAAAAAAAAGAAAGAAAGAAAGAAAGAAAAAAGAAAAATCTAGTTTAATCCAGTTTTATTATAAAAATAAGAGGTTTTCCTAAATTTGTTTCTCTAGAAAATAACTTTAGCTGTATTCTCTCAGAATAATTTTATTGACTAAAAATTGTGCCAAGTCTCTGTTGAAAATACAATTTGGTATTTGTTGCTTCTGTGAACAACTTTAGTGTTCTTCCTCTGGTTATTGATGCATATACTTAGCTTGGTAGCCTCAGCAATAGCACCCAGAATCTTGGCAAATAGTCAGTTTAAAATTAAAAGATTAAGTCCATCCAAAGCCTATTATTAAAACTGGAAATAAAAGGAAAATCAAGGAGCCCAAATAATTCCTAGCTTACCGGTTTAGAAATGAACCTTGGAAAAGAATTCTTAATTAACTCTGTGAAGTTGTTGTCCCGAACATACTCATTTTCTCCAGGAGATGAAACTTTTTGGTAGTTATATTTCCAAAGACCAAAGAAACTTAATTGAGATGCCTAAAAGATAGTAAGTGGGACTTGTTGCTATGACTTCAACAACTAGCCCACAGCTAATCAGCATCCATTGCCAACACCAAAAAGGAGTTGGCTATGTCAGTTCCTTAGCTTTCCTTCTAAAGATTCAGTGATCAAAACTAAAATTTGACCTAGAAGCTGTCATGAGTATAAAGATGCAGGACAAAAGATTTGGCAAGTGTTAATAAGAATTGGAAAATAACAACCCACAGTCAGATTTCCCAAACTTTGAGGACAGTCAAGTATAATAAAAAACCAGCCAAGAGCCTAACAGGCAAAGATGATACCCAGTGTAGCGTGATGGGCAGACTCATTGCTCTGATTTGTTGTCCATGTTGAAAGACTGGATGCTTTTCCATACTAAACAGCCAATAAATAAACAGTGAGCTACAGCCACTGGGACAGAGGATGAAAGCCAGTAACAAAGAGAACAGAAGGTCTCAACTTGAGGAAAACAAAAAGTCACTTGTACCTCAATTCTGTAGTCCTTGCAGGAAATGGAAGATCGCATAGGAAAGTCCTGTGTCCTTGTAGCAAGATACACCCTGTATACATCATGTTTGGGTTTCATCTGCACATAGCACCACATATTAACTGAGGAAGGCATCAGGGACAAGCAAAAAAGGCATAATTACAAATACCCAATTGGTTTTTAATTACCTATTCAGAATGCATTATTTTAATTATGTTGTGCCGTGGTTTGCTTTAATACTGCTGTTTCGAATCAGTCCCTAATATGGATGATAGGAGAGCACTGAATGAGCTTTTCAACCCCAAAGATTATAGCCTTCTTCAAGCATGCACCATTTGAATTCTAATAGCCAAGAAAAAGCCCAGGAAGGGGAAAATGGGAAAAAAAAGAAAAGTGAATGGAAGAAGTTTCCAGGATTCTAGGGACGTAAAGGTAAGATTGTGAAATTTAGTTAATAAAAAGGGAATCTTCCTCTTTCCCTTTTGTGTCAAGTCAGTCACTCATGAATTGAACTGCTAAGCAGGATGGAATAGGATGAACTTTTTACAACGCTCAGTAATGAACAATCTGTCATTATGGACACCGCACTAAGCCGCATTTATATATAACCAAAACTTTTAAATTTTAGATATTTAAACTTATTTTAATCATTACAATATTTTATTAAGTTAGACTTAACACTTAATTTTAAATAGGATAAATTATTTGATTTATAATTAGATTTCTTCACATCATCTAGATCAGATGTTCTAAATTTTTTTATTGGATCATGGTAGTGATTTTGTTAGACTTTAAAACTTTGTTTGGAAGTTCTATGTATATATGGATTCAACCTTGCAGCACAGTCTTAATAAATGATTCTGTCTTCTATAAAGACCAAGTATCTGACAACCATGTAAGGTGGCAGGACGTCACGGAAGGTCTATGCACAGATGAACACAGCAACTTTGAACAATGGGGCCAACAGAAAGTACTCCAAATCATTCTCCTCTTTAATTGTAGGAATGCAATATAGACCTTAACTAATTGGTAATTAACAGAATTGTGAATATTTTCAGTTGGTGCTTAAAACTTGCTGATTCCTTCCACTTTCTCATTGGAATGCCAACTTTATCGATGTCTGTTTTTTCCATCCATGTCTTATTCTAGTCAATAAAAGAATGTTTGGGGTTTTATTGTTTCTAATATCTCTTGTGTTATTATATTTGTAACCAAATCTGATGTGATCGCTGTCTCCCAGCAATGCTACAATTGCATGATTACAACAGCAATAGAAGAGAGATAATTAAAGAGGGAAAGAGATAAGCAAGTGAGGGGAGAAGGAATGGGGGTGGGGGAGGGCTGGGGGTATTGGGAAGAAGGGAAAAAATAAGAACTAAATGCAATTGACATACATGTGTTAAAAGGCTATAATGAAACCCGTTATTTTATATACTAACTTTAAAAATTAATGATAACGTTAAAAGGCTGTGTGTTGGTCATATAATCTGTACAGGATAAAAATACTGGACAGGCTACAGTAGGTCGGTTAGCATGCCTGTGAAGATGAGGGAAGGTCTAGATTTGGAGAGACAGGGTGAGGGAACAGGAAGGATAAGACACTGCTGTTTAGTTGAACCCCTGCTTGGCTCACTACCAGGGCACTTTTTACTTTGTTTATAAAATTCTGGCTAGGGTGTGGTCCAGAGGATGGGAAATTCAGTAGAGGAAACTTAGTACCCTTTGAGTAAAGGCTGGAGTGAAAGCAAATGACGATGTGTCCCGGAGCATGCGCACCCCACACCCAAGGCTGTTTTGCTGCTCTTCACAGGCTAGTCCCACGCCACTACCAGCCCACCTCCTGACAAAGTCACAAGCCACCCCGTTTCTCTTCAGGGTACTCTTTCATAAAATTCATCATGACTATAACCTCTAGAGCTTTCTTCCACTCTTGGCCAGTATTCTAAATAAACTATTCTACTACTCTGTATATCTGCAACTAATCTTCAGAATCATCATGTGGTTCCCTGTATGCGAGGATTTTTTTTTATTTTGTAATCTCATTAAACAGAAGTGCTTTCAAAATGGAAATTATTCTTACTCTATGTCTCTCATTCTGTCATTCTGTTTACCAACCAAAGTGAGTAGGTGATTCACTCTTAGAGGTACCTGTTCCCTTTTTAGTCAAATCAACTAAAATAAATTCAAAGGGCTGCTTTTTGCTGGGAGGAATATTCTTCTACCATGGGGTAGTTGGTGGCCTCATATTATACACATAATGAGACATGTGAATTGAGACTGGCATTTTAAGTTTTTTGACTTTTTACAATGAGTATCACTTAGCAACTCATCTTATTTGAACTAAGATATATTTATTGTGTTGGGTAAATGGTTGTCAACTAAGAAAGTTGTTTTAGAAGAAATGAAATTAAGACTAACTTTTCCCAGTGAGTGATTTCTGTCATTTGTATAACTTAAGAAATAGCTAGGTACAAACCATTCTGATATTTTCTCTCCCGAGACTTCACATTGAATTTCCTTTCTGACATACAATTAACAAATAAAATCATTTTTTTTAGATCTTTCTGTAGGAAGGAATAATGTTAGAAGGATGGCAGTGGCAGGTAACCCTGTCATACATCCTGGGCACATCTAGTGTGTAGTTATTTGTTCTTTCTGTACTAACAACACCAAAAAAGGAATGAAGAGAACTCCTCAAGTCTCCAATGTTTGTTGTCCTTTCAAAGAGAGACTAGAGTATAGAGTAGGTTTATTTCAGTGGAAACCATCTACTAAATGAAATATGCCTTCACAATTCTTTTGAAAACTTAACTCCAAAACTTAACTTAGAACTTTGGAAATTTTGGATTTTCTTTATTAAAAAGAAGAACAAATGCAAAATATTATACCCCAAAGGAGTAAATCAGCAGTGATGTTTAATTTATCTGATAGTATTCTTTTCTCTGGACTTTGATATTTAAATAATAACAAAATGGTATCTTTGCTGAGAACCTAAATATTAGGATTTGACCACATTTTGACGTTATCAGCAGAGAACATTATCAGTGGTTAAAACATTATTTGTAGGATTGCAAAATGATTCCTGACGTTATCAGCAGAGAACATTATCAGTGGCTAAAACATTTCTAGGATTGCAAAATGATTCCTGTGGCATCATAATTGCCGTAGGACAAGGGTTACTATCTTGTGATCACATATATAAATGTAAACCAAATAAACAAAATGAAAGGTCCAAAATCCCCACACATCAATGGCAATGTGTTTCAAAAGTTTAGGCTGTTTTAAAATAAATACAAATTTACTCATTAAAATATCAACCAGGCCAGCGAAAAAGCTCACCAGGTAAAGATACTGCTGAGAAAACCTGATGACTTGAATTTGATGATAGCTAGAATCCACACATAAAGATGAAAGGAGAGGACTGATTTCACAAAGCACTCTGCCCTCCACATGCACACTTTGGTACGTGTACTCTCTAGACATATACATCACACACATACACACACACACACACACACACACACACACACACACACAGTAAAACAATTTTTAAAATAAAAGTAAAGATAGCAACTTACTATGTCACATATCAATCAATAAGAAGATATTATTACTATACAAAAATTAACAATGATAAAGTAAGCATTGAGTACACAGAACAACTTATGCCTCTGTTAACTCCTGGGAATATGGCAGGTCTGGTATTTTGTTACTTTCAGTTTTATATTTTATTTAATCCTCACTTGATATGGACAAAGGAAATCCAAGGATGCATAAAAGAAAAATAAAGTCTTGGGCCTGCTACCTCTTAGAGGATCAGGATGGAAACCACACAGAAATGTCTAACAATCAAAGATTTGTGTGTTGGAATAAGACACTTTGCTGTTAAAAAAAAAAGCATTATCAGATGTGGGTGTTGTTTTATTTCTATCTTAGTTATTAATTTGCAATGGTTCAGAGCTGACTAGAGTTTATGAACTTCTTAATCTAAGTCCTGAACTTATAACCATGAGCCTCAGTAACATAGATCAACATTATCAGAGTTAGGAGACATGAATGATGAGGATTTAATCATGATATATTTAATCTCTTTTGATTCACTTAATAGCATGATCTTAAATGATATAATTCTCTACTTATTCTTGCTAATAAATGCATGTTACCTCTAAATGAAAACTTAAGAATAATAAATATAACACAGTCATTAAAATAGGTGTTATTAGTCCATTTAAAAAAAAAAATCCTCAGATGACCAGAGAGGCTTCACCAAGCAATTGATGGAAACAGATGCATAGACCCACATCAAACATTAGGCCAATCTCTGGGAATCCTGTGGAAGAGGGAGAGAAGGGTTGTGGGAGCCAGAGGGGTCAAGGACACCACAAGAAAACCCACAGAATCAACCACTTGGCTTCACAGGGCCACACAGAGATTGAACCGCCAACCAGAGAACTTGCATGGGCCTGACCTAGGCCCTCTGCACATTTGTTACCATTGTGTAGTTTGGTCTTCTTGTAGGACTCCTAACAGAGGGAGCTGGGGCCGCCTCTGACTACTTTTGGGACCCCTTCTACTGGGTTGCCTTGTCCGAACTTAATAGGGGAAGAAGGCCCTAGTCTTACTGCAATTTGATATGCCATGGCTGGCTGACATGCATGGGAGGCCTGCCCTTCTCTGAAGAGAAGGAAGGAGTGGACTGGCTGAGAGGGAGTTGGTTGTTGGGAGAGAGGGACTTGGAGGAGAGGAGGGAGGGAGGGGAAACTGATTGAGCTGTTTTAATTAATAATTAATAATTTTTAAAAAGTCCTCAGATGCCATCAAATATTTTCATAAGTAATTTATTTTTACTGTCAAAATTAGACTTAAAGAGCCTGGCATGGTGGCACACACCTTTAAAATCAGCACTTGGGAGGTAGAGGCAGATAGATCTCTATGAATTTGAGACTAGCTTAGTAGTATACACCGTGAGTTTCAGGACACCCAGAACTTCATTGTGAGATGCTGTCTTAACAAAGCAAAACAAAACAAAACAAAACCCTATATGTAAGCAATACAAAGTAAGGTTATTATATCATTCTCTAGAAAGTTGCTTAGGAGTTCTGCCATCTTGTGTCACTAACACTAACAACCTGCTCCTCTCCTAATGCATTCTCTATTATTGCTTTATTATTGATGTTATTGTTATTTTTATTATTATTAGCCTCACTATTCATTTGATTTGTGGTGCTGTGGTTAAACCAGGACCTTACTCATACTAAATAAGTGTTCTACCCACTGAGCCACACATCCAGCATCCCCTCCCCTTTTCTTAATCCTGAAGTGATTTCAAATTGTCTTTCCTACCTATTAAGTTTTCCCTCAACTCTGGATCCCTCCCTACTCATTTCTTCCCTCCTTCTCTCTTTCCCTCCCTTCATGAGCTCTTCCTCTCTCCTTTCCCTCCTTCATCTTCCTTCTTTCTCCCTTTCCCATTGTTCCCCTCACCTCTCTCTCACTCTCCCAATCCCTAAAATCTTGTCTACAAGAGAAAACTTCTCTCTCTATTTTTATTAAATGGACTTTAACTTCATTTGGATAATGTAAATTTTTTAAAAATCCATAAAAGATGCTTTTTCCTGAAACAGAGACACTTGCCCAACCATGTTTATTTCTGCTGTATTCATAATAATCAGACATTGGGGAAAAACCTGATGGCCCTCAACAGACGAATGGATAATGGAAATTAGCACATTTACACAATGAAATATTACTCAAGCATTAAAAAATTAAATTTGCAGGTAAATGGATGGAACTCTAAAAAATCATCCTGAGTAAGGTAATCCAGCCCAAAAAAGACAAGCATGGCATGCAATAGCTTAGTCGCTGATATTCACTGTTACGTCAATGATAACCAAGCTATAACTCATAGAACCACAGTGATTAGATATAGAGTAAGGGACTAGGATGGACCAATAGATCTCCCTAGGAAAGGGAAGTAGAGTAGAAAGTTATGGGTGGATGAGAGGAGGGATGGAATGGGAGGATCAAATGGGGAGGGAGAAGAAAGAGGAGGAGAGGAAGGAAATACGGTGAGAGACTCCTAAAATTAAGGGCCATTTAAGGGGTTGTATGAAAACCCAATTCAATAGAAACTTCCTAAAATATACACACATAAGAAGGTGATATAAATGAAATCACCAAATAATGGGGGAGAGATATACCAGCTGGACATCACTTGTCACCCAATGAAACTTCCAGTTCTGGGAATGAGTTAACGTCTAATTGAATTGTTGGCCAAAGAATTCCCCTGGGAATCCCCAAACTACCCAGGCTGCTGCCAAAACTTTACGTTGCTCTCCACAAACTGATGGCAAGTCCCTGCTGCTGAAGACAACACCAACAGAACTCACTGAGCGGAGAAGTCAAGCTGGTACCTACATAGAGCCTTCACCTCTGTGCTCAAGCATCTTTGGTAAAGGAAGGAACTATGAGTGCTACCAAAGAAGAAACATAAACACCAAACTAGGCACAAACCTTTTGACCTATAGTGGTGTCCTGACTGTAAAATATGCTGGTGCAATTGTGGCACAAAGCTTGTGGTACTAACCAACTACGTTCTGATTTGACTCCACTCCACAAGATGTAACCTATAACTCGCACTGCTTGGATGACCAAGAACCTGCAACTAGATTGCCCAGAGACCTAGGGTAAAACCAAATACTTCAGTTCTACTGAAAGAATGTAGCAATAAAATAACTCCTAATGACATTCTGCTGGACTCATAGATCAGTGCCTTGTTCAGCCATCATCAGAGACGCTTCCTCCTTCAGCAGATGGGAACAAATAGAGACCCATAGCCAGACAATATGCAGAGAGTGAGAGTTCTTGGAACAATCGGCCCTAAATGGGATGTCTCCATCAAATCCCTCCCTTTAGGGTTCAGGGAACCCTGTGGAAGAGGAGGCAGAAAGAGTGTACGAACCAGAGGAAATAGGGGAAATCCAAGGAAACAAGACCCTCTAAATCAACAGGAATCTACATACATATGAACTCACACAGGTCTGCCCCAGATGGAGTTCTAGAGCTGGAGCAGAAATGCATACAAGACCCCATCCCTAACCCAGAAGCTATCTCCAATTGGTAACCACTTGAAGATGAAAATTTGGTTTGCTCCAAAGGAGTCTCATTGGGGAAAACAAACATGTCCAGCAGTAGATGACCAACAGAAAATGAATCGATGGCATCTTTAGAGGTTCTCTCTTTTGTCAGGGAATTTTTTTATTTTGTCTTATGTTTTATTTTATTTTATTTTATTTATCTATTTATTTTTTTCTCTCTTTCTCTTTTTACTCTACTGGTCCTTTGGGGTCTATGCTATGGTTACCAGTTTATTGTTTTTATGGCACTTGTGTGTGTGCAAGTGAGTGGGTCTCCGTATCTATCTCCATTTCTTGTGCCTTTTCTTGGGCTCTTTTCCTCTTGTTTGTTTGTTTGTTTGTTTTGTCCTATTCCAATATGTTATTTTTTGTTTCATATTGTTATATTCATTTTTTATTATCATTTAGAAGCCTGTTCATTTTATAATAGGACATAAAAAAGGTTGTGGGTCTGGATGGGAGGGAAATGAGGAGGAACTGGAGAAGCAGAGGGAAGGGAAAATCATAATCAGGATATTGTGTGTGAGGAAAAAAACTGTTTTCAATAAAACAAAAAAATCCTTAAAGAGCCATATTTGATTTTTCTAGGTTCTTTTTAATGCACTGAACACTGGAGGTCACTTATTGCAATTTTTTTTTCCTCAACTAAGGAATTACTCTAACTCTAATCTTTTCAGTAGATCCTTTAGATTTGCTTTATTGTTTATCTCTTGCCAAGGCTCTTTGTCTAGTATTGTCCATTCATATCCCTATCCTGTTCTGGACAGGCACACTTATTCAGTAGTTTTACCATCTTTTCTGTACCCTACTATTATTAAGGCTTAATGTGTTACACTCCCCAAACTTTATACATTATTCTTTATACTTCAGTTACTTTATATGTTGGTAGGAAGCAGTATTAGATAAATACCTTAAAATTCATGAATTGGATGATATGTTGGCCAGCTTTCTGGAAATTGCTGCCCCCATCCCCCCAGAATCCAGACATGGTACCAAGTAATGAAGAGAAATTATGTAGTAACAAATAACTGTTATCAATAAAAAGACATGCAGAGATTAGAAATTGAGTGCCTATAGAAGAAAAGATGGATTTTGTTTGTATTGAGACTTGGTTTCACCATGTAACCCTGTAACCAAATAACTTGCTATGTAGAACCAGATTGGCCTCAAACTCACAGAGATCCACCTACCTCTGCCTTCCCAGTGCTCGGATAAAAGCCACGTGCCACAACACCTAGCCAAGAGATATATTTCAGCTGGATATAATGTTGACTTAAATACCAATTGCTTGTGCATTCAACTCATAGTCTTACCACATTCTCCTAGCAATGTGTATGCATTTAATAATCCATTGACCACTGCATTCAAATCTCATCTGCAGCATCTCTTCTTTAACTACAAGTATCTCTTTATGTTAGGTACCAGAGGAAGAAAAGAGGGATGATGGGATGGAGGAGAGTGAGCTAGACCTTGGTGGGTAGTTTCAGTTTTGAACATACTGATGTTGAAGGACTAGAGGGGCAGAAGTAGAGGCAGACAGCTGAGCACAAAAGTCCAGGAAGTCATATAACCACAAACAACACCTGAAGCCTTGAGACTGGAAGTCATGAGTAATTCCAAGGGAGAGAGATTTAGCAAACTCTAGAAGAAAAATACCACATTAGGTTTCCCATGAGAAAAAAGGGGGCAGTAACTATAATTGTATTTCACTGCCCAGTTAGAGTGTGGTAAAATGGGTATGTGAATATCTCAAAATAAAGACCTTGGTAGTAAATGTTTAAGTGGAGATGATTATGAATATACTCGATACAATAAAATGATCAAAAGTTTTAATGAGTAGCACAATCAGCTTGCTGAGGAAGAGAAGCATTCTGGACATCTCATTTCTCAGTACAGTCTCACACTACCTGACTCAAAATTAATTGAACTGAGCATTCAAACCGTAGGTAGAAGTCGGGAGCTCAGTCATTCTGAATATAAGTCTCAGGAGTCTGACCCAGGAATCATTATTTAATAGGCTCTCTGTTAGTCTAATAAAGTTAGAGATTCCGTAACAAAAAGAAAAATAGAAATAGCAAGAGATACTTATTTTTTATAATAGAGTTTAAGTATATCTTCTAGAATAAGAAGTAAATGAATATGTCAACAAACTAAAGAATAATTTCTTTAAATTGCTTATCCCTTGATTCAGTGTGTGTGTGTGTGTGTGTGTGTGTGTGTGTGTGTGTGTGTGTGTGTGTAACTAAAGTCTTGATTCCTCAAGGTGGAGAAATACTTGTCTGTTTTACTTTCAGTAGTAAGTATGTACAGTATGTAAGTATGTACAGCTTCATATGATCTATCCCTAGTTACTATTTCTTTTTAAGAGTTGTTAATAGAATGACCTCAGATAAATCAGTTCAGACACAGTAGGAATCTAATGCATTGGGATCTCTACACTTCTAAACTGAAATGACTCCTGCCTTTGAATTTAAACATCTAATTTAAAGTAGGTTTTCTTTGTTTTTCAATTGTCTAGGCAAAAGACCTTTTCTTTTTAACCATGGTGACAGCTCTAATCTTTGCCAGTTAAAAATAACATGAAGATTTAGATGAAGTTTTATGAAGGAGAAATTTACATAGTTAAAGTGCGTCTTTTTCAAATAAAAATTAATATACTCTAGAAAAGTAAAATAAGCCCCTAAACAGATCACCAAAGAATATTTAATTTTTATGACAAGAACATAGTGAATATCTTTGCTGTTTTATCTGCATTAGAACTTATGACATAAGCTCTGTTCTAAATAAATTATAAATAAAACATTCATTTATAATATCCTAAGAATTTCAGATTTAAGTGAAAATAAGAAAGACTAGCTGATTTTATTGCCATCATTTGGAGTAGAGTTAAATCTCGGGTTTCAACAACAGTATCTCCACCCAAGCTTCAATATTCACACTCAGTGTTTTGCTCAAAACTTTGGTTTTACATTTCTAATTAAAGATAGAGTCACTTGCAATGTGTATTTCAAAGACATTTACTTAGCATCCAGTTGTAAACATAACACGCAGCACATTTATGAGGCATTTATTTTCAGAATGAAATATATTAGTCAGCTCTGTTCAGTTTTTACTTTCCTTATGGCAGCCATCATGTACTTGACATCAAGACGATAGGCCTGGTCTCCTAACCTTGTCATACTGCTTTCGATTTTTGTGGTCAATAAAATGCAGCAGAACTCATGCCCTGGGAGACTTCCTTGATGCTAGATCATCCCCTGGGTATCTTAAAACACTCCTTTTGGAATGCTATTTCTTGGAACCCATCTTTTTTTTTTTTTTTCAGAAAACCCCAAAGATGCCCACAGATGAGCCCACAATCAACAGACACTATCAGCGGCCAGCTATTTGTGAACTGTCTCAGATCACCAAGTTGACAAAGTCTTCAGATGGTTGATTACCTAGCTGATATTATACCGTGACAACTCAAGACTGCATATAAAACACTCAAGACTACATATAAAACAGTCAGCCCATAGAGCCACGAGAGTTAGCAATGAATTGGGTTTTGGTCTTTTTAAAGAATTTATTTATTTTTATTTTATGTGCATTAGTGTTTTGCCTGCATGTATGTCTGCACGAGGATGCCGGACCCCCTGGAACTTAAGTTACAGACAGTTGTGAGCTGCTGCCATGTGGGTGCTGGTAATTCAATCCATGTCCCCTGTAAGAGCATCCAGTGCTCTTAATTGCTGAGCCGTCTCTCCAGCTCCAGTAATGAACTGCTTTAATAAACTCATTTGGAGAATAGTTGATTTATAGCAAGAGACAATCATGGCACTAGTTTATCTTTATCTGGTTCACAATGTTATTTGGTTATGATAATTGTCTAGGGAAAATAATATGCCAGGGAGGTCAATGATCCATAAGCACTGTTACCTATTAACCTAGATTCTAGACTCTAGAATCATACAATTAGACTCTACTTTTTAAAGAAAACAGTTTGAACTTATCAGATTCACATTGAGCTTCCCCACTATTATTACTGAATAATAATCTGAGCTACATAAACTTATAATCCCCCCAATCAAACACAAGAGAATAAAAGATCTTCAAAGATTTACAAGAGCAACCGGTTTCAAACATTGTCTGTTTCTGTCATCACTGCTTATCCTGTGTCGCTTTTCCCCTGGAATAAAATTAGAAGCTCAAAAAAAATAGTATGTCTCAGTTTTTCATCCAAATTTTTAAACAATTTTAAATATCCCTAGCCAGCTCCATTTTTGCTTGAAACTGAAGAGCAGAAAAATATCTTCTTCTGATTTTTTTTCTCTGTGGTGAAAGTGTATGGTTTTTGGTCTATCACTGAATGTTCATGGCAGCACATTTCAAGCTTCTAATTTTAGGGCATTTAGTACGTAATGGGTAGCTGGCACCGTTTTCCTCTTAACACCACTTAGCCTTTCTCTCTTACCCCTAACCACTGGTACCTGTGCTCTCTCTTTCAAGTAAACGATTCCCTCTTTAGGAGTATCTTTCAGTAAAGACTGGGAACTCTTACATGATTGTTTCCCTTCTCATTTTTTCCTTATTAAATCCTCTGTATGTGTTTAAAACTTATTAAACACTTTCATTTAAACATCTAGACATCATCTCTTGGTTAATGTTTTAAAAGTGAAACTCATCAGTTGCCCAGGAGAACCAGAAAATAAATCATCTAGTTTATCCTTTAAGTATGGTATAAAAAAAAAAAAAAACTCTAGCATTTTCTCCATTGTCAAGCTTTCATATCCCCAGAAAATTTATTCATTGTCCTTGTTATTCTGTTGCATGATTTTGTAGACATATCTTCCACTTACCTTTTTCCCTCTCGGTCCAGTGTTACTGGGTTTGCCTGGATATATCATTTCAGTACTACCCTAATAATTCAGTACATCTTCTCCAATTTATTCTTCGTTTTAAGCACTGTGGTCAATATATCTTCCTTAAACACTATCATAAAGACTTTCTTTTACTTCCTATTTCCTATTACATAATTTGACATTCTTGCTGCTTTGGGAGTTTTTTTTTTCCCAAGTTAAGATCTATTTATTGACCCAGATTCATGTTTTACTTCACTACATGTTTACCTCCTTTTTGCTGTAGAAGCACCCCTTATTCTATTTAGAGCATCCCCCCTTAACAGAACCTTCACCTTCCTCCAAATCAAGTTTAGTGTCATAGCCTCCATTAGTAAGATATGTCAATGTACTAAAGAATCACACCATTTATAAACAGGAAAAAGATCAATACTGCTATAGTAAGTAGCATAAATTGAATATATATAAATATATATTCACATACACACATATTTAAGCAGAGCAGTGACTAATATGCTTAAGAAAGAAATTTTAAATATCCTTGACCTATTTCTCTATGGGACTCTGAAAATCCACAGTTGGAGAGCATGAATGGTAGTTAAAGTTAACCTTGAAGCTAAAATATTAACATACATAACAAATACTTGCCGGGCGGTGGTGGCGCACGCCTTTAATCCCAGCACTCGGGAGGCAGAGGCAGGTGGATCTCTGTGAGTTCGAGGCCAGCCTGGTCTACAGCGCGAGATCCAGGAAAGGCGCAAAGCTACACAGAGAAACCCTGTCTCGAAAAACCAAAAAAAAAAAAAAAAAAAAAAAACAAAAAAAACAAATACTTATCCCTGTATTTTTTTAATAGAAACTATTTTCTACAATCTTTCTTCAGAGAAGTTTGAGGCAAAAAGGAAGTGTTCTAACCCAAACCAAGGACATTGTTGAAGAAGAACCCAATAGACCCCCAATTGCTACTTCCCTACTTTGCAAAGAACTTGTTTTTGTTGTTGTTGTTTTGTTTGAGAATTAGCAATGTGCATTGTAGATATGATGACTACAGATTATTCAGACTATTTGACCAATTACTCTTAATCTTCCACAACAGTAGAATAAGGAGTTCTCAGACAATGATTATTATGTTCATTCCCACAGCACCAGTTTTCTTTCTTTACTTTTCTTTCTTTTCTTTTTCTTTCTTTTTTGGTTTTTGAGACAAGTTTCCTCTGTGTAGTCTTGGCTGTTCTGGAACTCACTCTATAGACCAGACTGGCCTCAAACTCAGAGATCTGCCTGCCTCTGCTTCCTGAGTGCCGGGATCAAAGGAGTGCACTATCACAACCCCACTTAATTTTCAACCATCATGGCACCAGAAGAGGACACAGACTGCTGTACTATTTCCTGTACTGTTTTCTTGCTTACCCTAGCAATCTTGACTCCATTTCTGAGTCATCGACTAACAACTTATCACCTATAAATGAAAGAGGTTGTAAGAAATGAAATTCCAGGGGCTGGAGAGATGGCTCAGAGGTTGAGAGCACTCACTGCTCTTCCAGAGGTCCTGAGTTCAACTCCCAGCAACCACATGGTGGCTCACAACCATCCATCCTTGTCTGTCCTGCAGACATACATGCAAGCAGAACACTGTATACATAATAAATAAATAAATCTTTTTAAAAAAAAAAAGAAATGAAGTTCTGTTTTTTAACAAGGAACTTGAAAGGAGGAGGACTATAACTTCGATGATAAAATATTTTCTACATAGTTTCTGGGCACATTTCTTTCTGCCCTTCGCATATCGGCTCTTCTAACTTTCCTGGGTTTTTTCTCTTCATTTCTCCTCTGAGTCTTGGCTTTGGACTTTCGCTCCCTTTGCCTGTATACTAATTGTTTGGCTTTCTGACTTTGTTTCTTCTTTCCTAACCTGTCGTTCCTCACTTGTTCCGCTACTATCCTGTCTCCCCGTAGGTAACTGACACCTGCAGGAGTTTTAGGTGATGTCAAATACAAGAGGAACATGTGATCCATTCCTGAGCGAACAGGAGTTTTAGGTGATGTCAAATACAAGAGGAACATGTGATCCATTCCTGAGCGAACAGGAGTTTTAAGAACTAAAGTTAAACTCCGGATTATTGCAGTACTGCAGGTACTCACTCCAATTTGGTCCCACAGCACTTTCTATACTGTTGGTTAGTGATTTAGCCACAAGAATCCAAGTAAAATCCAGAGTCAATCATTTTCTTTGTGTCTTGGAAACACAAACTATAGAAATATTTAACTTTGAAGTGGAAAAACTTAATGTTTGATAGCCAAACAATTCAAACGTAAGTTGATCAAGGTAAATAATGTCATGCTTTCTAAATACTAGAATCTTGATGTTTATAATAGTCCATGACAAAATTAAGTGAAGTCAATTATTTTGGTTTTTCATTCAAGAGAGACCCCTTCCCCAGGTGTTATTCACGTACAACTGTTATTCTAGTAAAACAAAAATACAACTGTATTTTTAAAAGCCTATGTTCTGTATGTATCAATGAGGAAGAAGTTTGTTTTTCTTTTATAACCTGAAACTATTACTTCCGTTTAAAAAAAAAAACTCCAGTTAGACTTCATTCTGGAGATCATTCCCAACACTTTTGTTCAAAGAACTTTAAAAAAAAATGAGTCTTTCTAAGACTCTTGCAGGGTCATGCAAGAAGAGACTATTAATGTCTTGATCACAGCTAACATTCATAGGCAAAAATGTCCTTCGCCTTTTCTGTTTTCTTTTCTTCCAAGTTGGCCAGTGTGTATAAACCCCACTGCTTAGTAGTCAAAGCATCCCCTAACACTGAGCCTGTGGGAATTTAGGAATTTCTACAGGGCATGTCAGCCCAAAGGGCTCCTTTGCTCTGGGTGAAATCTCTTACAACAAAGGACAAGGGAGCGGCGGGGGAGGGGCGACTAATGGACTTGGACCGGAAGCAGTGAGTCCACTGGCGTTTGCATAGTAAATCCCCCGCGGCTGGGGGATCACTAATCAGTAACCGTGGAAATGCAATAGCGTGCAAGCACTTTGCGCATAAGCCGAACAAACACAACCAAGTCTCCAGATAGTGGGTCACTTCTTCTCCACCGGTTTAAGAACTCTTCTCACTCTTAAGCATTCCTTCTGATAGTGGATTTGGATCCCTAGGGCAGACACCCAGTTCTCCACCTCCATTGCACCCCGCAACAATCCTGGGAGTGTGCCAACCTGAGCCGCTGAACTCCAAAGAAACTGGAGCGAAGCTGAACTGCTTCAAGAGCTACCATGAGGTGACCCGAGCCACTCAGGGCGTCCTTTCAACTAGATCATTTATTTACCAAGATTCTTCCAAGGAAAAGTGAAGCTTTAAGCCTCGACTTCAAAACCTCTGTGAAAATGGGCGTTCCGTTTCCACCGGGACTAGAAACTGTCCCCAAATCTCGCCCTTCCACAGTGTCTCAAACCTGTTAAGAGCTGAAAGTTTTGTAAGTTTTCATTACTTATGACTCGCTTCAACTTGCACCACATAACGTGTCACGATGCTGTTTCTCCTGGAATCTGCTTGCTATTTCTGATCTCTCTGTCTCTTTAAAAATTACTCAGGTAATGTCCAGAGCAAGGTACACCAAAGTCGCAGGCACCCTAAGCACCGTTCCTCGCCTTAGGTGCCAACTCTCCCCTCTCCCCTTCCCAGAATAGGTCCAGAGGCAGGCTCTAGGCAGCTGCAGCAGCACATCGCAGGAGGGAATGGCCAAAGAGGGGTCGGCGCAATCAGTGGTTCACAATCAGTTTCAGTAACACCAGCTTCCCCTGCCCCTGCCGAGCCTAGGGGGGCCGCTGCACTCACCCATATCCAAAAGTCTTCCTCCTTCTCCTGAGGTCCCCAGAGATGTGTGGAAGAACAGGCAGGCGCTGCGTGCTGTAGTCCACTTGTCCAAGCTGCTCTCCGGCTCCCAATGTCCCAGCCACTGACAGCCTGGCCCCTCCCAGCGGAGACAGCCCCGTAGAGCCCAGCGAAATTCCGCTGCGCCCGCAGACCCCTCCCTCTCTCCACCTGCCTCTCCAGATTGAAACCTAGTTCCTGGGTTCGCAGTTGCCTAGCTCCCAGAGGCCCCTACCCTGACCCCTTTCCCTTTCTGAAGAGCCACATGCAAAGGCATTGTCAACATACACATTCTCACAGCACCCTAGGAATCCAGGAATTAACTCTTACCCAAAATAATGGGGGTTAGAGGGATAATCTCAGGGAAAAAATTATTCCAGGAAAAAAAAATGACATGATATGAAATTATTCAATGTTGTCTATTTTTCTCTTGTCTTTAGTACAATAATTTTTATTAATAAGGATGTTTAAAAAACAATAGAAAGAAAAAATTTCCTTTATACTATGCAATCTCTTCTACATTAAATGTTTCATTTTCAATAAAACATTGCTGTAAAATCTTAAACACACAAATACACACACACACACACACACACACACACACACACACACACCATAATGAGCAGAACTCACCTGAAAATAAAAGATGAACAGACGCCTGGACAGAAGGAGACTGGAGTTAGAACCTGCTATACCAGTGATACATTGGGATTTGGTTTCTTACTTTGTTAAATAAACGATCTGGAAAAAAGTTACCTCTAATGTCCCTTCAAGCGAAAAGAAGTAATAATAATTCTCCAAGGATTTGGCCTAATTTTTCAAAGTTTATCCTGGAGAGGTTATTTTAGTAAATCCCTTGTGTCTTAAGCTTCTGTTTTCCGTAGCATACACCCTAAAGTATACACATTTATACCAAGAACAAGAGAAGATAAAGCAGACCTGGTTACCAACCTTGAGAAAATTGCTGTCTAATGATGAAGTCATTACATAAAAAATACATAGTATCTTTAGCAGGAGACATGAACACACACAGACCATATCATTCAAATAGTTTAGAAACGTTGGCTCAGCCATCTCTCCCATAAAGGAAGAAGGATGCTCCCGGCAAAGATCTTGCTAATGCATTTCAGTTCAATGGGAATAGAAAGTCATTCTTGTGGGAGGAGAAAGGAAGTAGTCGATAACAGTTAAAAGTGGACATCATGTCATTCAGAAACACATCCCCATTCTGGAAATTGATAGATGTGAACAAAGTGTGAGTACAGCAAAGCAGGTCATTCATGCAATAGCTCTACATAAATAAATTATAAATTTTGAAGACTGGTTCCAAAGCTCAGATCCGCAAGCACCTGAAGGCCCATTCCAAGACAATATAATTTGAAGAAATTAGAATCTCTTTGGAATTTCTGTGGAATTCCGTCTTGATTCTGGAATGTTAAATAATGATGACAACATGAAGTGAGTATAACTGCCAGGCAATATTCCCAAGCACTTGCTCTAATTCCTCTATGTGGTAAGTAGGCAAGAAAAACTCATGAGTAAGCAGAGATGCTGCAGAGCCTGAACTTAATCAAGTTACTGTACTGTATCACTGTATCCATGGGGATTGACAGATGCCCGAGAAAAGGCTGGGTATCCTTTAGCAGAACACAATTCAGAAATGCTTTAAATGTCCCTAAAAAAATTATAAGAATTAAGCAACCCAATTCAAAAAAAATGGGTTGTGGGCCTGAACAGAATATTTGTAAGTGATGAAATACAAATGGCCAGGAAACACTTTACGTGCATAACATCTTCAAGTATCAGGGAAATGTAGATTAAAATGACTTTAAGATTCCATCTCACCCCCATCAGAATGGCCATCATTGGGAATACAGATAACAACAAATGCTGGTGTAGATACCAAAAGGGGAAACTTTTATACCATTGGTGGGGATGCACTTTAGCGCAGTCACTTTGGAAATCACTCTGGCAGTTTATCAAAAAGCTATAGCTAGAACTGGCATATGACTCAGCCATATCATTCCTGGTCATATAGTCAAAGCAGGGACTTTGCCTCCTACCATGTTCATTGCAGCTCTGTTAGCATTAGCTATGAGAATGGAATAATCTATGTCTTCATCAACGTGTTAACGGATAAGAAAAATGAAGCACATATGCACAACAGAATAACACTTGGCTGTAAAAAAATAAAATAAATCATGAATTGGCAAGTAATTGGATGGAGCTGGAAAAAAAGTATATAGTGATTGTGGTAACTCAAACCCACAATGAGAAGCTCCGCATGTTCGCTTTTGTTTGGCTGTCAGGCGCCAGCTTCAAATCTTTTGTTTTGTCGTCTTTAACTTGGAGCACAGTGGAAGCCAGGAAACTAGAAAGGGGCCTTTTTTTTTAGAGCGGGGGCGGGGAGATGTGTTAAAAATGGGGGAGGATAGTCAATGATTGGTAAAAGAGAAGTAGAGAGGTGGAACCCTGAGTGTAGAAAGACTTACACAGGGAGGTTTGTGGAAGTGTTGGGGGACTTAGGGTGTGGGAGAATGGCTAACCCAAAGGAAAAGTGTACAGAAAGTCACATGGAAGCCTACTGTCTCACAACATGATTAAAAATATCCTCGAAGGGATAATAGAACACATGTAATACAGAAGAGGGAAAGGGAATACTGAGTGTTAAAGGATTAACCAGGGATGGGATATGGAACAAAGGTCAGAGGAGGAGACAGAGGGTGGACTAACTTAAGTTGAGGCTACCTTCAAAAGCCGCTTGTTAGTAAGCTAATTTTAAAGTATAACTTCCGAAAATTGAGTTCAAAAGGAGATACCCTGCATGAATAGATGATATTGTTCCCAGTAGATACAGCTTATTAAATCCACATGCAAAGTCACATGACAAAGCATGGTGGTATCCCCTGTGAAAAGAAGGCCCCAGAGTTCTCCAAAACAACACAGGCTGTTGTCAGTGCCTCTGGTTACCCACCATAATTACATAATAAATCCCCATTATTGAAGATACAAACACGTTAGCTCAAAGGCATAGAGAAAACTGGAAAACTTCTTCTCCGGTGGCTAGCTTTAATAATTCTGGAAGGTGTTATGAGAGCTGCAGGGGAAGAAGAGATATTACTTGTCTTATCCAGCACTGAACTCAGCATGCCACAATATGGACCTTTCAGGCAAGATATGCCCACTGATGCAATAATAACCTGACTGCTATGGGATAAGCAACAGATTTCTGATTGAACTTGAGGCCTGTTCCACAGGAGGGGATTCCATGCCTATTACAGTAACTGGACAAAAGCCAATGACTGGGGAGGTCATAAGCCCCTTGGCACGTCCTGTTACCCTTAGCTTGCCAAATGGTCATGTTGTCAAATTGTCTTCTAAATATTTATGTTTATATCCATAGACCTGAGCTGCTTCTTTGAGTCATAGTCAGAGAAACTCCCATTTTACAGTGGACTACAGCCAATACTAAGATGCATAACTTATCAAATTGCCAAGAATAAGAGATTGAGTGCTGAACCCTAAACCTTTATCAATTCTCTCTGCTCCCATGGCTCTGAGGTCGTGGAGGAACGGGAGGTAGGAAGAGTACAAGGGCTGGAAAATCAGGAGGAATGCCACCAAATGTCTTTTGGACACCTCATGCCTTCACATTCATAAACCACATCGGCTGCACTCCACAAGATCTATAAATGATCAAGCCTGCCAAAATCTCTCCATAGATATATGAGATCATATCCAGGCCCCATCCCATCCCTTAGTGAGGAACAATTGGCAGTTGGTAGCTGTTGGGAAATGAAAAATCATTCTTCTTTGACGATATGGCCACTGATAGTTTTCCTACACTCCAGTGGATGGTCCCACACCCATGCATGTATGGGCAGTACTAATTGTACTTGACTATCAAAAAAGAGGGAACAAAAGAGGCAGGTAGGAGAGAGAAATGTTATGAAAAATGGAGAGAACTGAGGGGAAAATGAGGAGTGTTTTGACAATGTTTTATCGAAAGATGTATGAAATTTTCAAAGAATAAACAACAATAATGGTAAAGATATGGACTATCAAACACCAACATCAAGTAATCAAAGCCATGACATTATTTCTCCTTTGGTCTATTATACATTAATATATTAAGATGCTTTAGTTATCTATTTGAAAGTGATCATTCAAGTGGAATGCCATCATATTACTTGAGATTTTAAAAATTGCAAAATTACAGATGTAGATTCAATAGAAAGACATAAATTAATTCATTGCCTCAAGAAATGCCTGCTATTTGTAATATCAACTCTCTTGTACTTCTTTTTACTTATCATTTTAAAAAATTATCATCAGGAAAGCTTCCTCGGGCAGCAGATAGGAATAAATACAGAGACGCACAGCCAGACATTACGCAAAGAGTGAGAGGCCTTGGAACACTCAGCCCTGAATGGGATGTCTCCATCAAATCACTCCCTTCAGGGCTCAGGAAACCCTATGAAAGAGGAAGCAGTAAGAGTGTAAGAGATAAGACCCTCCATGGGGAGTCAGCAAAGCCTGGTTCATTCAGTTGAGGCAGGTCCAAGCCCCTCCCCCTGCACCAAGGCTGTGTAAGGTGTCCCTCCATAGCACTGGGCTCCAAAAAGCTCGCTCATGTACCAGGGATGGATCCTAATCCCACTGCCAGGGGGCTCCTTCAGCAGGTCAAGCTACACAACTGTCTCACCTATGCAGAGTATCTAGTCCAGTCCTGTGGAGGCTCCACAGCTATTGGTCCACAGTTCCTGAATTCCCACTAGTTTGGTTTGGTTGTCTCTGTATGTTTCTCCATCATTATCTTGATGCCCCTTGCTCATAGAATCCCTGCTCTCTTGGTTCGACTGGAATCCTAGAGCTCAGCCTGGTGCTTGACTGTGGATTTCTGCATCTGCTTCCATCAGTTACTGGATGAAGGCTCTATGATGACAGGGTATTCACCAATCTGATTACTGAAGTAGACCAGTTCAGGCACCCTCACCACTATTGCTGATAGTCTAAAGTGGGGTCATCCTTGTGGATTCCTGGGAACTTACCTAGCATCCTGTTTCTCCCTATTCCCATAATGTCTCTCCCTATCATGGTATCTCTTTCCTTGCTCTCCCGCTCTGTCCCTGTTTCAGCTCAACCATCCCATTTCCTTCTGTTCCCCCATTCCCTACCCTCCATTGTCCCCCCCTTACCCTCAGTTTCCTCATGGAGATCTCATCTATTTCCCCTTCCCAGGGTGATCCATGCATCCCTCTTAGGGTTCTCCTTGTTAGCTAGCTTCTCTGGAGCTGTGGATTGTAGTCTGGTTATCCTTTGCTTTACATCTAGTATCCACTTAGGAGTGAGTACATACCATGTCTGTCCTTCTGAGTCTGGGTTACCTCACTCAGGATGATATTTTCTAGTTCCATCCATTTGCCTGCACATTTCATGAGTTCATTGTTTCTCACAGCTGAGTAGTACTCCATTGTGTATATGTGCCACATTTTCTTTATCCATTCTTTGGTTGAGGGGCATCTATGTTGTTTCCAAGTTCTGGCTATTATGAATAATGCTGCTATGAACATAGTTGAGCATGTGTCCTTGTGGTATGATTGAGCATTCCTTGGCTATATGCTCAAGAGTGGTATAGCTGGGTCTTGAAGAAGATTGATTCCCAGTTTTCTGAGAAACTACCATACTGGTTTCCAAAGTGGCTACACAAGTTTGCACTCTCACCAACAATGGAGGAGTGTTCCTCTTGCTCCACATCCTCTCCAACATAAGCTGTTATGGGTGTTTTTTATCACAGCCATTCTGACAGGTGTAAGATGGTATCTCAGAGTCATTTTGATTTGCATTTCCCTGATGACTAAGAATGTTGAGAAATTTCTTAAATGTCTTTTGGCCTTGCCTTGGAGGAGGTAGGAATGGGGATGTGGGTTGTGGGGAAAGGCTGTGGGGCAGGACAAGGGAGGAGAGGAGGATCTGTGATTGGTATGTTAAATGAATAGAAAAATTCTTAATAATAAAAAAGAGAAACAAACCAAAAAAACTGCATCAATACAAGACTAACCCAAACAAAACCAATTTACTATGATTTTCTACAAAGTAAATATAGATTTGAAGGAAATTTAAGCTTGGAATGATTTCAAGCAATTGGGATGGAGAGGGAAAAGGAAAAAGCAGTGCACTCAAATAGATCTTTTGACCTTTCCCCCACCTGTGTCCTGGGTTTACCAAGCAAACCAGTGCCACAAAGGCTACTATACTGTGACTCAGCACTAGCCAGTATTTGTGGAGTATCAACAGTTTCTACACATTTCCAACTTTAGAGTGTATACTTAGTAGAAAATAAATAAATAAAATAAAATAAA
The DNA here is from genome assembly GCF_007827085.1 of Peromyscus californicus insignis. NCBI lineage: Eukaryota > Metazoa > Chordata > Mammalia > Rodentia > Cricetidae > Peromyscus > Peromyscus californicus. The sequence goes on along the minus strand of NW_026294534.1, from coordinate 45,247,880 downwards.
AGTAAAAATGAAGAGTGTAAGAATCAAAGGGGATGGAGGATGCTAAGGAAACAAGGCCTTCTAAACACAGTAGGACTGTCACATATATGAACTCACAGAGACTGAGGCAGCATGCACAGGGCCTGCACTGGTCTGCATCGGAGGGTGTCCTAGTGCTGAGAGAAGCGAACACATGCCCTTTTTCCCTAACCCAGATGCAATCTCCAGAACACCGCTTGCAAATGAAAACTTAATTTTCTCTAAGAGAGTCTCGCTTGGGAAACAAACTACTCCTATAGGTAGGCGACATGTCCAGAAGTAGATGGCCAACAGAAAATAAACTCAGCAGCATCTTTGGAGTTCTTTGTCTCATAATGTTGTACTTGGGTATTTTTGTTGTTGTTGTTGTACTCTACAAGTCCTTTGAGTATACATTATGGCTTCTGGTTTTGTGTTTTCATGGGAGTCCTATGTGTGGAAATGTATGTCTCTTCATCCATATGTGTTTCTCCTGCTTTTTCCTTGGCTCGTTTTCTCCTGTTTGCTTTGTCCTATGCCGACTTGTCTGTTCTTTTCTTATTTTATTGTGTTATTATTCCTTACATGCCTGTTTATTTTCTAAGGAGGGACAGAAAGGGTATGGATCTAAATGGGAAAAAAAGGTGGGAGAAACTGGGAGGGGTTGGGGGAGGGGAAATTGTAATCAGAATATAGTGTATGAAAAAATCTGTGGTGGTATTGTGTTCCACAAAATATTGTGTACCTTAATAAACTTATCTGGGGTCAGAGAACAGAAAAGCCACAAGATACTTAGGCTAGAAAATGTTAGCACACGCCTTTAATCCTAGCATTCCAGAGACAGAAATCCCTCTGGATCTCTGTGAGTTCAAGGCTGCATTGGAAACAGCCAGGCATGGTGACTCACGCCTTTAATCCCAGAAAGCAGCCTTTAATCCCAGGGAGTGGTGGTAGAAAGCAGAAAGGTTTATAAGGCGTGAGGACCAGAAACTGGAAACATTTGGCTGGTTAAGCATTTGGTTGGTTAAGCTTTTAGGCTTTGGAGCAACACAGTTCAGCTGAGATTCATTCTGGATGAGGACTCAGAGGCTTCCAGTCTGAGGAAACAGGACCAGCTGAGGAATTGGCAAGGTGAGATAGCTGTGGCTTGTTCTGTCTCTCTGACCATCCAGCATTTCACCCCAACAACTGGCCCCGGGTTTGATTTTATTAATAAGAACTTTTAAGATTCCTGCTACAAAAATCTATTTACAAAAAAAGGAAAAAGAATAAAAATACTTTAAAACTATTTATTAGAGTGTTTGTATGTTTCTGGTGTATATGTATGTAAACAAAAAATTGGCATTGAGTCTCTTGTGCAGCTCATTTACCCTGGAGCTAGCTCAGTGTATCATCAAGAGCCATTAAACAGTGAGCGCCAAGAAACCCCCTGCCCTCACCTTCCAGTACTGAGATTGCTGGCATATCTGCCATGTCCCACTTATTACACCAGTACTAGAGAGTACAGAAAATACTTTACCAATCAAGCCATCTCCCCCTTCTCATTATTTTCTGTGATGGCTATTTTTGGTTGTCACCTTGCCTACAAATGAAATTAACCTGAACCCAAGAGTCTGGGTATACCTTGAGGTACGTTTTTCTGAATTAAATCATTTGAAGTGGGAAGACCCACTTTTGAGGTGGGAAGATCCACCTTTTGTCTGGGCCACATCTTCTGATGGCAGCCTGTATAAAGGACATGGAAGAAGGAAGCTCTCTTGGTCTGCTTGCTCTCGCTCTCGCTGGCAAGTCCATCCCTTCACTGGCATTAGAGCCTACTTATTTGGGATTCTGGGGTATACTGAAGACCAGCTGAGACATCCAGTTTGTGGACTGAACAACTACTGGATTCTTGGACCTTCTATAGGTAAACAGTCATTGTTGGACTTGCTGAACCACAGCTTGTAATCCATTCTAATAAATCTTCTCTCTCTCTCTCTCTCTCTCTCTCTCTCTCTCTATATATATATATATATATATATATATATATATATAGTGTGTGTGTGTGTAGTTAGATTCATTCTACAAGTTCTGTTCTGCTTTAGAACCCTGAATAATACATCCCCCAAGTCTTCATTAAGTTCCAAGTTATCATCGTTATACCTCTGCATTCATGTATCATCTCTAGCCTTGTTATCTAGGTCACCTTTGTAGCCAGTCCTGAGGAGATATTACTAGAATTCTATTTTAGAATATGGAAGTTATTAACATCTCTTTGAATGACAATTGAGGTTTTTGGGTGGAACTCTATAATTCTGAGGTGAATGAAAAGATTTCATTACACAACCTAGTGCAGACTGAGGGGGCTTAATACACTAGCCACAGGTCATGAACTGAACATCTTATGTCCTAGCCAAATATCAATTTGACATTATCTATCAGTGTTTTAAATTCATTGAGGGAAAATTATGGATGAGAAAGGAGACGATATAAAAAGTCAGAAATAAACCAGAAAAAATTGCAAGGGAAGTTTTAAGAAGAAAGAAGTATGCCGGGCGGTGGTGGCGCACGCCTTTAATCCCAGCACTCGGGAGGCAGAGGCAGGCGGATCTCTGTGAGTTCGAGGCCAGCCTGGTCTCCAAAGCGAGTACCAGGAAAGGCGCAAAGCTACACAGAAAACCCTGTCTCGAAAAACCAAAAAAAAAAAAAGAAGAAAGAAGTATGTTCTGGCTAATTGGACATCAACTTGATAGACGCTAGAGTCATCTGAGAAGAGGGAAACTCAGTTTAGAAAATGTCTCCATAGGATGGAGTTGTAGCCAGGCCTGTAGAGAATTTTCTTAATTGGTGATTTATGGGGGAGGGCCACCTCTGGGCCAGTGATCCTGGGTTCTATAAGAAACTAGCCAGAGCAAGTTATGATGAGAAAGCAGGTAAGCAACATTCCTCAATGTCCTGCCTTAGGTTGCTGCCCTGTTTGAATTCTTGTCCTGACTTCCTTTGATGATGAACTATCATGTGGAAGTATAAGGCATGGAAGAAGGTTCCTCCTCAACCTTTTTTTGATCATGGTGTTTCCTGACAACAATACCCCTGACTAAGACAAAATGGTCAGTTGGATTAGCTGTCACACAGAGAAAAGGTTAAGGTGAGAAATGAAATATTTGATTTGAACTGGCAATCAGGCCACTGATAAAAAAAAACATTAGCAAGGGCATCTGTGACCAAAGACAGTGGGCATTTTGGCAAGTGCTAAAGCAAATGAGCACAGCCAAACAAAAACTGAAGAGAACAGAAAAGTCCATTGCTGGAGTAGGTAAGGCAAACATGGTAATTATTTTCAAAGGAATAGTCCCCTTGAAGGTGGAACATATGGGCTTTATTCAGGGAGTCTATGCATATTCACATAACAGAACTTTCAAGGCTTGAGATGCTCAGTTAAGGAGTGTGTCCCTGAATGTGCTTGCTTTGAGGTTGTAGTATAACAAAGAAGGGTGATAGGTGACCAAGTTCACCAGGTACATATTAGAAAAGTTGAAATGGTAGACAGGAAAGCTTTGAGGCACATTCAACATGTGTCATCAAGGCTCTCATAATCGAGTTTTAGCTGAAATGGACATCTATAAGAATTGCATTAGTATAGGGGTTTGCAGAAAAGTGAATAGGGTAGTCCCTTCAGGTATAGAGGGTCAGGAAATATTTATTTTATGGAAGCTAAAATAATTGTTCAAATATTTAATTAGATAGTGAATCTATAGATGCAGCACTTAAAAATCTACTTCTGCTCTAAAACAAAGGAAAGATAATAACCCAGAGATGGGGGAGGAGAGTTCAAATGTCTGATAAAGTTAATGATTTTGAGAAAGCAAAGGACTGGTAAAAAAAAGAAAATTTTAAGTAAGTACAGAGCTTCGAGGCAGAGGTAAGGCAACTTAGGCTTGATCATCTCAGCATCTTTTGGACATTGGGAAAGACACAAATTTAGAAAGAAATGATTGATTGCTGCTGTAGCTCAGTGCACAGAAAGTAAGAAAGCTCATCAAAGCTACCACACTGAGTGGGAGGGGAGGGGAGCACAGCATATTAAAGAAATACCAGGAAGCGTTGGGGACCCAGCAAAGACTAAAAGAAATTTATAGGGCAATAAATCATTTTTTTATTATTTCAGTACTTTATAATAACCTGGAAAGAGAAGAGATAAAGTGAGTAGGTGTATTAATAAAAGGCAAAGAAGTTTTGTCCAGATTCTGATAGAGATATGAGAGAGAAAAAGAGTTATGAAGCAAGATACACAAACACCATACCTGGCAAGGAAATGTTTGTTTGGACTCAAGGTTTTAGAGGTGCCAAGTCAGTTCTTTGACTCCATTGCCTTTCATCCTGCAGGAGGACAGCACCTCAGGGCAGGAAACATGAAGTAGCACAAAGCTCCCACATCATGGCTGCAAGAAGGAAAGTAGAAAAAGGAAGGGGCTTGGGTCTCTGTGTTTCCTTAAAATGGGCCTGAAGTGACTTCTCTTGTCCTCTAATGGCTACAGAAGCCCCTAGACTTGCTTCTGAAGATCTCATAAGTGCTGGATATCATCTTGATTTGAACGTTGTAGAGGAAATACATTCAAGACAGTATGGACATACATCTTCATCCTCTGAAGTGTAAAGTGCTCAGTGTCCACTGGCTTCTGCAGGCACAGCTCTGCACACTTCTTATTGAGCTTCCAATAGCAGTTGTTTGTGGGAGGTCCTGGCCTGATCTCCCACACCATTTCATTGAGCCCCATGGCTCTCAAGAGGCTCCTGCTTCAAGTCACGGGGCAAGGCGGATATTCCTTGTTGATTTTATCACAGACATCTACCTTTGCTGTCTTCCATGTTGTTTGATGGCTTAATGCGGCTTTCACCTTCATTCTGTTCTCTCTCTCTCTCTCTCTCTCTCTCTCTCTCTCTCTCTCTCTCTCTCTCTCTCTCTCTCTCTCTCTCTCCAACTTAAAATGCAGATTCATGTAGGTCAAGATGAAGACTGTCTTGTGGTGGTGCTGTGTAGCCCTATGTAGGGATTGGATCTTGGATCTTGGATCTTGGCATCGAGGCTGAGGTCACTCTTTCAGGCAGATTTGGTCCTTCACCTACTCAGACTGGGAAGAGTGAAGAACTTTGCACTTGTGGGATACATAGCTAAGGATTCTGCTGTGGCTCTAAAATGAGCTGGAGTTGGGGGTTGAGAAGAAGCCACAGGGCAAGGGTAGAAGGCTTGGCTTTGTAGGAATGGTCTTTAGCTCCGGAAGAATGGGGCTTTAGCAGGGATCTTAGAACTGACTCTGGCCTTCTATCATGATTCCTGGTCCTTTTCAGGCCAGGAAATTTAATGTGGCTACTCTGACTATTCAGTGCCCAACCACAGAGATCCTCCTGCCCTGCATGAATTCAATGCTGTTTTCAGACGACAATGCTGTTTTCAGACGACGACGACGACGACGACGACGACGACGATGATGATGATGATTGAAAATAGGTTTTTAAAAATATAATGTATTCCGATTATGGCTTCCCCTCCCCCAACTCCTCCGAGATCCTCACCACTTTCTCACACACCCTAATCCACACCCTTTCTTTCTCTCTCCCATTAGGATACAAACAGGCATCTAAAACATTAATGATAATAAATTAGATCAAATAAAAACAAATGCACCAGGATAGGACAAAACAAGCAGAAGAAAAAGAGCCAAAGGAAATGTTGTGTGTCAACTGTCAGGAACTGGTCACAATGCCTAGAGAAGGACTCCCAGGTGGCGCACATCCTCCAACGGTGATTACACCTTGGGCACAGGGAGAAGCCTAGGGAAGCAGAAGAGAGATTGCCCACTGAGAATATCAAAGTTGATGAGAAGACAGTTTATGATTCAGCTTTGTAGGTTGTCTGCCCTTAGGACCCTGGGCATAATACAGTTTTGGTAGCAATACTGTAGCACACATTACATGGTAGAAAAATCTCTTTCTGCCTTCCTGACATCCTTCTGTCCTTCTTTCTTCATTTTTTCTCTCTTTCACATTTAATACATTTATATTATGGTTTTGGATTCACAGTCCACTGGACAGAAAGGCAGAGATTTAACACACACACACACACACACACACACACACACACACACACACACATCAAAACCACTGTTAGGATCCTGCTCTCACTCCCACGCATGTGCAGCTGGGAGTCTTTTGTCTTACGTCATCAGGGGGAGCTGGCGACTACGTGGTCATGCAATCTACACCTTGAAAAAGCCAGACACAGACCCTGCCCTTTCTCTTTGCTCTCTGCTCTCTGCTCTGCTCTGCTCCCTCCCCCCAGGCCTGGCTCCTCTCTTTCTCTCTACCCGCCACTTTCCCTTCTAATAAAGCTCTCTGTAACTCTCTGGTAGTCGTGGCCGTGGCTCGTGACTTTTCCACCAGTAACCAGCACCGCCACCAGCGCCACCACCAGCGCCATTTATCTTTCAACCATCTTTTACAACAAAATAGTAACATTAATATTATTCATATGGCAGATGGAAAAACTGGGGTTAAACATGCTGGGTTCTTTCCCATTATTATGCAACCACTGAATTTCAGAGTAAGAACTGGCATGGAAATCTTCACTCCTTTGCCTGAGCAATGCTGACCCTAATCTATCTTAATGTCTCTTGATGGTAACTTTGTTCCTTTTCTGTGCTGATTCTCATGATTACATCAATCCCCTGCTTTGACTGCCAAAAATGTGCACCTTTTGTATCTGACATGCATCCATAATTATTCTGTAACCACACTGTTTTAGTGTTTGTAACTGATTAGACTTTTGGGTCTTAAAAGTATCAGTCTTGGGTTGTCTTTTATTCCATTGCTTGATTTTGCATTCTTGCATATTTAAAAACATATTATATTTCTCACCCTGTCCTTGAGAAAATAGACATTTTTAAGCATTTGAGACTCTCTCTTGAGTTAATATCATTTATATAACTTAAATAAATAAGATAATGACAATAGCAATAAAAAAACCCCATGATACATGATTCCCACTATAGTTCAGATTTGAAATGTCCTCCAAAGGTCCATATGCAAAAGAGCTGGTCCTTAGGTTGTTGTTACTGGGAATGCAGGTATGGAAAATGTTAAGATGCAAGACCTATTGGATGGCTTTCAAGTGAGTGGGTGTGGTTTCAAAGAAGACGGCAGGATCCTGAATGCTTCTTCTTCCCAGTCACTAGGTGAGTGGTTTTCCTTGTCCTGTTCTATACTCCTACCATGATGTGCTGACACGATGTCTCCCCAAAAGCAATGGAGTCAACCAAATGCACAACAAACCTTCAAAACATTGAACTAAAATACATCTTTTCTTTTTGAAAAGTTGATTCATCTCAGGTATTTCTTATACTAATGAAAGGCTGGCTAACATAGGACCTCAGTATCGACTTCAGTCCTTCTTCTATTTTTTCATATTTAACCTAATTTATTTTCAAACTTCACTTGCTTTACCTCCAACCCACTGGTGTGTGGGAGTGATATAACTATGTTTATAATTCCAGCAAGCCTCTGCCAATAAGTGCTCTTCGTTAGACTTGTAATAAAACCCAGAATTACATAATCTCTCAGAATTCACTTAGTCCAGGGCAAAACATCTGAAATTATTAAGTATAATTAGCAGAGCATTCCAAGGCACCACAGACATTATATCTGATTGGAGTGTCCTTTTGCTATTAATATGTATCACGTTATTTGCTAGTAATTTTCTTTCATTTCCTCTCCTTTTCTCCCCACATTATTATGTTGTTGTAAATGGAAAAATTGAGAGAAAGGAAATTTAAATAAACTCATACAAGTTTACAGAGATACTCAGGAAGTATATGATTCCATAACTCATACTGTGTGACTAGTGTAGGTGTGCTTTCTTGTTGGGGCTGCCAGCTCCCAAATATCAATAAGGAGACTTATTATTAATTATGAAAGCTTGACCTTAGATCAGGCTTTTTTCTAACTAGCTCTTATCCCTTAAGTAACTTGTTTCTGTCAATCTACATTCTATCACATGACTCCATTACCTTTCCTTCGTCCTTATGTTCACCTTGTTCTGCATCCTGTTGGTGTCTCTGCCCTTCTTCTTACCCAGAGTTCTCTCTCTGCCTAGAAGTCCCACCTATACCTCCTGCCAAGCTATTGGCTGTTCAGCTTTATATTACATCAACCACTGCAACACATTTAACACAGTGTACAAATATCCACAAGAGACTATAGTCAACTTGTCTTCTAGAAGGCTTATTATCTTGGGCCTGGAAGGTGCATGTAGCAGTCCAAAACTGTGACTTGGAACACAAAAAGGGTAATGCATAGGTTTCTACTTGACTCTGCTCTCCTGATAAAAAGGTTTGAAACAGTAAGCACTCGAAAAAGAAAAAGAAAAAAATCAGTCCTGGGAAAATGTATACTTTTGCTCATTGATCACTATTTAGAAAAAGAATTTTTAGAACCCCACATATGCCTGATGGGACAACCATTCTCCACTGACAACTCTTGAGATCTAGAATCACCAAGAGACAAACTTTTAGGAGTGTCTCTAGGGGCATTTCTAAAGGGGATTAACTGAGGAGGAAAGAACCATCCTGGATTGGGGTGGTACCATTGTTAGCATTTAGACATCAGTACTGGTCTGCCCTTAGAGTCCTGACAGGGTATATCCTCAGCTGAAGCCACTAAGAGCACACCCTGTGTGCATTCACTACCCTTCTTTATAAAAGGTGGGCCTTGGGCACTTCCCATCTCCTTCTATTCCTTGGCTCTCAGTCTCCTCCTCCCTTCTCTGTCCCTTCTCTCCCTTCCCCTCAATAAACCTCCCACGTGGGCCCTGGTGTATGGTGTGATTCCTTCCTGATGTTTCTAAAATACGACAACCATTTCATGGGTTCAGATGCTAGAATGAATGAAAAAGCAGGTTGGGCACCGGAAGTCATCTGTCTGCTTCCTGAGCTGGCACAGTACTGAACAGCTGCCTCATGCTCTGGCTACCACACCGTGGCCACTGTTCTGACAGACTGCCCCCGGGGACCCAGAAGCTAAAATGAACCTTTTCTCCTTCAAGTTGCTTTTCGTCTGTTATTTTGCCATGGTAATAAGAAAAGTAGCTAGTAGTAAGTAATCTCTGTTGCTGACAAAATAATAACAATACATGCAAATTTAAATTCTTTTTCTAAAATTTGTGAGAAAGTCTTTAAACATTCTTTTTAGGTGTTCTACATTAAATGATAAGAAAAAAATTGAGAAGACTGTGACTCTAATCTTACATAGAAATTGTTTACATAATGCATTTTTTCATATACTGTATAGTATAAATAAGTATAGCCAACATCACTTTTAAGAGTCATATAAAACTTATTAAGAAACTCCAGAACCTTCCAGATAATGGTGAGTGTCAAATACAGAATTTAGAATGACTTTTTTTGTGAGAACAGCAGGTTTTGCTTTTTTAAATAAAGGCGTCACAACAGGCAATTTTGTATGTGCCCAAGGGTATGGGAGAAAGTTATGAAAGGTCACTTTAAATCTACTGTAAAATACAATCCAATTACCAGAAGTAAGTTAGATTCAAGTTCTCTAGCTTTAAGTGTTATTCATTTCACTTTGTATATTATACAGATAAAATGATGTGATGATTTCAGTAATGAAGTTTTATAAATTCAAACATACCCATACTAAGATAAATTACTTCAAGATCTTAAATATATATCCACTAAAATAAAATTCAAATGAGTTTTACATCTAATATAAAAGATGCAGATATATTTTATCTAGAATAATATTAACATTTCTATCATGAAATAGAAAATAATGAAGAAAACATGTATATTCCTATGGAGCTTGGCTCAAGCCACACCATGTCAGTCAGTCATACTTCATAAATTTCAATAACAAAGATAAGCACTTTCAAGTTTCTTCATTTGTTTCTGTCTTTGCAGATGCTTGATATGTTTTGATAACAGCTTCTGTGTTATGATTCTGCCTCTTGTGCTGATAAACCTAAATATAAATATAACACATAATTAATGATATTTTGATCAGGTAATCAAGTCCAAGGAATTATAATTCATGATTACCTTCAAGTCTTATGAGGAAGGAACAAAAATGTCAGACTGGTTGTAAATTACAAATATATTTTTATTGTAGTATCTACAATGAGTCTATAATTGTATAAATATGATATAATCCCCTCAATAAGCTAAAATGGATATGAATGCTAGTAATTTATTATTACAATATATTTCACATATATGAAGACAAATTCAGAAGAGTTATTAAATAGTGGTGCAACTCAGAAATCCCTCAAATTATCTCCACTGAATGAGAAGAGTGACATTCTTTACCAAACTCCAAAAACAATGGTGGGAAAAAAGATGCTAGTGAATGAATGCTATGTGAATGAATGTTAGTGAAAGAAACAAATTGCTCTGAGATGACCAATGAGTTTTAGTAGTTCTTGATCATGTAAGAGGAGTATCTGCAGCAGAGTAAGATACAAGATCTTGCATTGCAGCTGCGGAGGAAGAGTACAAACAAGACAATGTTTTGGAGCATGGGAGACTCTTGGAACTCATCTGATTCCCCTCATGGAAGATCTTAATTAGACGGACTTGTATACCATCAATTTATCCCTGTCCTCCAGCTGAATCCAACTTCTTACAACTAAAAATCAAGTTACATAATAACCTAACAACACCCTCTACCTAAATACTGAAAGAATATAAAAGCATTAATATCCCTGAATTTTCAAGTTCAGGGAAGTTATCACTGTAAATGGCCTATTGGGCCCTTCACGATAGGGTTACCCTCCTATTTACCATCTGACCGTCTCCTCACTTGGTTGTCATTTTCTTTATTGATCTTTATGTTCAACCTTCATGATCAATTATATTTCATTTTGTTTCTACAATTTAACAAGATTCCTCTCCATGTAGGGCTTTTACTATTCTGTTCCTTCAACTAAAACCCATTTTTCTCTCACTAAATAACCTCTGATATCCTGTATTTTGTGCTAAAAACATCTATTGTTTCCATTTTCCAACATGAATATGGTGGCAATCATGACCTGGAGACTTGGGTAAACACTCATTTTTCACAAGTCAGTTCTTTCTCTTTATTTCTGTGTCTTCAAGAACTCTGGGCCATAAAAGTAAAGACAGGAATTGACTTGTAGACTATTTTAATTCATTGCTTTTATTTGTTAAAAATCTTCTAATCATCAGTGAACACAACCCATCTTAGTCTCAAACAGGTACACAAAGGAATTGGGTAACAACATAGAAAACCAAGGGCTAGTTCTGTCTTGGAGCATGCTGATGCTGGGTTCAAGTTACAAATATGAGTTTAATATCCCTCCATTCAGGTTTTGGTTCTACTTTCTGTCATGGAGTTCAGTCTCTGACAGATTTTCAATTTATTAGCTCTGTCTAGCAAAATCACTATAACTTCAATTTAATTAAAAGAGAGAGAGTGGGGCATCTCACTTTTCAAAAGAGACCAGAGAAATGAACTTTAGTCCATTCACATGACTTCCATTTAGATCGTGGATTCATTCCTGAACTCAACAAATAAAATAATATGATGGGGTATACTCAAAACAGATGGGCTGAGACTAGGAAAACAAAATAATTGCTGACAAATGTGAGAACAGGACTTGGCTAACATAAAAGTTTGCTTTTCTTACAGTTAGAAAACTATGATGAAATTTTCCTCCTTCCTATGTATGGATAACATTCAAGTAAATGAAGTTCATTATTCCTACATTTGAATCAGGCTGGATTTCTAACCTGTTTACCCAAAAGAATGCAGAGGAAGTTGCACTCTACCGGGGCCAGAAGTAGACACTGTGTTTCATTAGACTCTTGAGCCACTAGATCAATGTCCAGAATATCATGATTTTAACAAAGGAACTGTGCAGAATTAGACACCACATGGAGAAGAAGATGCCTCAGTGGTGGTCAGCGTTAATGTCCCTGAATTTTCAGGTTCAGGGAAGTTGTCAACTGAATGTACTCACGTTAAGTATTCCAACCATCTCCACATGGAGAAAACCACTCAACTATCAGTCATGAACAGAGTAGATCATTCTTGTTTTAAGCCATCAAGTTTGAAGGCAGTTGACTTTGCATCAGAAGATAATGTATGTCTTTATCTACTACGAGAGCACCTCACTGAGAGAAGGAAGCACTAGCTTGTCATCTGCTAGCAGACAAAGGTGAAGGAGACTACAAACAGATAATGTCATTTATCAACTCATCATTCTTGGATGCCCTTGGTTCCAAATTGGTTCACTACAACCTGTGATATTGGTCCTGAACTATGAGTCAAGTGTATACAAATTGTCAAGTGTTAACTGGACTGGATAAGAAAATGACTGGGCATCTTAGACTCTGTGTTACAAAGTATAAATTGGAGTTCTTGGAGAAAAAAAGAAATCATTTCAGAAACATGCCACCAAAACTGTAATGTGAAAAACTGTGGAAAATAATTTTTTATTAACTGAACTGATCAGAGGAGTCTAATAAAATTAAATAGTGGTTTGTCTTACAGGAAATAAATATGCTGAAAAGAAAGATGTCAAGCTATAAAGCTCTCATTGTCATTATTTTTCTTTTATCTTATTAAATTATATGATATTAACTCAAGCTGTATTCATAAATCACTTTATCAGAATAAGAGACATCTTATATATCCATTGGGTATGGTCCTGTAAAAATTACACATTGATTAAGAATGCATAATAAAATTATAATATTTTTACATGTAAAAGTTCTTATTTATTTCAAGACCAATAATATATTTTAATAATATGATTGCATACTATTCACAAAATGTTATTTTTAAATTAAGACTATCTAAATCCTTACATTTAAACTTATTTAAGATTTTCCTTGCCGGTTTTGAAATTTTTCTTGATGATTAGAACAAGCACTTCATATTCTGCTCTATAAATATATTCAATTTGTGAAAATTATATACTCTAAACATGTATCTCTAAAAATAAAACTAGTTCTTTATGAGCAGAGTACAAAGACAATGCCCAGGGAGGGAGAAAATCTTCACAAAGCATGTTTGATAAGGGAATAATATCAAGACTATAGAGAACTCTGAAATCTCGGTAACAAACAATTAGGTTCAAGATGTGAAAAGGACTTGAATAGACATTTATTCAAAGAGGATAAACAAATCGCCAATAAGCACACGAAAATGTTCAGCGGAAAGGCCAATCAAAACCACAGGGAGCTAGCACTTCATACCTATTAATATAGAAATTATAAAGAAGAAAATGACAGATATCAGTGAGGTTGTGAACTCATTGAATCACTGCGCACAGTTAATGGGATGTAAAATTACGCAATTTCTATTCAAACACTATGAATGTTTCTCAACCTGATGGTAAGGCTCTATGGCTAAAGACAGCACTTGCTTAGGTCCCTGAACACAGAGAAATTGAACTGGTGCCTCAGTAGAAGCTTCAGGGCTATTGACTACTGTTCATGGTATTGGAAGATACTCTGAACACTACCAGCAAAGAAAACTAATCATATCACCCAGCTACAAACCCTGAGACCTACAAAAGCAATTTGTTTACAAGATCTATTTGTGTAATTTGGCACAAGTGTTATGGGAGTAACCAACCACTTTCTCATTAGAGTTAAGGCTCACTCCATGTGAAAGAACCCATATCTGACACTGTTAAGTGTCTGAGAACCTGAGACTAGATAGGTCACAGGCCTAGCAGGAAACCCCAATACTATTATTCTACTAAAGAAGCATAACAGTAAAATAACTCCTAATGACATACGACTATACCCATAGATTAATGCCCTGCTCAACCTACATCAGAGATACTTTCTCTTAACTCAGACAGCCATGTTGTGGAATGTTACTTTAACTATGTAAAGGTGTGTTACATTTGCTCATGCTACATTTGTTTAACATGTAAAGATGTGTTGCTTTACCTGCCTAAGGTACCTGATTGGTCTAACAAAAAGCTGCGTGGACAATAGCTAGGCAGTAGAGGGATAGGCCAGGCTGGAGGTAAGAAAGAATAAGTAAGAGGAGGAATCTAGGTTCAAGAGAGTGAAAAGAATGAGGGAGAACAAAAGAGAGATGCTGGGGCCAGTCGGCCAGGCAGCTGCCAGACAGACAGACATGAGAAGAAGGAGTAGGACACACAAAACGAAAGAAAGGTAAAAAGCTCAGAAGAAAAATATAGGCGAAGAGAAACAGGTTAAAATAAGTTGTAAGAGCTAGCAAGAAACAAGCCTAAGTTAAGGTCAAGCATTCATAACTAATAATAAGTCTCCATGTCTTGATTTGAGAGCTGGTTGGTGCCCCCCCCCCCAAAAAAAAGAGCCTGCTACACAGCCTGAGACAGTTTGGAGCAACCCGTGCTAAAGGAAGTGAGTTCACTAAACCCCTCCCATCTAGGTTCAGAGATCTAGGCAGAAGAGGAGGCAGAAAGATTATAAGAGCCACACACACGAATGATTCCAAGGAAACGGTGTCTTCCAGACACAAGAGGACTGACACACCCTAGGAACTCAGAGAGACCGTGACAGCATGCACAAGACCTGCACAGGTTAACAATAGACAGGTTCCCAGACCTAGAGAGGAAAGGTGTTCCACCCCTAAGCAAGAAGCTGTCTGTAATCAGTACCCACTGGCAAAGGAAAAATCAAATTTTTTGCACTTAGTCACTGGGTATATCAACCATACTCCAGGGCAAGCCCCATACCCAGGAGCATGGCCAACACAAAACAATCTCCATGATTTGGGTTTTTTGGGGACTTGGGATTTTTTTTTTTTTGTCTTATTGGTCTGTTAATTTTATTTTCATTTGTGGGTTTTTTGCAGTTTGTCTTTTTTTTTTAAGCCAGAGAATGAAAGAGAGAAAGAAAGCCCTTAAAGTTCAATGGGTAGGGAGGATCTGGGAGGATCCGTGAGAAAGGAAAACATGATCAAAATGCACTGTATGAAAAAAAATTTAAATAAAGAATGTCAGAAAAAATACTTCAAAGAACTGGGTAACAGGTTTCAATATAGAAGAAGTGTGGTGTCAGTCTGACAACTATAATCAGGCCGGGAGGGAAAATACAGCTATGGCAGAGGATTTATACATGTATAAGAAATTGATTTACTAGCTGGGGGTGGTGGTGGTGGTGGTGGTGGTGGCGGCGGCGGCGGCGGCGGCGACGGCGGCGGCGGCGGCGGCGGCGGCGGCGGCGGCGGCGGCGGCGGCGGCGGCGGCGGCGGCGCACGCCTTTAATCCCAGCACTCAAGAGACAGAGGCAGGCGGATCTCTGTGAGTTCGAGGTCAACCTGGGTTACAAAGCGAGTTCTAAGAAAGGCACAAAACTATACAGAGAAACTCTGTCTCAAAAAACCAAAGAAAAAAAATAGATTCACCAAATAATCTGGAGTCAATTTTCTGTTTCCAGATAACCATTTTCTAAGTTTCAGCTTTATAAAGTTTTTAAATGTGCATGCCTTTATGACAAGGCACAGATCATCCAAAGATAATTAAAGAATCCCCTAAAATGATTGATTGTCAAAAATGTGATGGTGTTTTACTTTCTATATTACTTTGAAGTATCCAGTCCAAATTTGTAAGACACATCTCTGATAATAAATGTAATGCAGGAATTTTCCTTTCAAAGAAGAATTGTTGCAGATAGCCCAGCTTCCAAGTACTTTCCTTCTCCCAACAAACTGGAAGAAGGTAAATACCAAGTGCAAAAAAAAAAAAAAAAAAAAAAAAAAAAAAAGGTTTAAAATAGAATTAGAATTATATGTGGTCCAGAAACCTCACTTCTGGTTATGTAATCAAAAGAATCCTACAAAGGTGTGGATTGTGATGCTGTCACACCCATGTTCAAAGCACTGTTAGTGTCAATTGCTTAGCCATAGAAGCATCCCAGGTTTCAAATGATGAATGTGTGGATCAGCAAAATGTGGTCCAAATCCACAACACAACACTCTTCAGGACTGAAAGAGAGAGAAAATTTGGGCATTTAAAATAGGTAAAACTATAAACTAAGTTTCAGTAACAAAACTCATGATGTTAAGAGTCATATTGTACTCATCCTCATGTAATCCCAGAACCTAAGGGGTGGAGACGGGAGGATCAAGAGTTCAAAACCATTTTTGGCAACATATCAAGTTTGAGGTTAGTCAGAGTTACATAAGACCTTATCTCAATACCTTCTTTCAGTCAAATTTATATGCAATAAACTTGTTATTTAGACCATGTTCCCAATAAGCAAATATAAAACATGTGTTCAAAGCAACTATAAGCTGCAGATCCAAAAGTATAACAAGTTATAGAGACAAAAAGTAGAGATCTTTAAGCTTTAATTATGCATTCATATACAAATTATTTTTCATAATAGTGTTAATAATAGATTAGAGGTTAAAATTGATTATCCACAAACCACCAATAAATGTCACTCCAGAGTTCTATGGTAGAATTATTTGTATATTAATTTTTTTGCAAAATTATTTTCCAATTTTCTTCGTAGTATCACCGGTTTGTATCATTTTCTAACGGTGAAGACTTCCTCTATACTTTTTTAGTGGACTATAAAATTTGACAATGATTTTATTTTAATATCCAGAGATAAAATATATATAGATTTAGAGTCAATGTTTACCTATTGATAAAGATTTTCTACCCTTTATATCTTCCTATTATATGTATACATAGAGAAAACTTTAAAATACAAACCATATCTAGCATTTTAGTTTATTTGTCTATTCAAGTTGGTAAACAAAAATGCTACAATTGTTATGGCTACTTGACATTATATTCATATATATATATATATATATATATATATATATCCACATACTTATAAATTATCCCCTACAATATGTCAGAATACAGAGAAAATAATGACACATGGTGAACAATGCCTTGCGGAACTGTGAGAAAGGCTCCAGGGGAAAAGGCAGAGCATCTTTTACCTCAGGTGCATTTTGTTCCCTGGTTTGTTCTTGGATATGATTTCATGCCTCCTTTGTTAAACACTTGCATTCAATTTATAAGGCATGTTTATGTTTGTGAGATGTCAGAACATAGCTGTAGAGCCCAATCTGGTGAAAGGGTATACTTGGTGCTGTCCTCAGTGTGCCCTGAACCTGGATATGACCTTCTGCCTTGCTGTCATTCTTTTCCAGATATAATCAATAGTCCATGCCAAGCAATTGTGTTTAAATTGATCTGTCCTGAGAAAGTTCTGGGTGAGGGCTGCTCTATCAATATTTAGTACATACTTACTGGTATTTATTTACATGTTTTTCTGATCATGTTTTCCTGAACTCAAACAACCTTACTTGGATTGTTGCATTCTTACATTTGTGAATAAAAGTACACTGAAAGTGAACTAAGGTTGTCTACAACATTAGACTGTAGTGCACCCCCTTCTTTGAGGTCCTCGAGTTCCAGGTCTGCAAAGATCAGCAAAGGCTGAGTATAATACACTTAGAAAAAGAATATAGCTTAGCATAAAGAAAATAACTATGCCATTCAACTTTCCAAAGCGGTAAGGAACTACTTGAGGCACATCAGTTTTATTTTGCTCAGTCTTTGAAGATACACACATGTGCATATGTACATATATGATATCAGGTAGTCAGGACAATAGTTTTATATATATATATATATATATATGTATATATATATACATATATATATATATATATATGAAATTCTTTTCCCAGCAGTACTAAATCATACTTTCTGTAAACTCACATTCACCATATAAAATAAATTTCTGTCTACTGTGGAATAACCCTTTTCTACACTATGAATACATATTACTCCCATTGGTTAATAAAAAGCTGGGCAGGAAGTTAGGAAGGAAAGCCAAACTAAGAATGATGGGAAGGAAAAGGGTGGAGTAAGGAGTCACCAGACAGATGCAGAGGAAGCAAGATGAGAATGTCATACTAAGAAAAGGTACTAAGCCACGTGGCTAAACATGGATAAGAATTATGGGTTAATTTAAATGTAAGAGCTAGTTAGTAATAAGCCTGAGCTACTGGCCAAGTATTTATAAGAATATTAAGCCTGAGTCAATTATTTAGGAAGCAGCTGCTAGGTATTTGGGAGTTGGTGGTGGGACAGAAAAACTTTTGTTTTCCTGAGGCGCCCAAATGTTTGGCAAGGATTTCCCCATAAAGACTGAAAAAGCTTTAAGGATTCTAAACAAACAAAAATGGAGTCAAACTCGACTTCTTGGTAACCGATTTTTCTTGAGTAGGCTCTGTTTGCTAGCAGCAAGCAGAAACATAGCTCCTTTAAGATTTGGCTTTCTGGCTCAGCATTAGCAGCAAAAAGGGGCTGCTCTTTTAAGTGGCCCTACTACCAAACACTTATATGGTGTTTATGAGCAGTCAGCAGCATGTTATTTGGTAGCCACATGGACCGAAAAACTCTCCAGAGTTGGAGCTGTAAATATGGTTCCCAGAGCTAGCAGTAAACATACAACTGCTGTAAGACTAGCCTCCCAGGGAACTAAGTGGGAGGAGCCAGCACCATCATGTCATGGTCTAAGTTACACAGCTGTTTTTTTCCTCATGCAGACAGAAATGGTTACAGATGCACAATAAGGACAGATTCAGACAAAAAGAGCCACTAAACAGGTCACAGTGTGTTTAAAAATATACATAGGCTTGAGAGAGAAAGAAGGTATAGACAGTCATAAAAATGAGATACATAGTTTTAAAATAAAGTAAAATCCTCAAAAAGAATAAAGTAACATAAATTATAATAAGCCACATAAGAATGGAAAATACATGAAGATTCTGGATATTGTGTGTTATTATGTTGTCTTTAAATTGTTTTATGGCTAATGAACAAATGATAAATGCTGAGAAACATTTAATTATAAAAGCTGCTGGATTAAACTAACCTATATATTTAAAAGATCTCTTGACTTCAAAATTTAAGTCAAGGGATATGTTGTTTGGGAAAGAGTTTCTGCCTTTGTTTCCATAGGAAATGAGAGGCTATGGATTCATTTTGGGTTAAGGAAAATCAGGTTTGATTGAGGAAGATCTCCTGAAAAATCTCTGATGGGAATGGTTGGCCCAGATGACCCAATGTCTCAGAGTGCCTCTGTTGCAGTTTCCTCTGAGTTCTGCATCCAGAACAGCTTTAAGGCCGCTGACTAAGATGATACAGCCTCATAGAATTCTTCAGTCAGGACTTGACCATAATCCTGAATTTTCTCATGGTCCCCCAAAGATTATCAGTGTCCCCACTCAACAGGAAGTAATCTAGAGAACTTCATCCACATTCCCAAAATAAGTTATGAATGTTTGTCATCATTTAGGGGGGTTGATTACAAGATATTTTGGATAATGGTCAGGAAAAAAGCTAAATAAAGGAGATTAGATTCAGGGATCTTGTTCTGAAAAGAAAAAGGGGGATATAGAAATGATAGGATAAAAGGGTAGATTATTGAATCTACTTTAATCCAAAAAAACAACTATTAATCTTACATATTTTACATTGGTATGGATTTTAGTTTATTGATACAAATTTAAAGTTAATTTTCTTATACTGTATGTATATTTTTTTTAATTTTAATTTTTATTTTTGCAATACAATTCAGTTCCACATATCAACCACGGATTCCCTTGTTCTCCCCCTTCTGGCCCCCCTCACCTTCCCCCCAGCCCACCCCCCATTCCCACCTCCTCCAGGGCAAAGCCTCCCCGGCGGACTGAGATCAACCTGGTAGACTCAGTCCAGGTAGGTCCAGTCCCCTCCTCCCAGGCTGAGCCAAGCGATCCTGCATAGGATCTCTGGGAGTCCAATTAGTGAGAATGAGGAGGGTTTATATGAGTGAGAATTGTTGAGACCAAGGTTGGATAAAGCACAGGGACAAATAGCCAAACGAACGGAAACACATGAACTATGAACCAATGGCTGAGGGGTCACCAACTGGACTGTATGTATATTTTTACTCTTGTTTCAGATATTATGTTTATACAGCTCATTTTAAAATATAATATATAATTAAGAAATACAGATTAATAGTCATCTATAATAGCAAACTTATAGGTCACGTTAGGTATGTTTTCAAGGTCATATAAAGATATATTTCAAATAGATAGGCAATCTTCAAACACTTTAAAGATCTACAGAATATGGCATTTAAAATGTTTTAAGAACTTAGACTTTTCTTGACAATGAGACATGTCTCCTCCTGGCAGCGCCAATTACTTCAAAGAGGATAATGGGCATTGAAGAAACTCGATATGGAGTTTGTTTTCTTTATGGCAAAAGTTAGCCATGTGGGCAAAGAAACTGACCTTGCCTCAATTGCTGACAGTTACTCTCCAAACTAGACCAGTAGGACACAAGAAAGGTGACTGTTGAACTTTGCCAAAACAAGGTTGGACAGTCTTTCAAAATTCCCTGCTTCACAGGAAAGTCTGCCATATATTATAGGCCTTTAGGCCAAAGTTGGATGGCCCAACATTGCAGAGAAACTTTGGGTGACTATCCAGGAATCTTGAGATCCCTGTCATTAGGTAACATTTCACCTTTCTGAGGTCTTTGATGGAGTTGAAGACCAGATAGTTATAATTATAGTTTTCCTTAGTTATGATAAAAGATAAATTAGATACAAAACTTTAGACTCACCAAGATAAGTTAGATAATTAAATATTTTCTCTAATTTTGCCAAATATAAATGTTACTGTAATTCTTACTTAATAACTATTTTTGTTGTACATAGTTTTACTATATTGAGGTTAAAACCTTTTTTAATTAGACAAAAAGGGGGAAATGCTGTAGAATAATCCTTTTCTACACTATGAATATGTATTACTCTCTTTGGTTACTAAAAAGCTGACAGGCCAGTAGCTGGGCAGGAAGTTAGGCAGGAAAGCCAAACTGAGAATGATGGGAAGGAGAAGGGTGGAGTCAGGAGTCACCAGACAGATGCAGAGGAAGCAAAATGAGAATGTCATATTGAGAAAAGGTACTAAACCATGTGGCTAAACATTGATAAGAATTGTGGGTTAATTTAAGTGTAAGAGCTAGTTAGTAATAAACCTGAACTACCGGCCAAGCATTTATAAGTAATATTTAGCCTCTGAGTCATTTATATGGAAAGCAGCTGCTAGGTATTTGGAAGTTGCTGGTGGGACAGAAAAACTACCATTTTCATCCATCTATATCATAACACACATTGTGAAATATATTTAAGAAAGAAGTAAATTCAAATGAAAGTCATTATAATTAAAGAATTCTATCTACAAACTCCGCTTTCAGTGGTTATCATACTGTCAAAAAGATAAACATGACCTGGTAAAATTAATGTTCAAGGGAAAATCTAACCCAAGTCAGGTAATGGAAAACATTAATTTGTCTTTATAATACCACATTCCATGTTTAAAAATTACATTCTAAAAGATCTTCAACATCATTACTTGAAAATTGATTAAAACAGCTAATACAAATAATTATTTTTATATGGGAAAGCAAATGGACCTATAAAATAGCTTTTGACCAAATGACCTACACAATTGTTAGAGAACTTTTAGATTGTGAAAGAAATGGGAACATAAAATCCATTAAGAAAACAATTAAGCTCTGGAGCATAAAAGCAATTATAGAATATATCTTACTTCTGATTAAAGCAGGACTATTAAGGATTAGATAATCATGTTTTGGCAGCCATTATACTACAATTGATTCCAAAAGAGTCATTAACAGATACTAAAATTAGTGGATGAAGGTCTGATGAATAAAAGGGTATTTATATCTTAGTTTCAAATTATCTCTTATTATATACTTAGTTAGGAAAGGAATATAGCTCAATTTGGAGACAATGACTGTGTCATTCAATGTTCCAAAGCTGTAACAAAATACCAGAGGTATATCAACCTTATTGGGGAAGGTCTATTTTGCTTAAAATTTTAGAGTATTCATTCCTTGTTTACTTGGCTACTTTTCACCCTATGATCTATATATTATGGTGGAAAGGCATGATAAAGGAAGCAAGCATTTCATCTCATGCCAGCAAACTTACACAAGCAAATCAAGAAGTCCTGAGGAACATTTTAGACTATAGTAGGTCAAAAAGACATTTAACTGACAGCAATGCAGGGCCAGGAGTTTATTTGAAATTACTGAGAAATATGAAAATATTTGAGTGTCTGTGGGCTAGGTAACAATCTCAATATTGAATTACCAATCTAGATAATTATAATTAGTTGGTTAATAAGATAATGTTTTACTTTTATAAAATATTTACTGAAATACTTAATAGCAAAGCAACACACAGTATGCCATTTAATTTCTAAAAAATGCAGCTTCTCAGTAAGGGGTAGAGTCTGGAGATCACCTCCCCAGTATGCTGGGGTTGGGTTGGATCAATCTTGTGCAGGCTTCATGCAGGTAAGTACAGCTCCTTTGAGATTTTTTAGTGCTGTAGCCTCTCGAGTCCAGACATTTGCCATTTCACATAACTTCTCACGGTCATCTGGCACTTACATTCCTTTCACTTCCATTTCCATAATGCTCCTTGTGCCTTGGAGGATTGGGATTCGGGGTGAGCACTAGGCTCTTCTTCTTGTCACTTGGACCCATTGTGTACTTCAGCATTGACTACAGGCCACTGCACAAAGAAACTTCTCTGACCACGGCTGAGAACAGCCCGACAGCCTATAACCTCCTCAACTGTCCTAGCTAGGTTTCTATTGTTTCTGTGATGAAACACCACGACCAAAGGCAAGTTGGGGGAGGAAAGGGTTTATTCGGGTAACACTTTCACATTATGGCCCATCACTGAAGGAAGTCAGGATAGAAACTCAAATAAGGGAGAAAACTGGAGGCAGGAACTGATGCAGAGGCCACAGAGAAGTTCAGTTTACTGCCTTGCTCCTCATGACTTGCTCAATCTGCTTTCTTACAGAAGTCACGACCAAAACCAGCCCAGAGATGGTCTCACCCACAATGACCTGGTCCTCCACCACCAATCACTAATTAGGAAAATGCCCTACAGCCAGATCTTTAGGAGGCATTTTCTCAGTTGATGTTCCCTCCTTTCAGATAACTCTAGCTTGTGGCAAGTTGGCATAAAAGTAGCCAGCACACCAACCTTGGACTTTTGGCAAATATTATAGTATCATGCATGAAATGCTCTCCTCTAGAACAGGCTTTAAATCCAACCCAAATGCAGTTAGTTACTCCATTAACAGTCATTCTACTCCTGCACCAATGGGCACATCTGGCCTGGTAGATCAGTATTGTAGCATGTAGGAGACACTGCTTGATGAGGTTATTGGTATCTTTTCTTCCCAGCAGCCTGCCTAGCACTTTCTGGCACTATGAAAGCTATGAGCAGTTGATAGTTGCTGGGGGAGGGAAAGGTCAATCTTTTTTGAAGGCATGACCACTGGTAGATTTCTTATACTCCCAGCAGATGGCTCCACAGCCAAACACATAATGGAAGCACTAATTGATCTTCGTGAGTTAGCAAAAACAAAATAGAACAGTAATAAAAATTTTAAAAGAAAAATATGGCATTGGAAGGGACCATTTTGGAAGAGATTGGGGAAGTAGAGGGGAGAAAATGGCCATGAACATGATTGCCTTTCGTTGTTACATGTGTGAAATTCTCCAGGAAAGTTGTTGGTCTTTGGTCTGAATTCTGACCTTTGATTAACTAACTGATCTATACAAGATATTCATATAGCTTTTTTAGGTCAAGATTTTGCTTTTACCTCAACTTTTGCTTTAATGATGCACTCTGAAATTAGTCCACGGTCTGCTCACGAAGCTTCCTGGATTGCACAATTTACCTCCATTTTATGTAGTCATATTGTGGCTGGCAAGTCACCATATGCTTATACTGTATGACATATTTCTATGAAAATTCATGTTTTTTCAGTTCTAAGCACATCACTAGTTTTGATTCCACCCTGGGAGACTTCATAAGCACAGAGAAGAGCTCAAAGTAGTCTTATTTTGCTCCCGATACCCACAGGTTTCCCACTTTAGGCCTCAAGGCAGTTTGAAAACTTTTACCTGTTACCTGTGTCTTCTCTTTGCCTTACAGTAAAGTGCGCTCTCTTCCCTGTTATTTCTGTGGTCATTCTCCCCACTAACCTGGCTACGGAGTGGAATGTACAGTCTCTGCTGCCCTTACCTTCAATAAAAACAAGTACGCTGACCACTTAGTATTAAGGAATTTACTGCTGACTCATAGAATGTTTAGACCTTTCCTTTACAATGAGAAGGAATTAGTGGGATTATTCTGAGCACCAGGTAGATAAGGAGGGGTGAGGATGGTGACGCGACGTGGTTACACGGGAGACCAACGGGATGTAAAGTGTGACAGTTGAGATCATTTCCATAATATCCACATGAAAATCATTAGGCGACATTTGTAGTTTTTGTATCATGTTTTCACAGTGATGTTCCAGAAGCCTCACCATACAGGACACCAGAGCAAGATTAATGCAAAGCATTCAGTCTAAAGTTCAGAATCCACTAGTCATGTTCTGTTTAGCTATTCATTGGAGAAATTTCATAATATCAAGTAATTTTTTCTAATTATTTTGCTAAATATAAATATTTAATAAAAAAAACTTTACCTTATTTATTTTTAAGTAATTTGTTGGTATTGTTATCAGATAAAATTATAGGTATTTTTAAATTTTCAGGTTTAATTCATCATAAATATGAGACATAAACAAACTTTCGGGGTTCCCTGAGAATTTTTAAGAATAAAAGACCAAGGTCATATGTTTCTGCTTTCAACAGATACCTGAGTTAAGGAAATCATACAGCTGTATTGTGAACAAATAAAGCTTGTTTTCAGAGATTTCAAATTTGTTTTATGTAAACACACATATAAATGTGTATACACAGATACACATTTACAAGTGTGCATGTATGTTATTCTTATACACAAACATTCATGCATGTACATATAAGTAACATATACATCATGGATATGTTTTATACATGAATACAACATTGGAGACATCTTAGACTCTTCATATTTTCAGGTTTAATATGCTGGTCCTCAGGATTATGGAATCAGACTGAGTGTGTTATTACAAATAGTGGCAATGAAGATGATGAAATGATGTATAAGGACCATGGCCATCACTGTTTCCAGAAGCCATTAGAGAGAAAAACATCAGGCCAGAAAGCAAGGTTCTGAACACAGTAGGGAGTTGAGCAGTGGATTGGCATATGAAAACAGATTATCATATCAAAAGGACGGAGGCTTAAAAACAAAAAGCTGTTGTTTCTGCTCACATCCCTTTATCCTCAAGGAGAACACGTGCTCCTAAGGGCTTTGGATACTAGTACGCCCTCTGGTCCTGCGTTCTAAGTCTCCCAGGGTTAGAATGGGAAAGCAGAGCAAAGATAAAACAAGAAACCCCAACAGTATGGAAGATTGTAGCTATAGGAGCACAAGGTCTGTGGTTATGTGCTGGGAGCAGAGGGATCCGTAATACACTTTCTATTGACATGAAATAAAGTATACTTGCATTTTAAAATGCTATTTTGTGTTTCTCTTGCTCTGTCAGTTAATTAAAACATTTGGAAAATAATGATACTTTGTTTGACCAGACACTGATTTTTTTTTTCCTATGGGGGCATCCAGATTTCTCCAATGCTTTTCCATTTCTAACACTCCACACATTGATTCTATTAGAAAGCTTACCACACTGTGTTAGAGTTCTTTTTCAGTGTTTCCATTAGGCTGTGACATTCTTGAACCTAGAAAAATTGGTCTTTCTGAGTTTATTATCTCAGAACCAAGCACAGGCCTATATCGCAGTCATTAGTCAAGAGGTCGGGAAAACCAAGAATGAGTAAGTAAACATGACAGTATAAGGTGAAAGTCGATTACAACCAGTGCATTTTGTGATGTCTCCAAAATAAGCAAGAGGTCACTCTAGTTTTCCCCAGAGTGGTTTTCATTATAAATATATAATTTTATAAATTAGATCTTCCAGATCTTTAAAAGTTAATCTACCAATTTTTTTTTTTTTTTCAGTGAGTAGAGAGTCTAAAGGGAGAGGTGTACTGGTCAGTGTTCTATTGCTGTGAAGAGACAACATGGCCACAGCAACTCTTATAAAGGAAACATTTAATTGGGGCTTGCTTACAGTTTCAGAGGTTTAGTTCATTCATCATCATGGTGGGGAGCAAGGTGGCATGTTGGCAGATGTGGTGTTGAAGAAGTCGTGGAGAGTTCTATATCCAGATCCCCAGCAGCAGGAAGAGAGAAAGAGCTGAGAGTTCTGTATCTAGATCCCCAGGGGGCAGGAAGAGTGAGACATTGGGCTGGGTTTCAGTTTTTTAAAACCCCAAAGTCAATCTCCAATGACACACTTCCTCTGAACAAGGTTATACCTACTCTGCAACAAAGTCACACCTCCTGTAATAAGGACACACCTCCTAACCCTTCTCAAGTAGTGCCACTCCCTGGTAATTAAGCATTCAAATATACGAACTGATGGCAGCCATTTTTATTCAAACCACCACAAGATGGAAATAATTTTTACAAAGTAGCAATTTACTCATGGAAAAATATCAAGATTAGGAATTTCTGAGTACCCATTAGGAAAATCCCTAATATTGCAAAAATAAATTTAACTTAGCCTTTCGTTGGTACTTGGAATTTGAATGGCAACGAAACACATATTTTATATTTAGTGTGAAGTTCTTCCCAATTACATCAAGTTCTTTTGTTATAGCAGGTCTCTGGGGGGAAGTCTGATGCATCCTTTAGTACGAGGTGCTGCAAGGGTGGAATGTGAAGAGACTGAAAATTCACCTGACCTGGATATTCTGTACCCATTACTACAGCTTTGGCAGACAGAATAACATCTCACCAGAGTAATCCTGCCTATTTGTCTGGCCATCCATAGCAAAGGAGTGGCATGGGAGAGAATTAAAACAGCTAGATAAGCGAACCATAGGACTCAGGAACAACCTGTTTTTCACACGGCACAAGGCAAGATTGAAAGGATAATCGGCGCTGGGTGCAGCGTGGAAAGATCATGGTCATGACAGAACCCAGTGTTAGTTTTTAGAGCTTTATTAGGAGGGGAAGGGGGCAAGGAGAAAGAGGAGAACCAGGCCCGGAGAGACAAAGATGATAGGAGCAGAGCAGAGAGAGCAGAGAGCAAGAGAGTAAGTACGTGGGGTCTGCATCCGGCTTTTAAGGCGCAGATGACGTGACTATGCCGGGCATACGTAGTCGCTAGCGCCTCCTGATGATTTGCAAGACCCCGAGCTGCACATGTGCAGGAGTGAGGGCAGCATCCTAACAAAGATGACCTCTTGAAAGAGGAGCGTTAATGCCTGGACTTCCCTAGATTAATTCTATTGGTTTTAATAACTACTCCATGATTTTAAGGTTGGAAAAATCAACAATTTATAACTATATGAATAAGCAAGCAGATGAAATGAATGGGTTGAATGGGGAGAACGGCTGGCAGAATTACCCTTTCCCAAACATTCATAACAGAAATCAACCTCTGTGCTAACTCTTCGATGGAGGCAATAGTGCCTTCTAGTGGCAATCTAGAACTGTTTCACATTTTTTAAAACATTAGGAAAGCTAGAATTGTCCTAATTAATTAGCATAGAAATAACAGGTCCCCCACCTCCCCGCCACCCCAAAACCAGACATGATTTTCTTTATCTTTCGAGAAGGGAGTCTAAGTCTCTCTAATTTTGTGGGATAATTTCTGCAAGGGAATCTAACAGTTGTTTTAGTACCTCTATGTCCTCATCAACTTGTCTACTTAGTTTGGAAAGATCAGAAGAGGCATATTTAGTCAAACCATTGGCACATGTCCACCAAGCAGTCTCTGGGACTTGGTAATATTACTGTTATCCAAATGAATTAACTCATAAGGCAAAATTAAGGCAGAATAGCAGTCATCGGACTAAAGGGAAATGTCTAGGTTAAAGGTTTTAGATATTAGACAAGTTTTAGCCCTTGTAAGACCTCTAACATTAATTTGGACTGCCCCCAGTCACACTGAGCTTTGTCAGTCAATTGTCTGGTTAGTTCCTATCCCTCTGTAGTATGGGGGCCAGATGTCTAAGCATAACCAGCAATCCTGGCTGATTTTTGGCTGGGAATGATTAACTCTATCCTCAGGGTCCTTTCCTGGGGCACAGAGTCTGATTTCCGCAGGTTTTTCCAGTTTCTCCAAGGCCAGAATTTTTTTAAAGAAATTTCTTAGGCAGTCTCAGTTTTACACAGTTTTTATAATGCAAATTATTCCTTTGTTTCTGGCAACTAAAGGGGCCAGCCACAGGGTACAAGGCATAGAATTGTAAACTTTGTATTTTTATCTCAAAAGATAAATTTCCATACCTGAAAAAAAAAACCACACAACCAGACATTTAAAGTGGGCATCAGTAAGTAAAGGCCAAGATGGAATGTGGGTTGCTGGTTTGCAGTCAGATTAGTGAATACCTTTCCTGTATCTGTCTTCCTCAGTTTCCAGTCCAGGCCTGAGGGCAGTAAGGGATTGGACCATGACCCTGTATTCAGACCAAACATAAGACTTTGGAGAAGGTAGAGGGGCTGGAGTGGAAGGGCTCCAGGGCTCAGAGAAACCTTCATTTCAATGGGTCAGTAGTCCAGAGACAGTCTGTTTGGCAGCAGCATCTGTGGCTTCCACTTTCTTGACCTGGGTGTGTTGGATCCATGGTGTAATGGTAGCTATCTTCACACCGGAGCAGTGGAAAGACTTACAGGGTCCTTTTCATGTTTGTTTCAGCACCCCTTTGGCTATTCACTTAATCTCAATGGTATCACTGGACTCAAACAGGGAGAAACTGAATTGAGGTCAGCTAGGTCTCTCAGATAGTTCAATGAACAGGCTGCATGGAGAATTGGGAGACCTGGAGTGACTTGATAAACTGCTGATTTCTGAGCCTGGGGAGCAGTTGGGGAGGTCTTTTAAACATAACCTCATGGAATGGGGAGTAAATCCCTCCCTATATGGAGTGCATTGGGCAAAGCAAAGCAAAAGAAGGAGGCCTATCCATCCTTTGCTGGACTCTAATGAGAGTTTTGTTAAGGTTTTTGTTTGTTTTCTTGCTTTGTTTGTTTTATATGCCCAGAACTCTGAGTTCTATCTGCATATTGAATTTTTCAGTCTATGCCTAAAGCTTTAGCTATCAACTGAGAGGTTTGGGCTATGAAAGCCAGGCCATCATCAGACTCCATTGCTAGGGAGAGGTCAAATCAGTTCCTGGAGGAGCATTTTAACTTCTATATGAACAGATTCAGTCTGGGTGGGGAATGCTTCTACCACCCAGAAAAGCTATCTATAAAATCTAGCAAGAGGCCAGATCTTGTTGAAATCAGTTTTCCCAGAGTTCACCAGGGTGTTGGTCTCTCATTTGGACCCATTCCAGAGTAAAAGCTCTATGTTTTGGATTCACTTGAGCACAAATTTGGCACTTGGCTAAGCTGTCTAGTCTAGGTATAACATACCTTGGTCTTAGCAAGTCAGATAGTTTTGAGGATCCCAGATGAGTAGCCTGATGAGGGTTAGTTACCGGAGTCCTGCCAATTGTTTCTGGAAGAATGATCTTTCCCTCTGTTGTCCTCAGTCAACCTGTGGGTTTGAGCTGCCCATTTCTTCTTTATCATGGAGTATGAGGCAGCATCCTGTCATGGCATGTCATCAGAGTATCAATAGACCCCACTTGTCTCAGGGCTGTTTGTTAGGCGTCCAAGTCAGAAGCCCATCAGTGAAGGACAGCAATTTGTAGGGAAAACCAAACAGACTCAAAGAGGGCCAAGATTTTGTTAATGTTCTTTTTTTTCCCCAGTAATGAGAAGCCCTTTTGTTCTATAGATCATAGAGTGGGCATGGCCAGTAGTAAAAGCATACTGACTGACAGTCCCTGTAAACATTGGTGGACTTTCCTTTTCCCCATCTTAGAACCTGGGTCAGATCAATCAGTTCTTCTCTCTAGGCTGAGATACCTGGCTTGGGCCCACATTGTTTCCATTGAAGTTAGTACTGCGGCTCCCATATACCTAGTTTTATCTTTGATCTCATGACACTCATTGATGAGCACCTGAGTCATCAGGCAAGAGGGTATCTAAATGGATGTCGGTGGGTTTCTCAACCTGGACTTGAGGGTGGGCTAGGAGTAGGGCCTGGTACTGGGTCCCAGAGTCATTAGACAGCCAACAAGTGGTGCTCCTTGGAGGATGGCCTCCCTCGTGTCATGGGATGCTGTGAATATAAGATCTTGACCCAGTGTTAATGTGCTTGCTTTTTTCATTGAACTAGCAGTAGCTGTCACAGCTCTTAGACAGGTAGGCCATCCTAAGGCTACAGGGTCCAATCGTTTAGACAGGTATGACACAGGGCATTTCTGTGGACCTAAAGTTTGGGTTGAAAACCCTTTTGTGCTGTCTTTTGTTTAGTCTCAGTCCAGATTAGGGGTTCAGTGCCCCACTCTGTGATGATGGATAGACGCCTTGCTATTTCCACAAACTCTAGTATCCAGAGGCATCCAATACCTAGCTGCACTTAGAAACTCTTAAACGTGTCTCAGTCTTTGGAGTTGGGATCTGAAGGATGGCAGCAATCCTACCCTGAGACAGGCTCCTTTTGCCTCTCTTCAACTGGTAGTTAAGATAGGTAGCCTCTGATGTAAAAAGTTGGGTTTATTTTTGCATCTATTTTATATCGTGACCACAGCCTCCCCCACTCCTTACTCCCCTCCCAGTCCCTTTCCTCCATCCATCACCCCCCCCCCCACCTTCCAATCCCCTTCTCTTCTGTCTTCATCCAGAAAAAGGCAGGTCTCCCATGAGTATCAACAAAACACAGCATATCAAGTTTCAGTAAGACTAAGCACCTCCCTATGTATTAAGACTGGGCAAGGTGACACAGTGTGAGGAATAGGGTCCCAAAAGCCAGTAATAGAGTCAGAAACAGCCCCTGTTCCCTCTGTTAGAAGGCCCATAAGAGGACCAAGCCACACAACTGTAACCTATAGGCAGAGTGCCTAGGTCAGTCCCATGCAGGCTCCCTGGATTTTCAGTTCAGTCTCTGTGAGCCCCTATGGGTCCAAGTTAGTTGACTGTGTGAGCCTTCCCATGGTGTCCTTGACCTCTCTGGCTCCTACACTGCTTTCTCCTCCTCCTCCTCCTCAAGATTCCCAAATTCTACCTAATGTTTGGCTGTGGATCTCTGCATCTGCCTCCATCAGTTGCCGGATGATGCTTCTCTGATGACAGTTGGGCCAGGTACCAATCTGGTCACAGGAGATGGCCAGTTCAAGATATGTATCCACTATTGCTAGGAGCCTAAACTAGGGTCCGTCCCATAGTCTCCTGGTAGATTCACCTGCCCAACCCCAAAATGCCCTCACCAGCAGTCCCTCTGAGCAATGCCCTTTCTGTGCCCCCCAACCTGATTGCTCATGTTCCCATCCCCACCTGCCCGCAGTCCTCTCATGAAATCTCTTCTATTTCCCCTTCCCAGGAAGATCTGGGTGTTCCTCCATGAACTTTCTTTGTTACCTAGTCTCTCTGGGTCTGTGGATTGTAGTACAGTTGCCCTTTATTTTACTGCTAATATTCACTTATGAGTGAGTACATATTATGTTTGTCTTTCTGGGTCTGTGTTACCTCACTCAAGATGATTTTTTTTCTGGTTCCATCCATTTGGCTTCAAATTTCCTGGTGCCTTATTTTTAACAGCTAAGTGATATTGCATTGTGTAAATGTACCACATTTTCTTTATCCATTCCTTGGTAGAGGGATATCTAGGTTGTTTCTAGGTTCTGGCTATTATACATAAAGCTGCTATGAACATAGTTGGGCAAGTGTCCTTGAGGTATAATTGAGCATCCTTGGGTGCTGTGGGATGGTCTGTATGTCAAATGTGTTGCTGATTGGTCAATGAATAAATCACTGATTGGTCAGTGGCCAGGCAGGAAGTGTAGGCGGGACAAGGAGGAGAATAGAGCTGGGAAGTGGAAGGCTGAGGGGGAGACACTGCCAGCCGCCATCAGGACAAGGAAGATGTAAAGTACCGGTAAGCCACAAGCCACGTGGCAAAGTATAGATTAATAGAAATGGATTAATTTAAGCTGTAAGAACAGTTAGCAAGAAGCCTGCCACGGCCATACAGTTTGTAACCAATATAAGTGTCTGTGTTTACTTGATCGGGTTTGAGCGGCTTGGGACTGGCGGGTGAGAGAGATTTGTCCTGACTGTGGGCCAGGCAGGAAAACTCCAGCTACAAATGGCGCCCAACGTGGGGCACGAACCCACGACCCTGAGATTAAGAGTCTCATGCTCTACCGACTGAGCTAGCCGGGCTAGGTACCCGCTAGCCGGGGAAGAGGCTGAGGGTGGGAGCCACCCAGGCCTTTGGAATTTGCCCCACGTGAGCGCCAGAAGCCAGCGGATGACACACACCCCGAGCCATATACTACATATACATTACAACCAATTTCCACAAGGGACTTTAAAAATATAAAGGAAGCAGTAGTTACATATGGGATACACTCCACGTACGTAAAACAGATGTTAAATTCGTGGTCTACCTCACATAGAATCATCCCAGATGACTGGCATCAGTTAATTTCAGCTGTTCTAGAATATAGCCAGCAGCCACAGCACCAGCGCCGTTTCAGGCTTAGAAGGCTGCAGTTCAAAGCAATAGGCTCAAGCTAATATAAAAAAATAAGCCACGTAAAGATGGCTACCACACAAAGAATCTGGATTATGTTCTCTTTGATATTCGTAACTAAAGAAAAACATTTGATTACAAAAGCTGTTGAGTTATGCCAAAATGTATATTTTAAAGGTACCTTGACTTCAAAATTTGGATATAAGGATATGTTGCTTTGGAAAGGAGATTCTGCTTTTGTTTCCACAGAAAGCCACAGGCTATGGATTTGTTCCAGATTAAGACACATCAGGTTTGACCAGCCAAGACCACCTGAAAGGTCTCCGATGACACCATGGCACAGATGATCCAACATCCAGAACCGTTTCAAGGCAACTGGCTCAGACGATATACCCTCATGGACTACTCCATAACCCTAAAATTTTCTGTTTCCCCAGAAGATACAGCGCCCCCCTCCAGCAGGAAGTAGTAAGAGAAGCTACGCCCAAATTCCTGACTTTGGAGATGTGTAAAGGTTAAAACCTTCCTTTTTAAGAAAAGAAAAGGGGAGGTGCTGTGGGATGGTCTGTATGTCAAATGTGTTGCTGATTGGTCAATGAATAAATCACTGATTGGTCAGTGGCCAGGCAGGAAGTGTAGGCGGGACAAGGAGGAGAATAGAGCTGGGAAGTGGAAGGCTGAGGGGGAGACACTGCCAGCCGCCATCAGGACAAGGAAGATGTAAAGTACCGGTAAGCCACAAGCCACGTGGCAAAGTATAGATTAATAGAAATGGATTAATTTAAGCTGTAAGAACAGTTAGCAAGAAGCCTGCCACGGCCATACAGTTTGTAACCAATATAAGTGTCTGTGTTTACTTGATCGGGTTTGAGCGGCTTGGGACTGGCGGGTGAGAGAGATTTGTCCTGACTGTGGGCCAGGCAGGAAAACTCCAGCTACACTTGGGTATATGCTCAAGAGCAGTATACCTGGATCTTGTGGTAGGTGGATTCCCAGTTTTCTGAGGAATTGCCACACTGACTTCCAAAGTGGCTGCACAAGTTTGCACTCCCACCAGCAATGGAAGAGTTTTCCCCTTGTTCCACATCCTCTCCAACACGAGCTGTCACTTGTTTGATTGATCTTAGACATTCTGACAGGTGTAAGAAGGACTCTCGGAGTCACTTTGATTTGCATTTCCCTGATAGCTAAGGATGTTGAACATCTCCTTAAGTGTTCCTCAGCCATTTGAGATTCTTCTGTTGAGAATTCTCTGTTTAGATCTGCACCCCATTTTTAAACTAGATTATTTGATTTGTTGATATCTAGTTTCTTGAGTTCCTTATACATTTTGGAAATCAGCCCTCTGTTGGGTGTCAGGTTGGTGAAGACCTTTTCCCATTCTAAAAAGTTGAGCTTTCTTAGCCAACATTTTATAACCCAAGATCCGTAACTATTGTAGCAGTTCTTTAGTGGCCTTTTCATAATCTAATTTTCCTAGAAAACCTCTGATATAAGGGCCACAGGCCAGCACTTAGTGCCCCATCAAACAGAGCTGGTGAATTTAAAAATCTCTGGGGCAATCTTGTCCATGTCAGTTGCCTGCTGTTACCTCCAACTAGGTCTGTCCATTTCAAAGCAAAGATGGGTTGACTCATCTCTGCAGACTAGAAGGCTGAAAGATAATCTTTCAGTTCTAAGACAGTGTCCAACTGTTTCTTTGGAAGAATCAGACTCATGAGAACCAGAGGTCCCAGCTTTCTTCACAGGTAGGAGAGGTGTATTCCAGGGAGACTGGCAGGGCACCAGGATGCCTGTCGCCTCAAGCCAGACAATATGGACTACAATTTCCCCCTTTTGTTTCCAGGATCATTGGGTATTGTTTAATCTGGACAAGGGTAGCTGAACGGGTTAGTTGAACATTTATAGGAGCTGGGTATTGGCCAGTCTTGGGGGTTTGGTTTCTTCTGTCAGAGGGTAAGACACCAAAATTTTCTGGGTATCTGTAAGTCCAATTGTATCTCATCATTAGAGAAGGTGACAGTGGCTTTCAGTTTATTGGGACAAGAAAATCAGTTCTGTGTTGTTAAATACTTTTTAAGCTATCTCCAGCAACCAGGACTTAAATGTTTAATTTTTTTTTTTTACTTTCATAACTCATGTTTTTATATTTGGTGCTGACTGGGTGACAAAAGATATCCTTTTTAAAAATTTATTCTTTACTCATACACTACATCCTGACCATAGTTTCCCCTCCCTCCACTCCTCCCAGTTCCCTACCACCACACACACACAGCTACCCTCCCCCCAGATCAACTTCTCCTCCATTTTCCTTCAGAAAAGACCAGGCCTCCCATGGATATCAAACCAAATGTGGTGTTAACAAGTTACAATAAGACTAGACACAAACCTCCATATCAAGGCTGGAGTAGGAAGCCCAGTAGGAGGAAAAGGGTCCCAAGAGCAGGCAAAAGAGCAGAGGACATCTTTTTAGCAGTTCTCTTTATTCTTTTTACAAAAGATCTAGTGAAAATTGTTTGAAGTCTTCTTGGTCAGTGTTGGATAGAAGGAAAATCAGTTTTGTCCAGGCTGAGTTGCTTGGCATTGATAGCCTGGACCAGCCCAAGGGTGATTTTTCTTCTTTTATTTTTTTCTTTTCTTTTCTTTATTATTATTATCATCATCATCATCATCATCATCATTATTATTACTATTTAGTTTGGTTTGGTTTTTCGAGACAGGGTTTCTCTGTGTATATCTGTGTGTACCCTGAGTGCCCAGGAACTCACTTCATAGACCAGGCTGGCCTTGAACTCACAGATACCCACCTTCCTCTGCCTCCTGGGTGCTGAGATTAAAGTTCTATACTACCACCTCTTGGCTTAAGTTCTTTTCTTCTCAGAGAATGGTGGGTTTTGAGTTTTCCAATTATACAGATCATTGGTTAATAAGAAGACATAAACCATGAAAGAGAAAGGAATGGAACTTTCTTTTTCTTCAGGGGTAGCAAAGGGGAACTTTACCCCTTTGCTGGGGCTGCTTAGAGCAGGCACAGAGCAGAGGGAATTCCACCTAGGGGAACAATTTCCACCTGCCTGTATGCATTCCACTTAGATGGCAGGCAGCCCTGAATGAGAAGCCCACCTCCTCCCCACCTTCACACAGGGACCAACGCTGACTGTGAGCAGGACTCAAATAACGAAATAAGCAAGTGTTCCCTGCTCCCAGAGTGGGACAGGTAGAGGGTTTTGGGGTTTCTCTAGGTGACCTGGCAGAGCCAAAAGGATTCAGGTTTCCAACAGGAGGGTACACAGATCTTAAGCTGGGCAGAGGGAGGGCCTCGTGCCAGAGAAAGCCACTAGTCAGTACAGGGACACAAAACTGACAGAAATACATAGAAAGGCACATAGACAGACAGACAGACAGACACAGAGACAGACAGTGATAGCCACCAGGGTGGCCACCTCACATTCACAGACCTTAAGAGACAGAGGGATCCAGTAACGTCTCACATGGATCCTGCACTGGATCAGCAGCCATGTCTGATTTCTCCTATGTGCCCAAACAGAAGGTGCCTTAACCAGACTTGCCTCAGGAGGTGACAGACGAGGCAACTTCCTAATTTGTTTCCTTTTTAAGGTGGAGGTGTCAGACCCTTCTGAAGCATCAGGCAGCAATTCAAATGGAGTTCTGGGGAACTAAAATATCTCAGGTTACACAACCCCTAAAAGTCCCTTGACCACTGCACTCTCCCTCACTCCACGGGACTCTGAGACCCCTGGTGTCTCAGGGTCTGCTCTATGGGATCTCAGTGTAACCTCCAGAAATGTTGTGAGGTACTTGCCAGAGAAGACTGCTCTGACATGGGTACAAGCCAATAGAAAGTCTTTATTAGCTGGCTATCGACTACACTTGCTGTTCAGAATCCCAGTGTCCTGGCTTGGCATACTTCAGTTAATAAGAATAATCAGTCAGAAAGCAGAAATACAGAAGCCAAAAAGCAAGGTTAGTACATTTAGAGACTTTCCCATAACCATGGACTTTGATGGATTGAGTCTTTTGTTTTCATTTTTGGTAGGTGGTACTATCTACATGCTGAGATTTACAACCTGAATGGCTCTTCCATCATGGAATCAGTTGCACTAAGGCCAGCTAAAGTCTGGGACCCTGTTACAGACAAAAATTCCACAGACACTCACTGGATAAAAGACAATCTGTTTAACAAATGATGTTGGGGAAACTGGATATCTAGTAGAAGAATCAAACTTGATCATTATCTCTTACCTTACACAAAAACAACTCAAAATATCCCCTGACATTCATAGAAGTACAAAAACCAAAAGAGGAAAAAAATCAAGAACTACACCTCAAGGTAGAGGCCCTGGTGAGAATTTAAAATAGGGCTCTAGTTGCTTTGTAAATGAAACTAATGTTTGACAAATGGGTCCTCATGAAGTTAAAAAGTTTCTATGCAGCACAGGGAACTGCTAATCAAGTAAAGAGGTAGCCCTGAGAATGGGAAAGACTATTTGCCTGATATGCATCTGACAGAGAATTAACCTAAAAACCCTAAATATCAAGAAAACAAACCCTTCAATAAAAACAGACTACAGAACTAGCTGGGTGTGGTGGCACACACCTTTAATGCCAGCACTTTGGAGGCGGAGGCAGATGGATCTCTGTGAGTTGAAGGCCAGCCTAGTCTACATAGTGACTTCCAGGACAGCCAGAGCTCAGTAGTGAGACTCTGCCTCAAAAAACAGACAATAACAACAGACTACAGCACTGAATAGAGAATTTTCAAAAGAACCACAAATGAACAATAATTTCTTTAAAGTTTTCAATATCCCAAGCCAGCAGGAAAATGTAAATCCAAACTACTTAGAGATTCCATCTCAACACAGTCAAAATAGTTGTAGTAAAGAAAGTAAGTGACAACAAATGCTGGCGAAGATGTGGGGAAAGAGGAAGCCACAGTCACCGTGGGTGAGAGTACAAACTGGTGCAACCATGGTGGAAATTGGTGTGGAAGTTCCACAAAACTCAGAAGTACTACAGACACCGCTATTTCACACACACACACACACACACACACACACGACTATATCTTACTGCAAATACAAATATCACTATTTCACATTTATATATGTCTATATCTTATTGCAAATATGTATTTGACTCTATCTGACTTCAGAGGTTGATGCATACCCATGTTCATTTCCTCACTCTTAGCTTATAGCTATGAAAGGAATTAGTCTAGTTCACCATCAAAAGATGGACAAACTTATACAATGTATTTTTATTCAGCTGTAGAAAAATATGGAATTATGAAGTTTTCTGAAAAAAAAAAGAAAATATACTGAGGTAGCTCAGAAAGACAAAACATCGTATGTTTTCTCTCAAGTGTGAGATTCCCCACTTTGACTTTTTATATTTGTATTTTTCAGTTGTAATGACTGTCTGTAGAGACTGAAAAGCCAGAAAGGGGTCAAGAGAGATTAATGGAAGGAAGGAAGGATAGTAGAACACCTAAATATAACAGTAGAGGGAGTGACTACTAGAAATCAGACAGTTTAAATAGAAATAGGACTGTAGAAGTGGAAAGCAGAAGAGGGTGGGGTACATTTCATTAAGATAAGAATTTGTGCAAAAACATATGGAACGCTACTCTGTAAGCTATCAACTGACTGTCCAATACTAAATGTGCGGCCCAAAACACACATGCAAGTAACATTATACAGACTGAGAGGGTTGGCTGTATGTATTTTGAAAAATATATACATACGTACACATATACACATATACCTATACATACGTGTGTGTGTGTGTGTGTGTGTGTGTGTGTGTGTGAGAGAGAGAGAGAGAGAGAGAGAGAGAGAGAGAGAGAGAGAGAGAGAGAGAGAGGTGGTATCTGATACCTCCTCTGGTGTTGCTGTTCAGAGAGGCCCCAGAGACCTCAAAAGTGTACATAGTATTGCCATTGCTGTTGACTGTTCACTGAACAAAATGACAAAACTCTCCTGTTGAAGATACCACACACATTGGCTGCAGAACAAAGAAAAAAATCAAACTAGATCGAAACTGGAAGCCGTCTCCCCACTGGCTTGCTTCATAGTGTTGGAAGATGCTATGTAGGCTGCTGGAGAGGAAGCACATCACTGACCTTGACCTGCACTGGAGTGCCCCATGAGGACCCACTTCTCCCCCAAGGAGCTATAGGCAGTTAAAAGTTGCAGAGGGAGCAGGGAGCCGTATTCCTCAGTGGTAGAGCTGCTGATAAGCTGCCAGTTTTGAATAAATAACTCCTCGCTGAAGCTATGCAAGCAACTCTAATTAAACACAATGGGTCACACACAGACAACATAGTTAAAAAGATATGAAAGCGGGGTGGGAAGTTGTTACTGCAGAGAAGGGGCCGTGCAGTAGTGGAAGGGCTAAGCAAGGATAATGAGTAAATATGACCAGTGTACACTGTAAATAAAATTGTAAAACTGCTGAATGAATTGTGGCTTCAAGTTAGGACAGAATGTCCAACAAATTTGAAATGGCCTGAAACACACTTCTGTCATTCTGTACTAAGTAAAGTGGCGTTCTCAGCATTTACCATCACCAAATAAGAATATCATTCAACTGAAAAACTCTCTGTGTCCTGCAGTGTCAAATACTTGGCTGTGATTTAGTTATTTATGTAAAAACTAAATAATCACATCTGTCTCATCAGTATGCAAATTTACTTTAATCTTCAATAAACACTAATATATGTATCCCAAAGAACTGTTTTAAATTGACATCGTTTATGATTTATTATCAAAGTATATATTCATACAATATGAATTTGTGTGGTTTTGAATTTTCCTTTGAACTCTTTATTATATCATTTTGATCCATAAAATACTTAGAAATGTGGAGAGGTTATATTGATTGAATAAAAAAAAACCTCTCAAAAAATAATTTCTGGAGGCAGGTTCTCATGCTGTATCCAAAGCTGTCCAAGAACCTACTATGTAACCCATGCTGGACTCAGATTTGAAACAATCTGCTGCAGTCTCCCAAGTATTGGGATCAGAAATGTGTGAGGCACCACCTTGGCCTACAAACCTCAAAATCTGACTGTGTCTTTCAAGAATTAGTTGGAAAATTCCTTTGCATAATAATAATTAAAAAGTAGGATGCTCTAACAATTAAAGCTTTACACAATACTTACAAATTGGTCATTGTTCTGTTTTGCTTCTCTGTGGTGATAAAACATTGATCAAAGGCAACTTGAGCAATAAAGGGTTTATTTCATCTTATACTTCCAAATGACAGCCTATCTTCCAGCGAAGCCAAGGTGGGAAATGAAGCAGAGACCACGAAGGAACAATCCTTATTGGCTTGCTCAGCTTGCTTTCTTGCATTACTCAGGACCACCTTCCCAGGAATGGCTCTACACACACAGTGAGCTGGGCCCTCCCAATATATAAGTCAAGCAAAAAAAACCCCACAGACATGCCAGTTGTCTAATCTGATGGAGGTAATTTCTCAACTACAGTTCTCTCCTCCCAGATGACTCTAGTTTGTGTCAAGTTGCTAAAAACTAACTAAACCAGTCTCTAAGGACTTTTGTCTCATGATTATTGTCTAATTTTCCACTTTAAATAAAATAAAACATTATTCAATGCAAACTTCAGAAAAGTTAATATAACTATTGATTAATCAAATGTAAAGTTGAACATCTTAATATTCACTTAAGAAAGTAGTTTGAGTGAATGATGAATATTGGATAGGTGTTGAATAATTTGTTTAGTACCTTAATTATTTAAGCCAAACTTTACAACTGGGGAAATGTTTTTAATTTCTAATTCAAGTACTCTGAAAGAAAATTTGAATTAGTTTCTTATTCTATGAGGATAGGGAACATGTAAGCCATTAGTGTAAAGAACACCATGCAAAAAGATAACGCAATTTCTCCTAATTTAACATATTTTGCTGGATGTGGTAGTAGACACAGTAATCATAGCATATGAGTTTGAAGTTTGAAGTAAGCCTGGGCTATTTAAAAAGATCTTGCCTCAAGAAACCACAGCCTGATCTTGCTCCAGACGTCCCTTTTGGAATACTGGTGAGTACCCTTCCTTGCCCCAGACCCCATCCCTGGGCACCAGCCACTCCAGGGAAGACCTGCCCAACTTGGCCCCAGGTTCTGGCCACCGGGCAGGTTCCCTGCTAGCCGCACCGGGAAGGATCCCCTTCTCCAAGACCCCTGGCAGACCCTGCAGTCTCCACGCCCTGCCCCCACGCCCATCCGCCTGAGCCCCAAGCCTCTTCCTGAGACTTAGAGGCCGGCCCCCAGCTCCCATCTTGCTCCGGACGTCCCTTTTACAACACTGGTGAGTGCCCGTCCTTGCCCCAGACCCCATCCCTGGGCACCAGCCACTCCAGGGAAGACCTGCCCAACTCGGCCCCAGGTTCTGGCCACCGGGCAGGTTCCCTGCTAGCCCCACCGGGAAGGATCCCCTTCTCCAAGACCCCTGGCAGACCCTGCAGTCTCCACGCCCTGCCACCACGCCCATCCGCCTGAGCCCCAAGCCTCTTCCTGAGACTTAGAGGCCGGCCCCCAGCTCCCATCTTGCTCCGGACTTCCCTTTTGGAACACTGACTTCCCTTTTGGAACACTGGTCTGTCTGAACCAAGTGTGCGGATAAGGCCAAGAACGAACCACAAGGAGATGGGCAGACGTCAAGGCAGAAACATATACAACAAAATGAATAGCAATACAGCATCACCAGGCCCTAGCCCTCCTCCAACACCTAGACCTGAACATCAGAAATTGGAAGAAGCAGAAGAAAACAGCCTTATGAATGACATCATGAAGAAGCTAGAGGCTTGCGTAGAGGAAAAGACAAAAAAATGTGAAGAACGCTGTAAACAACTAGAGGAAAGGGCAAACAAATTAGAAGAAATCAATAAAGTCCTGGAAGAAAACAATAAAATACTGAGAGAAAATCAAGAAAAATCAATGAAACAAATGAAGGAAACAGTCCAAGACCTGAAAAGGGAAATAGAAAAAATGAAGAAGACACAAACAGAGGGAATGCTGGAAATAGAAAATCTGAGAAAACGATTGGGAACTTCAGATGCAAGTATAATCAACAGAATGCAAGAGATGGAAGAGAGGATCTCTAGCGTTGAAGATACAGTAGAAGAA
Organism: Peromyscus californicus insignis; assembly: GCF_007827085.1. Lineage (NCBI taxonomy): Eukaryota > Metazoa > Chordata > Mammalia > Rodentia > Cricetidae > Peromyscus > Peromyscus californicus. The sequence continues at coordinate 45,206,023 of NW_026294534.1, read as the reverse complement.
ATACATTCATCAGTCAAAGAAAACACTAAAACCAACAAAGTCATGAACCAAAATGTCCAAGAAATTTGGGACACCATGAAAAGACCAAACCTAAGAATAATAGGGGTCGAAGAAGGAGAAGAATACCAACTCAAGGGCACAGAAAATATATTCAACAAGATCATAGAAGAAAACTTTCCCAACTTAAAGAAGGAAATGCCTATGAAGATACAAGAAGCTTATAGAACACCAAACAGACTAGACCCCCAAAAAAAGTCCCCTCGCCACATAATAGTTAAACAACTAAACGTACAGAATAAAGAAAGAATATTAAGAGCAGCAAAGGAAAAAGGCCAAGTGACATATAAAGGCAAACCCATCAGAATAACACCCGATTTCTCAATGGAGACTTTGAAAGCCAGAAGAACCTGGACAGATGTAATGCAGACACTAAGAGACCATGGATGTCAGCCTAGACTAATATACCCAGCAAAACTTTCAATCACCATTGATGGAGTGAACAAGACATTCCATGACAAAGCCAGATTTAAACAATACTTATCCACAAACCCAGCCCTACAGAAAGCACTAGAAGGAAAATTCCAACCTAAGGAAGTCAGATACACCCTCGAAAACACAGGCAACAGATAAAGCCACAGCAGTAAACCCCAACGTATAGAAGTACCCACACATCACCACCAAAAAATAACAGGAATGAACAATCACTGGTCATTAATTTCCCTCAATATCAATGGACTTAATTCACCTATAAAAAGACATAGGCTTACAGAATGGATACGAAAGCAGGACCCATCTTTCTGCTGCATACAAGAAACACATCTCAAATTCAAAGATAGACACTACCTAAAAATAAAAGGCTGGGAAAAGACTTTCCAATCAAACGGTCTTAAGAAACAAGCGGGTGTAGCCATCCTGATATCCAGCAAAATAGACTTCAAACTAAAATCAATCAAAAGAGATCAAGAAGGGCATTACATACTCATCACAGGAAAGATCCACCAAGATGAAGTCTCAATTCTGAATATTTATGCCCCAAACACAAGGGCACCCACATATGTAAAAGAAACATTACTAAAGCTTAAATCACATATAAAACCCCACACGTTAATAGTGGGAGACCTCAACACCCCACTTTCACCACTGGACAGATCTCCCAAATTGAAACTTAACAGAGAAATAAAGGACTTAACTGATGTCATGACTCAAATGGACTTAATCGATATCTACAGAACATTCCATCCTAACAAAAAAGAATATACCTTCTTCTCAGCACCCCATGGAACCTTCTCTAAAATTGACCACATACTTGGCCACAAAACAAATCTAAACAGATACAAAACAATTGGAATAACCTCCTGTGTTCTATCAGACCACCATGGTCTAAAGTTGGATTTCAACAACAACAAAAACTACAGAAAACCTGCAATCTCATGGAAACTGAATAATACCCAACTGAATCACCAATGGGTTAAGGAAGAAATAAAGAAAGAAATTAAAGACTTCCTAGAGATCAATGAAAATGAAGACACCACATATCCAAATTTATGGGACACTATGAAAGCAGTACTAAGAGGGAAATTCATAGCACTAAATGCCCACATAAATAAGTTGGAGAAATCTCACACTAGAGACTTAACAGCATACCTGAAAGCTCTAGAACAAGAAGAAGCACAGTCTCCCAGGAAAAATAGATGCCAGGAAATTATCAAAGTGAGAGCTGAAATCAATAAAATAGAAACAAAGAGAACAATACAAAAAATTAATGAAACAAAGAGTTGGTTCTTTGAGAAAATCAACAAGATATATAAGCCCTTATCCAAACTAACCAAAAGACAGAGAGAGAGCATCCAAATCAACAAAATCAGAAATGAAAAGGGGGACATAACAACAGACATTGAGGAAATCCAGAGAATCATCAGGTCATACTTCAAAAACCTCTATTCGACAAAACTGGAAAACCTAAAAGAAATGGATAACTTTCTGGATAGGTACCACATACCTAAGTTAAATCAAGACCAGATAAACTATTTAAATAGTCCAATAACCCCTAACGAAATAGGAACAGTCATTAAAAGTCTCCCAACCAAAAAAAGCCCAGGACCAGATGGTTTCAGCGCAGAATTCTACCAGATCTTCAAAGAAGAGTTAATACCAATACTCTCTAAATTGTTCCACACAATAGAAACAGAAGGAACATTACCAAACTCCTTCTACGAGGCTACAATTACCCTAATTCCTAAACCAAACAAGGATACAACAAAGAAAGAGAACTACAGACCGATCTCCCTCATGAACATTGATGCAAAAATACTCAATAAAATACTGGCAAACAGACTCCAAGAACACATCAAAACAATTATCCACCATGATCAAGTAGGATTCATTCCAGGGATGCAAGGGTGGTTCAACATACGAAAGTCCGTCAATGTAATACACCATATAAACAAACTCAAAGAAAAAAACCATATGATCATCTCACTGGATGCAGAAAAGGCATTTGACAAAATCCAACACCCCTTCATGATAAAGGTATTGGAGCGATCAGGAATACAGGGAACATACCTAAACATAATAAAGGCAATTTACAGCAAGCCAACAGCCAACATCAAATTAAATGGAGAGAAACTCAAAGCAATTCCACTAAAATCAGGAACAAGGCAAGGCTGTCCACTCTCCCCATACTTATTCAATATAGTACTTGAAGTTCTAGCCAGAGCAATAAGACAACATAAGGAGATTAAGGGGATACAAATTGGAAAGGAAGAAGTCAAGCTTTCCCTATTTGCAGATGACATGATAGTATACTTGAGCGACCCCAAAGATTCCACCAAGGAACTGATACAGCTTATAAACACCTTCAGCAACATAGCAGGATACAAGATCAACTCAAAAAAATCAGTAGCCCTCCTATATACAATGGACAAAGAAGCGGAGAAGGAAATCAGAGATACATCACCCTTTACTATAGCCACAAAAGACATAAAATACCTTGGGGTAACACTAACCAAGCAAGTGAAGGACCTATATGACAAGAACTTTAAGTCCCTGAAAAAAGAAATTGAAGAAGATGTCAGAAAATGGAAAGATCTCCCATGCTCATGGATAGGCAGGACTAACATAGTAAAAATGGCAATCTTACCAAAAGCAATCTACAGATTCAATGCAATCCCCATCAAAATACCAACACAATTCTTCAGAGACCTGGAAAAAATAATACTCAACTTCATATGGAAAAACAAAAAACCCAGGATAGCCAAAGGAATCCTGTACAACAACACAACTTCTGGAGGCATCACGATCCCTGACTTCAAGCTCTACTATAGAGCTACAGTAATAAAAACAGCTTGGTACTGGCATAAAAACCGACATGTGGACCAATGGAATCGAATTGAAGACCCTGACATTAATCCGCACACCTATGAACATATAATTTTTGACAAAGAAGCCAAAAGCGCACAATGGAAAAAAGAAAGCATCTTCAACAAATGGTGCTGGCAAAACTGGATATCAACATGTAGAAGGCTGCAAATAGATCCATATCTATCACCGTGCACAAAACTTAAGTCCAAGTGGATCAAGGACCTCAACATAAATCCAGCTACTCTGAACCTGCTAGAAGAGAAAGTAGGAAGTAGTCTTGAATGCATTGGCATAGGAGACTACTTCCTAAATAGAACACCAGTAGCACAGACTCTGAGACAAACAATCAATCAATGGGACCTCTTGAAACTGAGAAGCTTTTGTAGAGCAAAGGATACGGTCAACAAGGCAAAGCGACAGCCTACAGAATGGGAAAAGATCTTCACCAACCCCACATCTGACAGAGGACTGATATCCAGAATATATAGGGAATTCAAGAAATTAGACATCAAAATGCCCAACAGTCCAATTAAGAAATGGGCTATAGAACTAAACAGAGAATTCTCAACAGAGGAAACTCAAATGGCCGAAAGACATTTAAGGAACTGCTCAACATCCCTAATCATCAGGGAAATGCAAATCAAAACAACTCTGAGATACCACCTTACGCCTGTCAGAATGGCTAAGATCAAAAACACTGAAGACACCTTATGCTGGAGAGGATGTGGAGCTAGGGGAACTCTCCTCCACTGCTGGTGGGAATGCAAGCTTGTACAACCACTTTGGAAATCAATATGGCGCTTTCTTAGAAAATTGGGAATCAATCTCCCCCAAGATCCAGCTATACCACTCTTGGGCATATACCCAAGAAATGCTCAACCACACCATAAGAGCACTTGTTCAGTTATGTTCATATCAGCATTGTTTGTAATAGCCAGAACATGGAAACAACCCAGATGCCCTTCAACTGAAGAATGGATAAACAAAATGTGGTACATATACACAATGGAATACTACTCAGCAGAGAAAAACAATGGCATCATGAGGTTTGCAGACAAATGGATGGATCTAGAAAAAATCATCCTGAGTGAGGTAACCCAGACTCAGAAAGACAAACATGGTATGTACTCACTCATAGCAGGATACTAGACATGAAACAAGGATGACTTGTCTGCTACTCACATCACCAGGGAGGCTACCTGGAAAACAGGACCCCAAGAAAGACACAGGGATCACCCAATGACAGAGAAATGGAATGAGATCTACATGAACAGCCTGGACATGAGTGGGGGTAATGAAAGGCGAGGGTTGAGGGAAAGAGAGCTTGGGGGAGCGGGAGATCCCAGCTGGATCAACAACAGAGAGGGAGAACAAGGAATAGGAGACCATGGTAAATAAAGACCACATGAGAATAGGAAGAAGCAAAGTGCTAGAGAGGCCCACAGAAATCCACAAAGATACCCACACAACAGACTGCTGGCAGAGGTCGAGAGACAGCCTGAACTGACCTACTCTGGTGATGGGATGGCCAAACACCCTAATTGTTGTGCTAGAAACCTCATCCAACTACTGAGGTATCTGGATGCAGAGATCCATGACTAGGCCCCGGGTGGATCTCTGGGAGTCCAATTAGCGAGAATGAGGAGGGTTTATATGAGTGAGAATTGTTGAGACCAAGGTTGGATAAAGCACAGGGACAAATAGCCAAATGAATGGAAACACATGAACTATGAACCAATGGCTGAGGGGTCCCCACTGGATCAGGCCCTCTGAATGGATGAGACAGTTGATTGGCTTGATCTGTTTGGGAGGCACCCAGGCAGGCAGTGGGACCAGATCTTGTGCTCATTGCATGAGTTGGCTGTTTGAAACCTGGGGCCTATGCAGGATTGTTTGGCTCGGCCTGGGAGGAGGGGACTAGACCTACCTGGACTGAGTCTACCAGGTTGACCTCAGTCTGTGGGGAAGGCTTTGCCCTGGAGGAGATGGGAATGGGGGGGGGGGGGGTTGGGGGGAAGGTGAGGGGGACGGGAGGGGGGAGAACAAGGGAATCCGTGGCTGATATGTAGAACTGAATTGTATTGCAAAATAAATTAATAAAAAAAAAAAAAAGAATAAAAAAAAAAAAAAAGGAGAAAAAAAAAAAAGGGGAAAAAAAAAAAAAAAAAAAAAAGAAACCACAGCCTGTTGTACTTCTTGAAAAAAAAATTCTAGGTGATGGTGGTGCACACTGTTAGTCCCAGCACTCCGGAGGCAGATGTAGGCAGATCTCTGAGTTAGAGGCCGGTCTGGTCTACAGAGTGAGTTCCAGGACAGCAAGGGCTATGCAAAGAAACTCTGTCTCAAAAAAAAAAAAAAACCAATAAATAAATAAATAAACAATGCAAATACAAAGAGAAGAAAAAGAGGAGGAGGAGGAGGAGGAGGAGGGAGAAGAGGAAGAGGAAGGAAAGAAAAAAGAAAAAAAAGATCTAGATCATAAAATCTATCTTTTTTTAAATTTTACTATCATGAAAAATATAAAGCAATATACTGGTTTTATATTTAATAATGGATTTCTGAGAGATTTTCTTTCTGGCAAGCATTCTATGAACTGAGAATACCATGGTAACAGAGGCAATGCCCTGAGGCTTAGTTTTGTAACAGCTCTGAAAAGCATACCCAAAGGGAATTAGCCATACTCTGAACAGATTTTTATGAAGATTGGATTTTTACTTATTGTTATGATTTTAGGATTAAAAAAATAAGATGAAAAATTAACTTCCCTTTAACCTGGTGTCATTAAAAGACTTAAACCTTGGGTTAAAAATCATTGCTGGCAGCCAGTTTTCAACAAAAAATGGTCGTATCTAGGGACTCAAAGTCTTCTGAAATATTTTCAACAAATTGCTCCATATGGGACTCCCAAACACAGCAACATCTTGCTTTGTTTTCATAGCAAATGGCTCCTGGTATACTTTCTGGAAGCAGTAGTCTAAACTTTGCTTTTACCTTTTGTACCATGTTAGCATATTTTATGCACTTTTTAATGATAATGAGCTCCATGTACTTGCAATGGTAAGAACTAATAATGACTCAGAAAATAGCAGTCATCTGGAGTGACTGACACATACTTTCCTGGTGAGATGGGAACATCACATCAAATATCAATCGAATAAAAGACTGAGGAGCAGAGTGAAGCCACCCTTCCTTTAGAGATGAGATCATGTTGTTTCTCTGCATCTAGTTCGGGTTGTCACTTTTTTAATTCTCCTATTAAAAAAACCACTGAACCAAACTGCTAGACAGCTCAGACCACCAGACTTGAAGTCCCAGGACTCAGAGAGTGGAAGGAGAAAATCAGCTCCCACAAGTTGTCCTCCGGCATCCACATGTGTGCTATGTGAGTGGCATTCACAGACATACGAGTGTATATGTCCATAGATTCAACAATCTTTGGCATGTGTCAGTATTTTCTTTGTCTTTAAACAGTGAGAGCACAGCTAGAGACGGCTGGGTGTGAATACCTCCTTCAACATAATTTCTTACATGGAGATTTTTTTTTTCTCTCTTAACGTCCATTATCAAGCATTCATTTCTCTACTAGGAAGATAAGCCAATTCTAAACATTGTAGCATTTTTTTCATAGGAATGTTCTCGTCATTCTTGTTTTCATTGTGATAGCCAAAACAATCAACATGTCTTTTTTTTCTCTCCTAATCAAGCATACCTTTTACCACTCTGTATTCTTATGTACAACCTCCAAGATATCATTCCTTAAGAAAAAGCTTGATTTTTACTAATTTTAATGGTGTGGTAGTTTGAATGTAATTGGACAGTTAGGAGGTGTGGCCTTGTTGGAGCAGATGTGGCCTTGTTGGAGTAGGTGTGGCCTTGTTGGAGGAAGTGTATCACTGTGGGGGTGGGCTTTAAGGTCTCCTTTGCTCAAGCCAGGCTCAGTGTGAGACTCAGCCTACTTCCTGACATCTGCAGATCAAGATGTAGATTCTCAGCTCCTCCGGCACCATGTCTGCTTGCACACTGCCATACTTCCCGCCATGATGATAATGGACTAAACCTCTGAAAATGTAAGCCTTCCCAAGTTAAATGTTGCCATGGTCACGGTGTCTCTTCACAGCAATGGAAACCCCAACCAAGACAAATGGATTCTCTTGCCCATAGGAGATTAATGTTTGACTTAATACTGATTTCTGTATCTCTCCGAATCTGGCTTTCCTATTTGTCTAGCTTTATCTTTTCTTTCCCAGTCTCTAGACCCTTCTGTATCTGTAGATAGCCACCCTCACCTCCATAAAGAAGGCAAGCATGACAAAATTAATTAAATTCATGATGTGCTTTTCCCTGTGCTGTCCCCATTGCACAGTTTGCTCATCTCCTTTTCTGTCTAATGAAATTGTATTTGTTTCTGTTTCCTGAATAATCTGAAAGAAAATTTTCTCCAAACGCCCTCTGCTGAAATCAACTCACAGCCACATTGTATAACCACATTTACAGTATAACACACAACATTCTATGTATTCATTCTTATACTTTTTCAGGTATATTGTGTGCCATTTAATTTTCATTCACTCATTCCTTCATCAAACACTTACTGGAGACATGCTATTATTACTTTGTTATTATGTAGGGCAAACAGCTGTAAGAAATAGTCTCAACTTTTAGCTAATTTATTTTCTACAAGGACAGTCAACTTTTAAGTAAATTTCGATTTACAAATATAGCATAAGTGATCCCAAGGGAACAGTATCTCTAGAGAATATGTTGGAGGAAAATAGCAGCAAAGTGTATTGTGAAGGTGAATAGGAATTATTTCCCAAGAATTTCTCTTGTAAGGGTAGATGATTAGTCAGAACTTGGCATATGACTTAAGCTCTAAATGTCATAATGAACTACACTCTGTGAGCTGAATTTCTCTGAAAAAAATTCACAGTCATGTAGAAGAGGCTGTAGACTGGTTAACTAATTAGAATGTTCATGATTGTAGATCCATAGCCAAAATTGTTTGGGCCCACCTTACTCCCTTTTGTAGCTGCTTATTGTTCGGTATCTGATATAAAATCCCCTTCACTGTTATGTAAAACTTTTCAAATGTATTAACTTAACAGACCATTAGCTTCCAGTAACCAAAGGCTCAGCATGTCTTTAGACAGCATCTAGTAGATTTCCCAGATTTCTGTAACCTGCTTTCCTGATGCTCCCACCAAAGCATCTGACAAATGCATTGATTTGTGACTTTAGTTCCGTGACTATAAAGAGTTTGTTACTATTTCCATGGTGGAACACACTATTTGGGGCAATTTGAGTCAGTATTCCTTTGCCATGTCCACTCATGTTGATTCTGACCATCTGCTGACTCCCTTTGGAGTGAATACTGTGCATTTTTAGGTCAGTTTCAAGTACACGAAGGCCAATTTCCTCCAATGTGTTGACTAAAGGGCCTAATTAAAGAAGCTGTTTCAGAAATATGTAGACCCTAATTACATGAGTAACAGCAGCAAGCATTTGCATTCCACCAGAGTCCACAGGGGAAATACATTTTTGCTCACTGTATGGACAGATATATTAAATGCATGCAGCTGGACTAATCGAAATAATCACGTTCACAGATGTGGTCCATGGGCCTACTTGAGCCAATCAGACAGTAAAAAGTGCGGGGCAGACAGCATTCTACACTCACATTCCAAGCAATGGTTCAAGATTAATGTAGAAGCCAGGTGACTTGTTTCTTGTTCGTTCGATCCATTTTTTTTTTAATATGGTACAACTTTGATGTGGACTATAAGGGAGTTGCAACGCTGGTGGGTCATACTCCTTCTGCCCCACCTTCCCACCTTTTAAAATCTCATTGCACACGCTTTGCTTGAAGCTTGCTTGCCCTAGTGCTTAGGAATTGCCTCTTCTCCACAGCAGCCCCGTTGCTAGGTAACCAACCCGCTCCCAGACGGGTTTCCAGAGGTCACCAGAGACTTCCGCCTCTCTGCCCCAGGTGCTCCAATCAGACACTAGTATGCTTGTCACGTGCTGCTCGGGGGGGCGGGACCCAGAGTGCTGTCGGCCCCACCCTGCGCTGCGGAGGGTGGGCGGAAAATCCGCCCCCGGCTCAGGGATGCTCAGGGATGCCCCGCCCCTGAATGAGGAGGGCGTGGTGGGTGCGCGGGCCGGGGCGTTCCCTCTGGCTGTTCCCGCTTCAGCACCTGCGGTTGTCCACACCTGCAGCTGCTGCCTCCTCCTCCAGGTAAGGCTCCCGGTGGGGTGACAAAGTGTGAAAGTCCTCCGATCAGTGCCCGGTGGAAGAGGGGGATGTTTGAGTGAGTTGGCTTCTTGTCAGAAACCAGCACTCTGAGGTCTCGGTCCAGGGCTCTGTGCCTCCTGCAGTGCTGTGCAAACTGTGGTACCTAACGGGGCTCATCCCCGGAGTTTTACTGCCACACACCCGAGTATGAGGAGGCACGCTAAGAACTCAACAGTCATGTCTGGGAACTCCTGCATGGAAGCTGTGGTTGTGTCTAGATTGTGATTTCTGAGGTTATTAAGCATACGGATGTCTAGAGCCTAGAATGTTACTCTGTCAGTGTGCCAGACGCATTTGCATAGGTTACCTTCTCCCTCTCAAATAGTTGTACCAAGAAAACTTGGAAAAAGAAATCTGCTATATTAAAAGGGCAATGCTAAATCTGAGGAAAGATTATTGCATATTAAGGAAATCATGAAAATACTTTCTGGTCCTGTTCCCCATATATCCATTTTTTTGTATCCAGATATTCATAGGAGCAAAAACTAAGATGTTTAAAATCAATTAGAATGAAATACACTAAAAAATTGGCCCATGTACCAAACACAAGTCACATTTATTTCACATAACTGTCTTTAACATAGATTTGAAGATATGTTATATTTCTAATTTATTCAGAACGAACTACCCTCTAAAGAAAACTAAAAAATAAATGCACGTTTATTGTTTAACAGACATGAAATATTCAATTTAAAACCCAAGAATATTAGGTTTAGTTTTAGCATGATAGTATCATTTCTGGGTTGCAATAATCAAAAGCTAGTTACATGCTAGAGAATTTATGAGGATTTAAAAACTTGAACTCAACAAAGATAGAAATAGTCTACATATTTGTTGGTTCATGAATTGTCTTGTTATTATTTCACATGGGGAGAGCCTAGCACTGTCACAGTGGTGACTGTAACGTGTATGGAAAGAGTATTCCTCTATTCTCTGAGTTGCCTGAGTGCACCACGCCATGATTATAGCTTTATGTTGGAAGGCAGAAATCTGAGATTGTCTAATAAACTTAAGTGACTCTGAAAAGTTGTTGGTTTAAGCAAATGTGGAGAACTTGCTTTAGTGGATTGCTTATCTATGGATTAATGTAACACATGGTAGTTTTAGGAGTTAAATTAAGAGTGCTTGGGAAGTTTTCTAAATTGAAAATGATCTAATGATCTATTTCAAAAGACCCAAAGGGAAAAACATGTTTTTGAGTGTGCTCTATAAACATACATATGTAAACACACACACATATCAGGACTAGTGGATTTTTAATTTATATTGCTCTAACATCCCCTTATGTTGATTTTAATAGAAATTTTTAAAGAATCATATACATCTGGGGAAAATATTATATGTAATTGACTTTCAAAAATCTTTATTCTCTTTAACTTTATAATTAAAAACTGGTATATTGGAATTCTAAAGGTACATTTTGGTCACAATATATAATAGTATTATGTATAGAATGCTATAAATGAATTAGCTTAGAAAATTCATTTTTAAAGTTCATCTGCTCTAAGTAAAGCTGACAAGAGTTAGACTGTTTTTGTTATTGTTTTCTGTAAATGACTTCGAAGTCCTTAGCCTGAGCAGAGATGGGCCAAGGGTGCTCTTTGAATCATTTCAAGAAGATTATGACCTGTTCTGTGTTTGTTTGCCTGTACGTTTTGTTTGTTTTAACCTGCTGAGCCATCCAAGTTCAACACGAATGGTTACCATGTCATTATTAATAAGATGTATGAATTCCCTAACTTAACCTAATTTCATTTTCTGAAGCATTGTATTGAAGACTAAAATGAAAGTTCCATTAATTTGAAGGATTAGCATTTTCTTCCCATATTCTAGATTTAGTTGAAATCTGATATATATAGGAAGAATAGCAGTAGGTAATAGTATATGAATAACCAGTTTAGTTAGCCATTCATGGTGATACTGTGTCTATGCATGGAGGAATGGAATGCTAGTCATGTGACTTCCAGTGTATCTTCACGGATGGATAGCTTATGCAGAATATTTTATTTTTAAATAAACCTTATTAGGAGACAGAAAAGGATTTCTTATGACCTTATTAATCATGCTTCATTGTATTAGAAGCATGTTAAGCGGCAAGTGACACTTCCAGTGGGTATGACCATACGTTGCCCTTTGGTAATATCATAGCCGTTATTCTTCCACTGTTAATGAGACTGTGCCTTTGAGATCTGAGAGCAAGCAATTACATATGAATGCCTAGAGAGAATTTTAGAAATTCCCCTGGAGAATCTGCTATAGAAACAAAACCTGGAGGAAAACTGATTTCTTGTCTGACACTCTTTTAAAGTTCTAAGAAGGACTCACCACTCCGTGGGCGCTATGAAGTTGTGAAGCATTGTTAAATCTCTTTCGGGTCTGTTCACATCATCTTATGCTGCATATCTGGCACCAAGCATCGACTCCATAACACTGGATTTGCCAACCCCAGGGACAGGTTTCCTAGCACAACGTGCCAGCAGTCACTGCTTGACTGCTGAAGAAAAGGCGGGGTGGAGTCCTTAGGGATGCTACAGACTATCCACTCCATGGATCCTGCTGCCACTGGGGAGGGGAAACCCATGCTGGAGTGATCCCAACCACACTGGATACTCTAGTTTTTGAACACCCCCTGGGTGCTCTGGCTTCCAAGTGTTTCGAGACAGAGGCAGATACCCCTGGTTCTGGCAGTGACCACTGATAATTGAAAGTTTTAGAGTGCCCAGGGCTGGAGGAAGAGAACCTGTAGATGTTGATCACTAGAAAAGTTTCAGAGAGCTCTTAATCTTCAGGGTCAAAGGTCGCAGACCACGGGCTGAGAGCTGTTAACCCTTGTGAGGCTAATGACCCCCATATCCCAGGCCTGCATAGGACTATGTAATACTACTTCTGACTGCCTACTGTCACCGCCCCAGGAGCCAACACTGAGAAACAAAACCTCCTACAGGCCAGGATTTGAAAAGCTTATTTACCCAAGGCTTCAAGCCAGGTGGAGGAAAGAACTCTCAAGAAGCTGGTTGGAAACATGTGCTGGCTAGAGCTGTTTGGAGACATATGTAGAAAGAAAATCCCATTATCATTTTAGAAAGGTTGAAGGGAAATTCGGTTATTTACAATTTGCCATAGATTTTGCCAAGAAAGGAGAAGGGGCATTCTGAATTAGGAGCCACAGCTGGTCCTGTCTGTACATCTCACTATCAGCTATGTGGAATAATGCTTCTGTTTGCAATGATAAAGATACTGCTTTTATAACCTTACAGATACTTAAAGCGCATGGCTTCTTAGACTATCTCCAAATTCCTAGAATTCTGCATTCCAATTTATCAAACCCAGCAACCCAGAAATTGGCAGTAATATGAATCTTCAACAGTAAAACACTATAGGAGATACTTCATCAACATCATTTGTTGATGAACTATTTGCCTGGTCAAGGTTGTCTGATAAATATCATGTGCAGGTAACCCTGGCAGAAGAGTCATGAGATAAATCCCCACATGTCGATGAGAATGTTAGAACATTTAATGTTTGTTTCATTGATTCAAATGCCCAGAGATGGGGAGTTCAAAGCAGAGTTCCTTAAGTAGCCTTCCTTTTTCTTAGGTTTACTTTTTACTTCTTCCAAATTCTTGACACCTTAGATTATAAACATGGTTAATTTTCCAGGAAATGTCATGTATAGTAAGCTACATGTCATATTATAATATGTAGAAAAGCTACTTTATAATTGGAAGGTAGAAAGTAAGTCTTATGACACAGAACACTCATGTTTGATATGGTATAAAACAGCTTTCATTTTCTTGTACACATATCTGCACATGAAGTCTTGAAAGTTGAGTAGTTGCTTAATAATAGCTTACGTTTAATTCTTTGCTTTTTTTAATGTACATTTGAGTAAATCTCAATGATGTAATTATGTAGTATTTTGTTTGTTTTATTTGAGATAGAATCTCACACTGGCAGCAAGGATGGCCTGCAGCTCACTCTGGAGCCCAGACTGGCCTGCGACTCACAGCAATCCTCCTGTATGAACCTCTGGAGTGTTGGGTTTATAGGCATAAGCCACTCCACCCTTCTATCTAGTATTTTTCTTAGATGAAAATATGACAGTGTATTTGAAGGAATCATTTCAGAATTTGAGATGCAAGGATCCCTAGAACATGGTTATTCTCTGAGTGAGGACCAAAGGCATTCAAACTGGCACTCGAATTTAGCAATGGAAGCCTGGTCTTGAACCCCTTGGGCTCTGGATTCCTAGCCTTCTTCATTCCCTCTTAAGAGTCACAAAGTTTACTCGCAATATTATTTTCTCTCTCATTGTAATTCTTCCAGTGCTAATCCAATTATTTCAAATAGTTAAGGTTTAAATTACTTATATATTCATAAAGTAATGCTTGCAACTAACAAACAATATACATGTATTTGATCTCATCATATAAAACTATTTACTTAAAATACTAGTTAAAACTTCCTTTCCACAATTACTGTAGCTTGTTGACTTGCTTATAAATGAATGCAATTCAAGTTTTGCATCCGACGTCTTTTGTGATTGCAATATGGTCCTTCAACCCAGTGCACCCCTTGTTGCATAAATTTACATAGCCAACACACTAACAATTAGTAATTAAGAATATTAGAATGAAGATGCTCTAGGAAGTTGTATCTAGAGCATAGATTATGGCTACCCATAATCAAAACTCTGAAGTGGGACATGTTTAAAACCTAGGCTTGTCACCTGCTTTGGTACTAAATGATATCTATAAGTCATTTACTAAAAGTGTACCATAACCAGCAGCATTAGCTTTCCTGAGAGCTTATAAACAATAAATCAGCAGGTCACATATTTACTAAATAAGAATTTCTAACAAGTTCCTCAGACTTTTTTTTTTAACTAGCTTTAAGTACTGGTGAGGTAGACACAGGAGGATCCCTGGGACTCACTGGCCATGCATTCTAACCTAATTGGGGAGCTTCAGGCCAATGAGAGACTTTATCTCAAAGGAAATGAACAGCAGTCCTGCCGATGACCCCCAAGGCCATTCTCTGGTATCACATACATCCATATATGTGCACACATAGCTGGACATACATGCAACTTCACACATATAAACACATGTCTACACACTTACATAGAAATAATTATATTTAGATGGGCGATGAAAATAACTCATTCACATTTGTACCTCTTTAAAATGGTGTCTTGCTTCTGATTGATGCCAAGTATTAGACCTTACACACAACTCCTGGCTTTGCTGAAAAATTGAAATTTACACATGTATAAATAGTCAGTTTGTAAGCCCAAACTAAAACCATTTAATAACCTTACTCTTTTCTACTCCTCACCTAATCCAGGATTTCAAAGTAGGCTAATGCTGTACTTATTGTGACCTATTTTTATCACCTAAGCTTTTAAGAACATCACGAATTGACATAGACTGAGAATCTTTACATAAAATGTGTCAGGCTTATAAAATACAAACTCAAGAATGATAAGAATTTAAGAGATTAATCCTTATTCTTAGAAGATTCACCTTTCCTGGCAAATTGTCTCTACTGTTGACCTTGGTCAATAGTTTTCTTGCTTTGATGAGCATATAAATCAAGTGAGGGTATGCTGCCACACCCCAACCACAATTATCCAGATACCTGCATTTGTAGAGAATGTCTTAGTTGCCAGTCACCTGAGAAACACATATGGTAGTGAACTGATTTAGAGAATTATAAAATACTGTTTATGTTTTTAAATGATTTGAAAAGTGGTCAATAAAATTATAAATAGTCAAAGGACTATTATATTCGCCTAAATCTTATCATTCAGAAATATCTAATTATTCTTTGATCTATATTTAATTTTTAATAATATGCACATACCTGAATATAGATGTAATTGTTTTAATAATAGGCTACATAAATTACCTGAAGACTTTTTTCCAAATCATCTATTTCTAAGAATTCTTTGTATATTAATATACTTTATTGAAATGCTTACATTCATTTAATGGCATGTTATCACAAAATTTCATTTTTTTTATAATTTGTCATTTCCTATTTGTTTTTTAAAATACAAAAGTAACTTTGAATCAAAATTTCTTTAATAGTCTGCATCAGTTTCTACCTAAAGGTAAAATTTCTTATCTAATGATTATATATGTTAAATGATAAATTATTATAAATTATTATTTTTTCTCTTCTTTTCCTAAATGTCATTATCTGTGGAAACAATACCTAATATTTGAACTTTTGTAGCTAACTTTGTGTGCCATATGCCTTCTTTCAAAATATGCTGTCTTCATTTTTAACTTCACAATCATATTCAGGGTTTCTGCTTAATATATTTTAAAAATTATAATACCTTCAACATTCCAGATTTTTGTTTTTCTTAACATTCAGAAGTCTAGAATTTTTGGTCAAATACTTTTATCAAGATAACATGTGCAGTTTTTTTCTAAATTACTGTATTTATAAGATGATTTTTCAGTTTTTTCCTTCATAGATGAATGATATTCACTCTGTAATACAGTAAGACCACAATAATTCTTCAGCTAAATATATAGTTATTGTTACTCTGATTTTATATCTGATTTCTTTTCCACTGGCTTTGTTTCGGCATTAGTGATTGAACCTATGTCTTCACACATGACAGAAAACATGCCACCTCTGTAATACACACCAGCTTTTCTTGACTTTTTACTTTGTGATAGGGTCTCACTAATCACCCAGGCTGCCTTTGAACTTTTCTGTAACCTAAGGCAAGCCTCAAATTTGAGATTCTTATGCCTTACCCCAAGTAGCTCAGATTACAAGCCTTCACCACCAGGGCCAGCTATATGTCTGGGTTTCTAAACCGGTATTACAGTGAGAAATGACACCAACATGAATTTTCTCCAGTTGCATGGAACACTTAAATATACATTTATAAGACTGGGCGGTGGTGGTGCACGCCTTTAATCCCAGAACTTGGGAGGCAGAGGCAGGCAGATCTCCGTGAGTTCGAGGCCAGCTTGATCTACAAAGCGAGTTCCAGGAAAGGTGCAAAGCTACACAGAGAAACCCTGTCTCAAAAAACCATATATATATTATATATATATATATATATATATATATATATATATAATATATATGCTCAGAAGACTGTGAAAGAATGAACTGCATATTCCTAGATATATAAACAGGTATGTGTGTGTGTGTGTGTAACTGAAAAGCAATCTTTTTATATTTATTTATTTTCATCAGTGTATATCCACCATGAATGATACTTGGTTACATAAGGACATTTAATACAAATATACATCGTATATACATCACACATACATACACACACACAATGTATTTTGAATGTTTTTTCTCATATCATACATTTTCTGCCTCTTCCCTCTTCCCATTATCTTTTTTGTTCCTATAGAACGTTTCATCTTTACTTTTGTGTGTGTGTGTGTGTGTGTGTGTGTGTGTGTGTGTGTGTGTGTGTGTGTGTGTACACAGGCCATGAGGCACATGTGGAGGTCAGGCTTGAGACAGGACCTCCGTTTGTTGTTGAGAGCTGCATTCAGCAAGTTAGTTGACTTAGGAGCGTCTGAGATTCTTCAGTGCTGCCTCCCATTTCCCTGTAGAAGCACTGAGATTTCAGAACTTGCCGCTGCACCCAGTTTCCCATGGGCTCAGGGAATTTGAACTCAAGTCTTCACCCTTGTGTTGTGAGTATTCTACCCACTGAGTTCCCCAGCCCGTTTTGTCCTTTTGCCTGTTTTTGTCCTAAATTGAGGACATATGATGAGTTAGTGACAATAAAATGTATACATTCTTCCTGGGATTAAGGCTTTTGAATTTCTATCAGCATTATCAGTGGTTCACTTAAGATACTCATTCCTTTCAAAAAGCAACTATTATATCCATCTTAAAGCTTATCTTTAGTGAGAACTCCTCTTAGATTATAATGTAGCCCTGAGATATTATTTTGACTGATGTGATACTATTTGTGTGTGTGTGTTTACTCATAATATTTTAAGTAAAAATGAAGTTTCTGTTAATTGTAGGCAACAAAAAATTCAATTCATATTACCAGCTCATATAACTAAAATTTGCAATGATAGAGTTTGGCTAGCTTTAAATTCAGTATAGACCCCAGAACTAATAGAGGCCTTCTTGCCCAAGCCTCCCTAATCCTGGGGCTCCAGGTATGAGCAACTATGCTTAGCAACCCCTTACCTCTTAATCCCTGGATGTAAGGCAGATGTTTAAATTATAATCTTACTTGGTCTTTTGGAAATCTCTCAAAATGTTCCTCTTTGACTCCTATTATTTTCTCCCGTGTTTTAATTTCCTTGACTACTTCTTTCATTCAACTGTCCATACTTTATATCATTTCCTCTGCTTGTTCTTTAGCCAGTGGAGGAGTCCAAAATTATACACAAAATGTTTATCTCTAACCGTTCACCATGTTTTGGGTCTAAGCCTCCATTTCTGATTAGTTCTAACTGTTGCCATCTGATGTCCTAGCTACTGTCTGCACTAAATATTTCTGCTGTTAGGTTGGAGCTTGAGTGACCCCGAAGGTCTGTATGGGGAAGACTTTGTCCCCAGTGTGGCACTGTTGAGAGGAGGTAGAATCCTTACAAGTGGGAACACAGTGACATCTTGTCATGTGTTAGGGTCATGGTTTGAGAGAACAGCGGGACCCCAGCCCCCTCTTCCTGTCTATCTTGTCTCATGTGTGTAGGGTTTTGTTTGCTTCTACCCTGCTGTTTTGATTTTCCCTAGGGAAGAAAAAGCAACAGGGCCCACCAATCACTGACAGACAGCATCAAAACTGAGTGAAATAAACCTAGTTCATGAGTCGATTCACTCGGGAACCCACTAGAGTGTCAGAAAACTGGCATGCTATCTGTATAAAGCAGTACCCCATATATAATATCCCTATTAAATGGCAGAGATCTAGAATCTTCCTTGAGTCTTCCCTATCCCTCAGGACATTGTCATTTTTTATGTAGCTCCTACCTTGCTGTTCTGTTCCCTACCTGCATAGTATTAGATACTATTTACCAACCACCAAATCTGATTGTCAGTGTGTTTAAAATGGTTCAAGGACCTCCCCTCACACGAGAAATACCATTCATATTCTTTGTCAGTTTGCCCCACCCACTTGTTCATTCTCACATTGCACAATCTCTTCCATTTGTGCCGTTTCATCTTAGGTGTGGGAAAAGAATGTTTACCTGAAAGTTGAAACTTTTCTTTCTTTTGTATAGCCTTCTTGACTTCATAAAGCAGGTTAAGATACTTTCCCCCCTTTCTGTTCTGAACTTCTGTCCCTTCTGTGAAGTAGCCGCCGTTACATAGTCTACATACGCGTGTTTGTGTCATTTGTCAGGTACACATAACAGAAATGCCGTCACCTGACGCACCACTCTTACACAACTAGGCAGATGAAAATAGTGTGTCTCACTAGCATTAGATCTACAAGCCTGCCGTTTTCTTGAGTTTTATGAAATAGTGACGACAAGGATGAGTTTTAGACAGGGAAGTATACCCTTAATAAAAAGTAAAACAGCTTGTTAGATTTTTCTGCTGAATCAAACTGACCTTCATAGAAAGTAAAATGCTTTTCTCTAATGTTGATTGGTTGCATTCATATCTTCGAACTCCATTTTATAGTATAATAACAAAAAAAATTTAGTATATGACATATTATAATGCATGCTGGACATTTTAGAGTTGCATTAGCATTAGTGAATTATTACTGCAATGCAAATCTTGTTTTTGGTTGTTGTTTGTTTATTTTTCAATAGTTTTAGATTGGAATGACTTAGAGATTCTAATAAAAAATTTTGCTGAAATTTTCAGGAGATAATCATTCAGTTATAAATTATAATTAAACTGCAGAGAAATAGATAACTACATACTCAGTAAATATTTTTAAACGAAGACAAAGTTATAGTTATTTGTGCAGATGATGTCACAGCATCAAGACAATTCATTAGTAACATGTCAGTTGAATTAGTGTGTTATGTCAATGGGGCATTGCATTAACATTCATCTCCCAGACTGAGCTCTTAGGGGAGATGTATGGGGCTCACCCGCTGCACCCGGGCCCACACTCCCTTCTGTGATGGCCAGACTGTGGGATGCCTGGCATCCAGGAGACGCTTCTTGCACTTCATCCAGCAGTGACAAATATCTGTTTTATTTTGGTAGAGGATAAGGCCCAAGATGCTTACCTGAAGAAAAAGCAAACAAACCAGGAGATGGAGCTCAGGAAAGCAAGTGTTTGTTTCTCTCTTTTCTCCAGCAAGCTGAAGGACTGTTCTTTAATCAAAGGAGGATTTGGGAAAGTGTGCAGTGCTACAGGGCTATTAATATCTAAAGCAAGTTGGACTCTACGTATCAGTGCCACTGAAGGATTCTCCCACACCCCCCTCGAGCCTTTCGCCAAGGCTCTCAGTTGAAACTTGTGGGAAAGATTGCGAAAAGAAATGCAAACTCAACCTGTGCCTGGTACTTTCAGGTATTCCAAGCTAAAACTGTGCTTCACATTTCTCCATTTAGGAAGTAATTGTCCTTTTATAACAGCATATCAGAATAGTACAATGTGGAGGAGAGAAGATTAGCAGTGTAGAATGGATAGGCTGCAAATAGCAACATTTCAGAGTCATAGTCATTGTCTGGGTCTGAGACATCAAGTAAAATGGGACTGACAAATGTAAATATAGAATCCAAGCAGAAATGATGGTGTCCAAACTTTGGAGAATAAGCAAAGTATTATTTTTTCTTGATCATCCTTCTTAGACCACTGGATTAGCTATAGAACCGTGGTTCTCAACATGTGGGTCATGACCCCTTCAGGGGGTCGAACCACCCTTTCACAGGGGTCACATGTCAGATATCCTGCATATCAGATATTTACATTATGATTCATAACAGTAGCAAAATTACAGTTATGAAGTAGCAACAAAAATATATTTTACAATGTAATCTAGTATGACATGACAAGAAATATTTTGCCTTTAATATTGGAAGTAAGGTTAAATAATAGGGATGTAATTAAAAGCACTTGTTGCTTCTGCAGAGGACCCAAGTTCAGTTCTTAGCACTCACTGTAAAGCTCACAACTGCCCCAATCTCCAGCTCTGGGGTATCTGATGCACTCTCCTAGCCTCTGAGAGTACCCTCACTCATGTGCACATATTCATAGACACACACACATGATTAAAACTAAAATAAATCTTTAAAAACTGTTAAGTAACTGTACTGTGCTGTAGGATGTCTTTCTATATGGTGTGAATATGTGCTGCTCTGATTGGTTGATAAACAAAACTGCATTGGCCTATGGCAATGCAGCTTAGAGGCAGGTGGGAAATCCAAGCAGAGATACAGAGAGAGGAAAGGCAGAGTCAGAGAGAAGCCAGCCTGCTGCCCAAGGAGCAAGATTCCAGCAGACCGGTAACGCCATGGCCATGTGTCAACATATAGATTAATAGGAATGGGTTAATTTAAGATGAAAGAACTAGCTAGCAAGAAGTTGAAACCATAGGCCATCCAGTTTGTAAATAATATTAAGCCTGTGAATGACTATTTTATAAGTGGCTACAGGACCGCGGGGGCCGAGCGGGATCAGAGAAACCTTTCAGCTACAGTACTAGTGACTTTTCTTTGGCTCTGAAAAAAGGACCTCAACTAAGGCAACTTATAGAAAGAAGGGTTAATTTGGATTCACAGTTGCAGAGGTTAGAGTCCATGTGGTGGGGACAGTATGGCAGCAGGTGCAGGCAAGGCAGCAGCCGAAAGCCAAGAGCTCACATCTCCAGTGGCAAGCAAGAGGCAGAGAGCCAACTAGAAATGGCATCAGTCTTTAAGCTCTCAACTCCCACCTCCAGTGACGTACTTCCTCCAACAAAGCCACACCTCCTAAACCTCCCCCAAACAGCACCACTAACTGAGGGACCAAGTACATGAGGTGAGCCTTCACGGGACGTTCTCATCCAAAGAGCTAAGGTTGTGCTTTTGAAAAGGTAGCAGTAAATAAGACATAGCTATTATGTACCTCGTAAACAATATTAACAGTAACTGCACCAAGCTTTTAAGGACCTAATGCACAGTTGGTGTTTGACATGATTACAAAACATATTTACCAACTCTGGTTTGTGTTTTAACCTCTAAAGCTTTTTAGTAAGTTGTTTTAGTTAGCTGCTCTACTACAAGAAAATGGATTGTAACTCCTATATGATTGAATCTCATTTCATTCTGAATGCATGCTTTTGTATCCTTTCCAAGTATCAGGAATAGGTGCTGTTTATTCATGGGTGCCACCACTAGATGGCAGAGTTCCCTGACACTGTGTGCCTACCAAACATTTCATATGTTCTTTACAGTGAAGAATGGGCACATTTTTTTTTTTTTTTTTTTTTTTTTTGGCTTGAGAGAACTCACACTTTATATCTACCCCAAAAAAACCACCATGGAGTTCTTAATATTAGATATTATTATACAAAGATGAGGAACTTTGACAATAAGAGAAGAAGAAAAAACATATTTAAGCTGGGTCTTGAAAAATGAAAGAGCTCATTATTCACAGTAAAGGGTAAGATACTACCCACAGTAAAGAGTAAATACTACCCATATAAGAACATCAGGAAGTAAAGATCAATACATATTTAATGTGCTAGTTAGTTTTTGTCAACTTGACACAGGCTAGAGTCACCTGGGAAGTGGAAACCTCAGTTGGGGAATTGCCTCCATCAGATTGGCCTGTGGGGCATTTTAATCATTTCTAACAGATGGAGGAGGGCCCACACTACTGTGGACAGTGCCATCCCTAGATGGATGGGCTTGAGCTATGTAAACAAAATAGCTGAGGAACTTTGGGATAGCAGCTAGTGAGCAGCAAAATCCTCTGTGGTCTCTGCTTCACGCCCTGCCCCCGATCTCTGACTTGAGGTCCTGCCTTGGCTTTCCTCCGTGATAGATGGTAACCTGTAAACAAAAATGAACCCTTTCTTTTCTACCTTGCTTTTGGTCATGGTGGTTATCACAGCACCACAGAAGCAAACTCCTCATACATTTGGGAATTGCGACGAAATCAGGACACTAGTTATTAGCCTACTTCAGTCGTCTGTATCAGACATCATGAGAGGTTTTGTTAAAAGCGAGGGCATTAGAGTGGTGGAAAGGGCTTTGTAAAGGTTTGATAAAACTTACTGAACAAATATAATGAGAAGAAAAGATACATTAATGAGTGATCAAAGGCAGTTTGATGGGTTTTGTTGTTGTTGTTTGCTTCTGGTCACTTCCAAGAGTATGATGATAGTGGTCCAAATGAGCATAACAGGAGAAAAAAATGTTGGAAATAGAAAAGGAAGCTCTGGCCAGGTGGTGGTAGTACACTCCTTTAATTCCAGCACTTGGGAGGCAGAGTCAGGAGGATCTCTGTGAGTTCGAAGCCAACCTAGTCTACAGAGCAAGATCCAGGAACCAAAACTACACCGAGAAACCCTGTCTCGAAAAACCAAAAAAAAAAAAAAAAAAAAAAAAAAGAAAGAAAAAAAAAGAAAAAGAAAAGGAAGCTTCCGTGAGAGACACAGGCTAGGTTTGAAGATGTTAATATTGAAATGACCATGTAAAAATCTGAAGTTTCTAGGGTAAACAGGGGGCTTAAAATGAAGTTGATGAGATTTGCATGCTTAGAGTAGGCTCCATACACTGGGAGAAGAATTGGCTCTAGGAAGCATTCACTAGAATGGGTGGTGCTAGCTAAGATTCAATATCAAATGAAAGTCATAAGTCATAACTTAGTTAAAAAATTGCAAGTTGCCCAGGTGGTGGTGGTGCATGCCTTTAATCCCAGTACTTGGGAGGCAGAGGCAGGTGGATCTCTGTGAGTTTGAGGCCAGCCTGGTCTACAGAGTGAGTTCCAGGACAACCAGGGCTACACACAGAGAAACCCTGTCTCTAAAATCAACAACAAAATGCAAGTCAAAATAGCATAAGAAAGAGAGAGGAGAATAAGGAGGGTAAGAAGAGGTCTGAGATTCTAACTCTGAGGTCATCAGGAACAAAATTCTGTGTGAAATAAAGAGCCATGGTCCAGATTCACCTAGAACTTCCTGTAGAAGCAAGAATTTATGCTCGTGCTTTTTGGTCTGAAGTTGCATGCAGATATTAGTGAAAATACTTCTAAAGAATAGGGATCACAGTAGGGATGAAACTGTTCTCAGTTAACTAGTGATGCTGAATTTTCACTCATGTGCATCCTTCCACAGCAGAACAAAACCTGTCTTATCTTTTTATGTGAAGGAGAAGACACTCTAATAGAAACATAAAACACATTCTTTCTCCATGTGTCATAGTTAGGGTTTTATTGCTGTGAAGAGAACTATGAACATGGCAACGCTTATAAAGGAAAACATTTAATTGGGGCTGGCTTACAGTTCAGAGGTTTAATCCATTATCATCATGACCAGAAGCATGACAGGATGCAGGCAGACATGGTGCTGGAGAAGGAGCTGAGAGTTCTGTATCTGCGTCTGTAGGCAGCAGGCAGTGAATGTCACTCTAGGCTAGGCTTGAGCATTTGAGACCTCAAAGCCCGCCCTTAGTGACACACTTCCTGCAACAAAGCCACACTTACTCCAACGAGGCCACATCTCCTATTAGTGCCACTCCCTATGACCCTGTGGGGGCCATTTTTATTCAAACCACCACACCATATATAATGTAATATATATATATATATATATATATATATATATATAAAACATTATACTATTATAGCTAGTAATTATTTTTTCCAGAAGCAAATAAAACTAAACTAGTATTAAATTGTGATTTTCATCACTAACTTATTAGCACTATATTAAGTGATGCACAATCTTTAAAATTTTTATGCAGCTATCTGATTTTGTAGTTCACTACCTGCAAAATGATTTATCTCTCAAGTATTGTAATAGAAACAAACAGAAGTACATGACTGTTACATTTTTCTCCCTTTTTGTTATTTTTCTGGAATTTAAGAACCTGTTAACTTTTATAAATCAATTGCTTGTTTCTTAAAACAGTTAAATCTAAGGTGTTTCTAGAACATGAAAGTAAGGCCTAATATTTGATAGTTTTTTTTCTGGAACTACACAACATAAAATTACTTTAGTTTTCATTTTTGAATGTAGGTTTGTGTTTTCTGACTTAGCTTACTCTAAACAGCTATGTGCAAGTTATTAAAACTGTTTCAGTGAAAATGTTTGTCTAGTATTAGCTTCTTGTACTGAACACGATTTCACGGGGAGATCCTGGTGAAACTTGTTTGGTTGAAACACATTGTTATTACTTTAGGCGCTGACAGTTCTCCAGCTGACTTGATTAAAGTGCAAACAGTCTATGGCTTGGATGACTTACGTCTCACATTGGTTTGAGCAAGATGATTGGTATGAAGGACTACAAAGAGTAAGATACATTTGTGTTGTAATTACGATTTTCTATGGGTTTTTTGCTTGCTTTTCTTCTTACAGAGTTCTGTTCCATTCTTTATATTTGTGGACATTTTGTAATACAAAATTCTGAGACTATGATAACCATTTAAACAGAAGTAAGAATATAATTTATAAGGATAGCTATAATTATACATTGACCAAAGGTGCTCTCCCATTCCAATTTTAGATGATTTTCTTTTTCAGTTCTGACTGGAACCTAGAGTCTCCTGCATGCACAGCAGGTGTTCTACCCCTGATCTGTATGCCCAGCCCTCTTTACATTTGTGTTTTGAGACAAGATCTCATTAAACTGCCTAGGCTGGCCTTGAACCTGTGGCGCTCCTGCCACAGTCTTGGGCATAGCAAGAAATTAGGCCTGAGGCATCATCTCTGTTTAGATAAAATCACAGTGATATTTTCAGACTGTCTTCACGATTGAAATATAAAATGATATTTTGTACATGATTCATGTATAAAAATACCAATGATTATAAACCTTTTCCCATAAATAAAAACATTTAATTAAATAGAAGGCAGTTGTATGCTAATACTTTTAACATTATGATACTATTATTAGAGGAAAAACAAACATCCTGAGTACCATATTGTATCTGATAAAGTTAAAGAAAATTAAAATGCTTATAATTATGTTTCAAAGGAAGTTAAACTATTACCATGGCAACTCATTCAGCAGATTATTTTGAAGAGAGTATAACTTAGCATTGTAATAGTAAAAGAAAAAAATCTTATTTAAAATATACCATGTCAAAGTTTTAAATTTTACTTTTCCAATGGAGAATTTATTGATATTTAGAAGAAGACTGGATTTTCTTTGCATTAAGTTGTTAACAAAAGAGACAGTGTTTTTGTGGGGTTTGACCATGGTCCTCCTCATTACTGTTCAAGGGCACATGCTACTGAAGACATGCAGTAATTTTTTTTTCTTTTTCTTCACTTCCTTGCATTCTGTTCTAATCACACCCATCACAAATGTTTTCTCATTATTTTACTTCTTTTGAATTATAAATGCTCAGCAGTGCCCAGCCTCTTGGGACTTTTTTTTTTTTTAGATAGTCTTTTTTTTTTTCTTTGCTGTGGAACAAGATGATAAACATTCTGGATCCAGTAGCCATCTACTACTGGAGAAAAACACACATAAAGTAAATTCTAAGCCATCCTTCAGAAAAGATGCTGTGACTTAGTAAAGAGCTCTCCATCCTGAATTCTTAACTTCAGTAATGGGATAAAGCAATCAAAATGATGGGGAAATTTCAACCTATGAGTTTTAATAGCAAGATTCCAAACTCCACTGTACTACAATGCCAGTGCCCTTTATAAGTGTGTGAGTACTAAATATATAACAAATTAATTTTGAATGTTTCAAAGAAGATTTTCTTTGACAGGCAATCCATATGGTGATAGTATAATTTAGGGTCAAGAAAGGACTGATTTTTTAATAAAAAATGCCTTTTACTAAAATGTACGTTAAAGTGCCTTGGAGTGTCATATAGAGACTGTGAGGGCTTACAGTCTTTCTCTTTTCAGTCACTAGTATTAATGTGGGCCTTTGTAACTAAACCAAGACATTAAAAGAAGTATTCTTAATCAGAAAAATAGTTAACCCCTAAAACTGGCCATATCACCTTTGTGAGTTTGGGCCCCTTCTTGCTCAAGCTTCACTCATTTGTATGCAGACACAGATGAGATGAAAATTCACATTGAAAATGTAGAAAATGTCACATGAGTATTGACTCTAGACAGCCAGCTTACCTTCCAGATTCTGTATATGTATCTCCTACATGATCACCATTTTAAAATGTTAATAAGAAACAAATCAAATTTCTGAGTTAAAAATTACACACTCAAAATGTTGAGTTTGAAAACTGACATATAAGTGTGAATTTGATATTTAGAGCAATATGTTGACCCTTGTACTTTAATGTGAGGATGATTTATGACTTAAATATACAAACACACATATAACAAATTTACTTTTATAATTTATTTTTGACTGTATTGTAATTTCATATCATTTGTATTTAAATTTTAACTATTCTCATTTCATACTAACCCCACACATTCAAAAGTAAACATTACTACCTCTAAAAATCTAATATACAAAATGCTTCTGTGGCTTGTTTTCTGTTATATTTCATCCACCAACAACGAAGGAGTAAATTTTCCATAATCTGTGTGTGTGTGCTTGTGTGTGTTTTGTACACGGGTTGAGAGCAAGCCTCGAACACAGGTTAACAAAATGAAAATAGTATCCCTGGTGTCGTCAACCATTGACACTGCCATGAGCATGTGGCTCTAACAATGCAAAGGCTTTCTTCCGGAACCTACCACAAGTCTGTATTAGTCACTGAGCTTTCATGCTTAGTTTTTCACCAGTAAAGTGCTTGTGTTATTTCTAGACCAAAGGGATTATTTTCCTTAAATACCAGATGCTTAGAATGTACACGAAACTCTCACCTGGTTCACAAGCCACAGGACACGATGAATTGAGGATATTGAGGATTGATTCTGTCTGTAAAATGCTACTTGTCACAGTGAGAAGTTTGTCTTTCTGTGTGACCTTCTACAGCTGATATTTAAAAATCGTGAGGATAGCTCTTACAACATCTCCTATTTTGAATATTTTCTATTTTTAGTAATGGAGAATCACGAATTGTGTAACTATTCATGCTTACAACAAAAAATTATGGAGGCTTCTGGGAATTTCATTCCATCTCCTTAGTAATAGATTTACCCTAATAAAATCATGTAAGTCTTACATCTATTTTATGACCCTGTCGAAAAAATATTCTAGAAGTTCCAAATATTCAGATTTATTTGAATACCCAGTGTATGTTTTCAAATTCAATGATATTGATTTGTTTATTGATACTTGATTTTTTTAATACTTCATTCAAAATCATGGATTTTTAAGAATAAAATGTCATTTTAATTTTTTCCTACTTACTATTTTAGTACCTGGCTTAAAAGATTACTCAGTCCCAAATTTTAAAGGGAATTAAGAGTGGGAATGGTGTGTACACCTGTAATCCTGGTATTCTTGAGATAAAGGCAGGAGAATTGCTGTAATTTTAGAGCATCCTCTATTACTTAGTGGAGTTAGATGGCACCCTGGACAATATAACAAGACTGTGTCTCAGGAAAACCAAAATATAAGTAAATAAAAATAGATAAAGGAATGTAATTTCTTGCATCATAAATTTTTAAAACCTATTTAAGATGGACGATGTATTGAATTTTATACCAACAATATACATAATTTTTTGTATTACATTCCAATATTACATAATTTTGGAAAATAAAAAATAGTATTAATATATAACAACCAATGCTTCTTTCAGTAGATGAGTGGGTAAATAAACCATACTACATTCAAATAAAGGAATATTATTTTATGCTAAAAATCTGTAAACCATCGAATTATAAAAAGCATTAGGAATCTGTCTCCCTACCTGGCCAGTTATAGTAGCATAATCTGTTACGGTATCACTATTTTGGAAAATTGAAGTCTATAAAGGCTTGCAACTTCCAGAGAGAATGCTTGAATGTTATATTTCAATGAATTCCGATGAGGTTCAATGCTTAGCATGGTAGCAATTACCTGCCTCCTGTTTCAAATACCCCAGTGTAGGGAGCTGTGCATATCTTTCAAAAGCAGATTTGATGAGCCAGGGTGGATAAAAATCTACCCTGTCCCTCCAGTGTTAGGACTGATTCTGAACAGTAACTGCTGCTTCCAGGCAGAGGGACCATGGGAGGCAACCAGCATGTGGCATCTGTCCCCTACATTTGGAAGCCCCTGTTTTCCTATCTGTGGTGAGCTGAAGAACAATTAAAGAGTTGATGCCCTTTCCTTATAAACCTCCTAAGTTTTGTGTTAACATTGTTTGGAGCCATTCTTTAAAGGTTCGGAAATGTCACATGCAGAGAAAATTAGAAAGCTGCTATATATACATCCAGGTCATGGTACATGCTTAATCAACTCTGAAGCCCAGTAGTTTCCATCTGAAGCTGATCCTTGGCAGATAAGAAAACAAAACAATAAATGAAAACAATAACAAAGCAGAAAATACTGGATAAGAGAGAATCTAAGCCGGGCGGTGGTGGCGCACGCCTTTAATCCCAGCACTCGGGAGGCAGAGCCAGGCGGATCTCTGTGAGTTCGAGGCCAGCCTGGTCTCCAAAGCGAGTTCCAGGAAAGGCACAAAGCTGCACAGAGAAACCCTGTCTCGAAAAACCAAAAAAAAAAAAAAAAAAAAAAAAGAGAATCTAATTTCCAGACCTATTACATCACTCAAGTCAAATGTCAAGTTTTTAAACCCAAAGTATCAAGTCCTATCAAGAGGGGTTATAAGCCTGTAATCCCACCTACTTGGGAGGCTGGGGCAGATGGCTCACAGCTTGCAGTTAAAGGCTAGTCTGGGCAACTTAGTGAGACCTTGTCTAAAAATAAAACGTAAAGAGAAAGGTTGGGGATAGATGTCATTTAGTGGTAGAGTACTTGTCTAGTATGCATGAGGTCCTGTGTTCAATCCCCCAAACTGTAATGTAATATATATATATGACATGGACCTTACAATAACTATTTTAAAGGTGTCCAAAGAACTGAAGGAAGGCATGGGGACAATCAAGAAAATAATATATGGAGACCATCAAAATATAAAATAATCAGAAAAGGAGTCTTAGTGCTGAAATGTCCAATACCTAAATTAAAGTTTTATTATAACAATTTATAAGACATTTTGGAAGATAGGAGAAAATATACCTGCAGATATGAAGGCAGGGCAATGGAAATTATTGTCGGGACAAAAAGGAAAATACTGAAAGAAGTAACTAAAACTGAAGGACCCAAGAGATAGCGCCAGCAGACCAACATGCTCTCATGTTCCAAGAGAACAGAGGACATAATAGCAAGTACAATCCCAGGTTTGATGAGCGACTCCCATGAACCTTCAAGAATTTCAGCCAAATTCAATTAACATGAATTCTAGTAGTTCAAATTAAGTCAGTATAATCCCACATTTTATGAGGAAAGACAAGACACAGAATCTTGAAACCAGTAAGAGAGCAGCACAGTGTCACATACACTATGCTCTCTCTAAGATGACCATCGAGATTCTTATGTATTGGAGACCAGAACAATCAGGACAAGAAATTGCTGCAAGAAAGATGTTTGTCGACCAAACTTTCTCATCTGGCCAAACTAAGTGATTCTGCAAACTATCTTTTAAAAGTGATTCTGTATGAAAGAATTCATTACTATCTAACTTTTCTGAAGCATATTCAAGGGAGTCTTCCTGGCTAAGAAAAAAGGACACTAAAACATTAACATCACAATATATGATATAATGATGATTTCAATAAAACAGACACATGGGTAACTATAAAAGCTAATGTTATAAACAATGGTTTATAATTCTACTATCCAGGTTCTTCAAATTTTAAGAATATGAGTTTAAACTCCTAATCTACAAGTAATATTGTCACAACTCTGATGTTGACTTAAGAGACTATTCAAATGAACAAGAAAGAACATCTGTACATGTTTTGTCGTGGACCACTTTTGACAGATATATTTTATCCATGCTTGCAAGAACTATGGCTACAGGAAGATACTTGTACTTTAAATATAATATTCTCTAAGCAAAAGATAGAGACTAACAGTGGATTGGAAATGCTTGCATGGTGTCAACAGTTGATTCACCTAAATTTGAAGACAAAATTTCATAGATGTGAAAAAAAGTGATTTTCATTCACACAGTAAAGTATCTTAACTATATTGATATGGACACTACTGTCAGTGACCCCAAAGAACTTAGAAGAGACAAAGAAGAACATTGTGAATAAAAATCCAATGCATGATAAACATTATACCCTTTCCAAGAGGCCATGATAACATGTGAAGCAAAGCCTGAATGGAAGGGACACACAGTGAATTCACCAAGAATAGTTAAATACTCTTTCAGTATTAAACAGGCATATTGTGTCAACCAAAACAAAGTCAAAGAAATGGAGTACTGTGAATATCAATATCTAATTAGATCAATAACATGCATACAGAACCGCTCACTTAGCAACTACATATACATTCTTCTGAATGAAGACATTTTCCAGGATTGATATACTAGACAACAAATAAGATCTCAATAGACCTTAAAAAAAACGACTATCATACAATTGGACTGAAATACAATTAGAATTTGTAACAGAAAGGAAACAGTAAAATTTTCTAATCTGTGTATAAGGGCAAAAACTCTCTTATAAAAGCAATACATGAAAATCAGAAATTACCATATTATATAAGAAGTACTTAACCAAGAAGATAAAGACACAATATACCCAGACATTGGATTCAATGACTGTTGCACCAAAATGGGATATTTAGCACTGGATATTAACCAACAAGGAAGATCTTAAATCACAATCTAATTATATATCTTAATGGAATGAGAAAATGAGTAAACTATATTTAATCAAATTATACTATAAATGGCATAGTAATGCTAAATGAAATGGAGACTAGAAAGGCAATAGAGATAAATCAATGAAATAAAAATTATTCCTTGAAAAGATGAACATAATTGACAACTGTAACCAGATGGAGTAAGAATACAAGAGAGCAGGCACAGATTACTAACATCATAAGTGCCAGGATATTCTACAAAAATTAAAATTATCATAAACAGTACCAAAGGTAAGTGCACCCAAACAAATTGGATTAACTAGATGAGCTGAAAATTTCATAGAAATAGAAAACCAGTCAGCACTACACCATGAAGAAACACAAATTATAAGTAGTCCCATAATTAATAAGGAGGTCGGCTCAATAATCCAAACCTTCCCGACAAGCAGGTGTAGTGGCTAACTCTGATTACCCCCCCCCCCCCCCAACACACACACAGAAGCTGAGGCATGAAAATTGCTGCAAGTTCAAGATCTGGACAACATTTCCAATTACCATAGCTTCAGAATTATACAATAATCAATACCAACTTAACCACAGATGTAAAATACTTTTCTAGTAAAATAACAAAACCACGTTAAAAGAAATTAAAGACATAAATAGAAACACAGCTCATGTGGTTAAGATGACAGTGTAGGGTTTAAATTCAGTGTATTCTCTAAGTCTAAATGATGCTTTTGCAGAAATTAAAAAAAATCATAACATTTATGTGGAATTACAAGGGAATCATACATAGAAAAATTAAAAGTCTTCGAATAAAATCATAGGGGAAAGTTCTCAATACTGAGTAGGCCCTTGCCCTCTTGTGAATTACACAAGAAACAGGCATCCAAAGAAAAAGGTGAGCAAAGAGGATTTCAAAAAAATAAGTTTTGTGCATCAGAGGACATTATCAGCATATCAAAATGTAGCTGCAAGAAGCCGCCATGTGAGGTTCTTGCTGGATTCCAATTCACAATCATACCTGGAGTAGAGCAGGTCTTCAAACTCTTGCTTTCTGTCCTGGGTACCTTTTGCTGTGTTGCAGTTTTCCATTGTAGAAGGTTGTGTAGGTGGTTAGTGTTAACTGCCCACTTGACAGGTTCTAAAATCAACTGGGAGATGGGCCTTGGGGCATGCCTATGGTGGTGGTGGGGTGTCCTTGATTAAGTCAGTTGATGTGGGAAGACCCATCTTAATTCTGTGGCTGATATGCAAAATTAAATTAATTATAAAATTAAAAAAAATAAAATGCTTAAAACAAAACAAACAAAAAAATTATGGGTGGTACCTAGACTCTATACGTGGAGAGAATCAAGTTGAACAGTGGCATGCTTATGTTCATTGTTCTCTGCCCGTGGTTATGAATGTGATGTGACAAGCTCCCTAAGCTCCTGCCTCTGTAACTCCCAAGCAACCGTGGACCCTGGAACTGTAAGCTAAAATAATCTCTTCTTTACTTAAGTTGCTTTTCTTGGGTTACTTTATGACAGCAACAGAAAAAAAAAAACAAAAATAGTTGTTTATTTAAACCCCTACTCCCCTGTCACATAAGCAGTAATATCCAAATATAGTTTCTAGTTTTCTTTTGTCCCCTCCTAACAACTTCGGATGTTGTTATCTCAGATCGAGTATCTGCCTTATGCACTTCAAATGGTCTCCCCTCCCAAGGATAATGACCAGTGTAAAAACATTAGGTCACAGTTGTCCCAACATTCACACATAGTATTTCAAATTTCAATTTGCTACCTTGAATGAATTGCCAATATTTGAAAGTTGGTATATGTCACAGAAAAATCTGGGTGTTTCTGTTTGTAATGTAAAGGAACTTTGACTTGCCCTCTACTCTCCATTAGCCCCGACAGGCTTCCTGCCGAGGTCCATGTCTTATGCCAGTCATCATTTTATGGTCTTCTCCTTTTGTAATGCAAATTGCCTGCTTTGAAGTCTATTTGGTATTTTCAACTATTTTTGTCTGAAAAGATTAAGTTGAGATTAATACTACCGGTAAAGATACTTTCAGTGCCTAAAGGCAAGTATTGGGGAAGATAAAATTATGAAGTTGATCAAATGGTTCACAGTATCAGGTCATGAGAATGATTGACATTTGTTCAAATTTGCTTTTAAGGCAACCATGTCCCAGGTCAGACAAGTGGGGCTGCTGGCTGCTGGCTGTCAGCCATGGAACAAAGATGTGTGTGCTGCCAACGGAGACCGGTTTGCTTACTGCGCAACTCTGGCCATCTATATATACCAGGTCTAACAGCATGGATTACTTCAATTGATGATTCTAGTGCTTACGATTACTATTTAATTCATGTTTACATTAGCTCTATGTAGAATGAGAAATTATAATTTAATTGATAATTGTATTTCCCCTTTGAATATGTATGTTAGCAGGGTAAATTATAACACTGAACAATAACGTTAATCTTACTTAGGCTTATGGTTGTAAATATCATCTAAAGGAATGAGTCACTGGTTAAGAACACTTACTGCTCTGCCAGAGGACCCGAGTTTGTTCTCCAGAGCCCATATCAGACAGCTAACAACTGGCTGTAACTCTTGATTCAGGAGATCTGATGCCCTTGTCTGGCCTCCTTGGGCACTATGTTCATGTGCTCACACTCAGACACACAGACACACACACACACACACACACACACACACACACACACACACACACACACACATAAATTTAAAAAATAATAAAATTCTTTTCAGAGACTGTTTATTAAATAGTTCCTGGTACCAGTGCACACTAACTATATAGCTAAAGTGAAATAATCTATCACATTCTAGATTCAGTAATACTTTGTTATCATATTTTTCTATGTTATTAAATGATATTTTTTTCTACCTGGCATTAGAATTTGGTATAACTGTTCAATTACAATGAAGAAAATATGTTAGGCTAAATTATTCAAATAGCAGTTTATGACCCCTATCAATATAAGAGGTCTCATAATACTCTTTTTAAAAATAATCTATTTACTTGTATTTTATGTACATTGGTGTTTTGCCCACATGTGTGAGGGTACCAGATCCCCTGGAACAAGAGTTACAGACAGTTGTGAGCTGCCATGTGGGTGCTGGGAATTGAACCCATGTCCTCTGGAAGAGCAACCAGTGTTCTTAACCGCTGAGCCATCTCTCCAGTCCCTCTTAAAATAGGAATTTTTAATAAATTAACATTCTACACTGTGCTAGTAAAGTGAGGATTACTGGTGTACAACATTGCTTATTCATATATCTTTGTATATAAATATTTCTGCTGAACCTCTATATAGAGTACATTTGTTTGTTGGACTCATTGGGGACATTCATCATGTTGCTACAGATAGTTTACCTTGTTACCAATTTTTAAATTTAAAAATGTAATAGCTACACAAAATAAACAATTATGCAAACAGGACAACTTAAAATTGTTATCGCTTACAGTGTTCGCCACATGTAAACATTCATGTTATCAAAATTGTCCAAGAAAAGCTATAATTAAGGAAAGAGAAAAACTTATGGATAAGAAGTCTTAAGAAATGACTAGGTCATTGCTCAAAATTTTATATACCAAGATATTCACTGTAGCTTTATTAGTAAGGCAAAAAGGAAAAGTTCTTGAAGTGCTAAGCAGTAGCATAGTGTTATTCCAGTGTTTTCTGAATCCTGACATTAGAAACACAACTCTGAGCAAATGAGGCGGATCCTCTGTATAGACCTTGTGCTCTTCCTAAGCATATGAGCCTGAGGGGAGTCCTACCTAATAAAAAGCAGTTCAGGAAGTGGGACACGGACTAGGAAGCATACAACAGGACAGTCTTACAGGCTAGGTTTTTTGTTTTGTTTTCTTTTGTTTGTTTGTTTTTTTGCCAGGGTGGGGAGTGGGGTGGGGTGGGGTGGCATTGTGAATTTAAGGAGCTTGTTCTGAAAACATGTTTCTGAGGAGTGGTTTTTGAACTCATATTCTGGGATGGTGAATGAATAATAATGAGAAAATCAGTGAGGAAAGCATTAGAAGCCAAGGGAACAAGGAGACAGAAGCTTGATCATGTAGGAAACTATACGCTATGCTAGCAAGTAGTACCTTAATGAAGGTACAAGACATAATAAATTAAAGTGATAAAACAATGAAAAATTAATTCCAGCAGTAATAATTAATGGAAGCACTTATACATACAAACACAAAAAAAAAATGATGTATTGGGTCTATTACACCATTAATAGTTTAAAAATGAATAGCTGAACCATTTCCGAGAGAGAAAGAGAGAGAGAGAGAGAACCTAGAGGCCAAGAGAGCTGTGGCCCAAATGGCAATTATATAGGAAAGAAGCTGGGGGAAGGGAGTGAGGCTCCTGGGCTGCTGAAGTTTAGGGTAGAGGGCAAGGTGAGAAGTGCCCAGTGGAGCCTGGACTCTGTAACAGGTACTGCTAGAGGACAAACAGACACTTTGGTATGCTAATAGGCGCCACGGAGTTAGCCATTTGTCAGGAGTTTCTTTGGGACCCAACAGACACATTCAGAGAAAGGGCCAGTCATTGCTTTCCCATGTGGAGCCTGACCCCACCAGGTTCCAGCGCATTATCCTAACCCAGAGCTCCTGCAGATAGTCCTGGTTAAGCTAAATAGGTCACACACACACACACACACACTCACACTCAAAACCATGCATCTAGAAAAGGGATCTTAGGGAGGAGGTGGAGTTGAGTTGATAGGTTGGCTCCTACAGATAGTCTTGGTTAAACTAAATAGGATACACACACACACACACACACACACACACACACACACACACACACACACACACACACTCAAAACCATGCATCTAGAAAAGGGACCTCAGGGAGGAGGTGGAGTTGAGTTGATAGGTTGGGGGGTAAGTAAGAGAGTGTAGTGTGAAACAATAGCCAGAATGCATTAACACATGCCTGAGATGGTCAGGAAATGCATTTTGTTGTTGTTGTTGTTGTTGTTTGGGTTTTTGGTTTTGGTTTTGGTTTTTTGAAACAGGGTTTCTCTGTGTAGTTTTGGTGCCTGTCTTGGATCTCGCTCTGTAGACCAGGCTGGCCTTAAACTCACAGAGATCTGGAGTTAAAGGCGTGTGCCACAGCTGCCCTGTGGGAAATGCATTTTAAGAAAAGAAACACCTTTAATATTTTGGAGAATTGCTTTTGAGCATCACTGAAAACTTCTTAAAAGTTGTTATAAACAGATAAGTGTTTTCTTTTTAAATAAACTGACTTTAAAATAAACTTAAAAGCCTATTCATAGCCGGGCGGTGGTGGCGCACGCCTTTAATCCCAGCACTTGGGAGGCAGAGCCAGGCGGATCTCTGTGAGTTTGAGGCCAGCCTGGTCTCCAAAGCGAGTTCCAGGAAAGGTGCAAAGCTACACAGAGAAACCCTGTCTCGAAAAACCAAAAAAAAAAAAAAAAAAAAAGCCTATTCATGTTTTTTTGTTAAAGAACAGTTAATTTATTTAACCTATTTTTTTTATTCAAACATCTGAAATGTTTTGAAAGATTCTAAATCAAAGGGGTTTTTATATTTCATAAAATATATTGATAAAAATGTAATAAAATTATAAAATATACATGTTTAAAATGTAAACATTTTACTACTTCTAATATAAAATCTTTGCTTCCTTAGTTTTTTTTTCAAATGCTTTCTTTGAGCTTACTGAATTCAGTTGAATGAAAACCAAGGCATGAATTGAATTCATATTTATTATTATGCAAACCAGTATTTCTGTGCATAGTTTCTGTTTTGTATAGTATGATTTCTAATTGGAAATGTACTATTTAAAAAGGAGAATTGAACAGCTTCACGTGCTTCATTTTAGTTGGATCACCGTTATAATGAATTCAAACTTCATGCAATTATGTCGGAACATAAAAAGACAATCACGGCAATCTCTTGGTGTCCACATAACCCTGACCTGTTTGCAAGTGGCAGTACTGATAACTTAGTGATCATTTGGAATGTTGCAGAGCAAAAAGTCATTGCTAAACTCGACAACATCAAAGGTATACTTATAAAGTTTATTATATCAAGTAAACTATCTCTATTTCAATTTGTTTAATTAGTTCAGATTTTAAAACAGTATTCAAAATTTCTAGTAGTAAAATGTCTAAGAAATGCATTTCATGCTGTGGCAGGTGCATGGGTATAAAACTGAAATAGAATTTCCCAAAAATAAATCTCCAAAGAGGATGTTATTAACTAAGAATGTAGCCAATTACAAATAATTAAATCAATGTTAAAATTTAGTATGAAAATTTCCAGAATAAATATTCAAACAAAACTAGAAAAAATTAATTAGGTAAGTAGCAGGCCTTGCCTGTTCATTGGGGTATTCCAATCTTTGGCACATATGGATGATAATATGCAGATAATGTGCATCTACATGATGTGCTGCTGAGCATGTTTTGTGACCTTATTTGTGCTTTGGTAGAGATGAAAACTTATTTTAAAAAGCAGGTCTTTGGGAATTGGATAATCACAATCCTATTTTACTCAACATTGGGCTTTAATTTTACCTATATTGATGATATAATTAAATAACCATTTTATGTTCAATATCATAGTTCACTTTATTTTTCAGTACCAATGATAATTTGATGATTATTTATAATGTGTAAGGTATTTCTAAATAGAATGTCAATATTCAGTTTCTTTTAAAAGTATAATTTTGAGATAGAAAACTGAGACACAACAATTGCACTAGTTTAATTTTGTTCAAATTTTCTTTATTATATTCTAACATGTACTTGCAAAATTGGCAATTCATACACATTTATCCCTATGTTTTCTGTAGCAATACAGCCTTTTTAAATTTTTAGCCATATTTAACACTTTTAGTATATTGCCTTTTCAATTTATACCATTAAAAATGTTTTAAAAGTTCAGTGAAAGGAATTGATTTTGTTATTCAAATGTGGTTTTAAGGTATTTTTGAATATATATATTTTGGAATATATAATTCCAAATTATAGGGATTTGAACTGCTAATAGTGGATTTTCCTTCTAAATTCATGTAAGCTGTTTTTTATCACTTTGAATAACCAGTAATTAGGTAGTGAGTAGAGTTTGCTCCAACCTCTGAGAAAGATATTTATAAAGCCAGCCATATAATGAACATCTATTAATATAGTTGACAGTTTTTCTTTGCCCTTTTGGTGTATCACTGAGGAAAAAAAGTCCATTGTGACATAAAAACAGCCATTTGTGGCCTTAGTCAGGAGTTTTCATATATCTCCATATTTTCTGATGATCACTGTTAATCAAAAGTCCTATTCTAGTATTGTTTACAATAATAACAATACATATACTCAATACTTTATATTTTTGTAAATGATCTTATAGAACACAGAAAACTGCTTGCAATTAATTTTATATTTTATGGTAAAAAAATTAAAGGTTTGTGATGCATTGTTCTCATAAAGTCATAACTTTATGAGAACAACAACACAGAATCTGTATTAGCCTATGTTTGAAAATAACAATTTCAATGAACTTTGGAAATACTATTATTATTATTATCTGTCTTTGTCTATTGTCATTATCATTATTATTATTATTATCATCTGTCTTTGTCAAGGAGTCATAATAGAACCTTATGTGAATCAAACATATTTGTCGGGGGAGACTGCTTTAGTTCATTAGCCATAGTTCCCCATGTCTCTGGATATATACTTCTTCACTGACATTTGTAGAAAACTTAAATGATTGTAGTAATAGTGTGGATACATTTTAATTTAATTTTAATTTTTGCTGTGAAAATTGTCAAAGACTTATTGATAACTCCTCCAGGTTATTTTATTTCCAAATACTTTCCCAATTTGAAAGCTTTAATACTTTATCTAGAAATGTTTAACAATTGTTATTTTTTACAATATTTTAACTTCCACATACAGTATTGGACCTGGATGTTTTTCATTTCTATTTTCTTTTCTTCCCTAGTAAATTAGTCTATCTAGTAGAAAATGAGTGTTAGATTCACCCAATTATTAAATGTTAAAGTTGTCAGCAGCTCTACACAGTAACATATTGAGTAACCCTACATATTTCATATATAAAATACACTGGATTAAATGAGTTGGTATTCTCTAAGTATATTCCCCATAGTTTTAAAGATTATCTTGTAAGTACAGTTCCCAATTAAGAAGATAATTGTTTTTAAAATACTGAAATAATTCTTATATTTCAATTTTTATAAGTGCACAATGCAAACAACAGTTGTACGAATCTTATGCACATCTTTCTGTTGTGTGTGTTTGCATTTAATTTCTTCCAGGGACACCTGCCTGTCTTGGCTGGTGCTGGAACACAGATGATGCTGTGGCCTTCGTTTCCCAGAAAGGTCCTCTGCTCATTTGGACCATCTCGGGACCAGACAGTGGAGTGTCCGTACACAAAGAAGCTCATAGTTTTGTGTCCGATATCTGTATATTTAGATGGCACACCCAAAAGAAGGGAAAAGTCGCATTTGGTCATATCGATGGAAGCATATCAATTTTTCAGCCTGGTAAGTATTTAATTATCTTGATCTCATCTGTTTTTCTTAGCAAGTTTTTTCTTATTCACATGCATGTATTAGTCTGAGAATAAACAACTTGAAAAAAAGGAAAGGCTTATATTGGCTTTGTTTGGGTCATAATGTGAGAGGTTCCAGTCTCTGATCCATTATCCTCATTGTGTTGAGCCTGTGTGAGCATACTACCACTAACAACATACGACAGGAAAATCTTATTAATCATGTGTTGAGTGTGAAAAAGAGAAGAGGAAGGGAAGTTAATCCCATTATTCTCTTCAAAGGCATATTCCTAGTGATCTAAAAGCTCCAGTACAAAATGCTTTTAAAAAATATTTTTCTTTTATTTTTGAGCCAGAACCAGAATTTTTTTTTTTTTTTCCCGAGACAGGGTTTCTATGTGTAGTTTTGGTGCCTGTCCTGAATCTCGCTCTGTAGACCAGGTTGGCCTCGAACTCACAGAGATCTGCCTGGCTCTGCCTCCCGAGTGCTGGGATTAAAGGTGTGCGCCATCACCTCACAGCCAGAACCTGATTTTTCAAGGTGCCATCTACGACCTCCCACTCCCTGTCACCAGCAGGACAAGCTGTGAACCGAACCTTCCACACACGAGCCCATGGGGGGTGGGGGTGGGGCTCTCCAGACTCCAGATTAGAGCAGTGCTGAAAGCCCAATTGCAAAGCATGTTGGGATTATCCAGATGTGCTCAGTCCTAATGTTCATTTGAAGCCAATTTTACTGAAAGGCATGAAATTCCCCTTCTATGTTCTGTGCGGAACTTTCTTTTAATCAACTCCAGTCCATCGTTTGTCTTTGTTTGGAATTTTCAAATCAGTCTTTTATATCTGCACATTTACAGAAAATAAGTCAAATGAACAAGAATTTTCAGCTGGGAGGTATAACAGTTTTCCAATACCATCCATGGATGATTTACATTTTGATAGAGATACTGCGATACCACCGTTCTTTATCAAAGATATCACCCCTTACAGAGAAAGGGACAGTGAAGCTTTGAACGCCTAGTTACTTAACTGGACTGACTAGGCCTGTTACGAATTATTGTCAGGTTTATATTCACTTGAAAATTTAGGCAATAATAAAACATAATTTTATTATTTTGTTATTGCTCTTTCAAGAATGAAATAATTAAAAATACCTTGTTTAACTTTTCTGACATTAATAAAGAATTAAAATTGATTGGGGAAAATTTTCTTTGTGAGTATACATTTTATTTGTTGCTTTTATAGTTTTCCCCTTATGGCCACAGTGAATTGTGTAAACTTACATGATTTCTTCACTCTTTTCTTTAACCATCTGATCTCAAAATCAAAAATTTAATAGTTGTATGCTATATCACCTTCAATTTTTCAACCCCAACTTTCCCTGACTACAGTTTTTAATGTAGAAGCTGCTAAACTTCTATCACAAGATTTTCTTCTTGTCTGATAGGCCAAGAAACTCGATTTTATAAATAAAACATAACATCAGCGTAGCCAGAAGGTTTCTCTGGTCTCTCCCAGCTCCAAGGTCCCACAGCCGCTTATAAAATAATCATTCAGGGGCTGGAGTGATGGCTCAGTGCTTAAGAGCACTGGCTGCTCTTCCAGAGGTCCTGAGTTCAATTCCCAGCAACCACATGGCGGTTCACAACTATCTATAACTGTAGTCCCATGGGATCCTAAACCCTCTTCTGATGTGCAAATGTACTTGCAGACAATATGCCAATAAACATAAAAATAAAATAAAATCTTTAAAAAAATAATCATTCAGAGTGTTAATATTAATTACCAATTGTACAGCCTATGGCAGGCTTCTTGCTAGCTAGCTCTTATAACTTGACCCATTTCTATTCATCTAGAAGTTGCCATGTGGCTGTGGCTTACTTTCACATCTTGCTTCTCCTGGCAGTGCTGGTGTCTCTCTCCCCTCTCTTTTCTTCTCCCTGTCTTTCTCTCCAGTATCCTGTCTAGCTATAACCTGCCCTGCCATAGGCCACACAGCTTTATTTATCAACCAATCAGAGCAACACATATTCACAGCATACAGAAAGACATCCCACAGCACATCAGTAGCACATATCAATAAAAATATCAGCTATATTCTTCTGATAACTGGCCACAAAACTTTATGGATTCATTTTTTTTTCTATTCCTTACAATAAAAACACAAGGATCCCAGAAAAGAAGTGATGAATGTAGTCCATTATCATTTAACTACGGGGGTTTAAAACAATATGATTCAGGCATATCCAACCCAAGCCCATGAATTTTGTAAATGGCAATGTCTTTTTGAAAGGCATGAAGCTTGGACACACCTGACAGCATTCATAGTTCAAACTCTTCCATTTTGTTTTCATGGTTTGAATTTTTTTACATACTAAGATACTTTTGAAAGAACACAAAATTAACTGGCACAAACAAATACCCACAATCTTAAGAAATAGTCTTTGGCTAATAACTCCTTTTTTTAAATAACTCTTTCAATTTTATGACTATTATGCACATCACTTTCTATCACACCAAACAGGCAGTTAAGAAGTACTTATTTGGATAAATAAAATGT
Organism: Peromyscus californicus insignis; assembly: GCF_007827085.1. Taxonomy (NCBI): domain Eukaryota; kingdom Metazoa; phylum Chordata; class Mammalia; order Rodentia; family Cricetidae; genus Peromyscus; species Peromyscus californicus. Next base: position 45,163,375 of record NW_026294534.1, on the reverse strand, counting down.
AATTTTTTCTTTGTGCGGGTATGTGGGCAGTGTGTTCATATGTCTGTATGTGTGTGGGAGTGTGGGAGTGTGTGTGTGTGTGTGTGTGTGTGTGTGTGTGTGTGTGTGTGTGCTATTTTCAAGTCCACATCTGTACATGAAGGATAAAGGACAAAATCAGGCATCTTAATTACCCCACCACCTTATTTTGGAGACAGAGTCTCTCACTGAACTATGTGGTCACTATTAGCCAGTCTAATCCTGCCCTGCCCAACTTTAACTCCAGGTGCTAGGGATCCAAACTCTGGTCCTATGCTCACATAGCAAACACTTTACTGCCTAAGGCCATCTCTCCAGCATTAAACCTATTTTTATTTTAATATACAAAGTAGATAAAGCTAAATGAATAAAATCGCACATCTATTTTCTGTGATTATATAACTAAAATTCTGAATAAAATACTACCTATTTAAGATAAGCAGTGTATTTTAAAAAAACATGGTTTTGTGAGCTTAATCAAAGCTGAAATAATAAGATATTAAATTCACTTTGTAAGTAAATAGTTGATGTAGCTAAGGGATATTAACTTGTTTTTACTTTCATGTTTTGATTTGTTGAAAAGAACATATAATTATGAGACTGAAACAAGAGTGATTGTATAGTTTTTTGTTTTTGCTTTTGTTTTTTGATGTGTGTGTTCCTGTGTGGGGGAGTGTGTGTGTGTGTGTGTGTGTGTGTGTGTGTGTGTGTATGTGACATTTGCAGATGCACATTTGTGTGCAGGTGCATGTGCACATGTGTCTGTGTGGAGGCCAGAGAAGAGTTTTAGGCATCATTCCTCAATAATGCCATCTCCTTAACTTTTGAGACAGTCTGTCACATTGGCATGGAGCTTGCCCATAGAGCTATGCTGTGGGATGTCTTTCTGTAGGCTGTGAATATGTGTTGCTCCCACTGGCTAATAAATAAAGCTGCATTGGCCTATGACAGGGTAGGATGGAGCCAGGTGTGAAATCCAAGAGAGATAGTGAGAGGAGACAGGAGAGTAAAGGGAGATGCCAAACCACCATCCCAGGAGTAACATGTAATGGGACACAGGTAAAGCCACAGAATATGTGGTGATACATAGATAAGTAGTTATAGGTTGAGTTAAGTTATAAGAGCTAGCTAGTAAGAAGCCTCAGCCCTAAGCCATATAATTTGCAATTAATATTAAGCCTCCAAGTGATTATTTTATAAGCAGCTGCAGATGGGTGGGGGGATGGGGAGGTGGGGGTAGGGTGGGGAGGTTGAGGCGGGTAGAGAGACATGAGACCTCAGGCCGGGTGGGACCGGAGAAACTTAAGGCTACAGAGCTAGAAGGGCTGATCAGCAAGCTCCAGAAATCTGCTTGTCTCCAATTCCAGAATGCTAGGACTATAACCATGTACGTTCATGCCCATCATTTTTATCTGGCTCTGGGGATTGGATGCAGATCCTTATACTTTCAAGGCAAGCACTGAGCTGTCTTCCTGCACTCCATAATCATGTACTTTTAAACAAGCACATCCTCTGAAATTTATAATTCTTCAGACTACAAAATATTTCTTTCCTGTTTACATTGTCTATGTTTAATTGCCCCCTTGGCTATCTTTTGGGAATATGGGGACTCCAGAGTTGTTCTCATGTGGTTCCTCAGCGACACATCTTTTCCCCACTGCCAGCTGTATATTCAATTTACAAAAGTAAAGATGATTTCTGATAATTCTTTGTATATTTAATTTCACTTATTTATTCTGGATTTCTTGTTTTAATGCTCTGGTTTGAATTATGACAACTGATGATGAAGAATGAGAAAAGAATTACTGTAAATACTGCTAATGCTATTTATGACACATCCTTACTGTGATAAGCTCTTTAATGAACTACTCATGTAATGTTGTCAAAATCTCTGTGAACAACTCTTGAGTCCTCCATTATAAAACCAGAGACGCTTAGGCATCAAAGACTGTGGCTTGTTTAGGAGAGCAAAGCTAGTTAGTGTAAAACCTGAGTGTGGACCTAGGCAACCAACTCTGAAGTTACTGTTTTTACTTATGAAAAACATTTTACTAATATTCTCTATTCCACTATTACTTCCCTGTCCCTGTCCTCATGAGAAAGTAAAACTTTTTTTTTTCTTATGAGACAAGCAAATCTTTTTCTTCTAGATTTTCAGTAATAAATATGAGGAGTATTTCAAGCACTTGAGAGTATCCAAATAAAGCAGTTAACACTGACTGGCATTATCGGGGCTAACAGTTCTCCCATGCACATGTCAGCCAGGCCTTCCATATGGGAAAGTCAGATCATGCTCTCGGGCGTCTCACAGACTGGTGACATACAGTAGACACCATGAATTAAACACTGATCTTTGATGCTCTCTGAAACAAGTTCCTTTTTATGAAATAGGTAGTAAACATCAGAAGCATGTTCTGAGACCTGAGTCTCTTGAAGGGACAGATGAAGAGGATCCAGTGACAGCCCTGGAGTGGGACCCCCTATCCACTGACTATCTTCTGGTGGCTAATTTGCATTATGGGATTCGCCTGCTGGATTCTGAATCACTGTATTGCATCACAACGTTTACTTTTCCCAGTGCAGCAGTGTCTGTGCAGTGCTTAGCCTGGGTTCCCAGTGCTCCAGGCATGTTTATAACCGGAGGTAAATGTATCCGTTTCCCCGAAAGCTTCAAGTCCATGAATGTTCATGACCTGAATTAGATCAATTGTGTTTTGTTAGTTGATTTCATAAAACTCGTTAATTAACATCACAAATATTTAATATAGTAAGTGTCTAATTTATAGTACGTCACTGACATGATTAAAGTGAAATTAAGGCATCATATTTCCTGCATGTAGAAACACACTGTGATATATTATATATATGCACATGTACCTGTGTTTATATGTGCACAAACAGCAAACAATTGGATTCCAGGTGTGGATAGAGGACATCGAAGGCAATGATTGGAAAATAATCAAATTTCCTGATAGGAGCCTGATTAACCTCGCTAATTTTAACAGATCATCACCAGATATGCTAAGATAGTTAAGTATCTTCAATCAAATTTAGAAATGAAAGTAGTATATAGTTCCTATCTGAGAGAAGCTGTCAAGGTACCTCATGAAATCTGAGAAGATGGAAAAGTTTAGGAGTAGTAATAGCAAATAATACCCAACTTTTACTGTTTACTAAGGCTCAGAGAAAGAGAAAGAAGTGCGGAGAAGGAGGGAGGGAGGGAGAGAGAGAACAGAGAGATGACAGTCAGCCATTCCATGAGAGTTACATTTATTCCATGAGAGTTACATTTATTCCATGTACATTTATATACAGGTACTTGGCATAAAATAATATTATTTTTCACCTCAATAGTTTATGGGATTCTGTACTTGTTTTACTTCTGCAGTTTTAATTTAAATAAAAATAGATGGATTCCTAGTTTATATATCTTAGTAAACGTTAAATAAGTTTATGGGATTTTATGAATAATAGATAAGAAAAAAATAAATATATTTATTACTAGTAAGATAAACTTCATATGCCACAAAATTCACCTGTTTTAACCACAGTTCAGTGGTTTCTAGTCTATTCTCAAGGTTATATGACCATTATCTCAATCCAGAGTATTTATTTTTTCCCAACAAAAGCTGTATCCACTAATAACCAAGTATCACTGTTCCTGTCCACACCCTGAAAAGCACACATGCATATAAACAGATAATCTACTTCCTGTCTCCGAGTTTGCCTATCTGGGGCATTTTAGGCAATCATTCCAAATGTGGTCTTTTGTATTCGCTTCTTTCGCTTAGCACAGTATTTTCAAGATTCATCTGTGTTGTAGCATAAACCAGTTTTGTCACTCCTTCCTGTCATAAATACTATCCTATTATAGATGTTGTCATTGGTTGCTATTTATACTATTCACGCTTTAGCTGATTATGACTAACACTTATTATGAGCATCAATGTAGAACTGTTATGTGAACTTACAATTATGTTAACTTAAAAACACTGGTAAAATTACTGGGTAATAAGGTAATATTATGTGTGATTGTTTGAGGCACTGACAGACTATTCTAAAACGCAAGCTATTGAGGAGAGATTTGGAAGAGAGAGCAATTTTTTAATTGATTTTCAAGTATGTTTGATTTATTTGTCTGAAAGCAGATAATGAGTAGTTGATAGACATTTGAATATAAAGAGATTGCTTAGTGTTGGACTTGGATAACTTTCTTTGCCTGACCATTTCCTAGAATGAGTGTTGTCCAAGGAGATTGTTCATGGTGGACAGCTTTTAGGGAAGGCAGTTTCTAATGCAGTGACAGAGTGTAATGGAATAAAAAATAAAGATGCCCCAAATTTAAAACTGGAGCAGGATATCAGCCATTTCTTTGATTGCATCATAATATTTAAACGATATCAGTGATTGCCTCTGGAAGTCTTTGTTGCTATTTCTATGACTGGGTATTTTAGTGTCAAACAAATGTGTTGACATTTGCATTTCTGATGATCTGACTAGATTCTCAAGTGGGTGTTTTACGCATTTGGAATGTTTCAAGAACAACACCTATCGATAATTTTAAATTAAAGAAAACGGGATTTCACTGCTTACATATAGTTAATTCTCCTCCAAAGAAAAAATGTAAGTAAAAATATAAAAGTTTTGTTAATACTACACAGTATCATATTTCTGCACAGAAAGTGGTACCACAATATAAATATATTATATATTTTGTACTGCTAAAAAGCATTTTAAAGAATTAGCCTTGAGCCGGGCAGTAGTGGCACACGCCTTTAATCCTAGCACTGGGAGGCAGAGCCAGGCGGATCTCTGTTAGTTCAAGACCAATCTGGTCTACAGAGTGAGATCCAGGACAGGCACCAAAGTTACACAGAGAAACCCTGTCTCGAAAAAAAAAAAAAAAAGAATTAGCCTTGATATTATGCATGCTGAAGGAACCATAAACCCACAGAATAATTAGTATTCCTAATATAATACTATTTAGAGCCAACCAACATTTGCAAAATGCTACTGAATGATAACATTCAGATAATCTTAAATTATTGCTGTGAGGGAGGTGAAACATTGATATTGATGAGAATTATTAAGAATGATGGGATTAAATAAAAGTGGCACAGCAGGTATAATTTATGACTTAAGTATACCTCATTTACAAGCTACAAAGTTTATAGCAAAAAAAATGTTAAAGTAATCTCAGTGTTCAAATTACAAGACTTAGAAATCTGGGTTTCATGTTGGCTATGAGTTGTCACTGAATTTATAGAACTTTGAGTCATCTCTGCTCTTTTGTTTTTGCACATTATTTTCTGATTATTTGCTGATTTTCTAATGCAAGATAAATAGTCAAATGCATGTTCTAAATAAACAATCTGGAACTTTGAATAAGTTTTTAGTTAGACTTTTTATTGAAGTAAGCAAGAATAGAATTAGCTTTCTGTGAGGTCTATCATAATCATTCTGCATAGGGGGTAGTGTGTCCATACGGTGACTGCAGAAACTATGGACTAAGGAACTTTTTTCTCCAATTAAAATATAATTAAATAATTTATCCTACCCCTCTAATGTCTGATCCCCCCAAATTCACAGACTCCTTTAACCATTGCTGTTACTGATATGCATAAAAGAACCAACATAAATACAATCTGCTGAGTTCCTTCAGTGTTGGCTGCATGTATATGTTTCTGTGGATCACCACTGGGTATTGTATAGCCAATGATGGGGCTTTTGATTAAAAGAATAATTTATGATTGGGGCTCAGTGGTTAAAAGAGAGCTTTCTATTCTCTCAGAGGGCTTGAGTTTAGTTCCTAGCACTCACATCAAGCAGCTCATACTACATGTAACTCCAGCTCCAGGACATCTGACACCTTCGTCTGGCCTCCACAGGCACCTGCACACATGTAGTATACACTCAGACACAGACACGCACATGTGCGTGCACGTACATTGATCTTGGATAGTCATTTCCTCCTTACTCAAGCCTATTTTTCCTCATACAAATATAAATAACTAACAATGGCTATTAAAATTAATGTTTTTTTCTAATTCAGAGGGCATTGATAAATAGTTAGAAGTGACTAATTTGAACCTCAATCACTTTTGTAAACTTAAATCAATCTGTAGAGTCCCAGCTTTTCAAGGATTTGAACCTGGGTTTAGAGGAATCAGGATTGGTGGATGCTGATTGAGAGACTAGCTAGAATATTGTACGTTGCTTCTATGTTCTTTTTCTGTATGCATTACTTTGTTTTGTCATTATGAATTTTCATATCTTGGAAAGATTTAGACCTCATAATCATTTTCTTTCATATTTTCCTGATGACAAAAGTGTCCATGTCTATTAAAAGCCAGAAAATCTAAAGAAGCACATACTAATATTGTCGTTTTTGAGTAGTATCTTTCAAATACTCTGTTGTTAGGTAGACTTCCAGGCTTATTTTTCCTAGTTTGCATTAAATACAGTACCATGAACTAAGAACCACTATGAAATGCAGTTTAAAAAATAAAGACATTTAATTCTAAACAACAAGAATTCCAAGCAGATTGATGCATACAGTTTGTCAAGACCACTCATGATGTCAAATAATTAAAATGGTTATGGATCATATGAACTTTTAATCATAATATATGTCATTGAACTAAACTGATTATTCTCAAATGCCTCTTTTATTATCTATTCTGGTTTGGACTTCCTGTCATTCTCAGGCTCAAAGAAAAAAGCCATATCTATAATGAATGCAACAAGACTTCCTTATATTTTAAACAGAATATAAAATACTACAAAGTATTTATGCATATTTCAATGTGTAATTAATAGGTTTGTACTAATAATTTACATTGGTGTTAAGTAATAGAAGCAATTCCCACTGACTTGAAAATTCATTCCTAAAGTTTTTTACATTGACAGAAAAACATCACCTATGTGGGTGGTTGGGTATGAAGTTGTTGGACTGCTCATTTATTTTATGTGCCTGTGTGTCTCTCCATGTAATTGTGGAGTATATGTGCACATGTGTGTATGCCTGCTTTTGTGTGTGGAGGTAGAAAAGGGCATTGGATCCCCTGGAGATGGAGCTTCAGATATTTGTGGGACACTCATGTATGTAACTCATTTGTTACATAGGTACTTGAACTCTAACCTTCGTACTCATGACTGTACAGCAAGCTCACTTAACTGCTGAGCCGTCTTCTGGCCTCCTATGGCAGTATTTTGTAAGGAGACTGTTTTTAAAATTAATAATGTCATATTTTAATTTATGGAGATAACAAGCTACACTTTTGTAAAAGGCTGAGGTTCCTGACTAATTTTCAGCCATACTGGTTTATCTGTGCTTGTATAAACTTCATTATAATCAAGATTGATACTCCTATTTCCACATTTTTGGTGATTCTGAGGAAATAGAAATTGGGCTCACTGATATAGATTATGAATTTAGAATAAAACAGAAAGTTGAAGTATAAGTCCTGTGATTTTATTCTAGGAAAAGTGATTGCTATTTTCCCTTCATATTTTAGTTTCAGCTCAGTCTCCAAACAAAAATCATTATACCTCCTCAACAAGTGAAGCAGTTCCACCCCCAAATTTGACACAGAATCAAGCATTTTCTCTTCCTCCTGGTCATGTTGTGTGCTGTTTCTTGGATGGTGGAGTTGGGCTTTATGATATGGGAGCCAAGAAGTGGGATTTTCTTAGGGAATTGGTACGTCCTCCGGTTATTGCTTCTATTAAGTGCAATGCTTATTTTGTATAAATTTGTGATACTCATATATACCTGCATATTAGTATTGCTAAACATTATTTTGTAGATAATAATATACTGCCTGCTGTTTTTGCTGTTGAAACATTTTAGATAATAATACAGGGTAACAACAACAAAAAGCTGTGGCTGTGGCTGATTGGTACATGGTTTTCCTTATTATTTGAGACCCAGTTTAATCCTTAGCTCCACAGAAGAGAAAGAAGCAAAGAGCAGACAGCAATATATTATTGGAAGAAAAATGACTGGAGTGTGCTCCTCTCTTGGAAGCCAGGAAGCAGAAATAAGAGTGGGAGAAATGCAGAGACACACCCTGTTAGAACAGGGCCCCCAAGACCTCCATCTGTTCATGAGGCTGTACCTCCTAAAATTTCTACCACTTCTGAATAATACTAACAGGTTGATCTGGCATCACTTAGCATTTGGAAGGTCTGCATATGGTTGCTGCCTCACTAGGCATCAAAACCTTCCAAACAAGGCTTTAAAGTTAAGGAAAATTCTATAATGTTTTCCTCTCTCACAAATCCTTTCCTTTTGGCATAAAGAAAACAAGAAATATTTTATTTTTCAATGTGAGTTTTCAGGTTTCCGAAGCTGAAATTTGAAAGCACAGCAGCAGAAAAAAATTTAAGTACAAGTAATGAAAGTTATCACCTTATGTCTGTTGTCATCACTATACATGTATAAATTTTATGTATTATGCTTTATTAATAAGGAGTTCCTCCATAATATGATTTTAAAAAAAAATAATGAATTCTAGGGCCACGTGGAAACTATATTTGACTGCAAATTCAAACCTGATGATCCAAATCTCTTAGCAACAGCTTCATTTGATGGCACTATAAAAGTCTGGGATGTAAACACCTTAACAGCAGTGTATACTTCTCCTGGTAATGAGGGGGTCATTTTTGCTCTTTCATGGGCTCCAGGTAAGACTTCAAGTGACTTTCCTAAATCTTATTCAAATTTATCTTCTTCATCCAGGTTTAATCTTGTTCCAAATGGCTGTAGAGACAAATTAATAGCAACATTTTTGTCAGTTCAGCTTCTGTGAGATATAAGGCTTTTTAGAGCATAGCTCACCTGCAAAAGAACTTTGATTCCTGGGCTATTAAGATAACAGCCACATAGAAAACCTACAGTAAATCTAGATGATTTGAATATTATCTAATTTTGGCTGTATTTGTAGAGCTATGCCTTTAAAGATTAATGGATTTTGCATGATGAAATTTTTCCTGAAAATTTTTGTGTATTTTTCATTTTTTAAAAAGAAGTATTATTTGTGTTTTCAACCGAAAAATTTTTTTGATCAGCTTCCCAAAATATTTTCATAATCATTAAAATATTACTAAATAGCCAGGAAATATGAGTAGTAACACATTATGCATTCATATAATACTTAGGAGTTACTGATAACCTGGGGGATTGTGTCTATACTATTTGGTTTGATAACAGAACCATCCCTGTCTTTTCAACTTCTATGCTGAGATATTTATTGATCTCAAATGTTATCAGAGATTTGCTCTAAAAAATTTAGTAGGAGCTATAGACTAAATAAATTGATCATGTAACTATTGAAGTTATATAGCTAATATATCCATTGCTTTGTTCTCTTTCATAGTTAATGCATTGATAACAGTTATATAATTATATTTTGAAAATTTCCATTATAAATATATCAACTATGTGTCCAGTGCAATGGCTCTGTGGGTAACAAGAGATTATTGCCAACCCCAGTGACCTGAGTTTAATCCCCTGGTACCTGGATTGCAGACTGGGAGAACCAATTCCTACAGATCTTCCTCTAAGTTCCAAAAGCATGCACATGCCCCTTCCCACACAAATAAAAAAAAATAAGTATCAACTACAATTCTTAAATAAACTTCAAGTCTTCCCTTTTCAAAAATTACATTTTTAAAGAGAATCACATTTGTAGAAAATACTAAATGTGTAATCTCCAACCAATTGTGTTCTAAGGTGATTCAGATTGCATTGCTGGTGCCACTTCCCAAAATGGTGCTTTTATTTGGGATGTTCAAAAGGGCAAAATGATACAGAGATTCAATGAGGTAAGATTAATTTATTGTTGTCAAGTCACATTATGTCTTACTGCATATTATGTAAATGTTTTGTCTCAATGTGTAGCAATACAATGGTATATATGCTTTCCCAGTTAGAAGACACTGCAAGGAACTACTGATAATCCAGGATGAATTTGATAATTACAACTGAATTTAGAAAAACTCATCTCAAATTGCATCATAGATTCCAAAGAATTTTAAGTTATGCTTTTCACAAAATCTAAGCAAATAATAAATAATGGGTAGAAGACTAAACTCAGAAATCCTAAAGTATTACCTAGTGTTATGACATTTTCTATAAAATCACAAAGAATTTTCTACTCCAACATCCAAAACAGAATTCCATTCAAGTCCAGCTTTGTGAACCTTTGGGTTTATTGTGGTTATGTAAAAAGCAAGTATTATTAAAAAATGGAACATCACTGGGAAGCTCCTTCCTCTAATGTGCTCCACCTTGTAGAAATGACACCAAAGACCCTTCTATAGTCCATCTTCCCTCTTGTGTATACTCCAGTAACCTCTAAGACAGATGCATCTAAGGCAGGAGTGAGTAGTGACTTAGTCCTGTCTTCTAGGAGGGAGTATTAACAGCCTCATTAACATTAGTGTAGACCTGAACAATCACTGAATTGTGCTTATTTTGTTTCCAGACATATGAGCCAAGGTAGGACAACGTAACAATGGCTTATGATGGCAATGGCTGGACCAAAGAAATAGCTTCACTACAATACCCAGTTCTTTTAGCAATATCTCTGGCTATAGACTCATTTTATTGTCATGAACCTATTTCTTCCCATATAACATGATGAAGTTAGATTCTGCCATTGCTTTGATCGTCTTTCAATTTCTGTTATTGCATGACAAGCCCTATAACTATCTTCTTAGTAGGACTGAGAAACAAAGCTCCATGATGAGGTGTCTCTGCACAGATAATCTGCTGTCAGTCAGGTTGAAGCAGATGGAAATTGCTCTGTGTGCATGTGTGTATGATTTCAATATAGATTTAAGTGAGGTCATTTAGGGAGAAAGATATATCTATATATATCTATATATCTATATAGATATATATATGCAAAGTATGATATGCACCCATAACATGGGTGAGGGTTCTTCGTAAGAGAATATCATGTCTACATGTCTTAACAATAACCATGTGGATGATTTTGATGACTTTTGAAGTGACATTGTTCAAAGAGATCTCAGGATTTTTTTTTAATGAAATCATAGGATGTTTCCTGGGGTACACTCGAGAGGATTATAGGCCAGTAAGACAAAACTATAGGTCACAATGTAACCAGGACCTTTCTATAGCCTTCCTCTAAGCTTCCTGAAGGTCTTGTGTTAAACTTACCTGTTTAAGTAGGCTTTATATCTTTCTTAAAGTCAATAGACCAGATAGCTTTCCTAAAGGGTGTTTTCTAACAGATCTGTTTAAATGACCTCTTAAAATAAACCTTTGAAACAAGAGCAAAATGAGTGAAAAAACTTGCTGACATTATACATTGGTTGTGGTTGTCTGTGTTTGAATGCAATAAGGTGAATATCAACAACTGGACTTCACAGGGACACACAGACAAGTACTTGTAAGTCCTATGGATGGCCAAAGAATCCAACTTCAACTTTTAACCTTGTGTCCAACAAAACTAAGCATAATTTATCACTACTAAATCTACTTTTAAGCATGGCCACTCCTTTATATATTCTTAAAATTTGTATTCAGGTTCTGAGTGTTAAGTGAGGGTCTGGTGAAACCACTGAACTTGACCCCTCCATGAGTAGAAAGAAAGGTTTATTGGGGAATTCAAACTGTCAGGCTGTCTTCCAGAAGACAAAGACGAGTATCACCAAAAAAAAAAAAAAAAGCAAGGAGAGCCTTGCCAGTTTTTAAAAGACAGGTTGTGGGGAGGAGGGAGCCTGTAAGCAGGAACAGCCTTGGAGTCAGAGTAGTAGGGGTGGGACGGAACAGCCTGTGAGCTCCCATCACAGGAGGTAGTTGGCTGCAGAGGCTGCTAAGGGAAGTAATGGCTTCTCCTGACAGACAGAAACCCACTTTACAAGATTGCTGAAGAACGCTGACTTTAAGTAGCAGTCCTATTTACCCAGTCAGAGTCCAGGCTGAGCTGAGTCTAAACTGTCATTCAGGACACTGTCAGCAGCACTACTGTTTGGGGACCCACTTTGAACCTAGCACTGGGGAGAAGTCTAAGTGGGTTAACTGCTGGACACAAAAGTGGGGAAGTTGAGTCTGAATCTTCAGAACCTACCTAAAACACATACCTAAAACGCAGTAGCAGCGTATGTGCTGGAGTCCCTGTGTTTGTACAAGGCAGTTTGTGGAAAACAGTATGGGATAATTCCTGGAGATGTGAGGGTCCGCTACTCAGATACATGCAGCTGTGAACAACAAAAAGAAATCATTTTAAAAAATGTGGAAGGTAAGGACTGATAGTTAAGGTTGTCTTCTAAATTCCACATGCATGCCATGACAAGTGTACCCCTGTTTTTCACACATGCACATACATGAACATACACACACATACAAATAAAAATTTTGTCTGTCGTATAAGCATATACATATTCAGATTTCTGCCACTGACATTAATATCTATGCTAGTATCACCTAGAAGGAGTTACTAATAAAAATGATTCCTAGAAATAAGTAAAATTTTGTAAATGGATAATTAATGTTTACTGATAACAGTTTTATATTTTTTTAAGCATGGGAAGAATGTAATATTCTACATTGCCTGGAGTCACAAAGATTCTAAACGAATAGCAACCTGCAGTGGGGATGGTTTCTGGTAAGCACTATAGCTGGCGGTAGGAAGTGAATCTGTATAGAAAGGACGCCTTGGATCATCTCAGTTGTACATTCTGTTTGTACAATGTATCATTGTAAGTTTTATTTAAATCCCCACATAGGCTCATGCTCTATTGGTGTGATATATCATTATTAAAGAGCAATGACATGCAAAAGCATTTCAAAATACAAAATGAACCAAATATAGGGTTTGTTTGTTTTGTTGAGACAGGGCCTCTTAAGGCTGGCCTTCAACTCCCTATGTAGCTGAGGATGATCTTGAACTCCTGATCCTCCTGCCTCCACCTCCCAAGTCTGGGATTACAAGTGCATGTCACCATGCCTGGCACAGACTTTGCCTTCTAAATGAAAACACTGAACTGAAAGAACTGCCTTATGGGAACTCAATTTCCCAGAAAATTTAAGAGACGCTAAGTAATATAAAATACTCCCAGACTTACAGATTCCACTATTTATAAAAAGATGGAAGCTGTTGAAAACAGGAATATGACAGTGGGGTAAAAGGCCCTCCTGTGGAGCTAATTTCACTGAGCTTCAGACATACATGCTTTCTTAATTCTGACAAGCCCCAGGAAAAAGTGAATTTCCAAGTTTTAAGTCAATGCTACTCCGTACTAGGAATGAAGTCATCATTGAGAGTTGCTCACTGAGGGTGGAGAAACTTGCCTTCATTAGAGTTTGCTGTACAAGGTCTAATTTTTTCACCCTCGTTTAGAAAATTATAACCGGAAGAAAAAGAACAAAGGTAAACAAAAGCATACTTCACAAGTCACCATGAGTGACTCTTCTCCGTAAAGAGTGATTTGATCATTGGGATATACTAAACTCCCAAAGACATGCTTAAGATTTCTTAAATTAAATAATCCATAATGAACTTTGCCATGCATCTTCAGGGCATTATTTAGCTCCATCTATCAGCATCAGCCATCCTCAGTATGCAGGCCCCTAGTAAGTTTTGACAGGCCCAATGTGGTTCCAGCATCTTCCACGGAGATCTGGAACAGCTTCTTATATCTCCAAGGGAATCAATAGCACTTGGATTGTGGCAATAATAAAATAGGTTATCAGAGATTATTTCCTGTGATCAAATTATAAAGGATACTTTCCTGCATTAAGGATCTCTGAATTTAAGTTGCATTACTGAATATACATTGGGGAAAATACTGTAACGGAAGTTTTGATCTTGGCAAAATAGTATATTGAATGAACCCTATGAATGAGCAATCAAAATAAATTTTAAGCAGTTAAATTTCAAGCTGAAAATCTAATATATGTTATATCACATTTGACAGTACATAAAATTATATTTTTTCTATAATTAAGAAATCTTTTCAACAGAATAGCTTCTGAATCAGTTATCACCTCTAATTTGATCTAAATGGATTATGGTAATTCATATTATGTGAAGTAGACTTGTAATTGGTATCATCATTTATGCATAACAGTTTTCTCTCTCACTCACTCACTGTGTGTGAGTCTGTGTGTGTATGTGAGTTTGTGTGTGTGTGTGAGTCTGTGTGTGTATGATTCTGTGTGTGTCTGTGTATGATTCTGTGTCTCTGTGTGTGTATCTGTGTTGTGTGTGTGTGTGTGAGTCTGTGTATGTGAGTCTGTGTGTGTATGTAAGTCTGTGTGTCTGTGTGTGTCTGTCTCTGTGTAAGTCTGTGTTTATGTGTGTGTCTCTGTGTGTGTGTGTGTCTGTGTGTGTGTAAGTCTGTGTGTGTATGTGAGTCTGTGTGTCTGTGTGTGTGTCTGTGTGTGTGTGTGTGTGTGTGTGTGTGTGTGTGTGTGTGTGTGTGTGTTTCAAGGTCTCTCTGTATAACCTTGGCTGACTTAGAACTTTTTATGTAGACCAGGCTGACCTTGAACTCACAGACATCTAGTTGCCTTTGTCTCCTGAGTAGTGGGATTAAAAGCCTGTCCCACCACAACCGGCAGGCAGAGCCAGGCGGATCTCTGAGTTTGAGGCCAGCCTGGGCTACCAAGTGAGTTCCAGGAAAGGCGCAAAGCTACACAGAGAAACCCTGTCTCGAAAAACCAAAAAAAAAAAAAAAAAAAAAAAAGCCTGTCCCACGACACCGGGTACCTCTTCTTCCTTTAAATGCTGTTTGTGATTTGCAGAGATGGCTTTTATCTCAGAATACTGACCCTTGAAACCTGCACTTCTGATTTTGTTTACCTGATTTTAGTATCATTCGAACAATTGATGGGAAAATTCTGCACAAGTACAAACACCCGGCTGCCGTGTTCGGCTGTGATTGGAGTCAAAACAACAAGTAAGTTTGCTTTCCCTAAATAACAATCATGTTTAAGAGACTGAATAAACCTTACAAGCTACTCACATAGATTATACCTCTTCTCCTTGGATATCCCTCCCTTTATCTAGCAAATGAGGAGCATTTGTAACTGCCCATTTGTTTTGGCTGGTTATAGTCCATGGTGCTTTCTTAGATGACTTGAGAATACTGATTTACCACCTTCAAAAGAATTTTATAATGCATTGGAAAGAAACACACTGCTAATAAAACCACTGACATGGGAAGTGAGCCTATTCGATCTGTGACTGCAGGACAGAAATGCAGTCCTTTCTTTGATTTCTTTAGGGGTCTCTGCAGTTCTGCGTCGGCTTCCTCCCTCCCCAGGACAGAAATGCAGTCCTTCCTCTGATTTCTTTTAGGCATCTCTGCAGTTCTGCTTAGGCTTCCTCCCTCCCCCAGCTTAGGCAGCAGCCTCTGCATTGCGGAATTTCCCAAGATGGAGAGCTTCAGGGGGTGGATTTGAAAGACAAGCTTGCATGAGAACTACTTATCCTGTAAAAATCAGCTCTCCTTTAAAATTGAATACAAGTAAAATTCCACTAAAATTGGACCTCCAACTGACTGCATCTCAAATAATTTTGCTTAAAAGCTTCTTAAGATAGGGTATAAATAGTGTGTTTTAAAAGGGAGCTTTCTTTAGATATTGTCAAAAACAACATGAATTCTCTTATGCTTCCCTGCACTAAATATGGAAAACATAAAACAAATATTAAGAACATGCTTCCTGAATCAAATAATATACAATACAAAATAATGGATCTCTGTTTCTTCCAGTAGCTATGACCCAGTCAATAACAGAATTTATTAGTCTATAACTAGGTGATATACAAAATCAGCTGATGACCAGGCCAACCTTCCCCATCATTTGTCTTGAAGATTAAGAGACACTAACAACAAAAGCTGCCATGCTGGAGGGGCTTTGCTGGGTTTTGTTTTTTTTGTTTTTGTTTTTTTTTTTTTTTGATTGCTCAAATTCTTTATTACAAAATTAACTAAGCAGTTTTTCAATTAAACTGCCTGATGTTATATAATAGGAATTTGTTACACACACAATAGCATCTTCTATATTCACTAGAAAATAACAAGCATTGCAAAGAGTGTTAGATTTTCTAAAGCATGTGCATCTCATTTTCAGAATTAGGTCACAATCTTATTCAGGTGGGAAAAAATGAAATTTATACATAAAGTCACTAAGCCCATAAAATGTATATGAGAAAGAAAATTTAGACCTCTTTTTTCTATTTTGAGCCATATATTTCTCTTTCAGCAATCAAAAAATAATCTGGGAGTAGAGCACATGTATATGGTTTTTTTGTCAGTAATGGTTCAGTTTGGTCTCCTTTGAGACAGGGTCTCCTTATGTGACCCAGGTTGGCCTTGAACCCATTATCATCCTGCTTCAGCCTCCCAAGAGCTGAGGTTGTACTACCATGCCCAGCTTGCAAACAGTTTATATATATATATATATATATATATATATATATATATATATATATATATATATACATACATACACACACACATATATATATACACATATATGTATATATAAAGTCACGTAATGTACAGAATGATATGATATATTTTGAAGGAAGAAAATGAAAAAAATTATATTTGTTTGTATATTACTCAGAATTTCTGAAGAAATACAGATTGAAAATATTCATAATATGCTAGCTTGAACTTTTATTTTTTATTTTACAATACAATTCAGTTCTACATATCAGCCATGGATTCCCTTGTTCTCCCCCCTCTGGCCCCCCTCACCTTCCCCCCAGCCCACCCCCCATTCCCACCTCCTCCAGGGCAAAGCCTCCCCCGAGGACTGAGATCAACCTGGTAGACTCAGTCCAGGCAGGTCCAGTCCCCTCCTCCCAGGCCGAGCCAAGCGACCCTGCATAGGCCCCAGGTTTCAAACAGCCAACTCATGCAATGAGCACAGGACCCGGTCCCACTGCCTGGATGCCTCCCAAACAGATCAAGCCAATCAACTGTCTCACCCATTCAGAGGGCCTGATCCAGTTGGGGACCCCTCAGCCATTGGTTCATAGTTTATGTGTTTCCATTCCTTTGGCTATTTGTCCCTGTGCTTTATCCAACCTTGGTCTCAACAATTCTCACTCATATAAACCGTCCTCTTTCTCGCTAATTGGACTCCCAGAGCTCCACCTGGGGCCTAGCCATGGATCTCTGTATCCAGATACCTCAGTCATTGGATGGGGTTTCTAGCATGACAATTAGGGTGTTTGGCCAACCCATCACCAGAGTAGGTCAGTTCGGGCTGTCTCTCGACCATTGCCAGCCGTCTGTTGTGGGGGTATCTTTGTGGATTTCTGTGGGCCTCTCTAGCACTTTGCTTCTTCCTATTCTCATGTGGTCTTCATTTACCATGGTCTCCTATTCCTTGTTCTCCCTCTCTGTTGTTGATCCAGCTGGGATCTGCCGCTCCCCCAAGCTCTCTTTCCCTCGACCCTTGCCCTTCATTACCCCCACTCATGTCCAGGGTGTTCATGTAGATCTCTTCCATTTCTCCATCATTGGGCCTATGGCTCTGCAGTTATTGGCATGCTTTTCTGGCCATGGTCCGGCTACTCAGGCTGCAGTCTGGTGGAAATTTTTTCCTGCAGGCACCAGCTCTGTGGCTGCCACCAAATACAGCTTTGAATTAAATCTCTCTCATTCTATTTATCAATAAGACTCAGGAGTCAGAGGCTAGGTTGAAAACCTAGCCTAGAGAGGTTGAATAGCAACTAGCTGACCTTCTCTCTTGGCCAGTTTCTCTGAAAGAGACCTGCCTTCTCTGCCCCCCCCCCCCAAAAAAAACCACCACTCAAAGTCCCTCCCAACTACTTCATGTGCATTTCTCTATCATCTATCAGATACCCTCTGACTTTATGATTACTTTCTGTCAACTACTTGCTAACTCAGCCTCCTGACCCAAGGTTGATTTTATTTAATTAATGCAAATGTGAACTCGGGGTTCACAGTATGGATTGAATATCCAGCAGCAGTCTCCTTGTTTATACAGGTTGTGTTGGTTTTAAATAAGTGGTGCTGTTACCGGAAAGGTCACGAGGCACGACAAAACCCAGTGTCAGAGCTTTATTAGGAGGAGCGGGCAGGGGACAGAAGAGAGCATGGCCAGGCCTGTGGAAGAGACACCTGAGGAGAAGGGGGGCAGGGAGGAGGAGAGAGCAGAAGAGAGGGGAGGAGTCTGTGACCAGCGTTTTAAGGATTCTCCTGCACATGCGCATGTGTGCTTACAGAGCTATGCCATGCATGTGCAGATTGCATGACCACACCTCACACATTATATAATTACGCAGCACACAGATGGTGTAAGACATAAGACCCCTTACTTAGCTACTGAACTGCGCATGTGTGGTCATGCAGCTGGGGGAATGGCAGAACCCTAACAGATTGAACATTTAAAACATGGGTCTGAGGCCTGGGGATCCATCGCAGAGCTAGGGTGCTTGCCCAGCATACATGAAACCACAGTGCTTCTGCTCCCAGTGCAAAGAACAAAAAGAAACCACAGATCTGCACACACCATTCTTCTGGGTAAAGCCCTGAATATTCTCCCATTGAGTGTAGGATAAAAACGCAAGCTCTCTTTTTAAGCTAAAAGGATTTATTAAATCTTGGAAGACAACTGGTGTTGTAGTCTTAGAGAGAGCAACTTTTTAGTAATGGATGAAAGATCCAGTCTTCTCCTGGTGGTTCTTAGAAAGTAAAGAGAATCCAGAAGACTTCAAACTCTCTCCTTAGGAGAGACATTTTCATTTTTTGGTGGATGTTTTATTTTTTTATTAGCATATACAGTATTAGATCTCATTACTGCAGTGTCAGACAAATGTGTTTCTGTTCTCTCCTATTTTCTCCCCCATATTCTTGAAACTCCTGTTTCTTCTCACCCCTCCCCAAAGCCTCTTTTCTGTTTTCACATCACACTTGTCCTATTGGCTCCCCAACTCCTCTTCCCTCCCCTCAAGGACTACCAGATTCATAGCACATATCTACACTCACTCCAACTTATACTCATTATACTGACATTTAAGCCTGAATTTGAATATGAGGGAGCCAGGGTTACCTGACTTAATATAATACTTTCTAGATCAGTCCACACCAGGCACGACAGCACTGCAGATTAGCTCTGTTTTATCCAATTTCTGTCTGTGTCTACAATGTGAGTACTGTGTAAAGAAGCCACCCAGATGGTCACTCCATGATTTGGTGGGAGGTTTATTATTGTGGATAAGAAACCTCCAGAGGCATCTGGAAGAGTTCAGAGCAGAGAGAAAAAGAAACAGTTTGGCCATGGCCAGGATTAGTAAAGAGGGGATGTGGAAAAACCATGTGAATTATAACTAGGATGAGTAGCTAGGAGGAGGGAAGCCTGTGAACCCAGAGCAGCCTGGGAGTTTCGGATAGAGGAGGAGCCGAGGTGGGCTAGTGATGACTTTGACTTGGAGATGTGTAACAACTACATTTGAATGGGAGATTGCCCCAGCCAGCAGGGTCTTCAACGGGGACCTGAAGGGAGGGCCGGCGAATGAGAGGGACAAGAGACACAAAGAGTAAGAGCAAGACAGGACGTCTGATCAAGCTCCAAAATTTTATTTTCCTCTTAAGGCATATATAGACAGGGGCAAAGGGGGGGTGCAAGCAGGGAGGGGACTTTAATCATGGGTTGTTCAGCCAGCAGGAAATGTTGCTATGGGGATTATCTATTCTTGCCTAACTGCAGCGCGGTCACCTGATTTCTGAGAAGAGGTTCTGGTATTTATGAGACGAGGTTCTGGTGCTGTGGAGACTTAAGCAAGGCCTAGACTTGAAGGAGAGGAGAGAAGCCCAAATATGGCGGCATGTGTGTCAGGGGTCACTTAGGCTTATGGCTCCTGTCAGGAGCTGAAGAAACCTGTAGGCCAGCATGGGCTTTGATATGCTGATAGGAGACACAGGTATCTGCTAGAGGCAAGGGAATGACTCTTTTGGGGCAGGATGAGAGGGAACCATTTCATAAATTACTAAGGAATGCCAGATTTTGTCCAACACCAAGAAATCCATCTATAGTCCAGTTTAAACTGAGCCTAGACTCAATTGTGGACCAAGTCAGTGGGCCTGGCCTTTTAGGGACCTGACATGAACCTTGCCCTTCTTTCTCTAAAGCATCCAAGCATACAGACTACCAGTTTCCTGAACTAGCTAGTTGATTTTTTAACTCCAAAATTTCACTCATGTTGTCCCCCTTTATATAACATTTTGTTCTCTGCCATATTCCACCTAAGATTGGACATACATAATTTCTACCTGGCTCTCAGTACAAAAACTGCTTTTTAAATTTTTATTTTTATTTTTTTCTTTGAAATTTTTATACATGTATACAATATATTTTATTATATTTACCACTCACTCATCCTTCCTCTTTCTCCCAGGAATTGCCCATCCTAACTCCACATATTGCTAACAAATATTGTATAGAAAACTTTTTCATGACTTCAAAATCCTAACAATTTCCTCATAAAATATACATCAGTGCACACGATAAACTGAATTTTAATTGTGTAATTGAGTACATATTACTATTTCTCCCTCATAGATATTGTTCTAATTTGCTTTATTTTGTTGTGATAAAACACCATGACCAAAAGTACTTTGAGGAGGAAAGATATGGTCTGTGAGTGGGGACAGGTAGGGCAGGAATCTGAAAGCAGGAACGGAATCAGACCCTGGACGAAAGCTGATTACTGACTTACTTTCTGGTCCACAGTGAGCTACAATGCCTCTGCAGTCTTACCACCTTCCTAGGATTAGTACTTCCCACAGTGCTGGGCCCTCCTGCACCAATTCGCAATGAAGAAAATACTCTATAGACATGCCTACAGCTCAGCTTGATGATGGCAGTTCTTCCACTGAGGTTCCCTCTTCCTAAGTGTGTCAAGTTGGCAACCAAGATTAACTGTCACAATTGTGTACAGTCATTAGATATTGAGAAGCCACATCGTCCTATCATCTACAAAGGTCATGCTCGAGAACTGTTCAATCAAACCACACACACACACAAAAAAGGTAGAGTTACAAAAAAAAAAAAAAAAATCATGTTTTGAGTAACGTTAGGAGTTTGTATCAGGCCACATTCATAGCTATCCTAAGTCATTTGTGGCCATGGGATGAGTGTTGGACATGCCTGTCAGGGTAAGCCCTGTGAGATCACTGACTGTCTTATGTTGTGTTCAGCAGAATATTCTTAGCTAATACAGTCCAAAGTGTGTGAGTTCCCTCTTGTCTATAGGAGCAAGCGGCTGCTTTAATACCGGGTAGTGTAGCTGCTCCTCAGGTAGACTTGTGTCCGGCAGGTCCATGAGTTCCTCAGTTTTGCTTAGCAGCCATAGTTCCTGCCCTAGCTCAGTTTAGACCGTCAGGTTTAAGTAGAATTATGCTCTTATTATTGTGAGAATGAACATATTAACAGATTGTCTTATATTCCCATGGCATTCTTATTTGCATCTAACGAAGTTTAAACTCGATAGAAAAGCCACCAACGAGGAATGCAAAGGTGAAGGTGACTTACTGTGACAGTCCTGGGCTGCAGTAAGTTTTCTCAGTTTCCTTCTGAGTCTTTGCTCTGCGGACCCATTCCACAAAAGGAAAAAAAAAAGGTCCATGGTGTATCATAATTATTAGGTGACCGGCAGGTTAATGAATCTCATCACTCATCAGGTGGGACCCTTCTTAAGACAAAACAGTTTGAAAAATGTACTGCTTGTGTGAAAGTCAACTTAGGATCTACAATAAGTGAAGCACAAAATCAACCAATTGACATGGAACTACATGATTGTTCATTTCTACAAATGAGCAGCTGCATAATTATGCATAATATATATTATATTATATTAATATTATATTATGGAAGCAAGAATAGCATCTTTAGTAATTAGAACTGTGGCATATTTTAAAAATTGCTAGTAGTAATTAATCTTTGATTGTCATATTTTAACATTCCATGGATGGCATTTCAGAGACATGATAGCCACTGGCTGTGAAGACAAAAATGTCCGGGTCTTTTATGTAGCCACTAGCTCTAACCAGCCACTGAAAGTCTTTAGTGGGCACACAGCAAGAGTGTTCCATGTGAAGTGGTCTCCTCTGAGGGAAGGAATCCTCTGCAGTGGTTCTGATGATGGGTATGTATTTCTGAATTCTAGTTTTCTTGTACTTTAAAGCATAAGCTTACAATTTCCCAGAAATGCATGTGTTATATTAACAATTTATGGAGAAATATAAAATAAGTACTTGACACATAGGCAACTAATAAAGAGACAAAATAAATTCTAAAAACTAAATTAAATCCTATTCTGTTTATACTGCCATTATATTCCTGATTTTAATTTTCTTGTTTATTTTGCTGATTGTGAATGCTTATTTTTAGCTTATTATCAAGAATATTCATAGAAAAATGATTGTAAAATGAAAAAAGATTTTAAATAAATCCTTATAAAATGAGATTAATTTATAACATTTTTATGTTTAATGTAAAAAACATTTGTACTCTTATCAAAACTGGCACGAAAAACTGACTGTAAACTTTAGCATAAAGAGAATCATTAGAAATAAGAGTAATTTTACACTTTTCTCTATTGACAAGAGTTTCTGAAGTCTTGTTTATGTCATTTACTTTTGAGATTTCTTTAATCACTATTGGAAGATAAAGTTATGTTGAAATAATCTTACTTTGTACAAATTAAAGTCACAGTGCATAATACCTCCAGATTCACGTTGGATAGCTGAGAATTATCACCTTTGCTTCTTTGGGTTACATTAGATTCAACTAAGAGAAATTATTTGAAATCGTGACTTTTAGTATGATTATTGTATGAAGTTGAATATACTCCTTTATTGATGAGATTATTCCAGTCTCTCAGCATAGACTTTAATATCTAAATTCTATTCTGCATGAAAAATTTTGTCATCTTATAATTTCCTAAGATATAATCTTTAAAAACATGAAATTTTCATTTTAATGACAATTATAAGTCTTTACTAAATTCAGCTTGGTTATTCCCATGTGGCTATCACCATTGCATAGATGACATTTATACATTTCTAATATATGTATCTTTTACTTTTAAACAAAACAAAATGTCCTGGGCATCCTAGTTAGTTTTTATAGATCTAGTGGTTCATATTAATTCTATTCTTTTTTATTTATATAAATTCTAAAATAATATGTTTTCCTTCCGTGATTTAAAATTTTTTATGTAATGTATTTTGATCATTTCCCTTCCCCTCCCCCAGCTCCACTTTCATGTTATTTCTCTACATTTCTCATCCCAGACAAAAATGAAAACAAAATAAAAATCAAAACAAACTGTGGTGATATATTGTGCACCCCAATATATTGTGTACCCTAATAAATTTATCTGGAGATCAGAGGACAGAGCCAGCCGCTAGATTAGACACAGAGGCCAGACAGTGGTGGCACACACCTTTAATCCAATCACTGGGAGGCAGAGATCCATCTGGATCTCTGAGTTCAAGGGTACCCTGGAACAGAACCAGTGTGGTGGCACACAACTTTAATCCCAGCACTTTAGATCTCATATCTTTGCTTGGGAAGGACACACGCCTTTAATCCCAGGAAGTGATGGCAGGAAGCAGGAAGGTATATAAGGCATGAGGGGCAGGAACTAGAGGCTTTGAGCAGCAGTTCAGCTGAGATCCATTCCAGTGAGGATTCAGAGGCTTTCAGTCTGGGGAAACAAGATCAGCTGAGGAGTTGGCGAGGTGAGGTTGGCTGTGGCTTGTTCTGCTTCTTTGATCTCCCAGCTTTTACCCCAATATCTGGCTCCAGGTTTTTTATTAAGACCGTTTAGCAATTCATTTTACAACAAACAAATACAAATAATACAAAAATACCAAAAATAGTTTTGTTTTTTTTTAAATTCTAAAACACTGTATTTGGTATCTGTTAATAAATTACCAGTAGAAGTCAGGAAAAAACTATATTGGAATAGATAACTATAACATATTCATTTGTGTCAGCTGTAAAGAGAAAATTCACATCTTGAACATAAAATGCTTTTAAAAAATTTTATTGTTTTACATATATATGTATATGTATGTATGTATGTATGTATGTATGTATGTACGTATGTATGTATGTATTTTGCATGCATCTGTGTACCTTGTACATGCTTGGTGCCCACGGAGGCCAGAAGAGGGTATCAAATCACCTGGAACTGGAGTTAGAGATGGTTGTGAGCCACCTTGTGGGTGGAAATTGAACCCCATATCTTCTGTGAGAGCAGCTATTGCTCTTAACCTCCCAGCCATCTCTTCAGCCCCATAAAAGGCTTTTTATATATGTTAAGAAATAAGCACTGTGTTCTAAAAGGACAATGTTAATATTTGGGATAAATTATAATTTAGACATAAAATTATCTTTCAGTTCTGTTCGAATCTGGGATTATACTCAAGATGCTTGCGTAAACATTCTCAATGGACACACCGCACCTGTGAGGGGATTAATGTGGAATACTGAGATTCCGTACCTACTAATATCTGGAAGCTGGGACTATACTATCAAAGTATGGGATACTCGGGAAGGAATTTGCCTAGACACTGTATATGATCATGGTGCAGATGTATATGGTAATTTTTTTTCCATGCATTTATTATTTTGATATAATTATGATGCTTATTTTTTGAGCAATGAAAGATTTTTAAACAAGTCACAGCTTTTCATTTTGAAATGACATTATTTCACATTGGAGAATATACATGTCTATTTTTTTATAAAACTATTAGAATCATAAAAAACTAGCTAAAGAAGATGTTACAGATTATTCAAAAGATGACGCTCAATAGAATGTGGAGCTCATTCTGCAGGAATTATGTTTCTGTGTACATATATAATGTGCACATACATGTGTACATATGCAGGTTGGATTTTGTCACTTCCCTTACTGCGGGGGTCTGTCAGAGGACCAGCCTTGATCTTTTGAAGGGTTCTTGGGTGGAGGACAGAGGAATGATGAAATATTAGGTAGAAAGATAGACCTAGACAATGAGGACAAAGACAGAGAGAGACACAGGATAGTTTCAGGAGGGCCCTGGGTCAATACTCAGCTGCTTTTGTTTATTCAAAAGGGCTTTTTAAACAACACCCAGGGGAGAGGCAAAAGACCACCCCTTGCAAGATCAAATACAGAAAATACAAATACAAATGGGTAATTTGCTTTCTATTCCAAGCTTAGTTGTACTAACAATTATTAGACTCAAGAAAAAAACATTGCCCACAACACCCCCAAATAAGGTAATGGATAGATGTACACACCGTACAGTCAAGTGTAGACTCTTCCAAATACCTAGTAACCATGCCTGTGGTCAAATTATCCCATTGTGCAGCCCTGCTGGGTAAAGCAAGCCCAAATTCTCTGACCCTGAGTAAGGTCTCAGTAGATAGCCTCTGTGGGCCCCCACACCTTACTCCAGAGGAAATTACAAAATATGAAATTAATAACATCACAGATACAGCTTATCTACTGTCTTACTTAGGGTTTCTATTGCTATGATGCAACACCATGACCAAAAAGCAAGTTGGGGAGGAAAGGGTTTGTTTGGCTTACACTTCAGCATTGCTGTTCATCACTGAAGGAAGTCAGGACAGGAACTCAAGCAGGGCAGGATCCTGGAGGCAGGAGCTGATGCAGAAATCACAGAGAGGAGCTGCTTACTGGCTTGCTTCCCGGCTTGCTTCCCATGGCTTGCTCAGCCCACCTTCTTAGAGAATACAACACCAGCAGCCCAGTCACGGCACCACCCACCATGGGCTGGGCTGTCTCTCCCCTATTGATCACTAAATGAGAAAATGCCTCACAGCTGGATCTCCCTGAAGCATTTCCTCAACTGAGGCTCCTTCCTCTGATGACTCTTAGTGTGTGTCAAGCTGACACACAAAACTAGCCAGTACATCTATCCATTACCGTATGTGGGGGTGTTGTGGGCAATGTTTTTTTCTCGAGTATAACAATTGTTTGTACAACTAAGCTTGGAATAGAAAGCAAATTACCCATTTGTATTTGTATTTCCTGTCATTCTTAAGCCTTGCTGGGAGTAAGTAGGCAGATTAAGAGTTACAAATATGTTCTAGGGAAAGTAGACCAAATCCATGCATTCACAACCATATGTTTTCCCTCAGTAGCCTTCTAGTTGAAGTTGTGTGGCTCTAGCCCTAGTGAAGGACTGAAGGCAGTCAGTGGCTGCTGAGTGAGGGAAACCAGTTTGTTCCAGGGATGAATATCCAGTAGGTCATCTGATCTCAAGTGGTCAGCCCCTAAGCCCATGTATATATGAACAACACTAGATAGGATCAGCAGGCTGTGTGTGTATATAAACACACACATATATACATATGAAATGATAATTGTACAAGAATACGTCTGAGTCTGAGGAATAGGGAGTGGGAGGGGGAAGGAGTAGAATACTATAGTACTCATTTATTAAATTCCATATATAATATAAAAATATTCTTATAAAATATAGTATCTGCATATATAATCCTTTTTCTGATGTCTGAACTTAAAAGTCTCCAGCTTTTCATTTTGAAACTAGAAGTTTCATTTATTCATCTGTTAATTCATAGATTTCATGAGCCCAAATGGGATTATAGTGCACTTACTACTTATCCAAATGAAATTTTGCTCTCTCATAATCATACATTTCTAACTCTATTTATACTAAGCAACGTATTAGTTTCTTGTATTAATTAAATGCAAATGGAAGGTTTGCTCAGAGAGAGAGCTTTTGAGTTACTCACACTTTCTCGTAACTTGGATTCTATCATAGTTCAATGGTTGCCTTTTGTTAAAACAGCCTTTTGTTTCCCCATCAGGTTTAACGTGCCATCCAAGTCGTCCATTCACTGTGGCTTCCTGCTCCCGCGATTCTACAGTGAGACTCTGGTCATTAATACCTTTAATCACCCCTTTACAAATAAATATTCTGGCAGACAGATCTTGGGAAGAAATTATCGGGAGCACTGGTATTGAATATGTGCATGCATTTGATTTTATCTTTAAACAATGTTTTCTAAGAAAAATTTCCTCACTGAATCATGTTTTTTCCTCAGACAATGCTGTAAAACAAGGCACTCCTCCTCTACTGTGTGGGAAAGTGTCACGAGACATTAAACAAGAAGTAGAAAAACTAACGTGTAACCCTCGAGTGAAAAAGCTAAGATTGTTTTCACAATGTTTATCAGTAAGTATTACAGAAATCATAAGTGGACATTGTCTCATTAGGCAGAATAAGTCACCACAACTCTTACCTTTAAACTGTAGCATGTTTGCATTCACCATCCCAGCTCAGTTACATGCATTTTAACATGATCTGTACGATATTAGAGAGCAGATCTAAAACCAGAAGAAAGAAATGAAAATGTGTACTTAGTTTTCTGTTAATTTTTTAATTTAGGGAACTATATGATAAAGTATCTCTGAGAGGCTAAAATACAGTGAGGATTTCTCTTCTGTGAGGATTTCTCTTTGGTTAGTCCATTCCTACTTCAGCCTCCAGGTGGCAGTGACAATTTGTGGAACTTAGTTGCCGTGATTCAAGGACAAGATGATAGCTTGCTTCCTCAGAACTACTGCAAAGGAATGATGCATTCAAAACACCTGATTAAATTTAAAACGGTAAGTGAAGTACGCAGCATGGTATACTCACACAAAAGTTTCCCTGTTGTACTATTAAAGCAAGACAATCATTGGTAAACTGAACTAAACACTGAGAAGATAAAGTAGTAAGACTAATAATGAAATATGAACTATTTGAGCATAGGTTAAGGTGGCCATAGTTTGTATAGACTGAATTCCATGGGTCTTCAAGTTGAGTTGGGACTCCATGACAAGTTTTACCTTTATCCTGTTACCTCAGATGGTCATAGCTTAGCTTATGGACTCTTGTGACTATTAGCTAGCATGTACCTGAGATATATACATCATTAACAACAAAATCTGACCTGGGAGCTAAAAAAAAAGCAGTAATTTATATATTTTTAATGAATATCAGTGGTTCAGACAGCAAGGAAATCACACTAGGACTCAGATATGATGGTTGCCTTCATAAAAAGAGAATTCTTAAGTCATAAAGGAAATGTCTGAGAACTATTTTAGAAAAACAGGTTTACAATATAGGAGCCAAAGTAAGCCAGTAATTCTTCACTCTCATTGGAAAACATTTTCATAAGTCTAAAGAGTTGCATCTCACCACCTTTGGCTTCTGAAATTCTAGATAACCCACACTGGGAGAGAGTAAGGGCAGTGGGATGTACCTCTTCCAAAGTGCTTATTCCATGAACTGGTCAAAACATTACAAAGACTATCATATTTTACAGATAAAAATATCGCTTTAAAACATTTAATTTCCAATATTACATGTTTTTAGAATATCTCTTCTCATATCCATTCATGTAATTATAATTTTCTTCTCAGTCTGAAGCCCAAGAACTAACAACAATCAAGATGTCTAAATTCGGTGGTGGTGTTGGTGCACCTACTAAGGAGAAAAAACTGAAGGAGGCTGCGGAAATACACCTGAGATTGGGACAAGTTCAGAGATACTGTGAACTCATGGTAGAGCTTGGAGAGGTAATGTGCGATTAAAGGAAAAGTAATGTATTTACATAGTACCCCACATATTAGGAACATAATTGATTCCATATACGAGTTAATTTTCCCATATGTAATTACTTCTTTGCCAAGCTGGTGTCGGGAGCACATCATAGGGAAACAGTAAAGTGAGGTCTCCAGGGTAACAACATCTGTCCCACTTAGAAACACCCATGTCTCATGCCAGACCTACAAAGACGTAAATTTTGGTGTGCAGTTCAACCATCTGTGCTTGATTTTATAAACCCTCCTGGCTCTTCTCATCTATGCTGAAGTGTGAGAATTGC
The DNA here is from genome assembly GCF_007827085.1 of Peromyscus californicus insignis. Classification (NCBI taxonomy): domain Eukaryota; kingdom Metazoa; phylum Chordata; class Mammalia; order Rodentia; family Cricetidae; genus Peromyscus; species Peromyscus californicus. The sequence goes on along the minus strand of NW_026294534.1, from coordinate 45,134,418 downwards.
TGCCAAGATCTTTTGAATGTATCTGTGTTGGCTAATATGCTCAGAGTAGAATCTCCTCCATGCATCACCATAAGACTCCACCCTGTCCCAAAGAGGAATTTTTCAGTGGGTGCATTTAAGATACCATAGGGATTGTTCCAATTTCTAGAGAAGACTAAAGCAACGAAGCACATTTTCCAGAAAAGTTTAGAATGAATATGTACAAATAAAATTTAGAACACAGGCTTCCTTTGACAGGTGGGTACTGAATGAAGTGGGATATGGAGACAGAAAAGGGGGATTCCATTCTTTGGCCTGGGTACTGATTACATGGTCATGAAAGTTCATTAATCGTTTACTTTTTATTCAAATGTATTTTAGATCAGGAGAAATTATCTCTCTACCACAAAAAAACAAAGGGTAGGGTGGCATGGATACAATGCTCTATTACTTTTTAAGAACCTCGAAGTTGGTAACATTTTTATGACCAAGCATGGTTTTAAGGAGACCTATAGAGGACCTGGAGGGGGCTCAGTGCTTTGGAGTGCTTGTTGCTCTTGCAGAGGGCAGAGTTTGGTTACCATTGCTCTCACAAATAACCATACCTCCATCTCCCAGGAGTCTGACCCCTTCTTCTGGCCTCTGTAGTACCCATACTCATGTGGCCTGCACTCACATAGACACACACATACATATATCCATAAATAAAAATAAAAATCAATCTAAAACAAAGGAACACACAAATAACATAAGTAAAATTAACATACAGTTAACGTGTATCAAAATGCAATTTAACCTACCCTTTTTTTTATAACTTTCAATTTACTTATAGATGAACAATGAATTTTTTGACCTAAAACAATAAAATATCCTGATTATTACAAAGGCAAATAGAAGTATTTAAAAGTAATGAAAATTTTTCTTTATCACATAGTGACAATTTGATTAAATGTTTCATTTTCAACAGAGCCCTTAAAGTCAAGATGACAAATGAATACATAAGTTTTGGGACAATGGTACAGTTCTTCGTTGATATTTGTTTGTATTTGAACACATGAGATGCTAAACTCTTTTAACCCCATCCTTTTCTCCATTGGGGATCTATTCATGATGCTGTATAGTCGTACTGTTGTGCGCATGCTGATGGCCTCAATGATTCCTGAAATCCTTCTTGAATTCTTCAGAAATCTGAGTGTGTTTCTGTTTACTTGGCATCACCATTCTAAGAACAGTTTCCAGTTCAGTAAACTTAATACTATGGGATTAGGAAAGCATTTCACCTTTTCACTTACAAGATTTATTTTTTTATTGAAACAGCTTAGTGAATTCAAAGTTCATCTGCATTTCCACTTTTATTCTTCCATTCTCCCTACAATAAAGACTTCTTTAGTAAAAACAAATTTAAGGAACCTTTTAATTAACATGAATTAGATACACAGTTTTTAAAATGGTTATCATATAATGCATACCCACACAAGCAAAAATGTATATAGATAAATAAAAATAAATACATTATTTATTTAAATTTTAACTTAAAATCTTAAGTTAATTACCAGTTTGTAGCCTTAATTGCACTATAAACTCCAGTGCTTTGGAAAGCCTTAATTAAATGAAGCTTTCATTTATGCACTGATATTTTAAAATATTTTCTCTTCCATTTCTCATTAGACCTCAAACCCATATTTTGAGGTAACAATAATAATCAGTTTTAATTTAATAATGAGCTTCTTCAAATGATGTCTAAGTTATAAAGGGACAGGTTGTTTTAATTTTAAAGAAAGCATGGCAGTAAATAACATTTACACAATGAGTTATACAATAGAAACGAAACATTTATTCAATAAAAGAGACTGATCCCTCTTTCTAAGTTTGAAGTTGGGTTTTCCCTGAAATAGTAGAATTTCATGTATTTTACTGCAATATGTAGGTATTTACCCCCTTTGGACTGCATTAAATAGTTTACAATTATATTCCTGATAGTCTAACGATCCGAAAAATTGTTTATTATTAACATGAATCTCTAAAAAGTCTGTTTAGAATTATATAATGCAATCTAAAAGTGTACATTTCTTTTCTTGCTCAATTTTGTAGTGGGACAAAGCCCTGTCCATTGCACCTGGAGTTTCTGTGAAATACTGGAGGAAGTTAATGCAGAGGTAAAAATGACAGTCCATGTCCACAGGGAGATCTTAAAGTTATATATTGACATGGAAAGAACATACTAGTATGGTAGCAGTTCTTAATAGTTCTTATACCTATGTTATATTAAATAATAAAAGAATTTTATATAATAATTAGATGAATTGTTTACAAATCATTTTGGTATTATTATGTTTATCCTGATCACTAATGACTATAGTAGGCAGAAGTTTCTCCTTACTAATAGAGAAAAACAAAGACCAGCAAATTACCAAATATATATTCCTACTGAAGTATCCATGGGAAGATTTTCAGAAGGTTATCAAAAGCTTGTAGAATACTATTCTATGTATAATTGCAACTATCTGAAGACGCTAATTCTTGCCATGTCTCCATGTTATGTCTAAGGTAATAACGAAAGATTTGTCTGATCACTGAAGAAACTTTGAGTACATTTAAAAAGAAACCACATTTTTCTCCAGTTATATTAATTTCCTAGAATTACTGTAACAAATGGCCACAAACTGGGTTATAATTTCACAGTTCTTGAGGTTAAACATCCAAAATCAGTTGGTTGGCAGTTGTTTTAACACTGGAGGCTCTGAGGAAGTAAATACCTTCTGGTGGCTGCTGCAGTCTGCTAGCTAGAGATGCATCACTACTCTCACTTGATTTATCCACTGTGTTTCTTTGGCCAAATTTATTTTTCCTTAAAAATTTATTCATACTGAAATTTAGACCTCCTTATCCTAATTTGGTGTAATCCCTTATTAATTTAGTAAAGTACATGGGAAAATATTGTATTTCATTGTAGGACTGCATTCAAAGGCTCCACATGTTAAGAGTTAAATGTATGACTTTTTGGAGTGCATTTATACTCAGAACACATTTTATCTAATCTACCATTCAGCAACTGTTTATTTTATACCCATTATGTGGTTATGTACTGATCTCTGTGGTAAGCCAATAGAGTACTATTAGAGAGTAATTCTCTTTCTTTTGCTCTTATAAAGAGAAATTTGAGAGTTTTTCCTTTTAAGACTTGGTTGAGGAAAAATCCTGTTTCTAGTCATGTGCATAAATTAAAATTAGTAAAGGCTAAGCAAGAAAGCTAGAAGGATGTGTACAGTTTTCCATGGGAAAGTAGACGGTTGGCTAGCATCCAGTCTTCCAGAAATAGGATAAGTAGTACACCACTTGCTTGAACCTTTAAGCTCCCAGAATGCCAGATACTTTCTATACCTTATCAACATACTTAGGAATGATACTGTTCCCATGAATGCTTACTAAATTCAAGCTAGTAGTGACTTATTACATAAGACACTATTTTGCCTCAATATAAACTTAAGTGAATGTCACTTAGGAACAAGGTATAGTCACTCACTCATTGTTAATAACAGGTAAAACTAAACAATATTTGTTATTTTGTATGATTGCCAATGCACTTTTGTAGAATCTTTACCATATTAATATTTGAATATAATGTTTTTAATGGTAGGTATTTATGAGATAAATGTTATCAACCTTCAAATATATTATAAAGGAAGACATCTGACATAGACTTGTATTTGTACTAGCTACCACAAATTAAGAGAACCTAATGGAAGGCACTAGACAAAGTGATTGAGACCTAGTCAGTAGAGAAAAGAAATTAAAGGTTGTAGCTGGAGTGCAGGGTCGCAGGCGTGGGTACCTAATGGGAATGGTAAGGAAGCAGGACCTAACTATTCTAGGCTTTTGAACATTTAAGATTTTTTTTGTTCCTAAGACCAACAAAAGACGTTAAAGGATTTTTAACAGGGTAGAAAGTGACCAAATCAAACTTTCATATTGAAAATTCACGTAAGCTGAAGAATGAGGCAGATTGGAGAAGATCAGTAGCAGACACGAGAGCAGTTCAGTGGCATCTGCTCCTTCTCCTCTGCTCCAGGAGACAAGAGTGGCATGGAAGCCGTCCACAGTGACAGGGAAGAAGAAGGGCTGACAAATTTGACATACTTAAGACTTAAAATGAACTGGCTTTAGTAATAGACATGACGGATTCTATAAATAATTCTTGGGCCTTAGGTTTGAAAAAAAATGGGTACATGTTGCTTGCTGTTGACTGAGATTTCAAAACAAGGCAAAGTACCAAAAAAACTTAGGCATAATTGAATTAAGTAGCACATGAGATTGTTAATTTGCTTTGAGCTTGTTGAGTTGAAGATTACCTTGTTATTTTCATAGCAATATATAATAGATAATATTACTTCTGTAGCCCATACAAGGAAGTTGGACCACCCTGGGTTATTATTTTCCTTAGTAAGTGTTGGAAGGTCAAAGCTTTGGGCAGAGAAGAGATAAAGCAAGGTTAGAATAAGTTCAATAGGACAGGAGGAACATACTGGAATATAAAAAAAAAAATTCCAACTGTATCTTAAAAAGCCAATACTTGATTTTTTCTTTTGTTTCTTAAATGTTACTCAGTTAATGGAGTGCTCTTCTTGAATGCACAAATCCATGGGATCGATCCCCAGCACCCTATAAATTGAGCATGTGGCACGTGTCTGTAATCCCAGCACATGGACATGGAAGCCGAAGGAATATGAGTTCAGGGTTATCCTCAGCTATATAGTGAATTAAAGACTAGACTGGGATACATATGATGCTCTATCTAATAGATAGATAGATAGATAGATAGATAGATAGATAGATAGATAGACAGATAGATAGTAGGTAGGTAGGTGGATAGATAGATGATAGGTAGGTAGGTAGGTAGATAGATAGATAGATAGATAGATAGATAGATAAGCTAAAAGTGTTCCAAGGGAAAATTAAGTATTTTATAGAGTTTTTATTCATATTCTACATTTAAAATAACTACATTAAAATGAACTTTGGTCTTTATGAAACCTAGAACTTTTAGACATGTTTTTAAAAATATCAGTCCAAATTGAAAAACATTACAACTAATATTTCAGTTAAATTTAGAATAATAAAGATAGTTTTTATCTCTTTAGGAGAGCTGACCAGTTAATTCAGGAAGATAAGGATGATGTCATCCCATACTGTATAGCCATTGGTGATGTGAAAAAACTGGTCAATTTTTTTGTGTCCAGAGGTCAGCTTAAAGAAGCTCTGCTTGTTTCACAGGTATAAACACATAAGCATGCCAGGTAAATACATTGGTGGCTGAATATGGGGAATGGAGAAAGCCATGGGGGTCATGTGATGGACAAGCACAGATTGCTTGTTGTATTCAGAGCACTTTCCCAGCCGTCTGCCTTAACACTTCAGTCATGCTATCCTAGCCTGGTCACACTGGAGTTATTCTAGACACTATAGACAAACATTCGTGTCTATCTGCAGGTGTCTGTTCTGATCGTCTCACTTAAAGTTTGAACAATCATTTCTTTAATCAGTTACTTGAAATTTGATGTTGGTACTCACAATGGAGTTAATATTGTCTCTTTCTGAGGTTACTTACAAAACACACTGTAAACTGCAAACACGATTTAAGTATAATTTGTTCAAAACGATAGCTTGGACCCACGGGGTAGGTTCAATGTCTAAAAGTGCTTTCCACACAAAGCCCTGCAACCTGAGTTTGATTCCTGAAACTCACAAAGCCAATGTGGTAGTTGTTGCTGTCTGTATCCAAGCACTCTTACTGCAAGCTGAGTAGCTGAGACAAGATAATCAGCCATTAGCCAGAGTGTGCAGTGCAGAGCAATGACAGAAAGTAGAGAGACTGAGCATCAAAACAGGTGTAAGGAAAGAACTGACACCCAAAGTGTTGTTTTCTGCATGCCCACACACCCATACACACAGATTCACATGAACATACCCAACGTGTGCACACACACGTGCATGCGCATGCACACACACACACACACACACACACACACACACACACACACAAACACACAAACATGTGTGTGCTTGCGTGCAAGGGTAAGTATATCATCTTTAAAAAAATAACCTGAAGTCAGTTGTCAGTAATTATCTAATGATTAATTAAAGCTCAAATTGAATTCTAGGCTGCCTGTGAAGGAAATATGCAAACCTTACATGTTTCTACACCTAAGGGAGCTTCAAGTTCTGATGATATCTACAAAGAAGATTTTAATGAGTGAGTAATGTGTCTTTGTTCAGGCCATTATTTTATGGCTGTTTTCCCTTTAGAAGTTTTGAAAGTGAGGTCATTCAGCCTCCTCTTGTGAGGTGAGCACTTGCTATCTAGTGTTCATATGCATTCCTTGCCACCATCTAGTTCCATGACAAAATCCATCCCTATGAATGAAAAACTGCTGGGCATGTATACACAGCCCCTAAACACTCATAGTTTCCAAGGGGAGAGCAATGGGAACACCTAATGAGTTTAAAACCAGAGCAAGACATGTTATAGAGGAGGGGTGACTTTGCTGTAAAAAGCAGAAATCACAATATCCAAAATCTCTTGGTAACCACATTTGCCAATGTTAGTGCCTAGAATTCCAATTTATTTTTCTTTTAAAAGAAGAAATCCTTGTAAAAAGTTAGGACTTAAAATTTTATAGACTTTCAACCTTTTCCTTAAATTACTTTATCTGTAGCTGGAAGTTTTCTTGTGTCCTGCCCAGTCCTGCAGCCACTCAGACCCAAATAAACACACAGAGACTTATATTATTTTCAAACTGTGTGGCCTAATGGCTCAGGCTTCTCGCTAGCTAGTTCTTACATCTTAAATTAACCCATTTCTACACATCTATACTTTGCCACATGGCTTGTGGCTTACTGGTACTTTACATCTTGCGTCTTCTGGCAGTAGCTAGCAGCATCCTCTGCTCTGCCTTTCTCCTTCCTCTCTCTCTAGTTGGAATGTCCCACCTAACCTTATTCTGCCTCACCATTGGCCAAACAGCTTTATTTATCAACCAATCAGAGCAACACATATTCACAGCATACAGAATGACATCCCACAGCACTTACCTGTCTTTCCTATGACTTTTCTAATGGTTTCTATTATTTTCCAAGACAATGTTATATTTAATTGTTTTAGGCTATCCACCATGTATCACAATTGTGAAATGTTAAACAAGTGTTGCTTTTTGTGTCTTAGCTGCTGTTCTTTGCTTTCTTTCTTCTAAACTTGGTGTGTTAAAGATGTGTTTATGCCACATCATGAATATTAATTAATTTTTTTTTAAATGTCATTTCAACCTTGATTTTTCTACAGTCAGCCTGTAGCTGTTAGAAATTATCCAATGAAGAATGGTAGACAACACAATCATGTCTTGACTACCCAAGTCTTTCTGTTGGCACTTGTAGGGACCAATACTGGGCAGAGCTTTATATCACACATTCTGAAAGACTGGTTGCCTAACTGAAATCTTAAATCAGACTTAAGTCTAAAACAAGGATGTAAACTGAACTATTTGTCCTCTTAATTACCTTAAAAGGACATTAATTCATATTTTATGATAGAATTGCTAAGTTAATACTGATTACTCTTTTTTCTTTCTAGGCTTCTACACAAAGTCATACATGAGCTGGCAGAATGGTATTTTCAGGATGGCCGGGCAGTGTTGGCTGCATGCTGTCATCTTGCTGTAGATGATATTGAGGTACAATAGTTCAAAGTGGTGCATATAGCTCAAAGGTTCTCAACATGTGGGTCAGTGACCCCTTGGTGGAAGTCAACTGACCTTCTCATAGGGCTCATCTAAGACATAAGAAAACACAGATATGTACATTACAATTCATAATAGTAGCAAAATTACAGTTATGAAGTAGCAACAAAGTATTTTTATGGTTGGGGGTCACCACAACATAAGGAACTGTATTAAAGGGTCACAGCATTAGGAAGGTTGAAAACCAGTGATATACTTAATAACTCTCAGATATGTCATGGTGCTTGAGTGGGGAAGACCAGATGTCATCTGGCGTTGTATGCTTCCAAGTCTCATGATGAATTAGCACATGAACATACTACGTGCTTTCTTGATTTATCTATTTTTCTTACCAAATAAATATTTGTAACAACCTAGGCAATAATTTAGTATTGTTGTATAATCTAGAAGAAGCTTTTAAAATTTTATGTTCTCTTCTGTGGAGACCAAATGACATGTTCAGGATACTGGACAGTATTATAGGAGCAAACAGATTTGGATCATGGCTCATTGACAGAACATTTGATTAGCATGTATGAAGACTTAGGTTCCATCATTAGCATTGCAAAAAAATTAAATTAAATTCTAAGCTGAAAAATAAGCTGCATTTCTCACCATCAGCTTCAGTTTTTTCTGTCTGAAAATTGAAATTATTATTGTGTAGGTACTTTATTGAAATATTATATTCAACATATTTAAGAAAATTAGTATCTTGGCCAATATTAATTTATCTGCTTATGAGCTTGGATGAAAATGACCATTCCACCAAGTATCTATGCAACTGAAGGAACTGTTTTCTTACGAACAAGCTTGCTATGGCATACCTGATCCGTGGGAATGAACTAGAGCTGGCAGTCTCAGTGGGCACTGTCCTGGGAGAACCTGCATCCCCAGCAACCCATTATGCCCTGCAGTTACTGGCAAGAAAATGCATGATGATTCCAATGTGGTAAGAAATTTCTAATGGAAAGAGTACTTTTGCAGTTATGGCATGCATGTTAGAAAAGTATAAATTACTTTTAAAAAGATAATGTGAAGAATGTATTAAGTATGACTATCTATAGCTATAATATCTATATCATCTATCTATGTGTATATATTTGAGATATCATTGTGAAAGTAAGTGGCAGGGGAGTGAAATCTATCATGACCCTTTCTGAAGTAGCCTTGTTATAGTTTTGTAATACTTCAAGTGTTATAATATCATGAGACAACAAATGTTTATTTTTCAACATTATTAGGACCACCAATTCCCACTATTACAATTTTTCACATCTATTCCTAGTCTTGTCAAATCTTGTGTTTTACTTTAAGGCTGAGAAACAGAGTGAGTTTGGCTGAAATGTTAGAGCAGCCCTTGTCCAAACTCTGTACTTTCAAGAGGTAGATCTTCCCAGGGATTACATGGCAATCTTGGTCTAAGCCAGTTTTATATCACCCTATTCTTAGGTTAGACAATTTGTCACTACATAGGCACTTTTAGAAAATATAGGATGCTGTCATTTAATAGGTAATTATTGACTAAAGATGACAAAGATGACTATGGAATTTGTTTGTTTGAAGTTGGAAAGATGGCCTAGCAACTAAGAGTACTTGCTCTTCTTACAGAGGACATGGGTTCAGTTCCCAGACCTCATGTCAGGCAGCTTAGAAGCACCTCTAACTCCAGTTCCAATGCCCCTTCTGGTCTCTGTGGGCACCTGTATACATGGTACATATACTTATGCTCAGACACAAACATTCACATAAAACTAAAAGATAAATATAAACCTTCAGATTTTACTTTATGTTTTTCCAAAATACATAAGTCCTGGGACATTTCTAAACAGACTTTTAATGGGGACCTTGACCTCTTCCTAGTCCATACTTTATGTGAACAAACTGCTAAGATTTGTTGATGACCATAAGTATTAAACCACACATGTGGTGATGCTGCTGCTGCTGCTGCTGCTGCTGCTGCTGGTGCTGCTGGTGATGATGATGATGAGGAGGAGGAGGAGGAGGTGGGGGAGGATTTGGGCACAGCTAACATGTTTGAACTTCTTACTGGGTACCAAGCAATAGTTTAGCTCACGTGTCATTAACTACTGAGTTCTGTGATGTAGATACTGTTTTGCCAGAGGACTCAGTGAATCATGAGCAAAAGTAATAAGCTAGCTATAAAGCTTGTACCCTTAACTGCCAAAATATATCACTGTCTCCTTGAAAAGAAGCTTTCTACATTTTTAATTTTTTTCTGACCTTGGAATTTATTAGTAAACTAAGGATATCATCATTACTCAGAGTTAACTCATGTTTTACAGTGATTTAAAAACACTCCCCACTACCAAAACGTAGTAACTCATGATAGCCTTGAGTGTCTCCAGAATCAACTGTCCTCTGAGAGTTTAAAATGACCCCCATCCCTGTCAAAAGCCTGCAGCAATCCACTATGTAGTCTACTATGATTGACTGGCCTTAGGCCAATCAAAAAGTTTGAAATCTAACACAAATTGTTTTTTTTACAAATGTGACTGACTCCATGCTCATAGATGAATGAAATGTTTTTAGAAAGATTTTATATATATATATATATATATATACATACAGATAACATTATATGGAATGAGCAGGTTGTATTCATAAATTTAGGATTACATGTATATACATATAAGAACAAAGAAAAGGAGGGCATGAATTTGAAGGAGGGAAAGGATACAAGGAGGTTTGGATGGAGGAAAAGGTATAAATGATGTAATTCAAATCTCAAAAAGCAAAAAAAATGTTACACATTTGAAAAGAAAGATAACATGGTTGCTAATTGCTAATTATTATTGTTTTATCCAGCTGTTTAGAGCTCTTTCAATGAGCTGATATCTGTCATAATTCCTTCTATCAAAAATCAAACTTCCATTACCTGGTGACACCTTCCCAGGTGTTCTTCCTTTTCGTAGCTAAAGACCAGAAATTGGAATAAAGTTCAAATTATGGGAAACGTCCTACTTAGTATGATAATTTTCACAAGAAATGTATACATATCTATTGGCATCCTACAGATTAAAAATCAACAAAATTTAATTACTTAGTTTAAGGAAGCTAGTCATAATCTCATAAATCAAGATAGTTCGTGTATTTTACATTTACTGATGCAATTTTGTTTGCTTCTTAAAGTGTATAATGTTTGTCTGATATTCACATTCAATATCTTCTCTCCAGCTTTCCATCAGGTGCATACAGGTACTGTCTAGTCTTGTTCTTATTAACATGTTATTTTAAATATTCACACAATTTTAAGTATTTAAGACTACCTCCATACTATGTGGTTTTACAATATTCCAATTTGTATATGTAAGTTATATATTTAAAAAACCTAACCATATAAAATAAGAATATTTTATAACTTAAATATATGATGTTATAATTAAAAGTTGTTCAGAAAATAAACTAACTGTGGCTTTGTACGATGTTAAAAATTAACTCTGCAAAGTTAAATAAATGACATTCGAATAATGAAGTTTAACTTCAGATGATTTAGTTGTCTTATGTTTTGTTATACACACACAATAATGTACTGAATTTTAAAGAAACAGTAAAATAAATAATGAATATGATCAGCAGCTCTTAATGAAAATTTTCCTATATGAGGATATAGTTTGCAGGAAGAAGTTGGGTTTTATTTGGAGTTGTTGCAAGTTTTAATGTAGTTTTAGTCCAGCTGTTTTCAAAGAAAAAAATCAGGATATAATTCTGTATTCTCCAGGATATTATTTTAAAAGTGTTATTATGGGGTGGCAATATGACTCAGGAGGTAAAAGTGCTTATATAAGCATGATGACCTGAGTTCAATCCCATGGCAAGAGTATGCATTTGCACAAACATGCACACACATGTACACACACACACACACACACACACACACACACACACACACACACACACACTCCTTGTCTCTCTCTGTCCCTGTATCTCACACACATGTATTAACATGTAATATAATTAAAATATGTTATTAAATTTTGTTATTAGAAAGTACAATAATTTGTACCTCTTAGAAATAACAGGTAAACTACTCTATTTTGGACTTTTATAAACTTACTTGATCTGGGGCTGGAGGGATGACTCAGTGGTTAAGAGCACTGTCTGTTCTGACAGAGGACCTGGGTTCAATTCCCAGCAACCGCAGGGTGGCTCACAACTGTCTATAACTCCACTTCCTGAGTCCATAACACCCTCATACAGATATACGTGCAGGCAAAACACCAATGCACATAGATAAGAATAAAAGAGAAAATAAAAAAATTACTTGATCAATGGTGATAATAATATAGGCAGTTTGGGATTGGATTGTTAGTTGGCTGGGAGAAAACAAACTGAAAAGTCGTTGTAGACTTTTAATAGTTGTCTATCAATGTGTCAAGTAGTTGTATATCTAATCATATATTAGTGGAAGGTTGCATTATTGAAATATTTTATGTATAATTTTGTAAAACACCATTGAAGTTATTTTTAATTCTAACAACTTGAATATGAGCCTAACTCAGAAAGCTACTGTTCTAACAGTTTGTGGTTTGTATGGGTACGTGTATCTGAGCATGAGTATTTACTAAAATTTTTTATTTCACAACAAGGGTTACAAATGATTTCTATATCTATTCTATATTCTTTATAACATTTTGAAAGAATTTATTGTATTTTAAAAATTAGTTGATCATATACATGATTAAAAGCCACTGTGAAAAAGCTAACTTAAGAGTCCCACATTTACAGCTCTATAAAGTATCCTTTAATATATTGTATGTTCAAAAGGCACACAATATGTGTGTGTATGCATATATATATACATATACATATATGTGTGTACACGCATATTTATACGTGTGTGTGTGTGTGTGTGTGTGTGTGTGTGTGTGTGTGTGTGTGTGTGTGCCATTCTTGAAAGTTAAGTATCTTGAGCCACTGGAAATTTGATGTTTCCTTAATTATAATGTGTGAAACAAAAAAGTCCTCACTTACTGCTTTGAGGAAAGCTTCTCATAAAAAATATCATTTATCACAATGTTAAGAAGTCCATGCCATTTTATTCTTGTAAGCAACTTATTACACTAGATGAAATCTTTTAAAATATTTTAAAAGTATATTTCTCTTTTTGGTTTCCTCCTAAAGCTTAAAAAGCATGCAGAACAACAGACGTTAAAAAAGTAAAACCAGCTAAGCATTTTGCTGGAGTCAAAGCAGAGGCTAATAGAACATCCCATTGTTGATAAGAATGATAAAAAGGGAAAACGTGTTAGCTTTCACTTTACTTTATGATTTTCTCCAAAATCCTGTCTACAGCTGTGTAGTCTGGTAGAGAATTCTTCTCTAATAATAAAATTGAGTGCTATAGTGTAAGAATTTAAGTTATGCAGATTTGGCATTTTGAAAACTTTTGATAATGTGCTCATCCTTCATAATGTGTTTTCTATAATCTACATTTGAGACACTTTGCTATAAATAATGAAATAAACATTGTGTAAATGGATAAGCAAGGATGCTATATTTTATGAGTCTCCTTTTCTTGAAATTCTTGTGGATCTATTTTTGGATCATTTCCTCAATGGGGTTTTCTCCTTTGTTATACAAACAGGAACTTGGCAGCTGATCTTCTCCTGATGACTCCTGATAATGAAGTTCAGCTAGTAAAACTCTGTGCCTTCTACCCAGGGTGCACTGAAGAAATAAATGATCTTCACAAGAAGGTAGCTGATGATATATCCATGAATCTAGCCTGGAATGAAATGCTATGATTTTACTAATTTTTGGTTCAATCAAATAGAAATTCATGCCAAAAATTAAATAACAACATGGTCACTTGAGACACCTATTAACTCAACAAAACCAGTAACCAAAAGAAAGAATATTTATTGACTTCTATTCAGGGCTTGGAATAGATATACGTATAGTTTTTGGATTATATATAGATATAATTTTTACAAAGGAAGGAAACTCACAGAAGTAAAGAATCTGCCCAAATTAATTAAAGATGGATTGAGAATTTCAACTCCAAAAAGTCTAACCATTCCGTAGCCCTTCTACTGTACCACTTTGTAGCTGAAGGTTTGTTTACAAGTTAAGACCATATTTTAATGTGTTTGTGTGTGAGAGTGTCTGTGTGAGTGCTCACGCACGCACACACGCACATCAGGAGGTCACAGGACAATGTCACACGCTTTCTTCTAGTGCTCCCACCTCTTGTTCTTATTTGGTTGTGTTTTGTTGTTGTTGTTGTTGTTGTTTGTTTGTTTGTTTGTTTGAGATAGGGTTTCTCTATGTAGCTTGGGAGCCTGTCCTGGAACTCTCTCTGTAGACCAGACTGGCCTCGAACTCACAGAGATCCGCCTGCCTCTGCCTCCTGAGTGCTGAGATTAAAGGCGTGAGCCACTGCCACCCAGCTACATATTGTTATAACACATGAAAGAAAATGCTATATTTGTTTAGTTTATTTATTTGCTTTGTTTGTTTGTTTGTTTGTTTGAAACAGGGTCTCACTATGTAGCTCTGGCTGTCATTGACCTCATTGTGTAGACCAACCCGGCCTCAAACTCACAAAGATCCATCTGCCTCTGCCTCCTTAGTGTTGGGGTTAAAGGTGTGTACCCCTATGCACAGCCAAAAATACTACAGTTTTTAAGCAAAAGAAAAACGAAAGAACCATATTTTCTCATCCTCAACTTTCCAAAATAACAAAATGTTGTTTCATTTTTTAAATTTGAAGTTTTTCCCAATTAGTGAATAATGCTCGTCATTTAGCATATACTTATTATTATATTAACACAGATAGACCAAAAGTGTAAATAAGTGGGTGAGTATAGATGTGTTATGGAGTAAATGTGTGTGTGTGTGTGTCCATGTCTGATATTATGGAAAGTATTGATGAAATGATTAATATCCAATCCGACAGTTTGTGGCAGTAATTTTTGGAGATTTTCAAATACTCCTTGTACACTTTCTGTTCTTTGAATTCCTGTCTAAAAATTTGCTATGAGCACTGTGGAGATGGATCAGTGGGTAAGGGTGCTTATCCTCAGTTCTAATGCCCGAATTCAATCCCTGTTTTCCACATGGTGGAAGGAGTCAGATGATGCGGGCAAGTTGTCCTCTGACCTCCACGTGTGTGCCACATGAAATAAATAAGTAAAAATATAAGACAAATCTAAAGATAAACAAAACTTTTGAAATAAAAATAAGTAAAAAGTATCTGTGTTTTATTTTTGTAAACACCCCCTAGAAACTCTCAGTTTAAATTAAAATGCATGTGGTAAGAGGCAATGAGACTTTCATTTCTACTTCTCCCTATGTATTATAAAGTCTTTGAATATGTGTTAACAACCTCAGAGCAAGAAGTGCTGGTATCAGCATGCAGGGGTAGGAAGGATAAATGACTTCCCTAAGTTTATACATCCTGGCTTATGTTAATCGACAAAAGTCATTGTGTATATTTAAAGGCCACAGTGTGACATTTTAATATATATATATATATATATGTATGTATATATGTGTGTGCATTATAATTTAATTATATATATTTATTAATATATATTTAATAGTATGATATAATTTAATTATATTGTATATATATCAGAGCAACTTCCACACCCCAAACCTCAAATATTTATTAGTCTCTAGGGTAAAAACACCCAAGATCCTTTCTTCAAGGTGTTTTGAAAGATACACTGCTATTAAGGACTTACCTTTCTGTGCAGCGAACAGAACTTATTCCTCTCATCTGTGACTCTGAGCTGTAGACAGCATGATCAGCCTCTCCCCTTCTTGTGGGAATAATAGGGGCAAGAGAAGCATTCAACTAATGTTCATTACAGTCTAAAGGATATGATTAGAATCATTGATCAGAATTTATTAGTTGCTCTTCAGAAAACTAGTGAATGTAAATTTGTTAATAACTCTAAAAATTTTCTAATCTGATAATAAAAACCGAAGTCAAACCACAGTCAAACACAGTATTACCCTATCTGAGAAATTTGTTAATAGGACAGGAATTATTCTTGTACTCTAGAGTGTGAAATTTCAGTGACAATCACTTTTATTATTTTTATGCTTAATTTTTAATTCAAGTGTAATAGCTATCCTTTTTAAGTTGTCAGTGAGCTATAATAATAATGGAAAAGCAATAGTAACAGACATATATAGTGTATATTAGTGATATATATATATAAAATCCTTAGCAAACCTTTTTGTGATTTTCTTTTGGAGAGGGGAGAGAGAAAGACCTAAACTATTCAGTCTACTTAATTTTTAAACAATAAGAAATGTGAAAGTCTTTAATAGTTGTAATAGTATTAATGCTGTTGCTTAGTAAGCTTCAGCATTCTTATTTAAAATTTATAAAAATTTATTTAAAATATAATCACATCATTTCCCCTCTCCTAACCCTCCCATATATGCCTTTTCCCCAAATTCACAGCTTTTTGTGCTTTAACCATGGTCATTTCATATACATATAGAGGAATAAACATATAAACACACAGGCATAGTCTGGTCAGTGTTACCTACATGTCTACACATTTCAAGGTAGCCGAGTATTGAATAACCAGTCTGTGACTGGTCTCTGGGGAGGACTCATTCTCCCCCTCTTAGCAGTTACTAATTTCTTGTAGCTCTTTATCTAAGGGTAGAGTCCTGTGAAATTTTCCCCATCTATATTGGAATGTCAACTGTTGCTGGAATTGTTCAGATCTTTTTAGGTAGCAATATTGTTGAGATTGAATGGATGTCATTTCCATTTTTTACTTCAATAATCGAGTATATTTTTACATATATTTAAAATTATGTGAGTGGTAATTAATTCTATTCATATCATGGAAGCAAAACATCCTGATTGAGAGAAGACCAGAATTTCCATTTTCTACAGAAAGGTCTATTTTCAGTATTAAGGAACATTATTTTTCCTTTTGTAATCATGAAATTTTGGGAACCCAAACTTTTCACTCTGTGTGCATTTTAAACTGTCAAGTTTTAGACCTTAAATATGGTTAGTATCTTAGAAATAGGGTTGTTTGGCTTCAAAGGCTAAGTTCAATCATAGTGTAAAGGAATATGGGACAGTGTAGTTTGTGCTTGTTACATTCAATGTAGTTTTGGCAATGTCTGTATTATATATTTACTCTAAAGCAGATGACTTCAGTGTGGGCTTGTTTTGTTTTATTTTTGCTGAGCTGCATGAGTGAATACTAATTACAGCATTATGATCAGAAAAATTTAGTTCTACATCTTTATTAAACATTTGTGTGGTGTAAAGTCACTAACTCATAAGGTAATGACCTCACTTTTATTCTTTAGTCTTAAAAATATTTCCATAAATAATTTTATTTATAAACAATTTCATTTACACATATTTTGGGCATTTTTAATAAGTGAAACAGACATATTATTGTGGCAATAATGAGTGTTTCTACTATAACTTTTATCCCTGTAAATCTTAGTAACATTGTCTTTCAATAAATCATTTTCTAGTGCAATCTACCCCCAGTGGAAGAATGCATGCAGTTGGCTGAAAAGGCCCAGGCAGATGGCAATGTATTTGAAACCATAAAGTATTATTTACTAAGCCAGGAACCTGAAAAAGCTCTTCCTATTGGTATTGACTTTGTCAAAGGTAAGTTTCTAATTCGTGGTTGGATTTTTAGATCCATTTGTTCATTTGATATTTTCATTAATTGATACTCAGCCTGATAATCAAGCACTAGTCAACCCACATTTCACAAGGAGAGAGATGACTGATGTAAAATGTGGTGTCTCTCCTGATTTTATGGTATGGGAGACCCAGAGACAGCGAAAGGAACAATAGTTTTTTATACAAACTTCAGAATTAGGACACAAGGGTTGGTTATATAATTTTAACAATTGGATGAACAAGACTCGATACTGTGATTTAAAATACATTCCATTTGGTTTTATTTTGTCAGGATGTATCAATAACTCAAACTGGACTCTGGATACTGTTTACCCTGTGCTTGACCTATTGAGTTTTATTCGTACTGAAAAACTACTCTTGCATACATGCACTGAGTAAGTACTTTTCTTCAAGTCATAAAAACGATCAGTATAAATTTTTATTTATTTATAAATTTTTAAATGGCACTAATGGTTTAGGTGTTCAAATCAAGAAATAAGATCATCTTAATTAGCTGAATTTATAAATTCAAATTATGCATTTTGTTATTACTTTTTTGTTATGACAGCAATAACAAGAAAAGACAATAAAGTGAACTTGAACTGAATAGTAACTATTAACATTAGCTAGTGTGTATATATTTATGTGTGTGAACGTGTGTGTAGTTTCACTTATACACACTTGTTTAAAGAAGGCTAATTGAAAACACTTAGGTGGTTGTGGGCATGGAATTCTTAAGAAACCAAACATCATATTTATTCAATATCTGTTGTACATAAAACATCATACTAAGCCTAGATGAGAGAGATACACATGCTAGAAAACAGAAAAATGACAGCATCCTTAAACTCAAGGACCACCTAGGAATTTTTTTCATATAACTAAAGTCCTCAGAGATTTGAGGATAATTTGTAAGAGAGTTTTTGTTTTTTTGTTTGTTTGTTTGGCTGGGTTTTTTTTAATGAAATAGCCAGGAAAACTGCTAAGTTCACCCCACAGGAAATGCAGTTGATTTTGCTGGTTCTTCCTAGAGTTGACATAATGGGCCATAAGTTCCTAAATCTAATAAAAGGAATCTCTTAGAGATAAATGACATAAAGAGAAAGGCAGCAGCAGCCTCAGGGTGCAAACCAACTAGAACAGTAGGGCCCTTGCTTTGTGTGAGGACTCTAGTTCAGATTCGAGCATGAAAGCACAAAAATGTTAAATATATAAAATGAGCAGATAAGAACTAAGTGCTATTTAAAGACATTTGTTTTAAATTATAATTTATGTTATAGCATTCATTTTAGAATAAGAATTATGTATTAATTTTTAGCTAATGAATAAATCATTTCCTCCAATTTTACAAAATTTTCTAAATGTATTTTTTTATAATTTTGGCTTTTCTTTTTTAAGTTCATTTTTTTTTATGTATGAATGCTCTGTCCGCATGTACACCTGCATGCCACAAGAAGGTATCAGATCCCATTATAGATGGCTGTGAGCCACTATGTGGAAGCTGGGAATTGAACTCAACCTCTGGAAGAACAGCCACTGAGCCATCAGCCCTCTAAATGTATTTTATAAGTATCATCTGTAAGAATATAAATAGACATGTTTGAATTATGTAAGAGAGTAATGTCCTATGCTTCAAATTATAAAGATTAAAAATAAATATATTCTCTTTCAGGGCTCGAAATGAATTACTCATATTATGTGGTTACATTGGTGCCTTACTGGCTATCAGGAGAAAGTATCAAAGCATCGTTCCAGCTCTTTATGAGTACACAAGGTAAAAATAAAACCATTTTATTGAGAAATCCTTTGTCCTAAGATAAATAGCCTCTAAGTAGATCACAGGAACTGAATGCATTATACTGTGTGTTCATTTGTTCACTCAGCGTGTCCTCTGCAATAAAGCAAGGGCTATGTCTATGAATTGTGAATGCATTAGGCTATAAATGACTGAGATGCTAACAGAAGTTTAAATATGTAGGATATGTTGATGGTTGCCTATCAGGACACTTCAGAGAGGTGTCCCAGAACTTATAAAGCAGTCCAGTAATTCCATCAAGGACTTGGATCTTTCCCTTTTTCTTTTCTACTCTGCAACTCTCAGTGTCTTTCCTTCTGTGAGTTTCCCAAGGTCTTCAGAAGAAGATTCCAGATTTCTTCACTTTGTTCTGGAAGTCATGCCTGTGCTTCACTTCCATCATGGCATAACACCACTGTTAAATTATAAGAGGTCACATATATTAGCAGCTGCTGTGAATATCACTCTGTATACTGTGAATGTGTTGCACGGATTGGTTAATAAATAAAGTGCTGATTGGCCAGTAGCCGGGCAGAAAGTATAGACAGAACAAAGAGAGAGGAGAATTCTGGGAACAGGAAGGCTGAGTCAGGAGTCACCAGCCAGACACAGAGGAAGCAAGATGTGAGGACAGAACTGAGAAAAGGTACCAAGCCACATTCCAAAACATAAATAAGAATTATGGGTTAATTTACGTGTAAGAACTAGTCAATAGTTAGTCTGAGCTAATGGCTGAACAGTTTTAATTAATATAAGCCTGTGTGCATTTATTTGGGACAAGTAGCTGCGGGACATGGGAGAGATTCCTCAGGACCAGAGAAACCTTCTGGCTATAAACTCACCATATCTGAGGCAGAAAAACTCAAGTAAAGGACATTTCACAGTAGCAAATAAGCTAGTATTTTATATTCATGATTGTGTTTTATAACCCTGCCAGCCAAACATCTACACTCCCTAACAGCTTGCTAAACTTCAGTCATTATCTATTATACTTACGCCGGGCGGTGGTGGCGCACGCCTTTAATCCCAGCACTCGGGAGGTAGAAGCAGGCGGATCTCTGTGAGTTCGAGGCCAGCCTGGTCTCCAAAGCGAGTTCCAGGAAAGGCGCAAAGCTACACAGAGAAACCCTGTCTCGAAAAACCAAAAAAAAAAAAAAAAAAAAAAAAAAAAAAACTTACTTCCTTCAAAAATAAAATCAAGGCCAAAATAAGGATTCTTCATTTCTAATACATCCCACTATTTAACAAGACACATCTCATTGTATGAGTATGATTTGGGGAGTAAACAAATTCACAGAATATTTCCAGAAAATTTATTTCCAGGCCCATTAACTTGCTAAATGATATAGTATGCAGCTTTTTTATTCTTGATGCTTAGAGTCTAGGGAAAAATGTTCCCTCGATACGGCGGCTCATATCTGCAATCTCATCATGGGAAGCTGATCTAAAAGGATTCCCACTGGTTCAAGGCCAGCCTTGCACTGGGCTACTCAAGAGAAAAAATGAGTTCCACATTTTTCTACCTTTTACAGAAGGTAGAGGATTGTAAGAGAAATGGAAAACTTTATTATTCCTCTCTAACTCTAGTGAAGAAGCAGCCACTGCTCCCGAGTACAAGCTAAGGAATAAGGTAGACTAATACCACTAGGATGCTCAAAGAAAATGTGTTTTTGTATAGGCAACAAGCCAAAAGACCACTTTCAACCTTAAAATATAGAATCAATAGGGGCTGTGAGGGACACTAAAATTACGCTGCATTTGTCCAGCTATGTGTGACTTCACTGATGACAAGTGAGAGAAAGACGGTCTCTTACTTAGTATTAATAATAAAAAGATGAAGGAAGGGAGTGGCGGCTCATATCTGCAATCTCATCATGGGAGGCTGAGGTAAAAGGATTCCCACTGGTTCAAGGCCAGCCTGGGCTACATGGAGAGTTCCACACAAGCCTGTATTCAGAGTGACTGCCTCAGAAATCCGGAAGCAAAAAAAAAAAACAAAGTGGAAAAGCAGAAGTTATTATATATAGGGCAGGGGAAACTTCATAGACTATGTCTAGGTTATGGAAGGCATAGTAATTAAGAAAGAGAACTTTAAGAAGTCTCAGTTTTAGAGGATTTCTTTTTCATGATGATTCTGTCTGTTATGTCCTGCAGTCTATTTTCATTTCCTCTCACACTAACTCTCCAGTTCTCCATTGTCTTGTTCTGTTTCCTTTCTTCTTTTCTCTCCCCACTTCCCCGTCCCCTACACACTCACATCATCATCTCTCTGTTCTATTGTGTGTTCTACAGAAGGTTCATTTGTGGTGTGTGTGTGTGGGTGTGTGTGTGTGTAGTGGGGGTGGAGTGGTTCATGCCCATTCTAAGGCACACATCTGGAGACAGAGGAAAATTCTGCGGAGCTGATTCTCTCTTTACACCTTTAAGTGGGTTCTGAGACTCAAACTCAGGTTGCCAGGCTTGCACAACCAGCACTGAAACTCATTTCTGAGACTTACCTGTCATCGTTTTGGAGATAACTCATTGTATGTTCAGATGTCATCTAATCTCAGAGCTCCTTGTGTATGAGTCTAGGGCCTGCACCACACTCCAGCCTTAAACTCGGTGTGCTCTCAAGGAAAACAAGCTTGTCAAATCGAGTCCTTTGCTTTTTCTAATAGTGCCATTGTGTTTCTGTTATCCAGAATTAAGTCAAGGTTCTGATTAGCTGTTCTATCTCACTTCTGCTGTTTAGCATTGCTTGTCTTGTCTCACCATGCTCCACAGATTATACAATGCCTTTAACTACAGTCACTCATCCATCCATGTTTCTTGAGCATTTTAGACTTACCAGGGGCTTAAATGATAAACATATAAGGGAACACATATATGCCTACGTAAACGTAATTGTATGTACATACACACTGTTGAACAGTTGAACACTGTTATTACAGATAAAATTTCAGTTATTAAAGTTCATTTGTTTTGTCCGATGTTTTACTGTTATGCCAGATTCCAATTTTTTTTTCATGTTTCAGTCAGCTATTAAGACGCCGAGTGGTGTCGGTGCCTTTAAAAATTGAACATCTCTCTGAGGAATTGGATGCATGGAGAGCTTGCACACAGTTTGCCAAACAGTGAGTGAATTCAATATAACATTCAAATGCAGAAGGAATTTAGTGTTACAGACAAAAATGTTCGGATGTGCATTGTTTTTTTCAATTATTTTCAAACAATTTTAGAAAAATAAATTGTCAATTTGTTTAACATATATTCAGTAGTAATTTATTGTGATGCTAATTTCTGCCTTTCTGAAGTCTCGTTTTTCTAAACTTTTTAAATTGATTTGTCTCTATCTCTAAAGGATAATAAACTAATCAGAGTAATTTCTCATCTACATCTCAGTAATTCTATAATTCTATAAAAAATGAAATGTGAACATTTATTTAAAATGTAGATCATCAGAAGAGTCTCCATGTACACCCCCTTCTGATTCACAACAAACCATTTATGAAACTTTATTAAAGAGACTGAAAGAAGAGCCATTCAAAGGAATTATTGGACCAGATTATGTGACTGGATCAAATCTTCCAAGCCATTCAGACATTCACATCTCTTGTCTTACTGGACTAAAAATTCAGGTACAGACTAATACTTTATATTTCCATTATGAATTTTTCATGTTATCCTAAAACAAATATAAACTCAGTAATCTTGGCAGATGTACAAGAAGAAAGAAAAGTAAGAAAATATTGCTGTTAGTGCTTCTGTGATATTGCAAGTGGTCTCTTTTCCCTTAAAATAAAACCAGAGAGATAGATGATCACTGAGCTATCATCAGTGAAGCAACTGCATACATTTTGCAGCAGCTTATTTACATATATAGTAATAAGGATGTTTTAAAATAATTATACTTCATATCTTAAAGGAAAGTAAGTCAGTGAAATAGTCAACATGATTTTATCCACAGAAGATTGTATTTTACTTTCTAGTCTCCATTTGTGCTGAAAAAGCACAATAAAATAAAACCGACAGATGGATATTACTGATACATCAAGTGACCTTGTATTATTTTACTGAACTTTCAGCAATTAAAGTTCACTGTGATTCATCACAGAGGATGACTAATTCCCAAAGAGCATTCTTTGACTTATAGTAAAATTAGTGATGAACAATGCTTAGAGCCTCTGAGGGGAACCCAAGGAGATTTTTAGAAGAGAAGTCATTGTCTTATAGTAGATGTCCCTGAGAGGTAAACAAAGCCCAGTTCTGCAAAGTGGATGATCACAGTCTATCACAGAGTGCTCCAGCTGCCAGTGTCATACACATTTCAACTGATAGGACCTTATAATCCTGATGTAATATTAAAAATATGTTTATTATCATGACATGCCAGGCCAGTGAGTGATCCAGACACTTAAAATAAGTGTAATAGCTGCTCATTAGTACAATCCCTGCTTATAGCTTAGCTGCCCAATTGTAAGCCAGACTCTTGAGAACACAAAACAATAATCTCCAAAGCACAGTACACATGACTGTGCACACTGATGTCATTCACTTGTGTTTAGAGATTAAATAAAAATCAGTGAACCCAGTAGCTTAGCAGTGAATCATGAAACTCTGGGAATTTGTCTCCAAATCACTTTCTGCTCTCATGGGCCATTTAAATGCTTGGTCCCTTCATCTCTTTCCCTCAATAACCCATTTCTCAATGCAGGATTGCCAAAACACCAGTAGACACCAACTGAGTTTTTTCTTTACACCGGCCCACACCCACCAAAGGATCTACTTACTAATCATCCCAGTGCACATATAACTGATGTAGACTAAGTAACAACCTTCTAGAGTATTTTAAACTTGAAATTAATGTTTGTTTTATGAATCTCAAGTACTTACTAATGTGAAGCTAATGATTAACTTTTCCAACTCTAAAAATAAATTGCAAACAATAAAACATATCTTTAAAGATTATAACCAGAACTTGACAGATTTATAGCCTAACCAAAAAATTAAAACTGTACTTATCTTGTGATTTTCTTTGTTATCATGCATTCCTTCTCAGAGCAGAGTAAGACAGATGAGAAGACTTTTCAAAACTCAGGATGTGCTAATAACTGATGGGACTAAACTATAAATAGTCTCTCAAGTCATGTGACAGAGTATAGTTTTAAATCACACACATGTACAGCAATATCTTCCTCCTCTTCTGTTGAGAGGGACCCAAGTGTCTGGCTTCAGTCACTTTCCAGGCATGCTGACATCAGCTACATACCTAACTCAATGAAGTATATCCAAGTCTGTTACTTGACAGTGGGCTTTCATAAGATATGTTATGGGGCAATTAATAAACGAACAACACTTATTGTCATTGATAGTACTGCTGCATATAAAGAATTAAAATTATAGCATAAAGCTGAAATTTTAAGCCAACGCTCCAATGTATAGTTTCATCTTCTCTCTTCTCAACTCTGTGCACAGGGCCCTGTGTATTTCCTGGAAGATGGGAAATCGACTATTTCTTTGAACGATGCTCTGATGTGGGCAAAGGTGAATCCATTCTCACCTTTAGGAACTGGAATACGACTCAATCCATTTTGACTGAAGATTTTTTTCTCCATAATTAGTAGTTTTTGTAAAAAGAAAATTTGGATTATTTATAACCTTCATTTTGGTTGTTCGAGAATAATAGGTTGGGAGGTGGGTTGGTGGTTGGAAAACTTGAAGAAATAATATTAAATTTTATTAATTTCAAAAATAAAATATTTCTATAATTCCAAAGGAAAAATATGTATCTCATTGATAAATGATATTATTTATACATTTACAGGGAAGCTTTAATTGAATTATAAAGGACTATATAATCTGCAAAGCAGATAGACTTCAAAAGACATGAAAGTCAATAAAATGCCTACCTACCCTGAGTCCCAGTAACTGACTCTTTGGGCCATGGAAACCATTGTAGGCCCCTGGGGCCAGCTTCTTCTACAAGACAGATACTTCTCCCTGATGCTCAGGCAAAACCCTTCCTGACAGATATCCACAAGTCCTTTCATATTGGGTATCAACCTCTTCACCACTTCCTCCAACCTCTCTTCTTCCACCCAGCCTTTCTGGTCTTCTGGTCACCTAGGGATGCCCCACCCCTGTACCCAAACTTCCCCACAGGGAGCTTTGTGAACTCCTCCTTCCTTTAATCCATACCAGTTTTGGAGTAGTCATCCTGGGGAAGACTGGTAGATTTTTACACATATGTCTCCTAACAACAACAACACATAAATATCTTCTTACTATGGTAGACACTTTCTCAGGGTGGGTGGGAGCTTTCCTTATTATGGGTGAGATTGCAGAAGTGGTATGTTTCCACCACATGAGTATTTTGCTCATATTTGAATTTTCTAGATCTATACAGTCAGATAATGGCCTGGCATTCATCTCTAAAGTCACCCAGCTAGTGTCAAGAGCTCTGGCATCTTCACATTCCCTACCATTCTAGATCCTCAGGAAAGGTAGAGAGGGCTAATGTTTATTAAAACTCACGGACTGAAATTGTCTTCTGAACTTGACTTTCCTTGGACTCAACCCTTACCTCTCACCCTAACTTGCATTCAGGACAGGTGCCAGCCCCTCCTCCCTCAGCCCATTTGAGTTAATGTACTGCTGTCCTATTCTTCCAGGAAAGTTACCCTCTGGAATCAGGCCCACTCTGTGACTATTTACCTTCACTTACTCTATTCAAACACCTCAGTGGACATGCTGATTGTGTCCTCACTCAGCTGACCCTATCAATCACCCAAACCACCCTACCACAGAACTGAGTTTATTTGACAGCCTCTCATCCACTGGCTCTCCCACATCAGGTCATCTTCACCATCCCAACAGTGGCTACACTTCAGGGAGTCTCGACATGGACCCATGTGTTACAGCTCTAACAGGCCCCTGATCCCTTCTCTGAGATAAGTACTCCTGTCAGATGAGATCACTAAAGCTAAGAATCTCTTGCTTGCCTCCTATGAATGGTAATCTTGGTTGTCAACTTGGACCACATCTGGAATTAACTAAAACACAAGTGGTTGGGTGTACTTGTGAGGGGTTTTTCTTAATTAAATTATTTGAAGTGGGAAGACCCCTCCCCCCTTTTTTTGTTTTTTGTTTTTTCAAGACAGGGGTTTCTCTGTGTAGTTTTGGTGCCTGTCCTGGCTCTTGCTCTGTAGACCAGGCTGGCCTCAAACTCACAGAGATCCGCCTGGCTCTGCATCCCGAGTGCTGGGATTAAAGGTGTGTGCCACCACCGCCCAGCTGGGAAGACCCATTTTTAACCCCAATTCACAGCCTGTAAGTCTCACAAATCCCCTGTCTGTTCTATCCTATCTATCTATCTATCTATCTATCTATCTATCTATCTATCTATCTACCTATCATTATCTATGTATCTATCTATCATCTATCTATCATTATCTATGTATCTATCTATCATCTATATCTATCTTCTATCATCTATCATCGATCTATGTATCTAAGGATATATGTATGTATGTATGTATCTATCATCTATCTATGTATATATGTATGTATATATGTATCTATCATCTATATCACCTATCTATCATCTATTTATTCTCTATCTATTATCTCTTTATCTATCTATCATCTATCTATTTATCTATCATCTATGTATGTATCTATCATCTATGTATGTATCTATCATCTATCTATCTAATATCATCTATTTATTTATCTATCATCTATCTAATCTATCTATATTCATTCTATCGGTTCTGCTCATCTAGAGAATGCTAACAAACCTCCTATCCTTGAGAACATATAGTATGGGCTCTCTCTCCTCCTTTTGCTGGGAATTTTCTCTGTCCTCCTGATGTCTCAGACAGGGTAAATGGCATGGGCATTTCAAATACACTCTGCCCAAACTACATTCATCTTCAGTGCCCCCTTCTGTTCCACCTCTGGTTGCAGCTCAGAGATACGCCTGACCTTTGACTCTCATGCAGGTTGCTCTCAACACTGTGACATCTTTGCCACCTGCACAAGCCACCAAAGACCCCTTGCCTCCACATTTCACAATAACCCCAAATATCTTGTTTTCCTCGAGATCAAACAGATAAGGACTGTCTGGCTGACTCTTCCTGGGGTAGAGATCACAACCGGGTATGTAGAGATCATTCCTCTGAGCCAGGGTGAAGCATGCAGCCTCAACAACTTCACTTATGGCTTGCGTGTGCTATGGTTACTTTCACCATCCAGAAGACCCAGGACAAAAAGTGGGCTGAGAGGGCGTTTACAGGAACTATTGATAACAACACAAGAGAAGCTGTCCCAGTTCACAGAGGGAGGGTCCTTAAAGAAGGCTGTTTCTGCCCCTATTGGTACTGCAGTCAAGGTCATTAAACAATCAGTATCTAACCTAGACTCAGCATTCCATAAACTTAAACTTTTCAACCCTGCCTCATGGACAACCATCTTAAATGTCTCCCTGTATCTTCTCCCTACTGATAGTGGAGACACGGGGTCCCTCAACACAACCTCATTTCCTCTCTGCTCTTTTGCTACAATCCCTTGTGGTGACCATCCCCCTCTCCAAGGTAACCCTGACATCTATTCCATTTAATCCTGAGTCCCATTTCCCCTAGTTCTCTGCACCAGTGCCTCTTTACCCCCTGGAAAATCCAGGAGATTGCCTCTTCAACAAGGTCTTCCAGCCTTGTCCCTCATCTGCTCATAAGGCTAGCTCATTTTCAAAACCCCTACTAATCCCAGAGGAGACCTTCTTACGGTGTCACTCTAAGCTCTATAAAAGCATAGCTGTTCCACCCCAGGTCCCTGCTTCCCAACCTTATTGGTTCCTCAGATGACCCTATATGTTGAAGGGAGACTCTTCTTTAGCACTCCCATGGGTCCTGCACGCAGTGGCCCTTTAACTCATGATTGGTACTCTCAGGGGATGCCATGGGCTTGGTAGCAGTGGGAAGGGTCATAGTCTGCATCTCAACAGATCTCCACCCACATAACAGACATCACCCAGCATTCTACTTCAGCCCCGCTGCTAACAAAAGAACAGCTCAGCTTCCTGGCCTCAGTGATACTACAAGACTGAAGGTCCCTAGACCCTCTGGCAGCTGAGGAGAAAGATGCTTGTTTCATTCTCAAGGAAGGAAACTGCTGTTACTCTGAAACAAACTACTACCAATATGGGCAGCTAGAAGAGCAGATTAAAACCCTACATGAGCTGGCATGCAGAATCTTACCCCCAGGGGCTAATTCCAACACAAGACCCTCACTGTATTCTCCTGTGGCCTTGTGGCTTGTACCTCTCCTCAGTCTTGCATCTGTGTTCTCCTCATAGTAAGGATTGCCTAGTCTCTTCAGACATTTTTCTTTTTCCAGGAAACAATGAGCTGACTGGATGTTCAGAAAACCAAATGATCCTGACAGAATTTCCTCAGGTCTCCTATCACTACCTGCCAGCTTGAGGCCCTGCTTGGGACCAGAATTCCAAACTTTCCCTTTTCCAATATTTCTACTGAACTGTAAGTGGCTTACCACCAACAAAGGACTGGAATGTCAGGTCTCCAAGACAGGGCCCCCACAATGGCAGAGCTGATGTCAATACTTTAGGGTGCTGGTGCAGGTCCTGTGATGGCCTAGCTTTTGTTAGGAGACTTGGTTTTGCTGAGAAACAGAAACCTGAAGTATTTTCAACTCCCTAATGGCTGCCTGAGCATTGCTGACCGGAACAGTCTCACTTGAACATTCCTGACCATGGCAGTTGGTACCTGAATGCTTCTGATCACAACTGAAGCATCTCCAGTGTTCCCATGGTTACCCACCTGGGTATTCCAGTGTTGGAGCTCCCCTCCCAGCAGTGCTTCTGTATAACCCAACAGACTTTCCCAGCTGGGAGCTGCTGTTTCTTGCCCATGCATTTTGGCTGTGTTCAGTGGTTTCTTGATGTACCTACTTGTCTACCTTTGCCAACCTATGTAGATCTGTCTTCAAGACCTGGAATTTTAATTCCGTTTCAGTGCATCTTTATACATGAATGAAACAAATCAATGGTACAAGGAAGGTTGTTTGAGTTCAGAAAAAACATGATCAGAAAAACATGTAAATAAATGCCAATAAGCACATACTAAATATTAACCAAGCAGCCTTTTTTCCAGAACTTCCTCAGGACAGACCAGTTAGAACACAATTGCCAGGCATGTGTTGTAGATTATATCTGGGAAAGCATGAAAGCAAGACAGAAGGCCATACCCAGATTCAGGGCACACTGAGGACAGCACTCCATCCTTTCGCCAGGATAGATCCTATAGCTACGTTCTGATACCCAACAAGAATAACATGTCTTATAAATTGAATGCACATGTTTGTTTCAGGAGGCAGGAAATCATGTCCAAGAACAACCAAGGAAAAAAAAATGCACCTGAGGTAAAAGGCCTCTGCCTTTTTTTCCTGGGGCCTCTCTCACAGTTCCCCAAAGCATTGTTCATCATGTGACGTTCTTTCAACCATGTTCTGATGACACTTAGAAGCTAGCTATGTGTGGAATCACATAAAAAAAAGAAATCTTTTTTAGCTCAGTTGCAGCGAAGACACCAGTCTAAGTTATTTATTATTGAAATACATCCAAGGCTGGGTCACTATGTTCTCACATTGTGGCAGATGTTAGTGGCATTGCTTCTTTGAAGCCACTTCACACGTGTCCTCCTTTGTTTCGTCCGAAGTTCTGATAACTTTTGTAACAGACTCACAAGAAGGTTTTCCACTTTGCTTCACTTGAATTTCTCTATGTTGGTTCTCGTCATTGCTTGATTTTGCTGGGATATTTAAAGTAACAAAGAATGAATTTATAGTTCTGAAATGTCTATAGCCCTACCAGCATCTCTCTAATATAGCAAATCTATTTCAGAATAACAGTAGTCTGAGCACTGGTTATACTTAATAAATTAGTAAACAGAATATTTAAATCATACATTATAAATAATATAATAGAATGCGTTACCTCCTCCAAAATTTATCAGCAATGGCTGAAAATATCCAGGGTTTATTTTGGTTATAAGACATAACTCATGTATTTTTAGATATTGCTTCAGAAAGCAGCTGAACAAACAGAGACCTGATTTTGTACTTAGCTTTGGCAAATATGCATGGGTCATAACTCAGTTTATAGAACTCCCATTACTCTGTCATCCATTCTGGCACCCAGACTCCAGATCATTCAGTTCTAATAATGATGGGCCAGTGGCAACTAAGAAATCTGCCTTTGCTGTCCCTTGAGACACAAGATTTAGGCAAGTGACTACAGAAACTTAAGTGTATAACTTTTTAAATTGTAACTTGCTTTACCGTTGACTGGAATTTTGTATTCCAGAGAACAGCATGTAATTTTAGTGAGATTCTGACCAAACCTAAAAAATAAAGTTCCCCTAACGGGCTTGGGGATTTAGCTCAGTGGTAGAGTGCTTGTCTAGCAAGCGCAAGGCCCTGGGTTCGGTCCTCCGCTCCAAAAAAAAGAATAAAGTCCCTAGAGTATAATATTTGTTTCTCTTCCTTTTATTACCTTTCAGCTCATAAAAGCTGACTTGAAGTAATCATTGTATCCTTTCGCCAAAAACACCTGAACTGAAATTACTTTCATATTATAAATTATAAAAATTTTAAAATTATAAAATGTGTAAAAGAGTTTTCACATATTAAATGACCCAAATCAAGCAAACCATTCCTTTATCCTAGTGTACTTCAAGTAAGAATCTAAGTGACTAGAACAGGGCATTATCCCTCAAACCCGTCAGCCATTTGGAAAAAGAAGAGAATCACAAATCTTAAAAGGCCACCCAGAGGGTCACTAATAGGAAGCCTGAAGGAAGCCTATGAAGGAGGAAGTGTCTACACAGCAGTCCATTTTTCAAATGGTAAAAGCAAACATTCCTTCTATTTGAAGTCCTTTATGAAGTAATGAGAACAAACTGTTTTCATTTCCTTGTTTCTTCTATGGTTTACTTTCTGATTTCCTTGTTTAGACACAGCATCTCACTGTGTAATGCAAGCTGGCCTAAGACTCAGACTCCTGCCTCAGCTTGACAAGTGATGGACCTAAACACATACAAACACTACCCTGCCTAGTTTGTCATTCAGCTTTCCTAAATACCTGCATGAGCTTTTAGAGGGTCCCAAATTAAATAACCATAATCAGAAACATCCATTAGCAATTCAATGAAGCATTCAGGATTTTGTCTTGTTTTGTTGCAATTAACTAGGTGTCAGACTGTCTTGGTTAGGATTATTGCTGCTGTAATGAAACACCATGACCAAAGCAGCTTGGGGAGAAAAGGGTTTGTTTTACTCACAGTTCCATATAGCAGTTCATCATCAAAAATAGTAAGGGCAGGAACTCAAGCAGGGCAGGAACACGGAGGCAGGAGGCCATAGATGGATGCTGCTTACTGGTTTGCTTCCCATGACATGCTCAGCCTGCTTTCTTATAGAACTCAGGACTACCTGTCCATGGATGGCACCACCCACAGTTGGCTGGGCCCTCCCACATTAACCACTAATTAAGAAATGCCCTTCAGGCTTACCTACAGCCCAGTCTCATGGAGGCACATTCTCAGTTTAGGATCCCTCCTCTCTGATGACTCTAGCTTTTCACAAGTTGATATAAAACTAGCCAGCATACAGGCCCTGTTCTAAATTCCTTTTTTTTTAATTAATTTATTTATTTGTGTACCACTGAGGGAATGTGGAGATCCAGGATTTTGTATGCTGCCTCTCTTTTGTACACAGGAAAGAAACCATGCTTTGAATCTCCTGTCCCCTCCCACCATTTCCCATCCCTAATCAGATCCAACAGCTATAAGGAAAAAGAAGCAAGGAGAAGAGGATGGAGCAAGATGCCCCTTGTGGTCTTCCCATCAGGACCAGTTCCACACTGTTTCTACTGACAGCCTCACCAAGCTGGAGCCTTTATTACAAATCCCACTTACAGAAAAACGGTTGTGGAAGCTGAAAGACAGGATGCATTCCTAGAATCCAAAGAGAGATTCTGGATTCATTTTTCATAAAAGCATTGTCAGTCATAACTGCTGGATTCTAACATACTAAATGTTGTACATTGTCATTGGATGTGAGTTAAGGGGTTTTGATGCAGCTTCAGGTGTGGGTATTACAATCTACAGTCTGGGCTCTGACGAACACTTGTTCAACGGAACCATTTAACAGAGCAAAAGTAAATAGTAATTTACAATTTTTTTAAAAAAAGGATTAAAACCCATTTTAAAGATAATTATAATATGTATTAATATATTGATGGCCCCCAGAGATCATAATTCTTTTGAAATGGCCATGCTGAGATTGCTCTTTCATATCTGATGGAAACAAGGAATACCCCCTACCTATTAAAATTTACCATGCAAAGAAACATGTTCCAACATGAGCAAATATGTTCTATAAAGGACTTGATAATATTTTAGAATTGTCAAATAAAATACAGAGTACCTAGTAAATAAGATAAGCATTATCTTTCAAGTGAAAATACATACTAAGTAAACATGTTATTTGTTGTAGCCAGGTATGGCAGTAAATGTCTATAACCCCAACATTCAGAAGGCTGAGGCAGGAGGATTGCATGGGCTCTAAAACAAGATGGTGTCTCAAAATAAAAGCAAATTTAAAAAGAATTTTAGAATTTGAAATTTTTTTAAAAGAACCTTGGTTCTTATTAGCTAAATCTGGCAACTCAAAGTTTGTGAGCCATACAATTTCTTAGGCAACTACTGTCCCCTGCTACTGTAGGATAAAAAGAGTCACAACCAGGCAGAAAACAAGCTGGGTGTGTATTTCCTGTGTAGTTTATCAACACAAAACCTTGAATTCCCTTACATGTTTTTGCGTCTGGAAATAGTTTTGATTTTTCCAGCCATCAAAAATTTAAAAAGAAAAAGGAAAAAAAAAAGAAGCTTTCTTAACTGATAAGCTACACAACAGCTGAACAGGCCACCTGCGTTCTCGTGGACTGCGGTTTGCTGTGATTCCAGTGCTTCCTGTGTTGATGTGGTTTAAATAGTGTCCTCTTGTCATTCTGTTTCTGGGAAGTCCAGCCCATCCCCCCAGCTGTGGAGGGATTGGGTTTTGAGCTCTGAGTGAAGCTTCTCTTATTTCCAGCAGCTGCACTTGAGGATGTGAACTCAGATGGTTTGTGTAGTGTGGTTTGGCAGAGAAGACCTTTGGCTACCTCACTCTGCTTGTCAAGACGCAGAACATCACTAAGTTAATACCTGGTTTCAGAGTGAAGTTCGGACCGACATTTTACCTTATTCCAAAACTCTAGAGGAACAATTTTTAAAAATCCGGTTACCAGACAAAAACTTAAAACCAAAACTTACATAAAGAAGACATAACTCTTTCTTTTGAAATCTTTGACTTGTATCTGCGCCCAAAGCCTTGCACAGGAAGATGGTCAATTGTAATTTCTCCCACTGTTGGTTTGATGTTGAACCACCCTATAGGATATAAACACCAAAGTTGTTTTTTAAAGTCATGCTGGAATTATTGAAAGAAGACATTGGGTTTTAATAATTAAGGACATTATTGTTTTTATCATATTGTATAACTCTCCTCCCCATTGGTCATTTTTGATGAACAAAGTAGTCACTGTATTTTAAAATATCACTTTAAAGGTCGTGTCTTTATGTTCCTGTAATTTTTTTTTTTTTACTTTGTGGCATGAATTTGTTTCAGTGAATGTATGAATGGGGGAGGTGGGAGCATGAGTGTCACGGCTTGAGGGTACCATGTGGGTTCTGGGCATCAAACACAGGTCACCGGGCTTTCTTTTCCCACTGAGACTTGCAGGTGGTCCTTTCGGTTTTTAATATGGTTTTATTCAAGATCTTATATAAAAACATAGATCATAAGTTTAATTCATGCCAATGAATTGGTGTTTGGAATGAACACCCCTTGAGGTATCATTACACAGCTCAAAAGAAATCATGCAATACCAGTATCCCAAGCCTTCCACTGTTGCCCAGAGTACCCTACAAGCCCTCCCCTGTTGCCCAGAGTACCCTACAAGCCCTCCCCTGTTGCCCAGAGTACCCCAAGTCCCTCCCCTGTTGCCCAGAGTACCCTACAAGGTGACTGACAACTGTCACTGTGAGTTAGTCTAATCTATTTCTGTAGTTCATGTAAATGAATCATACAGCATCTGTTTTGTTCTGCAAACAAGTATTTACTTAGTGACAAAACTTTTCACAATTCTCAAATTTCCTTTAAGCTAGTCCCATTTTTGACCATTTTCTCTTCACAGTTAAAGGCCCTTTCCATCCTTGTAGTTTATCTTACATCATGGTTATTTGCTCATCACTCATGCTTTCTGAGGGCAAAAGAAACACCCATCAACATCAGCCCCTTAACTCTTAACATCTCTATTCACTGCTTTGGGAATAAATTAAAAAAAAAAAAAAAAAAAAAAAAACCAAAACCTTTCATAGTCCAAAGTACCAAGAATCAAGATGAGCCCAGGGAAATGGCTCAGTAAAGGTGGAAGGAGAGAACTGATTCCATAAAGTTGTCCTATGACCACATGTGCTGTGGTATGCGTGCACACACACTCACACAAAAATAAATAAATAAATAATAAAATAAATAGAAAAGTATGAATCACCATAGGAGACTGAGTATTATTTAAAGAATAAAAAAAATGTACTCGTGGCTATATGAAGCTATGTCCAAAGAAAACAATATACAGGAGTAACGATGGACTTTTAAATGAGATGAAACATGCGTTAATGTCTGATTGGTTGCTTTAAAAGCAACCTGGCT
Source organism: Peromyscus californicus insignis (assembly GCF_007827085.1). Lineage (NCBI taxonomy): Eukaryota > Metazoa > Chordata > Mammalia > Rodentia > Cricetidae > Peromyscus > Peromyscus californicus. The sequence continues at coordinate 45,099,413 of NW_026294534.1, read as the reverse complement.
GGGGTGTGGCGTCTCATGTCTAAAGTCAAAGCACCTGAAAGCTGAGGCAGGAGGATCATGGTTTTCAGACCAGGTTGGGCTGCAGAGCGAGTTCTAACATAGCCTAAGTGACACTTTCCAAAAGGTAAAAGAAAATGAGCAGCAGCAGCAGCAGCAGCAGCAGCAGCAGCAGCAGCAGCAGCAGCAGCCGCAGCTCCTATGGTGGCTTTGTGAGCTATCAACACTTACTTATAAAACAATAGTTAGTGAGGTGAGTAAGAAGAAGAGAACTCGGAGGAACAGATACACAGGAGGTGGAATGTGAACGGGCCTTGAACAACAAAACCTAACTAGGCAAAGTGAAACGCTAGACAAAAGGTTTTCAGTGACGCGTGGAGGAGGTAGAACTTCACCTCTATATTCCTGGTTTTTTATAGCTCAGGGAAGATGGTGCAGACGTTAATTTTAGACTACAATAAAGTACATGTTCTTATTTCCAGTGTAGCATTAAAGGGTGGCAATTTGAAGTTTTCAAAAACTGATAACGATGTTTTTTGAAAGAATTCAGACCAAAATAAAAGAGAGAAGCTACAGAAACAAGATAGATGAAAAGCTTAAACAGTTAGGTAGATCTGAATACAGACATGACTACAGGCAACATTGATGACCTAACAGTGGAAGCTGATATAAATAAATAAGCTAGGTCCACTCAATAGACCACTTCAGAGCAGAACAAGACTGGCGGCTTCGTGAGCTATCAACACTTACTTATAAAACAATAATTGGTGAGGTGAGTAAGAAGAAGAGAGCTTGGAGGAATAGATACACAGGAGGTGGAATGTGAACGGGCCTTGAAGTTAGGGAAAGGAGAATAAACCATTCCAAAGTGGTGCTAAAATAAGCCACTCCTCAGAGAAAACACAGATGCAGTAAGATCTTAAAAGCAAAAGGCTCCACTTAATTACTAAATAAAAGTGATCACATTGACAATGTACTGGGAACACAGAATTACCTATAAAAGTTTTATTCTTCCTTTCTACCATAACACAATACCATACATTTTTAAAATTATACTAGCCATTTTAATCTCAGTTTGGATGTCTGGGTCCTCCATGTGGAGTCTTCCAACTATGATCTTAAGCATCAGCTGGGCTGTATTCCTTCCTGGAAGTTCTGGGGATGACTCCCCCTGCCAGTGCATGCTCATTTCGGCATAGAGTCTGTCTTTGTGTTTGTGGGTCTGAGTTCTTTTTCTTTCCTAGCTATCAACCAAACATGGTTGTTTGTCCTTGTTGTTTTGTTTTGTTTTGTCCTAGAAGTTGGGCCACATAGTTTCTTGTGTTTTTTATGTCCCCCAGTCAGCAACCTCTCTTCTGCTACTACATCTTTCTACTTTCAGTTGGAGAAAGATCTTTGCCTAGGGCCCACCTAATTTTGAACTCCAAGCTTTGGTTGTATCTGCAAAAGACTCTCTGCACTGTCATGTAATAAATACACTTCTCAAACGTTAAGGTGCAGGCAATGTGAAGACTTGTTCTGCACACTACAAAGTTCCATAAAATCAACAGAAGTTAGATGTATAGATATGGGTTTTGTTTGTGTCTCTCGGTGTGTGTTTCTCCTTCTCTTAGTTTCTTTCTTTCTTTTTTGTTTCTTTGTCCTTATTATTTGCCTGTTTTCTTAGGAGAGAGAGAAAGAAGGTGTGGAGTTGGAAGGGTGGGGAGGATCCGGGAAGAGATGAAAAGAAAACCATAATCAGAATATGGTGTAGGAAAATAACAATAAAGTGGGAGGGAAGACAGGGAGGAACTGGAAAGAGCTGGGGGAGAGGAAACTGTAATCAGAATACATTGTATGAAAAAACTCTATTTTCAACAACATAAAAAAAAACAAAGGCTTTCTCTGAAGAACAACAAAAGCAATAAAAAATAAAATGAAAGAAACTCACTTTAAAAAAAGGAAAGGAAAGAAGAGTAAAGAAAAGAAGTATTATAAGACATGGAGATATAGCCAGGATTGATGGTGCAGGCCTTTAATCCCAGCACTCAGGAGGCAGAAGCAGGCAGATTTCTGTGAGTTCAAGGCCAACCTGATCTAAAAAGTGAGTGCCAAGACAGCCAGAGTTGTTACTTGTTACACAGAGAAACCATGTTGGGAAAAACAAAAACAAACAAACAAACAACACATGGAGATATAACTAACTGGTAGAGAACTTGCCTAGCATGCTTGAGGCCCTTGGTTCAATCACTAGTACAACACATGCAGAACATGCAAACACAAGTGTGTATATGTGTGTGGCTAAAACTGAGAATAACATGATGGTATATATGGCTTAACTTTATTTTAATCTAGGAAATTAATTTAATCTAGGAAATCTAATCTATCAACTCAAGCAGGAAGACAGTGGTTTCCCTGGGAGGAGAGTGTGATGAGTTCAATCAAGAAGGTTCCACCCAGAGAAGAGAAGGTGTTGGTACTATTTTTTTTTTTTTTTTTTTTTTTTTTTTTGGTTTTTCGAGACAGGGTTTCTCTGTGTAGTTTTGCGCCTTTCCTGGGACTCACTTGGTAGCCCAGGCTGGCCTCGAACTCACAGAGATCCGCCTGGCTCTGCCTCCCGAGTGCTGGGATTAAAGGCGTGCGCCACCACCGCCCGGCATATTTCTTAAACTGCATAAAGATGGGCAACTGTTTACTGTGGTGATGTATTGTGTCCTCCAAAATATTGTGCACCCTAATAAAGTGTATCTGAGGATCAGAGGAAAAAGCCAGCCACTATATTAAACATAGAAGTCAGGCAATGGTAGCTAATGCCTTTAATCCTATCACCCGAGAGGCATGGATCCATCTGGATCTCTGTGAGTTCAAGGCCACACTGGGAACAGAGTCAGGCATGGTGGCACATGCCTTAAATTCCAACTCTAGTTAACCATAAAGGTCTGGAGGTCTATACAGACAGACAGGAAGTGATGTAGCTGGGCAGAGAGAGGAAGTGAGATGCAGAATAGAAAGGCATATAGGTGTGAGTATACAGGAAGTAGGTCTCTTTGGCTGAGGGTCTCCAAGTGGTGAAAAAACGTGGCTGGCTTCTTTCTGCTTTTCTGATCTCTCAGTTTTAATCCCAATATCTGGCTCCAGGTTTTTATTAGTAAGACTGTAATTTGTCTTACAGTTTACCATCATTAGCAGCTTCTTAAATTGTTCATATATAATATATGTAAATGTATTAAATACATGGGTGTGCAATACTTTTTGCAACAAAATTGTAATGTTTACCTGTAATGTTTAAAACATACACATTTTAAGTATAAAATCCTGCAAAGGTATTAATACCTTACGTTATTTCTTTGCTCACAAATAAATGAGTAGAACCAGAGATAACAGATCAAGGAAGAGAAACAGTATAGGAGTTTGAGAAATGAACACAGTAAGGGAAGAGAAAAGGCCAAGCAGCATTCATGTGGGGGCTATCCACACAGCCCAAGTGTGGAGAAGAATTCAAGCTGCAGCCTTCCACCTTCCAGAGACTGAAGAGAAAGTGGCTCTTTCCTTCAGTAAATATAGTTCAAAGGGAAGAAACATCCTAATGACACACAGATTTCCTGAACAGTTGGTTTGCTACAGAAACAATCGGTTTTCTATGTGTGAAATCCAGGAGGCAGTTGATAAGATACAGACATGAGAAAGATAAAAACAGAGGCAAAAAAAATTGGAGATAATGGTAGAGATGGAATACCACTTTCACTTTGCCATCTGCCTGGGACAACTGATGGGCAGGACGGCAAGAGTTTAAGATGACTTAACAATCATTTTGGCGAGCCTTTGGAAAGCTGCCCTTCCACCCACATACCAACAACTATAGTAGAGAAAAAGTATCTCTGACCATATTCTCCCCCACGGCATCAAGAATGAATCATGATAATCTTAAGCTCTTCCCAACACCTGGAGGACCACTTGAGGCAAATGTTCCTGCTCTCTTGAGGTGTGGTTGATATGTGAACTTATTTCCCACAAACGTTTGATTTGTAGGCTGATAAACATTTTTCTAAAAATGGGAGTCTATTCGCTATATAACTTGTGGCTTCCACAGAAAGAAATAGATAGAGAAAGAATCCATTCCAGTGAGAATCACTCATTGTACCGCATCATTTTCTCCCATCTGAGCTCAAGACCAAACCTGCTGATTTCAGAAGAACTCACCTGTCGGCAGGGAAAGCTTACCTGGGTTTAATTTTCTACTCAATTTTCTTTGCAACATTTGTAAAAGGAAGAGGAATTCTATCTTGAGTTCATTGCTGAGCATATTAGGATTGCTTAGTAATTCCGATAACCTAATGTTATCTTTAATAGACTTTGAAAGGGTAGACCTGGGAACGAGTGGCAAACGCATTTGGTAACTATAGTCTGTGAAATTGGGGTAGTCTTCCTGGATGCTTCTAATTCTGGAAATAAGAAACAAAAGTATTGTTGACAAAACATGTCTTATTCATGAGCCTTACATCATCCCAAGTTTACGTTAAATTATACAGTTATAAAATTTCAAACTACTTACTCTCGATGTGTGAGTAAAGTGTAAACCTCTTGAATCAGTATTTCCGGCACCCCAGGTTTACAGTGAATTGTCCCATGGATTAGTTCTTTAGGTAGTTTTAAATTTCTTTTTGCTAGAAACTTTAATAATAGAAAGAAAATACTTAGTCGTCGAAAGTTCTAGAAAAATAACCAAATTCAACCCTCTTCTCTTTTGAACTAAAATTTTTGTTAATTATCAACGTTTGCTATTGTTTGCAAGGAAGCCACTGTTATGTACCACACTAATTGATATATGCTGAATTTCATAGGTTATTTATAATTTTGTAATGTAAACAATTGGAGCTCGACAAACTTCAGTTATATCCTAGACTTGACATACTCTCTCCTTTCTGTTTCTCTCTCACAGATATCAATAATATAAAAGGTGCACTTTCTAAAACAAACTCCACAGTAAACTGTTGTGAATTTATTCATTTACCTTCTCTATCTGTGCCCAGTTATCCAGCTTGACTTTTAAGGAGGTTCCATTTTCAAAGGATGATAACCTAAGGTGCCAGGGGTAATATATACAGAATATCTCTGCAACTAGGTAGCCATTTGAAAAATCCCTGATGCATAACAATAAGGAAATGAAGAAAAAGAAAGTATCGTTAATATAATTTATATAATTGTGTGATTAATGGCTAATACTTCATAATGACAAAATGTCTGGAAACACTTGTGTTGGTTCATTTTTCTAAGAAGGACTCTTAATGGAAAGCAGTGTGTTAAAATTATTCTCTAAGGCTTTGGTGTTCCTTTAATGAATCCAAATGGTTAGATTTAACAATATTGCCAAGTGATTCAAATGGCCACTGAAAGTATCACAGACGTTTTTTCGAATAGTCCACTACTGAAATTAGTAACTTAGTCTTCCTGCAAAAGATCCATGGTCTTCATTTTTATGGAATTTTGTTCACATTCCATAGCAACGGCCAGTGACATTCAGCGTGTTTCCGGTAAGCCGCAGCTTTTTAACTCTAGGTCACACTCGAACTTACCTCCTTTCTAAAGGAGGGTAAACTAATTCTTATTACTATTAATACAGAGAGCCCTTGGCTTTTGTAGTTATCAAAGCACTCCGTGTTAGCCTAAGTCTACAATGTAACGATCAGTTGAATAAAATCGATGCAAAAAAAAAAATGTTTCAAGTTTTTCTGGAGCTTCCTGTCTTGATGTGTAATGTCTTGTAGGGTGAAGGGCGGCCAATTCCAGGACAACAGAGCCTGAGCTGAAGCCCTGCAGGTGGCCGAGGGGCGGGGGTGAGACTTGGGGCCCTTCCCTGGGGCCTGGCTTGTTTCTGCACCTGGTGATGTTCCTAGGGAAAAAGCTGAGATCCAGCTCCTGGAGCCAGCGCAGGACGGTACGAGACAGGCGGGAGCTCCTCGGGGGATGCGGATACATCACACATTTCTTAGGCTTCTTTCGGACGGAAACCGCTGACGGTAAAGGTGAGGATGACTTGGATGGGGCTGCCGCCGGCTGTGATGAGCACTCATCTGCCTGACCGGCGGCAGCCATGGCGCTTTCTGGGTTTCTATGGCAACAGACAAGCTCTAGGCGGGTGGGGGTGGGACGCATAGGGTCAAGGGGCGGGGCTTCGGTCTCTGCATCAGTTGCCCTAGACCTCCTGAAGCCTTGCAGAAGTTTGGGAAGTGAAGTGGTATGTTGAAGCCGGGAATCTCTGGACCCGTCGGACCATAACAGTCTGAGGAAATTAAACCTTAGACAGAGCTTCAAGTGTAAGTTGTTGGTTCCACCTGCAATATGTTGAGAAATCTTTCATTTTATCTGGGTTCACAAGTTTTGTATGTATTATGGTCTATTAGCAGTGGCCAATGGTCAATAAAGCATCTTGAAGAGGGATGTGAGAAAACTCTAGAATTCAGCGAAAGTTGTTTTTTTTTTGGGGGGGGGAGGGGGTTGGGTGGGAATGGGGGATAGAACTGGAAGCCACAGGAATTTTGTTTCAAAAAGAAAAATAACTTTAAAATTTATCATACCTTGCTGGGCGGTGGTAGCTCATGCCTTTAATCCCAGCACTCAGGAGGCAGAGGCAGGAGGATCTCTGTGAGTTCGAGGCCAGCCTGGGCTACAGAGTGAGTTCCAGGAAAGGCGCCGAAGTTACACAGAGAAACCCAGTCTCAAAAACCAACTCTCTCTATATATATATCTATATATATCTATAGATATATATAGCACCAAATTCCTTAATGATTATATCAGATGTCCATTAAAGTAACGTATTTTAAAACAATTTATAGATTATATTCTTATACTTCAAGATGTCCTGGATGCATGGTTTCATCCAACAAATATTTACTGAGTCCTTCCGTGCCGGTAACTAATCTAGACGTGTAATTCATTAGCGAATAAAGTAGAAAATGAAAAATTATTGCAAAGTGGTCATAGGCAATTGTAAATTAAATAGCTATGCAGGAAAGATTATGGAAACCCCTTAAAGTCTTTAGAGCAAAATGCTCTCAGAGGAATTGATCTATGAATTGGATTTGAGAAGGCAGTATTCTGAATTGATTGAGACACAGTTTCAGAGCGTGTAAAGATGGCTCAGGGGTTGAGATGTTGAGCTGAGGGGTTGATCTTCGCTCTTGCAAAGGACCTGAGTTCAGTTCGCAGCACCATGCCAGGCACCTCACAACCACTATAACTCCAGCTCTAGGGAAATCAAGCCACCTCTTTCCTCCACAGAGAGCCTGTGCTCACATGAACCAGTCAACACACAGGCATATACACATAACTAAAATAATATTTTTAAGACATAAGCTTTAAAGAACTAGTTCTACTTCTAATTAGCTGTGTGACTCTGGGCAAGTTATTTAATCAACCTTATTTGTAAAACATGGGAATGTGGTATAAAACTTAGGAGGTTTGTGAGGATTAGATAAAGTAATCAAATATGTGGTTCTTAGAGCAATAGAGGAAATAGCTAGGTACTTTGTCCTCGGTGTATATTATTTTTATTACTCTGGAAATATGTTTCATAATAGAAGAAATGAATAACTGTGCAAAGGGATAGAGAAAATTTTTTTAGAAATGTTTTTAATGAAAATAGGATCCCGGGGGCCTAGTGAAATGACTCAGAGGTTAAGAGCGCTGACTACTCTTCCAGAGGTCCTGAGTTCAATTCCCAGATACCACATGGTGGCTCACAAGCATCTATAGTGTTATAAAGTCGATAGAGCACTCATACATAAAAGAATAAATAAATCTTGAAGCAAGCAATCATATCCTTGGTAGGGTTAAACCCCCAGTAAAGTTGCCATATTGCACATGTCTTAGTGAAGTTTGAATGTTAAATAAATTGTTTATTCACTTTAAAAGAGAAAGGAAAGAGAATCCCATCACTGCCCCCTTTTCTCACTCCCTTGAACTGCTCCCATACCTGCACTCTCAAGTTGATGCCTTTTTTTAAAATTATTATTACATGCACACAGCGATATGTATGTGTATGCACAAATCTTTATATATGAAGTAAAGGTTTCCCCTACTGGTAGCTCACCTACCTCTTACTAAGGCAGCTAAGGAACTAACTTCCTCTTGTTCATTGGGTTAAGTTAATATAATGTAAATTTGGGGAATACACACACACACACACACACACACACACACACACACACACACACACACACTGCTGAGTCTGTTTTTCTTGGTAGTGTATCTATGATTTCAAAACTGGCCATTCTGCATTGGAAAGTCAATAAGGGGACTCATCCCTAGGGGAAGCTAACTCTGCTTCTCTCAGCAGTCAGAAGTTTCTTGTAGTTCTAGGTGTGGGATCCCATGAAATTTTCACCCTTCCATGTTAACATATCCATGGATATTTCCTCAGGAAATGAATTACCCATTAGGCTTATAGAAAGTGTTTATGCTCGCCCAATGACAGAGAAATAGAATGAGATCTACATGAACAGCCTGGACATGAGTGGGGGTAGTGAAAGGCGAGGGTCGAGGGAAAGAGAGCTTGGGGGAGCAGGAGATCCCAGCTGGATCAACAACAGAGAGGGAGAACAAGGAATAGGAGACCATGGTAAATGAAGACCACATGAGAATAGGAAGAAGCAAAGTGCTAGAGAGGCCCACAGAAATCCACAAAGATACCCCCACAACAGACTGCTGGCAATGGTCGAGAGACAGCCCGAACTGACCTACTGGTGATGGGATGACCAAACACCCTAATTGTTGTGCTAGAAACTGCTGTGGGATGTTCTGTATGTCAAATGTGTTGCTGATTAGTCAATAATTAAAACACTGATTGGCCATTGGCTAGGCAGGAAGTGTAGGCGGGACAAGGAGGAGAATAAAGCTGGGAAGTGGAAGGCTGAGTCAGAGAGACACTGCCAGCCGCCACGATGAGAAACAGCATGTGAAGATGCCGGTAAGCCACGAGCCATGTGGCAAGGTATAGATTTATAAAAATGGATTAATTTAAGCTGAAAGAACAGTTAGCAAGAAGCCTGCCATGGCCATACAGTTTGAAACCAATACAAGTCTCTGTGTTTACTTGGTCGGGTCTGACGGCTGTGGGACTGGCAGGTGAGAGAGATTTGCCCTGACTGTGGGCCAGGCAGGAAAACTTAAGCTACAAGAAACCTCATCCAACTACTGAGGGATCTGGATGCAGAGATCCATGACTAGGCCCTGGGTGGATCTCTGGGAGTCCAGTATAGCGAGAATTGTTGAGACCAAGGTTGGATAAAGCACAGGGACAAATAGCCAAATGAATGGAAACACATGAACTATGAACCAATGGCTGAGGGGTCCCCACTGGATCAGGCCCTCCGAATGGGTGAGACAGTTGATTGGCTTGATCTGTTTGGGAGGCATCCAGGCAGTGGGACCGGGTCCTGTGCTCATTGCATGAGTTGGCTGTTTGAAACCTGGGGCCTATGCAGGATTGCTTGGCTCGGCCTGGGAGGAGGGGACTAGACCTACCTGGACTGAGTCTACCAGGTTGACCTCAGTCTGTGGGGAAGGCTTTGCCCTGGAGGAGATGGGAATGGAGGGGGGGGGGGTGGGCTGGGGGGAAGGTGAGGGGGATGGGAGGGGGGGAGAACAAGGGAATCCGTGGCTGATATGTAGAACTGAATGGTATTGCAAAATAAAAAAAAAAAATAATAAAAAAAAAGAAAGTGTTTATGCATAAGGACTAACCCAAGATTTGGTTGCTAGGACTTACAGAGGTAAATTAGCCATCCACTGGGGTTTAATTCTGGAGTCTTACTTTGAAGTTAGAATTTTATTTCTGTAATGTGTCAGTTGTTAAGTACATGCATCTCTCTTACCACATACTCTCTATGCTTCTGAGCTGGGATTCTGGAGTATTACTTCTTTTTTGCTAAACATCTGGTAAACTCTGCCCATAAAGGAGTCTGAAGAACCCAGGGGACTAGAGGAAGAATGGCAGGATTTGCTGTTTTCCATTTGCTTGCTATTCATTTTCACGTTACCATAGCAACAGAACCTCACCTGGCACTGGCAATTGCTTCCAGCATGCAATCCAATTTTTCTTCCTTTGTTTTATTTTCCATTTTTCATTGTTGCCTGGCTTTATCATACTCTTACAGGGATTTTAGCACCCACCCACAAGTTGTCCTCCTTAGAAGTGTGAGACCCAGATTTTGTCCTAGGATGGTCCCCAGGAGCTTTTGAAATGCAGCACTAGCTGTGGACACCTTCTGCTCAGAATTCTGATTTTATAGAGCTTTGCCTCCAAACCCCAGTTGCTTATGACCTCAAAATCTGCAATGAGGTTGATAATTGCTGCCAGAAGCATCAATAGCAGTAGTAATTTGATGTTCCTATTTCAGTTGCTCAGTTTTTAAGCATCTATTTAACATGCTCCTTACATTAAGTTCTCAGGGATTGGTACACAGAGCAACTTCTCTTTTCGGACATGATGCTGACTGATAACTGAAGAAAAGATTTCCCTTACTGCTAGCTCACTTACCTCTTACTAAGGCATCTAAGGAACTAGCTGCTTCTTGTTCATTGGGTTAAGTTAGTGTAGTATCATAAATGCAAAGAATAGTGTAACTGTCTGTGAGATGTTAAGACCCCACAGATCTCTGCTGATCTTAGAGGCAGAGAGCAAATATCTCCATGCTCTCACTTGGTCAAGAAATGGGGTATAATTACTGAACTCCTTCCAAGATCTAATATTGAAAAGAGTTTTATTTTGAATCATTGAGAATAGTTTACTTGCCCATCACATTACAGTTTAGAGACAATGCTATCATGAATTGTGAAAGGTATGAAGGTTTTGTTTCTGTTTAGGGAGTTTTTGTTTGCTTTCTATTTTTTGTAGAGACCACCTGAAGAGTTACCCTATCTGTTTCATGGATCCTCTGAAAGACTCCTGACTCTGGGAGTAAAGTTAAAGAACTTTATCTATCACAGCATAGGAAGCAGTAAGAACTCTGATTTCAGGCCACAGTGCTTTTGACCTTCTCACCTCACAGGATAAATAAAATGGTGTAAATAGAAAGTTTGGACATAAAGCGGGCACGTCATAGCCAGGTATTGCCGACTTTGGAAAATCCCAGTCTTATATAATGAACAAGAACACCCATTGAATATTTGCTCTAGACTAGAGAGAGTCATAACCAAGTGAACTTGTGCTCTGCTTGTGAACATAATTTTTTTCACTTGTCTTCTAATGATGCTGACTATATAAACATTGTCAGAAGTATTATCTGGAACACAGCATTTGCAAAATGCACAGACACACGACAATAGACGTGTATAGCAAAGGGCAATGCCAATTGCGTTTCCGTCTTCTACTCTTCACCATCCAGAGGCTGCAGCACTAAGCCATCTGTTTTAAGGCTCTCCTTCCTTAGGAATCTCATCCTAATGCTATTTTGTAATGTTACAAGGCCCGATTTTCAGAAATGGTTTTACTGAATTGTTTGGTCCATTTTTAAGGTAACCAGAATGGAGAAGAAACTTAAACAGTTACACCAACTCCTGCAATTATTTTCATTTGAAAAGTATAGGCCATGAAAATGAAATAATTGAACAATGGATTGGAAAAATTGTTCATATTTAAATAATCAGAACTCTAAGCTTAAGAATATGTCTACTTGCCATATTGCTAATTAAATATTTTCAATATTAGAATAAACTTCTTAAAAGTGATTATAAGATTTAATCATTCACTTAAATGTCTCAATCCCTCAAATGATAGTATTAGTTTGAATAATTTTGAAGCTAATAAATCTAGAAACTCTTTGTTGTTTGTATATTCATAGTATGAGCTACTCTCCCATAACTCTGCTAGCTGTATACCAGGAACATCATCTACAATAATATGCTGAAAATACATTCCTGCCATCATCTACACAGATGAAATGGTGGATAATGTTGCCTAATGGCAAGTCAGTTACAAATAGAAGAAAAATAAACTATAATGAGCTGTAACTATCACTTTACAAATGGAAACTCCATTGGAAATAAATATCTTTCTTTTCTTAACTGTACAGAATTCCCAACTGTGCTTGCAAAAAGTGAATCAAGAGCTAGAATGACAAAAAATAAGCTATTAAATCTTGTACTGTGATTGCCTAAGTTTATATATAAGAAGATTAGTTTATTAAGGCTATAATCCTAAATAAGACTCACAAACTAAAACGTCTTGGTGGCTGAATACAGACATTTCGTTTGTGCTTTGTATCATGGTGTAAAAAGCAGTTTCCACATTCAGGGATTGATTGTCATAGTTAGGGGTTCCTATTGCTGTGATAAAACACCATGACCAAAAGCAACTTGGGAAGGAAAGTATCTATATCAATTTACAGTTCCACACCACAGTCCATTACTAATTGAAGTCAGGGCAGAACTCAACAGGGCAGGATCCTGGAGGCAGAAGCTGATGCAAAGACCATGGAGGAATGCTGCTTACTGGTTTGCTCTTCAGGGCCTGCTCAGCCTGCTTTGTTATAGCACTCAGGACCACTATCCTAGGAAGTGGCACGGCCCTAAGTGAGCTTGGACCTCCCATGTCAATTGTCAATCAAGAACATACATACAGCCTTGCCCACAGACAAATTTGAAGAGTCATTTTCTCAAGTTTCTCTCTTCCCAAATGACTTTAGCTTGTATTAAGTTGATATAAAAGTAACTAATCACAGGTATCCAGGAAGGTGCAGGAGGGCCCTCTGGGTCATGTGATAATGGTAATAAATAAATAAATAAAAAACATGGAGGGTATATTTTGGCTGTTAATCTGTAAGTGCTGCAAGTGGAATATATCATTTAAATTCACACGTTTTAAAAAGTTTCAGCCAACATGTATAAAATCAAAGTTAATCAGTGAAGCCTGGGCAATATTTCAATAATGTAAGTGTCCATCATTGCTGCTGTCATTGGAGACATTTTAGAAAAAAATATCTGATCCTCTTTGGTAAGCAGCATGAAATGCTTTTATGGTGATGGAATAAGACAGGGTTTTGTATAGATTATCCACTAATATTCAACCACATTCTCAACTTGGGGGATTCTAGGTGAGAAATAATATCGAGGAGATCATGTCAATAATTGTATTTCTTGGTTTCCTCATTTTACTCTTGTTTGGTTACCTGAAAATTCGCACCTTACATAACCGGATGACTGAAGATATTAAATTAGAGACATTTCTTGCCAATAAGATGACAAGATTTTAATTTGTCATCAACAGCAGCGGATACCCTGTGGCCCACTTCCAATTGGAGGAGTTCCTCACAATTCCTTACAGAATAAGGAAAGACAGTAACTGAGAAGTGAAGAGAAGAAATAAGATGGAAGTACTCACAAACCCCTGGCATGAGACATATCTATTTTATTGGTATCTACTGCTTTATAATAGAACTACTATGACACTTACTAGTTAAATCATATAAAAATACATTTCCTTCATACAGTCACATGGAGCAGCATTTGAGCTGGGCTCAATTTGTTCTGTTTGTTGGTCCTGCTTAAAGTCACTAGTACGGCTTTACTTCCCTGTCTACTGTATATGGGGAGTGTTGTGGAATATTATTTTAACTAGGCAAAGATGTGTTACATTTGTTTATGCTGTGGAATATTACTTTAATTGTATGAAGGTATGTTATATTTGTCTCTGCTGCCTTTGTTAAGGATGAAAAGATGTATTACATTTGTCTGTGCTGCGTTTGTTTAATTATGTAAAGATGTGTTGTATTTGTTTCGCCTTGCCTGCCTAAGGCACCTGATTGGTCTAACAAAAAGCTGAATGGTCAATAGCTAGGCAAGAAAGGGCTAGGTGGGGTTGGCAGGCAGAAAGAATAAGTAAGAGGAGAAATCTAGAAATAAGAGAGAAGAAGGAATGAAGAGAATGAGGGAGAAAGAGAAGGACATGCCTGAGGCCAGAAGCCAGGCAGCCACCAGTCAACCAGACACAAGAAGCAGTGCAAGTGGGACATACTGAAGGAAGAAAGAAAGGTAAAAAGTCCGGAGGCAAAAACATAGATAAAGAGAAACAGATTAAAATAAGAGCTAATCTAAGGCCGAGCATTCACAACTAACAATAAGTCGCCATGTCATGATTTGGGAGCTGGTTGTTGGCCCAAGAGAAAGCCTGGTACATGCAGACGAATTTCTAAGTGGTCTCATTAAATAAAAAACACGGAGCCAAATATAGGGGTGATCAGGGAAATAGGAATAGCCACCAGCTTTGTAGCTTCCAAAGTGCTACGACTTCCTGTCTACCCAGGCTTTTATTGTCTTGTTGTTCTGCCCTCTCTTTGGCTATCTTAGCCCAGCTACCACACTTCCTTGTCACTACCTATCTGTACAGACCTCCAGGTCTCTATAGTTGGTACTGGGATTAAAGGTGTGTGTCACCACACTTGGCTGTGTTCCCTAGTGTGGCCTTGAACACACAGAGACCCTGCCTGCCAAGTGATTGGATTAAGGGCATGTGCTACCACTGCCTGACTTTTGTGTTTACTTAAAACAGCTTGCTATTTCCTCTGATCTCCAGGCAGACTTTATTTATTAACATACAAATAAAATATAACCACATTTCAGCACAAATAAAATATCACCACAGGTACAGCGGAGCATGACCCAGAATGACCACATGTAGTTGTTTAAGACTCCCGTGGGTTCGTGCATTTGAATACTGGGTTGCCAGTTGGTGGCGCTGTTGGGAAGGTTCAGGGAGTAATAGTCTTACTGGAGGAAGTATAGCCCTGGAACGGCTTCAAGGTTTTAAAGCCCATGGTCATCCCCCATGGTCTAGCTCTGTTTTGAGGTTGGGGTTGAAGATGTGAACTCTGAACTTCCTGTCACAGCTGCCTGCCTGATGCCATGCTGCCCTGCTGAGAAGGTGATGGACTTTTATCTCTCTGGACCATGGGTTCTCAACCTATGGGTCATGATCTTTTGGCAACCCTGCATCTCCAAAAATATTTATATTATGATTGATAACAGTAGCAAAATTACAGTTATGAAGTAGCAACAAAAATAATTTTATGGTTGGGGGGGAGTCACTACAACATGAAGAACTGTATTAAAGGGTCTCAGCATTAGGAAAGTTGAGAACCAGTGATCTAGAACCATAAGCCCAAACAAGCCCTTTCTTCCATTAGTTGCATTGGTTGTGGAGTTTTATCAAAGCAGTAGAAAAGTAGCTAATACACCTCACGCACATGGTTGGTTCTTGGTGTTGGGTTACTCTGCCCTCTTTCCACATTTCCTCACCTTCTGGTAGGCCAACCTAAGCTTCTTCCCTTGGTGGCCTCAGTCTTTCACATGAAAACAGAAGTTTTCAGAGCCCAAATCAAACAGTCTTATATTGCTTTTACTGTATTCTTAGTCATGGCAAGAAATAGGACCCATCCAAACGTGAGTCAGGAGCAGATTCCACTTTTTGAGGGCAGTAAAGAGACAGTCACACGGCAAAGATGTGTACAGTTCCCCTTTGCCTCTCTAAATCCAGTACAATTTCATTTTCTCTAGGTCATTTTCCCCATGAAGGATCTAAGACAGTGGTTCTTAACCTTCCTAATGCTGAGACCCTTTAGTACAGTTCCTTATGTTGTGGTGGCCCTCAACCATAAAATTATTTTTGTTGCTACTTTATAACTGTAATTTTGTTACTGTTATCAATCATAATGTAAGCATCTGTGCTTTCCAATGGTCTTAGGTGAGCCCTGTGAAACAGTCGTTTGACACCCCCAGAGGGGCTGCGAGCCACAAGTTGAGAACCACTGATTTAAGAGACTAGAGGTCAGGTGACATTTCCCAAGGTGAAAAGTTGATCTGCTTTTTTGTCTTGGCCATCAATAAAAACACTAACCCAAAAACAACTTGGGCAGAACAAGGTTTATTATATCTTACAGGCTAGAGTCAATCATAACAGGAAACCAGGACAGGAGCTCACACAGGAACCAGGAAGCAGGAACTAAAGCAGAGACCCCAGAGGAATGCTGCTTACTGGTTTCCCCCTCTGGTTTGCTGGTCTACTTTTCTTCTACAGCAGAGGCCCACCTGCCTAGGCATAGTACTTCCCACAGTCAACCGGGCCTTCGTATATCCATTAATGATATTCATACAATAACAATGGATGAGAAAAAGAGGCCATGAATTTGAATGAGAGTAAGAAGGGGTATAAAGAAAGGTTTGGAGAGAGGAGAGGGAATGGAGAAGTGTTCTAATTAAATGACAATATCAAAAATAAACAAACAAACAGGAAAATATCCCATGTGTCAACCTGATGGAGAAAATTCCTCAATTGACATTCCCTCTTCCCAGGTGACCCTTGTTGGTATTGACTTGGCAAAAATTAACCAGTACTGCGGCTATTTTTCCTCATACTCTTAAGTTCAAGGAATTACCTGAGAAGTCCCCACATGACTAACCAGAAAGAAGGACTTCTCCCAGGGGCATATTATTCACTGGTGTATGAATAGCTGCACAGGAGGAAAAAGTTGGCTGCATAGTTTCTGGACAGTAAAAATTTAAAAAAAATATATTTTTATCATTCATACTTGAAGATTGTTACAATGTTGTTATCTGATTGATAAGTCAGCATGGAACCCCTCCTAACCGTTCAGTTTTGCAAGGGAATCTAGCTCAGTATTTCCGTGTGTGTGTGTGTGTGTGTGTGTGTGTGTGTGTGTGTGTGTGTGTGTGTGTGTGTGTCTGTGTGTAGAATCAAAGTATTCCAAATCACATAGTTCTCAACATTTACGTGGATTCTGAGGGGTTGAGTCAAGTCCTCTGTATGGCAAGAGATTTGATCATCTAAGCTATTATATAAGGCCTTATTAAATCTTTTTACAAGTAACTTGGGGGCTCAAAAACATTTTGTTGTTGTTGTTTTCGAGACAGGATTTCTCTGTGTAGTTTTGGTGCCTGTCCTGGATCTCGATCTGTAGACCAGGCTGGCCTCCAACTCACAGAAATCCACTTGGCTCTGCCTCCCGAGTGCTGGGATTAAAGGCGAACGCCACCACCACCCGGCTCAAAAACATTTTAAAATAATTTTGGCATATGAAAACCATATATTGGGAGTGACTATGGAACAAACTACATGCTCATGTCGCAAAAAGCCTACCCTAAACAGAATTTATTTACTTTTTTGTTATCTCAAGCTTCCCTTTCCCAAGTGAAATTTGGCCAAACTCAGCCAATTCATTAATCTCTCACTTTCTTCGGGGAAACCATTTGAATGACTTCGTTACTCCAAATCTCTCCACTTTCACTCTCCTTTTTCCAGGGAGGACATCTGACTTTCGAGAAGATTTCCATGGAACCCACTCTCAGTATGTGTGTTCACCTGCCAACAGCTGTCCCCTTGGAGCCTTGAGTGTGGCGGGAAAGCAAGTGTTATCCGGATGCCATGGGGCTGGGAAGTATTTATAGCAAAAGGATCTTGACATCAAAGGGGGTTCATGATACTGCAGCCAGAAAACAGACTTCCACACATCATGTTGCTGCTCTGCTCCTTCTGCCACACATCACATGCATCTTAAAACTACATTTCCGTGAACAATTAACTCAAGACATTACCCTCTCAAGAATAATTAAAGCTTTCAGCAGGACTGTAAGTGTGACCATCTTTAGGACGCTGTGCTGACCTGTACTCACACTATGGAAAAATCTTTTATTTGCTCGTCTATCTTTTCCGATGTGTGTTTTCTGTAGGTGGCACTGTGTCATAGCCACAGGTCTCTCCTTACCAGTCAAAGACACATGTATATCACCTTCCTCTTAGGGAGTATTCATCTTCTAACCTCGTTGTGCTAGAGCAGCAGTTCTCAACCTTCCTAATGCTGCGACCCTTTAACATAGTTCCTCATGTTGTGGTGATCCCCAACCATAAAATTATTTTCATTGCTACTTCATAACTGTAATTTTGCTACTGTTATGAATTGTAATGTAAATATATGATATGCAGGATATCTGGTATGTGACCCCTCTGCAAGGGTCATTTGGCCCTCCCCCAAATGGGTCAGGACCCCCAGGTTGAGAACCCCTGCAGTAGTGATCCTTGTGATTGTTTATGGAAAGAAAGCCCTCTTCCTCTTGGTGTCAAACAAAAGAAACAGGATATGGAATGGATTCATCTGCTGCCTTGACCATCGACCCTATTTCAAAGACTGAAGCCAAGGAATTCACTTATCAAGAGAGTGACCCAGTCACTTAGAGTGGAGACACGACAGAGTTAGGGAGCCCTGGCACCCACTCTTCTGGGACAGTTATTGCAGAACTCACTCACTGATGGTCCCAGAATGTAACTGGGGACTTCACCACTGAGGCAGACGGCCGTTTTCTTCAGTCTGATATTGCTAGGTACTGACTGTTTTTGAACTAGAAGAGTAGAGTAACATCTGAGAGCACTGATGTCAGACCTTGTGAACCATCTTGAGAAGGTCTTTAAATAGTCCTCACAGGTGTTTGACCTCCCACATCTGTCATCGTGGGAGCAGGACTAACTTTCAGTCCTTCTACTTTTTAGTCTGTCACAAACTACTTACTATGTGAAAGCAAATTTGAGATCTCTGTATAGAGGAGGAAAGAGTATCTTTCTCTTGTAAATTGATCATTACAACAGCAAGTGTATAATTCATCTTTATTTCAAAAAGCATATTAGTTGCTCTAAAAATTTTTTTGTCAATATTAAAATCACAGAGATAACCAATGGCGGTAGCTAAAATTATAGTTAACCCATTATCTGAAGAATACAGATCCTTCAAAATGTAACACAGTATGAAATTTACAATTGAATTAAAAATTTAGTAAAAGTATGCAATTTTCTTTTCTGCTCTATAATAAAAAACATAAAGTGGATAAACTCTCATTTTTCCCCTAAATCAAGAAGGTACACTGAGATTGCTAAGATAGTGTAGCTATTTTAAACATATTATAATCCAGAAGACCATAAAAATTCATAAAGAGTACTAATGAGTATTCTTCAAATGGAAATTCGTTAACACTTTACTGCTTCCCCAGGTGAACTGTACTCGTCTTCACCCATATCATTCTATACTTTAAAAAGAAAATGAAATAGAAATGTTTGATTTTCAAAGAATGTAAAACTATTTACTGTGTTATCGATACTGTAAGAAATTCTGCAGCAATGTTGGTAACTGGAGCTGGGGGATGAGATGGAACCGCTGTCTTCCTATGTTGTTGCGGATGCACAGTCGGCAGAGTTGGCAAAGAGAGCTTGGGGTCGCTACAAGAAGACGTGGACATAGTTATTGTAAAATGAATGTTTACATGTGACAACCGAATTAACTGAAAGCATAAAAACAGTGAATGAATTTGGCTAATGACCAATGTCTTTATTTACAGTGCCTTTACTTGTGAGATTGTGAGATTTGTCTCATGATTGAGAAATGTTCCATACATGCTCTTTAAAACATTATATTCTTCATAGTGCTGGAGAGGTGGCTCAGCATTTAAGAGCACCTGCTGCTCCTACAAGGACATGGGTTCAGTTCCCAGCAACCACAGGATGCAATGGCCCGCAACCATCCTTAACTCTAACTCCAGGGGAGCTGGTGCCCTCCTCTGGCTTCTGCAGGCACCAGGCATGCAGTGCACTTACATGCATGCGGGCAAAACACTTACACATACAAAATACAAATAAATAATAAAAGACATATTTATCCTCAAGATTATAAAATTATTGTTTCACCGAAATTTTCAGAACAAATTCTGATCTTTAAAGGAGCTCTAAATAAAAAAAAAAAACAAGATATGTATCACAAAGGCACATTTTTAAATTACAATTATATTCTGAACTAACCTTTAGAAATTGTGCTAAAGAAAAAAGTCTTAAAGGTAAGAAAAAAATCTTTCCTTATTATGCTTCTACAACACACTACAGAACATGCACCATGACTTATAAAATGGGGAATGAATGGGTTGGGGAGACTATTTACCTAGAACACATGGAGTTCTAGTTTGATCCACAGCACTGCATGCGCTAAGCTTGCTGGTACATGTCTGTAATCCCAGCACTTGAGAGGCACACTCAGAGGATTAGAATTTCTTTGGTGGGGGGACAGGGAGTGGTTTTCAAGACAGGGTTTCTTGGTGTAGTTTTGGTGCCTGTCCTGAATCTCGCTCTGTAGACCAAGCTGGCCTCAAACTCACAGAGATCCACCTGCCTCTGCCTCTCAAATGCTGGGATTAAAGGCATGCACCACCACCACCACCACCACCCCCCGGCCGAGGATTAGAATTTCAAGGTCATCCTTGGCTATCTAGTGAGTTCAAGGCCAGCTCAAGATATAAGAAACCCTAACAACAACATCAAAAAAAGGATGGCATTGGGGGTGGGGAGGGGGATTCAGCTGCTTGGAAATATGACTCATTGGCTCATTGGTAGAGAACTGGCCTAGCATGTCTCAGTGTGGTGTGTGCTAGACCTACAGCTCAATTACCCAGTTCTCAATTTTATTGTTGTTATTGTTCTTTTGTTTTTCAAGACAGGCTTTCTCTGTGTAACAGCCCTAGCTGTCCTGGATCTCTCTTTATAGACCAGGCTGGCCTTGAACTCACACAGATTTGTCTGTCCGTGCCTCTCAAATGCTTGGATTAAAGGTGTGTGCCACCATGCTGGGCACTCAAATATTTTTAAAAATAGTTCATGTAAGTAAATAGTGCATTGGAAAAATGCATATTATGCATTGTTTAAACAAGTTCAACATATTTTACTAAGGGAGCATAAAAGTTTAGATACAGTAAAAATCTTAAAATGGTCATATTTTCCTTGCATAGAACCCAAGTTGAATTTTTTGGTTCTTACAATAAATACTTGAAATTTTATGTCATTGCTACTTCATACAGTAATAAAGCACTTTTCACTTCCATCTATTTTGGGAGAGTATATTTTTGCATTTATAAACATTCCCATATATTCTTCCTACCTTCATGTTGAAGAAGTACTCTTTCTACAGCACTGTTGGATGTAGCCACATCAATAGGCCGCAAAAGTTCTGTGTTCTTGGCATTGATGTCTGCTCCGAATTCTAGCAATAAGTTCACAATTTCAGTACTGGGTTGCTGAGCAGCAGCATGGAGTGGAGTGTCCCAATACTTGCCTTTGTGTACATCAGCACCTGTATGTAAACAGACAGGAATGATAAAAAAGCAATTATTACATACAAAGTTACCTTTGTATGTAAAAGAGAGGAAGACAACTTGGGGAAGGGTACATAAAGGACCTTTATTGGTAACAAGTTATTATATATATGTATATATATATGTGTGTGGTATATATTATGATATATATCATACATAAAATCTTAAATTTGCTACCTCTGGATGTGGAGGTATACACATTAGTATATTTTTTTGAAATACTTTTCGGGATATTTTTTCTGATATCTGGAAAGATGTCAGAAGAAAGAGATTTATAATTTTGAAAAGGTCCTTATTTATTTATTATTACTGTTCGTGTGTCTATGTGTATGCACACTTGAGATGTGTGTGTGCAAGTGTGTATGCCATAGCGTGCATGTTTGGGTCACAGGACAACTTCAAGGGGTCAGTTCTGTCCTTCCATCTTATGGTCTCCAGGGATCAAATTCATATCACCAGGCTTGCAAGGCAAATGTCCTTATCCACTGGGCCATCTCACCAGCCTAAAAGCATGACTAAATTCACACATACCTATTTTTATCATAAAGTTATTTGAAATAATATCGCTTTCATTCTTTTCATTTAAGGCAAGAAAGCTTGTTGGTTTCTTTGAAAACATGAATATAAATATGTGAATCATTTAGGTAAAATGTGTATAGATTTGCCTGTCGGTGTTCACTTGTGTAATTTCAGTCAAAAACACATAAAGACATAAGGCCTCAGTAGTGGAAAAATACTTCAACGTTATCTGCATAAAAACTCAAACTTTTGAAAATGTTCTCATTGAAAAACCTAAGCCGACATACAAAATTCTCTATTGCTTAGTTATTCATTTTAGCACAAGTCTGGCACACAAGAGTCATTCAATGACTATGTAACAAGTAGATGGCATTTAACACTATAGAAGGATGTTAATACCATTGTCTAGTATATAAATGGTCAGAAACCAAGACATATGCTTTCTGAGTCAGCTTTCTGATAGTTTTTCAAGTTACACAGACCCATAAGAATCTGTTCATCTTAAGTTCCTTCACAGCTCTCTTGTACTTTCAACTTTCAGTAGAAAGAATCGCTTTCAGTATTTTCAAACAAATATAAAATATCTAGTGGAGAAATATCTCTGGGCCAAGTTTCCCTAAAGAAATCATAAACTTCATTGGGCTTATCAACTTTATAAGAGCAAAGGGGGCCTGAAATAACAACCAATCAACCATTGCTAACAACAATTTTAAATGTTCTTTAACATAAGTTGAAGTATTTACTGAGAAAAATATTTCTTTATAAATGAAAATGGATGATAAAGTATATATTGTATTGTTATACTAAATGTATGGTCAATTTGTCTAGGAAATAACAATTTAGCAATAGCAACAGAATTCATGTTTAAAATTCTATGTGCAATGTGAATAAAACAGTGAATGTTAAGTCCTGCTTATAAGACATTATTGGCCAGGTAAGATAATGTGAGTAATACGTTAAGGGGTTGCTAAAATTATATGTGTGAATATACTGAAAGTAAATAGTATATTTTAGTTACAAACAAACACCACAAAAGCCTAGTGTCTCATTCATGAATATCCTGAGTACCTACCACACAACAGAGAAGCACTATTCTAGAGAAAACAGGTGATAAGGAGAGGCACAAATCATCTCCAAGGAGTTCCAGCTCTAACGTGGGAGAGACCACCAAATTCTCAACTGGTTAGGATTGTTTCTCATGGAGCAAAAGCTGAGCTTTGAGGAACTTAGTGGAGAAAACAGTGAGCCTTTTAAAGCAGTAGGACAGAAAGTACAAAATCTGGGACAGTCCATGGGTTTTTATGGTTGATAGGCAATAAGGTTATCTAAGTACTAAGTCTTTGTGGGATTTGTTTACATACTTAGCAATATTATATTCAGTCTGGAGAGTCTTAATTTTATGACTGATTACAAGGAATGGCTCAATTATGTAACCAACGGTATATTGATGACTCAGATGCAGCCTGTAGAGAGTGTGTGTACTCATCTATGAGCTTTGAAGTAGTCTCATCAAAGACAAGTTTCTTTAATAGATTATGTATGCATAGGTAATAATGTTTACAATAAGAATATTTTCACAATGAGATATGACTTTTAAAAGAAGCTTAGTTGGATGAACAAATAATTATCCGAGTGTGGACAGAATGGAAAATTACCAGCATAAAGAAGCTTCCAGATGCAGTGGAACTGTTGAGACATACAAGCTACATAAAGAGGAGTTCCCAAGTGAGGAATATCTTGGTCAACATCTATGCCCCAGGATATCAAAATGTCCAGACATTCATGGTGACCTGCCAACACAAAGAAAAGACAGCTTTATTTTCTGCCGATGCTCTCCTCTTGAACATGTACCTCCACTCATATTTCCCACAGAAGTAGCATTCATTGAAAGACAAATAGGGGTATGCATGTCCAGGGATATTTTCCCTTCTTAACATAAGCCTGTAGCTAACCTTTACTTGAAGCCTCATGTGTTGGAGATGGGAAACAGGACTCCAGCTGTGCTTTGGCGCCATATTCCAAAAGAAGTTCCGCACAGCTTGCACTGCCTTGTGAGCATGCATTGAACAAGGGAGTCACACCGTCTATCGTGATCGCATTTGCCTAAAGGAAACCCAAAATCCGAGAATGAGATTCATAAATCATGCAGGACTAAGGGACTTGTTTATGTGTTGCTAAAATTACATGATATGCTAATTGGGAAATGTGCACCTGTACATATGACAATGCGTATTTGCTTCATACACATCAATGAGAGAAGCTTTCATTCTTCAAGAGATAAGTAGAAACATGATGTGGAAGAAAAGTCACAAGTACGGACAGCCTACTATTGTTCATTGAAAAACCAGTATTCAAGTATGGAATTCACACACATTCAACAATAAGTCAAAAAGGGGAGAAACAAGTAAAGGTGAAGGAAATAATGAGGCTACTTTCCTTGTGGATATTTAAATGTGGGATATTGGTTCAATTCTGAGGTTGTGTGTGTGTGTGTGTCTGTGTGTGTGTGTGTGTGTGTGTGTGTGTGTGTGTGTGTGTGTGTGTGTCTGTGTGTCTCATGTTGCCTGAGCTAGCCTCCAGCTTACTATATAACTCCTCATTACCCTGCCTCCAAAGATCCAGGAATACAGGCATGCACCAACACCTAGGATTTCTGAGAATTTATTTTCAGAAACTTGTTCAGAAAATAAGTAAAGATGCAAGATACGGATGCTCATCTGTTGTTATTTTGATTCCCCCAAAACAAACAAAAAAAAAAATCTAAAAATCATTGGTACACTACTCTACACAATGACTGGGATTCCTCTGCAGGTGTCCTGAGAAGGCTGAGGCATTGTTTGTATTGTTATGTTTTCAATACTACTAAGAAAGGCGGGAAGAAAAATAAAACGAGATCTTCGGTTCTCCCTGTCAGTAGATGTTAAATTCTTAATTTCTTTTCATAACTTACATTAGCTCCAGCTTCCAGAAGAGTCCTTGCACATGCCACGTGATCACCCAGGCAGGCCTCATGGAGTGGGGTGACATGGTCTATGGTTACCGCATTTACATTATAACCCTACAGTGAGACAAGAAGGTATACAACATCATCTCTGTAAATGTCGTGGAGATTGTTTAGAGGTGAGAGAATCTAGCCAGTCGGCTTCCAGTGTAGCAGTTGAGCCGGTCAGTTGTTGAACCCCTGTCCCTCTCACTAGTTATGCACAGTAGACATGTTAGGTTACGTGACGTCATCTGACTGTGTTCTAGAGCTCTTTAATTTCAGCTAATCATTTTTCTGTCTTCAAGTCAACATTTTAAAGCTTTTCTACACATGGTCTTTGTCTTTCTGTGTCAGTTGCTTATTGAATACTCTGTATCTCATTTTTACTTGTAGTTATGTCCTGGAGCTTTTAAGAGGAAAGTCCTAACTGACTGAAGCAGACAGCTTTCATTCAGGATGAGTTTATGGTTATATTCCTGCTGCTTCTTGTCAGTCTGCTCTGCTTCTCTCTTGTGGAAATACAACAAGCTGTGTGGCCAGCTGGCTCCTCAATCCCAGCCAGAGCCCTAGCCACCCAGCCTCCCCCACATGACAGCGTGAGCCAGAACAAACCATTCCTCAGTTTCTTGTAGGATAATTGGTCTCAGTAATGAGAAAAGTAACTAATATAAATCAGTTATTCCGGTTTGCCCAGTCACAGTGAATACATGTGTTGAAATATACTGTACTCAACAAATATGCACAATTTTAAGAGTTAATAAAATTTAGAATGTGTCAGATGGAACTGTTAGCTACTTTGATTTGGTCATTATACATTATAAACACAGTTTATTACACTGTGCCTATAAACATGTAATCATTGGAATGTGTCCCGTTCACAAACATGATTGAGGCTGAAGAAGTCTGCCATTGCTGTGGCACCATCAACCTAATAATGTTAAGTATTTTGCTAATAGATTCTGGCACATTTTCTTTACAGTTTGTTTTCTTAAGATCTTTGGTGGGATGCTAGTTCTCTATTTTTTATTTTATAGAGTTAAAGACTTTTTATAAGCTGGACAACTTGTTTTGACTGTGATCATAAAATTAGTGGTCAATCCAGACTGGAAAAATAAATTTTAGTAAATTATTTATGAATGTGTCACTAAGTAGTTATCCACTTAATAGATAGGATTAAGTTATATAGTAAGGTTGAGAACTATGTCCTCAAAATTAGACTTGTGTTTAAAGGATGACTCACAATAATCATGGTAATTTGCACAAATATTTTGAGTTCTAAATTTTAGGGTGGTCATGAGAATTAAATGGGGTAATACTTTTACAGCAACTATTACAGTTCCCAGTGGGTAGAAAATAAGATATTTCATTTCATTCTCTAGCTTAATAAGCATTGTGCTCCAATTAAGCTTACAATATCAGGCTAAATCATATAAAATTATTAGGATGTTAAGAGTCTTTGCCTTCTGGTGATCCTTAGTAATTCATTGCCTATTATTGATCGTTTCATCAAGAACTATATATGATGTTTCAAGGCAAGCTCTTCCTAGCATAGTACAGCGTGTCATAAGCTGTCACACAGAAACACATGAAGGCACAGGCAGAGGCAATCACACTGTATCTTTGTTGCTAGCAAGTGGAATTTTTATCAACCCTGTCCTCATCCTTTCCAAGTTCCTCATAAGCACTCTGGTTTGAGGAGATGCTGCTACATCCTAGTGTGCAGATGATGGAAGTATGTGAGAGGGCTCTGCGGGAGCTGCTCTCTTCGTGGCTGGCATCAGCCCTGGGGAGGAGACACATTGAGAAACACCGGGACTGCCTTCCTCTGAAAACACTATGTGACCCTCTCCAAGGGATTATTCTTTGAAACCACTGACCTTTTTACACAGGTCCTCCCCCCACCGTGAAGTGATGAGCAGAACAGTCACATGGCTGTCACAGGACTGGACACTCCAAGGGAACACCTTGGACACATCTTCATGTTACAGGTGAGAAAATGAAACTCGGGTAGACTGTGGTGGCCTCAAGTGTCGGGTGTTGTTCGAACGATGTTGTTAGGAACCTTCCTTTCTCAGAACCATCTAAGAAAGTGCTTTCTCTGTGACACTGGGAATCACTAATGCCCCTACACTGAGTATACATTTAAGTTGGCCTGGAAGGTGACAGTATGTAATGCACCAATTCAAGCTCGGTCACTTTCTGTTTGCAGGAGGGATCTATGCTTTTCTTTCTCGCTCTGCTCACTCAGGTGAAGTAGGCAGGTATAGAAATGAACATTCTATTGACTTCGCAGACAATTCACCATAGCATTTCATAAATTACTACAATGTAAAAAATGCTGTTTTCACATCTGGTCTGATTACCACTCTGGGAACATATGACTGAACCAAGTCTATAATATATACTACATAAAAAAGCATATTTAGAATGTTTAATAAGTAACACATAAATACAATAACTAATTTCAAAATATCCATATTAATGACCAAATATACTGTAAGAGAAACTTGAAATAGGGAGACATAGCATTATAACAAAACACTCAGGAAAGAATTCCAAATGTAAAACAGAAAACTATTGTCTGACACAAGTTATAAAGAAGGAACAGTAGTAACACTTAAGAAAGTTTATGACTTTCAAGTGGATTTGCTTTGACAATATTCTATGCTCAAGGGAAGGGAGCTTATTTTGAAGTATAATATAATAGTTTACTTGTGATAACAATGTCCTCAGAGCAAGAAGGCGACCTTGACTTGCAGCTTCATGCAGTGGTGATCGATCTGCCCATGAACCTGTCGAAAAAGAATGACAACATGGTTGTGTGGCTCAACCTGAACTCTATTAGGCTCGATGTAAGTTATTCACATCCAGCATTCCACAAAGTGACCCAGTGACTAATCTCATAGTTTAGGAAACTTGATCCTTCAGGAAAGTAATGAGTTTGTGAATTCAGAGTGCTGTATTTGCTCTAAAATTGACTTACATCAGACTTACAGTATCTATTGAATTATTAGTCAAAGAGGATGGGTCACACAAAAGGCACAAAGTTTGGACTACATGCTTCACCACATATAAGCAGAAATGCATGTTTTTACTGCATTTTTAGTAGTGCTAGCAGCCAAATTGATGTCTTCACATTGTAAGCCTGCCCTATTACCTCTCCTAACCCCAGGCTTCTGATTGTACTGGTCCTGATGTGTACGGGCTGCAACATGTTGCTAAGAAGGTCAAGTAGCTGAGGCCCAAGTCTGAATTATGGCGTAGCCTAGGTAGGTCCTAGAAAGGGCTTACCAAAGGGGACATGGGGTGAACTGTTTTGGAAATGGTGCTAATATTGTCAAAGGCTCCCTGGTAGGTCACCCATTCTCTGTGTATTGGGTATGGATAGGCCAGGACACTTAGTTCAC
Organism: Peromyscus californicus insignis; assembly: GCF_007827085.1. NCBI lineage: Eukaryota > Metazoa > Chordata > Mammalia > Rodentia > Cricetidae > Peromyscus > Peromyscus californicus. The sequence continues at coordinate 45,071,336 of NW_026294534.1, read as the reverse complement.
AACCTAGATGTCATTCCCCTCAATTTCCTTTTCTTGGATGTCTTTTATATCCCACCCATGAGGAAAAGTAGTCTTCTTGCATGAACTCTCCTCTCCTCTGGCTCCAAGAGACTCATCAACTGCTCCTATCTCTCTCTCTCTCTCCCCCTGTGGTCATTCAAGCAGTTAAAAGGGATGCTGGCCTGGTTCACTCTGATTTTCCTGCAATTAAAAGAGCCCCAGTCCTGTCTCTATTGGTTTAATTGAATGGATATTAAAGATAATAATATAGGCTTTAAAGTGATTAAATAAACAGACTAGGCATGCCAGAAAAACAATTATTTAAAGAAAATTTAAGAAATAAAAGCGACACTGACTAAAAAATATTCATAAAATAGTATAATTATGGATACTAATATCTATCATCCTGTCTACTCCTCTTTGCTTGTTAAATCCACAGGATAAGATAAATACATATTTTAAAGCTATTGGTTAATTTTACTACATAAACTGATATAAAGTCACTTGGATATTAGTCAACAATGCAAGTTTTATGAAATTCCTAGCTACAATTTGTTTATATTATAAAATTATTGGTGATATAAGTACAGAAGAATGCTGTACTTTAGAAGTGATTTCATTATTTCCACCTTCTAGAGAATTCAAAAGCCCACTTGATTCTACCTATTAGTCAGTATTATAATCTTTCCAGAAGCTTAACCAGACCCCTGTAAATGACACTGAAATAAATCCACTGAATAAAGTCTAGATTCATATGACAAGGAAAAATAAGTAAGCACATGAGCCCGACACAGGGTCAAGGTCACTTGCCACTCAACAGTATCTTTATACCTAATGACATAATAGTATTTTATTGAAAATAGAAGTACTAAGGTAGAGGAGGCAAATAGTACATTTTCTCTTTACTGTTTACTTATAAATCCTGGTGGCAACAGTTAAAGAGATGCACTATATGTATGATGCTAGTATAAGCACTTTCCATGTAGTCTAAACACTTTACCTGTATGCATACCCACACACATGCAAACTGCCATACAACCAGGCACATCCACCATTCACAAAAAGAAAGAAAGGAAAATCATTTCATGGCTGGTGAGGTGGCCCAGTGGGCAAGGGTGTTTGTCAGCTGGAGTTGGATCCCTGGAACCCACAACTGAAGGAGAGAACCAACTCCCACTGCCTGTCTTCTGACCTCCCTATGTGTGCTGTGACCGAGATCCCAAGATGAAATGTGATGGCTCCTAAATCATCCACATTTGTTTATTTTGTCACTAAAAATTTTAATGCAAAATGAAATGCTTGAGGACTTCAAAATGTAGATCAATTCTTACTGTGAATATCAAACAAGAAAATATGAAAATCATGTTACCTCTCAAAATAAATTGCATACTGGGAACCACTGCACTCAGTTTCATCGACAGAGAGGTAGGAAATCACTGAGTTGCAAATAATCAATGCTTAGATATATGATTGAATTCAATCATTTATAATATTTACAATGTCAGGGTTCTAGTTCCTATTTAATGATGTAATAAAGTTCAGGATTTTTTATTTATCCTAAAGACAGACACCAAGTAATATGATTCTACTTCATTATGACTACTCACTTTCCCATGGTCACTAGCTAAGACAACTAGATATTAAGATTGACAGAGGCCTAGAAAAACGACCTTTGACATTTGTTTTAGGCCCAGTCCTTTCCAGCATTGTGAAGACCTTTAATAATCAACAAAGCTAACAAGGTTTAAAGTGGAGGGCTCCTCCACATCCCTTCCAGCCGGCTTTCTTCTGCAGTCTAATGATGTATTCATCTTAATGACTGTATTGATGTTCAGAACAACTGCTCCCATCTTGGCCGACATAAGTAACTGCATTACACGTTCTCTTTATGAATTACTCAATCAACAAATGAATCAATCTATTAAAGAACTTATTTATAAATTTACACAATTTACAAAAGTTCCTGATTTTAAATTCCACTTGACTAACTCCCAATCAACCTCACTTTATTTGCGTCTTCTAATTTCTTAGGAGAATTTCTGTAATTAATTTTGGTAACATGACAACCAAAGGATATTAATTAGATCATGTTCTAATTTCTATTTTAAAATGTTTTCACCCATCGCTGCTTTTCCCTGTCAATATCAGAAATTTAGCAACTACAAGTATGTATTCAAATATATTCAACATTAAATATCATACTTCACCATATGAACATACTTTCTATTATTTTTATATATTTTTTCCCAAGATCAAACAATATAAACATCTTAATATATAGCTATTTTGTAATCTTTAAATTTTTACACTTTGAGTATCTAGGATAAAGGGAAAAAATCCTTACTTGAAAAATGTTCAGCTTAACTCAACCAGATAAATTATCAGTATGAAATTTTTTTTTACAAAACATAAATTTCATTATGCTAATCAAATTCATACTGCTACTGTCTGTGAAGCTATGCAGGGGTGACTATCTATATTTAGAAACGGCACTAGTTCCCAGACATCTGGTTTATTATTACAGGGTAAGAGCCTGCTCTGCTTTGGAAATATCACCTTGCCAGACCAAAAACATTCACAGTTTAACATTTCTATATATATATATACACAGTTTCATAAAGATCTATACCATACCTAAGTCACCATCTCCCCATGGCACTTCAAGCCAGCCACTGCTGAGGTAAATCCGACTCATCTTTTTTCAGCAGCATGAGAAAAAAAAAATCACTTGTCGTTTACTAGCTGTGTTCGGCCATTTTAGGGAGCTCAAAGCTCCTTGTAATATGATGACTTGTTTGGAAATCCTGATTTATTTTTTTCACTGATTGCCCTCTTTGAGAAATAGTAACCCAAAATTATTTTTAGCCTTAAGACCATGGATCCTGTCATGAAACAAAAGCGTTTTACTTTTACTTCTGTCCCTGGCTACAGTGACATCATATCGTTATTTAGATAGTCTTTGCCTGCTCCAAATCTTAGCTCCATCAGTATAGTGACAGGTAGATTCACTGAAGAGATGACATAGGAATGCTGTGGAAGACATGGGCGTTTGAGCACTCCAGCTTTTTTTTTTTTTTCTTAATGTTTTCCCAAATTGCAATTGCACCAGACTTATCTCAAAGAGGAAATTATAATCAGGTGAGAAAACAGTGACATTTTCACATAGCCTTTTCATTTTGATGGGAAACGTTGAGGCATGTTATAGCTCCCTCAGTTATAAAATATTCAATCAACTGTCTCCTTTGCAATGGATGAAGATTCACTACGAATCCAAGGCAACTTAAATTTGGGGCCGTAACTGACAAGAATCCTCTGTAAAACTCTGTAACTTGAGAACTTAAAGAAGTCCCCAAAGATATGTAAGCTCCAGGCCCAAGAGCATTTTGGTCGATCTCCTCTCACAAGTTTACAGATAAGTCACCGGGCATGTAATGAGCTCTGCTGTGTATTCAAACCACCAGATTAGCAGAGATTCTCGAGGACATGCTTAGGAAAACAGAAGTCATGTGCTGTCAAAGCCAGTGTCTTCAAGAACAGAGACTGACCTCAACTTTCTATTCTCATCACCACTCTGAAAATTTTCTTATAATAATGTTAGCCCAGGCGTAGCCGGACTCTCCATTGCTATAGAAGAATATACTCAATTACATGGACATGCAGCTTCCTCTAACTAGTTTTTTATTGTTTACTATGAGTCACTCATTATCTCACAAGACAGCCTATGGTTACGGGGTTGGACAGAAACAGAAAAGTGAAGGATCTAAAACAAACAAAAAACCTGCTACAGTTTATCTTAAGAAATTGAATTAACTTTTCAGCGACTTCACTGATCAGTTTCTTCTACATATATCCTAAATCAAGAGAAATGAATTTGAAGATTTTTCTTTTAGAAAAAAGTTTAATTTGAGGCAGATAATCTAATCATACCAATTAACCACTATAGATCAATGGTGCTCCCAAGAGAGTATGCTGAGCTTGGCTACCAGATATTCTTGCTTTCAAAATCAAGCATACATACGTGACACCTATGGGACCTTTGGAAGTCCGCACCTGAAATTAGGGTTTTTATAACTGCAAATGTGAAGATAATTCCACCTCCTTCATGAGACTGAAGTCAGTGTTAATAAAGTACTTAGCCCAATGCTATACGTGTTTGAATAAAACTTCCATAAAATTCATATTTTCATGTTTTTCTCCCAAGAACTTTTCGGTGCATATCACTTTTTAAAAGGATGTTTTCCCAGTTTCTGAAATCTTCCACACAGAAAAAAATATTTGATCATAGAAACAATGGAAAATTTCACAGAAAACAATTAACATCCAGCTGTTGAGTTTATTAGAATCAAAGAAATTTATATAATTATACTCAACCAACTTCAGGTCAGTTTATCTTTAGACCATAATTACAAATGACCATAGATCCTACTGTTTTTTTTCTTAGCAGTCTGATTAGAGTTGGAATTGGTAGACATTAGTGGTCATTTTTATGATTCTTGATTAAAATATCGTGCAAAACCAATGAAATGAAATAGTAAATTTCATTTGAAAGCCAAATAGTAATGTTATACTTTGATCTTCTCTTCTTAAAAAAATTATTAATTTTTTTTCATATAATATATTTTGATTGTATTCTTTCCTCTTTCTCATTCTCCCAACTCCTTCCAGATTCTTCCCACCTACCTAACCACCCAATTTCATGTTTTCTCCACTCCCCCTCTAAAAAAAAGAAACAAAGAAAGGAAAAAACAGAGGAAAAAGCAAAAAAAAAAAAAAGCAAAAAGCAAAAGTTAAAATATAAACAAACTAAAAATATCAGTATGACAAAAAATACCAAAACCAAAAGTGATACAGAAACCATGAGTCTATTTGGGGGCTGGAGAGATAGTTCAGTGGTTAAGAACACTGGTTCTTGCAGAAGACCTGGTTTGGTTCCCAACACCCACATGGTAGTTCACAGGCTTCCATAACTGCAGTTCTAGAATATAAAACCCCCTCTTCTGATCGCCACTGGCACCAGACATGCAGATGGTACACTTACATACATGGACATAAAATAAATGTTCAAACATTGTTTAATGTTATACTTTGATATAGGCTTTTGGTGTTAATGAGCTTATAAATAAATAAATACATTATTAAGAGTTTAGCATCATGCAAACTATAAGCTATCAATGTGAAGCTTCCTGTGGTTTCTATTGTTCACCTAGCATCATTTTGGTTCTTCTTTCTGTATTATGTATGAGGAAATGTCTAAGCAAATACAGAGGGAAATGTTTTTTGTGTGGTATTTCAGTTTTGATTACTGCCTCCTAATTGTTCTCATAGTGAGCGCCTTTTACAAGAAACAAATTAGCTACATACAATGAACAGAAGAAGGAATAACTTATTTACAATGATGGAGCTTTGTATCATCTAACCCTTTTCATCCATCATCATAAGTGAGACGAGTAGAGAAGGAATGGTCACAGTACTGGACCAGTAACAATAGGCATATGGGTAACTCTACATCTAGAAGTCGGCCTGATTACTCTCATTGAGTGGAACATTCATCCCAATAATGTCTAGATTTCTCAAAACATTTCTAAAAGCAAACTCATCATTTCCTTAAAAAGCAGCTTCTTTTTATTTTCCTTCTCCGCTGGTTTAAACAGAATTACCACCCCACCAAGTGGCCATCGTAACACAGTCTTTAGTTAAGCCTCTGAGTTCCAAGAACCTAATATGCACTGACTGTTTCTGTTTCCTTGATAGGAATCAGCTCTTACTGGCTCAGATAAGCTCTTTTGCTTTCATCCTCTCTAGGTTGGATCCTCATTGTTCAAAACTAAGACTCTGTCTCTCTTCACTAGCTCTTTACCAGTACCCAGGTATAGAAACATCACCTACAGGCTGGGTATCCCAGTTGTGTGTTTCCAGTCCAGTCCTCCCCTCTAAATTTGAGACTTCATTTCCAGCTGGCTAGTCAACTTCTTCCTTTAGATGTCTAAACAGGCAATTCATCTTAAGTGAATTCTTGATTTAAAGCCTTTAAAACCCCCTATTGGTAAATGGCAATTCTACCTAGCCACTATTCATAAGTTTTTATTATTACTGTTTATCTTCATTATTATTTATTTATTTTTATTATTATTTATTACTATTACTTTTTATAATTTCATTTTTTTATTCTTTGATTTTTTTTGAGACAGGTTTTCTCTCTGTAGCCCTGGCTTGTCCTGGAACTTGCTCAGTAGACCAAGCTGGCCTCAAACTCATAGAGATCCGCCTGCCTCTGTCTCCCAAGTGCTAGAATTAAAGGCATGTGCCACACCGCCTGGCCTGTTCATAACGTTTTAAAAATAAACAAGCATTTCAAATTGAGAAGCAACCATACTATTCACACTGCTTTGAATCTATTTGAGGTTTTGTTTTCAAGGTTTTTAGATAGCGTTTCACTCTGTAGTCCAGGCCATACTTGAACTCATTAGGTAGCTCCAGCTGGCCTCAAACTCATGGCAATCCTCCTGCCTCGGCCTCCAGTAGGCTGAGATTACAGAACTAACTTACCAGGTCAGTACTTCACTTGTTTCATTTAGTGATACTGTCATTGTTTCATGTCACAATAAAATTCTGTAACATTTTACATAACTACTATTTGGTGTCATCATTTATGATAGTCACATATATTACTATTTACCTTACCATGTATTAACTAAAGATCAATACAATTTTTATTATATTTAATTATTTAATGTATGTCCGTATATGTGTCACAAGAAGATGCAGGCCACCACATGAGGGTGGATGTCAGAAAACTTGTGAAAGGCATTTCTCTCTTTCTACTATGTGGGTTTCTAAGAATCAAACTCAAGTTGGCAAGCTTGCCTAGGGGGCATGCGCTTTCTACCCTCTGAACCATTTTTCTGGGTATAAACATTATCCATATTGATTACTGCAGGTGTTTATCTCTAGGCCAGTCCTTTCCTCAATTTGAGAATTCATTTCCAGCTGACTGTTCAACTTCTCCACTTAGATACCTAAATAGACAATCCAACATAATTGAACTCTTAATTTGAAGCCCTCAAAATCTCCCTATTGTTAAATTACAATTCTACCTATCTATAATTTTGCTGACCCTCACATGGCTTCTAGATTTGGGAAATCAGCAGATTCACTTACCTTTGTGAATATCCCTACATATATACTTAGGATGATTACCTAAAATTTTGAACCTTAACAATGACTGGACCTATTTACACTCATATTAACAGTGCTGGAAAATTCTGAAGCTCAATCAAATAGAAGCTTGCTAAGTCTTGCTTCCCCCCACCTCAAAACATAGGGCATTTCTCATTTACAATAATTTCAATATATTCAAAGTAGGTCAAAGGTCATTTATTAAAATTAGATTCAGAACATAATGTTGTAGCTTATAATCAACCTCCTATGGAGCCTCTACCAGCACTAAAACGCAAGAGGCCCATGGAGGTGAATTCAGGCACTGTATTTTTGCCATCTCCCACACATCTACCATTGCTACTTCTTGAGGTCTACCAATGGGATAATTTTCTCTCCATTTAACAGAAGTCTGGAAGACCTTCATTTCTACCATAAGCACTGTATTCACTGCAGACATAAAAGCTAGAAGGATGTGTGAGACTACTTAGTGATGCCTCCCAACAGCTGTCACTATGGCCCGCATATAGTAAACACACAAGAAAATACCAATTGTAGATCATTGAATTAGGCTTTCATATTTTAAAATGGCAGCTCATTGTTTCCCCTTTGTCTCTGCCTGTTTCCTTTGTAGTCAACCTTTTGCTCATGCTGTTGGGCTATTTTATTGTTTAGCCTATTGATAATGATAAATAAGGGGATGTGTTTGTAGTGAGGAGAAACAATCCAATTGAATGTTTCAATCTTTTAAAGAAATAACATGCATTCTGGCTTATAAATGCTTTGTTTGAAAATAATTTATAAACAACAATCTTCAAACCCCTATTACATAGTAAACATAGCTGTTATGATGAGAAGATAGTTTGTTTCAGATTCAGCATTTCCAGCATTTAAATCCTTTACGGACTATAGTGGCGTTCTATTATTTGCCAAGGCAGTTTCTCTTTTTAACATAAAGTTCTCTCCTGGAACTGCTCTTTGAACTACTGTGTTCAGTCTTCTTTATACTTAACACCATTTTCTATTATTAAAATTCACAAAATGTGAGGACATGTCAACAAAGTCCTCGCACTCATTTTCTTACTTCAATCACCCTTCCAGCTCAGGGTCTAACTGACATGATTTAGCATTTCCATGTTGCCTGTAAGCACTTTTTTCCTGCTTAATAGCCTGTTTCCATTTCCACGCCAACTTAGAGATAACTGCTAACATGAAAAGACGATTAACACAGAATCTAAAAGTTTACCATTGTCTTTAATATACAACCAAAGTGAAGAATCAGCAGACGCATTTTGAAAACACTAAAAGACGAAACTGCTGTGCACTCCTATGCCATGCCAGACATTCACATCTCAGAATCTACGTTCTGGAAAGCACCCATAGTTTAAAGTTAGTATTTGCAAAAGAAATAGGTCAATATGGTTTATTGAAATGACTGCTATACTAACCTTGACTGGTCAGAATACCCCAGCTAGCTTTTCGCTTAGAAGAACATTCCTCTACATTTGCTAGCTTTCTTTTCGTGAGGATTTGCTTAATGGCGTTCCCTTCCACAGCAATGTCTGCAGACATACTGTGGTTGGTGTTTTTGTCTGTAACAAGCAGGTGTCAAGAGTACAAGTGCTCTACCCAGAAGAAATATTAGCATCTGGCTGTCTACCTACTTTCTCCTTCCCTTCAGACTTTCACAAAGGTCCCTGTGTGCTGCCTGGAGAAAGGCTTCGACATTGAACTCTATTCAGAAATACTTGGAAAGGGGATGGCAGATGCAGCATGGGGGAAGGGCCAGAAATGCTGTAGCATTTTCTATTTTTAAAGTGGAGAATCTCTGCGGCAAGAAAATGTTTAACTGTTTGTGTGATGCAAACCGTAAAATATTAAAATCATTTTTTGCGGGGAGGGGAGAACAGAAGAGGAATAAGCTGTTGCTTTCATGTCAAAGCCTATTTCAATGATAGACAAGTCCACCAAAAGCAAAACTGCCCACTGATAAAAGCTGCAGACAGAACTTCATAGTCAGAAGGCTCAGAAGTAACCAATGACTCCTTGGGCTTTCCCCATTACCATCAAAAATGAGCATTATATATATGCACAAGAATCAACTGGTATCTAACTTGGGTTTTAATTTTGTGAGAATCCAAGTCTGGAATTGAAAAATCACAGACTTCTTATTTACATAGGCACAGCTCACTATTGCGATTTTTCAGAGGTCATTTCTAAAGCAAAAGACGTCAGCAGGCGATTTCAGTACAGCTGAGATTTTTCACCCTAAAAGGTAAAGGAAGGAGCAGCTGGAGAGAAGAGAGGAAACACTAAACATGTGCCTGTTATTTTTTTTTTTTCTGGCATGTAGAATTAAACAGAGCTCACAGGCCATGATGGAGGGAAGAAGAGCAGCTAAACTGTGATGGGACTCCAAGGATTAACTGAGCTGCTCATCATGTTACAGGGTATTAACATATTGAGATCTGCCCAGAGGAAAAATGGTGATGGAGCCCGTTATCTGCCTCTAGTTTTTATTACCATCATTAAGGCTCTAGCTGCTATTGACCCATAGAGGACATGAAATAATCAGAGCTCTGTTCCCCTGTAATAAGTCAAACAGGAGAAAAAATATCATTTAATAAAATGATTTTCCATGCTTTACCTGTTGACATCTGCTGCCGCATTACAGTGCTGGTGTTTACATCAAATAAATCACTGAAAGATACCAAAAATACCTTTGTCCTATCTCCAGTTCTGAGTTTACTATTTGGATAACGTGGAAAAGTCACCTAACTATACCTCATTTTCCATAACACAGGCTGTGTGGGTATCATCATACTCTATCTCTAAGATTCTTTGACTCAATCTTTATGAGTCACACACAAAAGAAAAGCTAGTACATGAGTTTCAGGCACAGTATATTACCACTGAGGGCCCTAAGTATTCCCAATAAAACTTAAGCTCAGAGACAGCTCAGCTTAGGCAATTTGTATGGGTGGCTCATTCCCCAGATGAAAGGGGTCTGTTCAGTCTTTGGCATTCACTTGAGCCAATGATAATGAACCATTGGCTCCCTGTGGCATAGTTTATACTCGCAAGGAGAGTATGAATTCTTTACATAATATTTTGTTTAAAAAGCAATTAAGTCAATTAAAAGAAAATTGAGTATTGAACTTAGGATGGTTCAGCTTCATGCTGTTAATGTAAAAATAAATACAGGAAGCTTCAAATACTGCAACAGTTTTGTTCTTAAAACAGTGTTAGATATGATGTATTATACTAAACTGTCTTTGTGCCTGACTCTCTACCTAAGTTGTGTAGTACAACTGCAAGGCCTAAGTCACTGTGTTATTTCCCAGGCCCATCTTTTAAATGGCATACCATTTTAAAGAGTATCTCAAATACGAAAACTAAGAACACCTCAGAAGTTTTTCTAAGCCTCTGAGCTTAGAAAAATTTCCAGTGCAGTGAGGGGGAAAAATAACCTACTACTACCACTTTGCTAGACCAGCATAATTCCTTACCACTTTTTAAAAATTAGTATGCCCATAGGTAAGTGTAGCTGCTACTACTCATAAAAGAAGCCTGTCTTTGCAGCTAATGGAGACCACCACAGAAAAATATAACAGGACACAATGGAGAGATCAACAGATCATGGGGAGCCAGGCAGGCCTCAATGGATATAACTATATCACAGCTCCTGCATCTGTGGCTCAGAAAACATTGGGGAAGAGGAGGAGGAACTAGAGGAAGAGATTGTAAGAACTAAAATACGAGGAAGTCTTCTGTGAATCCATCTCTCCTATAAATGGCTGCGTTAGCAAGACCACAAGAATGGCAATATCAATGGACATGTTAATGTGGAAGGGGGGAAATGTCGTGGGTCTCACTCCTAGACAAAGAACTAGAGACAACTAGTGACTTCTGGGAGAAGGAGAATTAGCCTCTAACAAGAAGGAGAACCCTTTTTGGTTGTTCAATACAGAAGGCCAGCTTTGAAAATATATACACATTATCAACAAAATCAGGCTCAAGCAGGTTATATAATATTTGTGCATACACATGCATACTTATACACATATATGCATGCATGTGTGTGACAGTAATAGTCAAACAAAAGTTCATTAACTTCAGGGAGGTTATGGGATGAGTTTGAGGGAGGCTAAGTGAGAGGGCTGGAGAAAGGAATGGGGGTGATACAATACTATTTTAATTTATCTATCTATCTATCTATCTATCTATCTATCTATCTACCTACCTACCTACTATAAAAGAAAACAATGAATTTGACCATACCTATATACTTAGTGGAGTAACGTACTGGCTTGCAGATAGACTGAGGCAAACTTTTTCCATTTTAACATTGTAAATTATTCAGAAGGAAAAGATTTTTAAAAGCGACTTAATGGATTAATGGACATGTTATAGATCTTTCAATAAGAAAAGTACAAAGTATTGAATAGCTCATGCTTATTTTATACATGCTGTGCTTAGCTCTATTATTTCATTAAAATAAAATACAGTAAATTAAATATTTGAAGTAGATCTCTTTAGATATTGGTTATCTATATATCTGTTATCTCTACTTATACAGAAGAAGCCATTATCTTTCCTAGTGTAAATGCAAAAAAACAAGTCGGCTATATTATTGGGTATCATTAGGTCATGATAAGTAGGTAGATGGACCAGCATAAGACAAAACACTAGAGAAACTAAGACAAATTATATCCCATAGAAGATTATGGACTCTAAATTACTAAATCTTCAAAAAAAAAAAGTAACTAAAATATACTGTGGACTAGAGATGACCCAGTAGTCTGAACACATAAGTATCTTTGGTGTTGTCGCTGATCTCCAGTGAGAAAGTGATGTTGAAACTCACAATGTTTCAGAAAAAGGCACCAGAAGTCACTTAAGACATGGAAGTACTTCTAGAGGAGAGCAATCCTTACTTCTAAACACTGCAAGCCAGAAAGCTAAAACCTGGGAACAATTATGACAGAAATCTACATAATGACCTAAGACATGATTTGGCAAGAACGAACTTAAAAAAAAAAAAAAATAGAAAGAGGGCTTACCTTCTGACCACTTAGAAAATCTAAATTCAAGGCACAAATTTAAACTTTTTTCTTAAGTTGGTACAAGCAATCACATAGATTATTGTTTCTGAGAGATAGTATCCGGGTGAATGCATGATTATTCAAAGATCAGCATTTCTGAGAGTACATTTCTGAATGATGGGACTTGGATCCAGAACAATTTTCCTTCCACTATCAGAAAAACATAAGAGTAACCAAGCAAAGCCCTGCTGAAGTCTGGATGGGCTCCTTCCCCAGTGTTTTACTAAGCAAATAGCACCATAACCACCACCCACCTTCAACAATTATCAACTCACAGCTTGTCTTTTGTCATCTCTAGTGTACTCTACAAACACCACTAGGATCATTTGGCGATGAATCTCAGTTTATAGTTTCACCTACAAATATTTTAGCGTCTGCTTCTAACCTTTTCTCTATAATCACAGAATTCTACCAAAGAACAATCAGTGATGCTATTATATAAACAAAGATGGGTTGACAGTTTTTATTTCCCATAGAGGAGCTCAATTTATAAACTTGCTTCTACAGGGATACTTTAATTTATATAACCTTTAAATCCTTTATTATTGGGAAGGTTTTTATTCTCTATTTACTACTGTTGTGTCTAAATGGGGTGTGTGTTGTGTGTCTGTATGCACACATCTCTCATGTACCTCTTCAGGGGTTGTCAGGCTTGCATAGCGACCACCTTTCCCTCTGAGCAACCCCTTTGCCCTTACCCCATTTTCTAAACTGTAACGACTCATCCTTAACAGATGTCTATTTAATAATCCAAAGTACTGATGAGCCAGTGAGGACTGGACAGGATCTCCACTTTATGGCATCACAAAAGCACCCAAGAATGTCTTACCTCCCAATGGCAAGTTTTCCCCCTTACAGAGCCGCATTACTCACTCCCCAGGGGCTATGCCAGAGCGTCCTTATAAGGCCAGGTGTTCATACAATTCCTAGGAGACATTTCAGAGCCCCATTCTCGCTCCATTTTACTTCTTATTCTATTCTACCTATGCATTTGAATAGCTAAGTCTGTTGGCCCAGGAATTGTAAGTGTGGGTAGACGAAGTCTGAGGGCAAGTCAGACAGGAGTGTCCGGAGTGATTGTTATCTAACAGTTAGCCTTTGTTCCAAAGTCAGTGAAACCTCCAGTTGACAGTCTTGTGGTCCATGATATTTCCCCTCTTAAGTAGAGCAGAGTGGGTAGCAAGGGGCATAGGCAACTTCAAAGTCACACTTACGGGAAAGAAGGTTGGGATATCTGCAAAATGGCACCCAAGAGCAAGGCACAAAGGACATTGTGTCATCAGTGTGTGCGGAGAACATTTTGAGAAGACATGCTGCATAAGTAAGTCTTTTAAACTTCACCAACTTGGGTACAATTTCAAAAACATAAGCAGGGTGTTGTTAGGTCCAAAAGAAACTCAGGATGAATGGCTGTGGGCCTGTTAGCATACCAAAGCACATGCTGGCCTCTAGGGGCCTCTAGGGGCTCTCAGCAAGTGCCTGTAACAGAGTCTGGCACCTTGGCTCCTCTCAGCTCTTTTCATCTCACTCCCTACCCTAAACTTCTCCAGCTTCCCTTCCCCCTTCCCTTCTCATTCTTATATAACCTTGCCACTTTGGCCAGGCCATGTGCTCGCTCTCTTGGTTCTTTTTGCCTCCTTGGTCATCTTGTCCCTCTCTGTTCTCTCTTCTCTTCCTCTCACCCCCACCACGGTGGCCTGGCTCAGTCAACTACTTTTTTTTCCCCTTTTCTCCCTGCTGTGGACTCTTCCAGATGCCTCTGGCTGGACTCACTCTCCATCTCCAATAAAAACCTTCTCTTCAACCACACCTCGGAGCGGTCATGTCCTCATTTCATTCTCGTATAAAATGTGGTATTTAAAAGATCAGCCATTTTCATGTGAAAAAAAAAAAAAAAACACCTTAAAAACTAGGAATGAGGAGTTATCCTGTTATTTATGTTTTGTTATTTTTGCTTTTAAGATAGGGTCTTGTGCAGCCCAGGCTGTCCTCAAATTCTTCTGTGGCTGGGATGACAGCTCTGTGTTACTGTGTCATGACTTCTTTTCATTTTGTAAATGTACAGAAGCAGCGATGGATTTTGAAGCAAACTGAAGCTGCAACATATTTGAAGCCTAGAGTCTCCCGACTTCACAGGTGCTAGAAGGCCTTGGGTGTTTAAGCCATGTGGCCTAGACAATGTCTACTTCAGGACTGGTGGTTTGAACTGAATACTGTTATCTAAATAGTTCCCCTGGTGAACCTGAGATCCATAGAGAACTGATGGAAGGTAAGTGTTTACAAATGCAGTCTCACGTATTACATGGGAAATGTCTTAATAAACTCAGTTGTCCATAACCCAAGGCTTTTACTGGAGTGAAAGTGTGTATAATCCAGTTCATTACTTCACTATGTCAATACACCACTCCTGAATTTCCCTTGATTATCTCCATATTTATTTCTAATTCCATTGCTCTTGAGGCCAAGCTGTGGAGATGCTATCAAAAAAGCCCAAGAATGCAGCTCCTGGAAGGCTCTTGCTCAGTACACACGAGAGTCTGGCTTTGATCACCAGCACGGAAGAAAGCAATACTGGAATAGTCACTGACAGTGTTGTTCCTACCCACTGGCCACCATCTCATCCACCTGTTCTCTACTGATTAAGGGAATGGCTGAGGTCTTCTTCAAAATAATTTACTCGGAAAATTTCACAAATCTGTCTGTGCTCTCTTACAAAAGCAAGTTGATATGTACCAAAACATTATTTTTCTTCCCAATTCATAAGCAGGGTGCTATTTAAAATAGAAAATGCTCACAATAAAATCCATAGAAAGCTCATTCATCACGCTAGATTTAATTAGTGAATACTTGAAAAATTTCCCGGATATATTATTCATGAATGAGAGTATCCTAAATTTTCTTTTCTTGTAGTGACAGTTAGAGGATGGAGTAAAGATCTGTTAGCTTGATCTCTCTGAGTATGAAGGATATGTTATGCTAAATTATATATTCTACCTTTGCAGAATCTGATTAAGAAATCACTGTACCTGATGTGGGGGTTGGAGTCACCACAGACGACCTCACTAATCGATAACTCTGAGTGCGTATGTGAAGTGGAGGAAGCCAAATCTGAAGCAGAACCTACAAGGAAAGCCTGCAACCATCTCTGTCCCTGAATATGCTCTTACTCTATGACAGGCGACAAGAGGAGAGCTGGTGTCCTCCATAAAACTGTTTATAGGCCTGACTTGGGGACACCAGCAGATTGAAAGGGGGAGATCAGGTGGAGCATAGGTAGCTGTAGATCTGGATGTCTGAACTGACTAGTGGCATTTGCAAACAGCCACAATACCTGCTGCCCTACACTAACTCCACAGGGTAAAACTGGCCGCTTTGTTATGCTGCTAGCGAAACTTATACTAACTGGTCTGGCCAATTCAATACAGAAAACACACACACACACACACACACACACACACACACACACACACACACACACACACACACACACACACACAAATGAGAGTAGTTCTAGCATAATGAAGGCAACACATCACAAAACCTCACCAAGTGGCAGCTAAACAACACCAAGAAGAGAACCACAGCTGGAATGGTTTTAAAATAGAGGAGGTTGTTACCAGAAAGCATACAGCTCTAACAGGCAGAAGCCAAAAGTGTCCTTTCTGATGACCTTTATTCCATGCTGAATATTGTTGGGTCGCTCTCCCTGACTGTCTACATCTTCTCAATACCTGCTCTACTAGTAAGAGCAGTGGTTCTCCCATGTACACCAAGGAGTAAGTGTTCATCTTTGTGGACAAAAAGGACACTAAAAATGATCTAGCAGCATTTTCTAAGTCCATTTAAGTGTGTTTGGTGGAGGTGATGGAAGCAAATGCAAATAAGATAACTTGACCCACCATGTGCTCCAACTCAGCGCGGGAGATACTTGAGAAGAAGTACATGATGGAAGTATCTATCATTTGCAAGTCCATAAGAAGAGCCCTAAAATAATTGCCATTTGCAGATCTGTTGAGTACATTCTGGAAGTTCAGAGAAATGATGGGTTGGCCGAGGTCATGAGCACAACCATGTCAAGAGATAACTGGGGCTCTCTATGCTGAAAGCTTTCGTGGTACAGAAATAATTAACTACAAGTCAAAATATGAAGAACGTATTACATTTTAGAACTAGAAGCAGACTTAGGTACTGTCTACTCCAGAGGCTCACAAAACACCTTCAGAAAGCCTTAGGCACTTAAGAGAACTGCCAGAGGGTGCTGGGATGTGCAGCACAGTGTCTTCACACAGAGGAGCGTCCAAGGTATCAGCTTCTGAAGTGAACTTCCAGATCATTTCAAAAGAAAGGGTCGATGAGGTTGGGGGTAAGTGGGTGGGATTCAAACACAACTGATCCTGTCTCACGAATTTTGCTGATGAAACTGATGTTAAGAAAAGTAAAGTGTTAGGCTACGTTACCACCAAGATTAAGAGCAAAGCAACAGTGAATCTAGGGTTTCTGATGTTACCTTAAGCTCTTTCTACCATACTATTTTGCTACCCGGCACTACAGGCTAACATATCTGAACCAGCGAATACAAAATAAGGAACACGAAACCATATTTAATCACCAATACCACATATATCATGAAACATTGTCTAAGTTCTTAAAGGGACAGCTTTAGGATAGCCTCCAGCACTTGTGTACGAACAAAGTGTTTACTAAGCTCACAAAGGAACACTTTTGTTACATGCTATACTTTGTTCACATACATTTCTATCTATCTCTACAGGTTGCCAGCTTGAAATCTTAGAAGGGTCACAAATCTGTAGATGAAGTAAAATTAGCAACTTGTCTAGTCTGAATACAACAGCTGCTAGGGAAACAAATATGATATGCACCATAGACAAGAACTTAATGTATTTTACATATAACCCTTCTCCACAGAATTCTAGCCACACAATTTTTTTTTTTTTTTACCATGACTAAGCACATGCTCATACAAGGCTTGGTTTCTGGCAGCTGTTAAGATGTTTTATGTTGACTTTTTCCACATGAAAGTTGAGTGTATTTGCAAAATCACTTAAGAACAGAAAACAAAGAAAACCACAAATCATATGGACCTCAATTCTAACGTTAAACGCCAAGTTGGCATCTTGTCCACTTTGGCAGATCAGCCGTGAATGTTGTTCAAGCACTGTCTTTGTCAAAAAGAAGGCCTAACCCACTGGGGAGAATGGTGTTCTCTCCTTCCCTGTCATTAAGATGACGACAGGAGAATCCTAAGGATTCCCAACAATAGACATAAAGCATTCCTTCAGAAACCTCCAGATGAATAAACCAGCTGTGTATGAGGGCCAAAGCACAGGTAAAGTCTAAAGATGTGAAGTCCTTACCGTAAGAGCTGTTTCCTCCTAACTCAACCAATCCCTGTCGAAGAAAGGGAGGCTCTTAAGACTCCAAAAGCTAGTTGAATTGTCAAGGCTCAGGAAGCTCATGAAACTTAATAGTCTCAAAAAAGTTACATGATTCAAACAGACCCTGACCAACCTTATAAACCTACTAAACAATTGCAGGAGAGAAAAGCAAATCTCCAGTGGAGCTGCCTGCAGTTTGGGCAGGGAGCTGGATGAATGCAGCTTTTGTAAATCAACACACATGCTCTTCAGTCCAGCAGGAGCAAATGTTTGACAAGATTTAAAAAGACTGATAATAGCCGGGCGGTGGTGGCGCACGCCTTTAATCCCAGCACTCGGGAGGCAGAGCCAGGCGGATCTCTGTGAGTTCGAGGCCAGCCTGGGCTACCAAGTGAGTTCCAAGAAAGGCGCAAAGCTACACAGAGAAACCCTGTCTCGGAAAACCAAAAAAAAAAAAAAGACTGATAATAAATTTTTAAAAAGTGAGTCATTTTTGTTCAAAGAATTTCTGTGAAGGAAAATTCCTTTGACATGGTAAGATTATAGAAGAAATTCTTGCAAAAATGTTTAAAACTTCCATCTGTGAGTGAGGCTGTCTGAACAGAATTCTGCTTAGCTCCTAGTCAACTAGCTAGTCACTTTGCACTGCTTTGCTCCAGTTCTATGTGATAGCTCAGGACGGCTCATCTTCCTTCATGGAGGATATCACAGTATCCAAAATTACCAAAGATATCCTGAATCTCCAGTATAAAATTCACTGCTTATCTTGTTTGGGTTTTTGGCCAGCTTTGTGTTTTGTAGATTCTTTGAATAATTCGGACTCTCTGCTACTCATCCTTCTGCATGGTGGAGGCCAGTAGAGAGAGCAGGCAGGGTGGTGGGACGGAGAATCACGAATCTGAGCTTGGATTTTTTCCCCTATTCATTCTCTTTTGTCAGTGTGAAGGACTAGCGTAGAAGTAGCTGCTGGGAGTAGCAAAAGTTTGCAGCCAACAGAACCTGACTTGAAATCGCTCCACTTCTAGATGTCTAACGAACACATAATAACTTACTAAATACTACAGGGCCCCCATTGATTAGTATAAAACTGACATATCAACTCAAACACTTCAGTTCTGAAATTACCTGTTGAATTAATACAGTTGGAATACAAGGCAAGCTTAGTAGATACAATCTGGCATGATTACATGCTTCTTAGCAAACATAGTTTGTTATTAGAATTTCAAAGTGTTTTCTTTTTTTAATTTTTAATTTTTTGGAATTTCATTCATGACTATGCTGTATTTATATCATTTCTAACCCTCATTCTTTCTCCTCTAACTACTTCCATGTCCTCTCCATCCTCTCTCAAATTTGTGAACTCTTCTTCTAGAATAATTATTGTTACACACACACACACACACACACACACACACACACACACACACACACAAACTGGATCCAATTAGTGTTGTCATTATGTTCAAATGTTTAGGGCTAGCCACTTAGGATTAGATACCCTATCAGCAGTTTCACTACTAAATTATAGCAAGTTATATAAGTTATATACCATTTTGATATTTTAAAATAACACTGTAATGTAAAAAGCTAACATTTATGCAGTGCAAGCTCTAAGTCATGTATAGTAGGAAGTGGTTTCGGTAATTTTACACAACTTATCTCGAATGTAAGATTTAGACTAATCCATTAGAGTAAAGGTTGTTATTTTTATTTTACTGATGAAGAAACTGAGGCTTGCATACATTAAGCTATTTTCCATGGATCACACAACTGAAGCAAGCCAGAACCATAATAGATCTGTGTCTGCCTGAGTAATTTACTTGGCAATATGTAATGTAACTTTAATCCCCATTTTCTCTAAGTAGAGTCTTTTATTCATTCTACAAATATTTGCTGACTTTCTTCAATATCTAAAGCATTGCTTCTCCTATATGCCATGAAGAGCTATTTCAAAGATCAAGTGACGTTTCGGCTAGTAAGCTATGATTTCCTTCTTCAGAATAACAACAGCCTTGAAGTATCCATTTTACTTGTCATACTGTTTTCATTTAGTCTATACTTAAATACTTGGCAAGAGCTGGATTTGTCTCAGATAAAGTAGGTATGTGCTAAGTATACTCTTCTTTTTCACCTGAATATTTTGTCTTCTAAAAATATTTTAAAAACAAAAATATCAATTTTAGTTCTGTAGACTTAAATGGAATTAATTCTGTAGAATTAAGTTCTGTGGTTCTATAACATAATAATATAATATGATTGAACTTCAAATAATTAATTCCATTGTTTAATGCAATTGACCAACATAAATGAAATTTTAAAAATAAAATTCATTTCAGTAGATCCTAATTGTTCAGCTTTCTTAGAGAGATGCTCCCATCTTCCATGGTCTTGAAATACCATATCATTTAGATACACAAATATTGTTATAGGACTTAAAAGTCAGGAGATTGTTGTAACCCAAATTGGCACTGTTTTGTTGACTTTTTTAACTAGAAAAAAGCCATAAAACTTATCCAATGAGCCATTTCATCATGATTGTATGAAGTGGGAATGACAGAAGGAAAGAGGAATCAAGATTGTATTCAACTCCTTGATTTGGGATGCTAGGAGAGCCCCTATGAAGACACTTTTCATGACCTTCTGTGTATTCAAACTCAAAAGGAACTAACACTGCTTCACTTTCCAAATTTACCACTGTGGGTCAAGTTCAAGAGGGAAAGAAGAGACAACACAAAGCTTCTAAATTCAGTCATAAATTTTCCATACCACGTCATTCTAAAAATTCCTTTCCTCTTTCACTTGAAGGGTAGTAGAAGTTATTATTTTTCTAGTCACTGAGGTAGAATTCAGAAAACATCAGTGCTTTCAATTCTCATCAGTGGCCAGTCAAGAATGTGTTAAGTTGTTACTGAGTTGGGTCAGAGGCATTCTTGGTTCTGCACTCATGATTGAGGCACTATGGTACTGTAACGAAATCATTTTAGATGGATGGATGGTTTCCTCCCACACCCGGGCAGCCTCAACTGGCTCACTCTAATGAGGGACCTTGTGATGTTAGGATGGAGAACAGTAGATGTTCAGTGAGTGAACCTCAGTTTAATTGTCATTTTTCCTCTGACTCAAGCCGCACACTTGACAGCTGCCAGGAGCCAGTGCTTCTATTTCAGAACACGAGTGGCATTCCGGTGTTACATTTCAGTTTGTTTGTTCTCTGCCCGGAGTTTAAGACTATAAGCCTTCTGGAAAGAGTATGTGGATTGCTGAAGGTTTCTATTTTACTCGGTGGGTAATGGTGCCATGGATATTTTAGCTGCCCTGCTGGAGAAAAGCTGCCCTCATGCCACTTCACAGTTATACACGTTCCTGAAGGGCCCCAAATGTTAACTGTTCTTCTGATCCCCCAGCAAAGAACGTTGAACAGCTGCTTGGTGATTGGTCATATACGGTTGTTAGGTTCTTTAATCATGCACACCACTTATTAAATAATACCTTATTAACTGGGATGGTTTATCTTATTATCTTATCCTATTCTTAAAAAAAAAAAAAAAAAAAAAAAACAAACCTTGTCTACTGTTCAGCTTAGGAAGACTCCTGAAGATAGATTTGTTCCATTTGTTCCAGCTAAAGAGCAAAAGGAGGTCATGAAACACCTTATCTTCCCCACACCATCCTAGTTTCTTATCCTTTCAGCCTTTGCCAGAACTCCCTTAAGTATAATAAAATGACATTCAAACTCCTTTCTCAAAGAAACTAGTGGGGTTTTGCGTGATTATAAAATCATATAGCATTCAATTTGTCTCTGAATTTAACACGGACTTGCTTACTCACAGACACTATATCTATGTAGCAGCTGACCATTCCCAGTCTAGAAGCCCATAGTTTATTTTGTAACATTGATAAGGGAATGCTGGAAAGAAGAATTGTTCCCATTGAGCTGGTGAAGAAGAAATGCCAGACGTCCCCCTCAGCACACACACACACACACACACACACACACACACCTTTCCTTCCTTCCTTCCTTCTTTCCTTCCTTCCTTCCTTCCTTCCTTCCTTCCTTCCTTCCTTCCTTCCTTCTTTCTTTCCTTCCTCCTTTCTTCCCTCCACTTTAGTGTGGATTTGGAGGAATAGGCATTCTAAATAATTACTTTTGGATCACATCTGTGGGGAGAGGGAGTCACTGAGAAAAATATTTCTTCAGTTAAGAAAATGTGCTTAGTATACTAAAACTTAGCCAGGATCCATAAAACATCCATGAGACACTGTGAGGACATGCCCTGCTAAGCCCACAGCAAGGAGGCCAGCCACCTTCTCCAGCATGCAGATCATACAATATATACTATGGCATACTGAATCATTACAACAAGGACTTAGAGAAACTATGAGGACATTCTCTGCTAAGCCTATAACAAGGAGGCCATCCACCTTCTCTGATATTCAGTTCATATAGCGTAGACCATAACACACTGAATCATTACAAGGATTTGACAAAGTACTTACGGTGGTAACTATTTCTCACATAAGCTAATGACACTTTCATACGCTTAATCCAGTAAAGACATTAGGAAGCTCTAAACAGAACTGTGAGTGTTTGGATACAGGATTTGAGAAAAGGTATATCATCTATTCAACCAAGTATCATTATCTCTAAGATTCATACTGCAGTCTTGAGTAAAAATAAACCTCTTACGTTTCTCATTTTAAATTTGCCATCTTTTTCTTCGTAGGCAACTTGGTTTTATTTATACTTCTTCATAAACATATATTTTCTGTCTTAAACTATGCCATCTCTATGAGTAGACCTCAGATTTTTCCCTCACTGAATTCTAAGATGGCAGTTATTGCAAAGTGTGATAATTTTCATCTTAGTACTTTATGAATTCCTCCTTGTTTGCTGTTTGGTTATTTACATGTGCAGCATTTGGCTCTTAATTACATTGTCTCCTTTTATTCAAAAGTAAATCATTTACTATACCACGTACACTCTGTAAATGTAAACACATACCATTTAATACAGTGTGTCTAGAAAGTATATATGCATATATGTCATATGTATTCTGCATATACTATATATATTGCAATGTGAGCATGCAGCATACAACACTGTGCCAGAAATAAAGTGGTATCCAATATTTGTTGGCCTGAGTTGACTGAGAACTATCTCATCTATGTCAACAAATAAGAAAAATAGCTAATTTTAAGAACTTTACCAATTTCTAAAAGAACCAGTAATACAAAAAACAAGAATTCATTTTTATTTCTTTACTGCTTGCATTGACATGAAAATTTCATGAGTTTATGGACTGACCATGCCATTTCTTCAAAAAGCCTAGTAAAGGTATGAGAATACCAGCATGTGCCTTTCCTAGAAATAAACATTTTAAACAGTGAAATGAATTTTGAGTAAAGCTTTATGTGTGAGATATAGGACGCAGAAGTGACAAGTTGAGAAATGAAGACAGATGGAGCAAAAGTGGAGAATTTAAAATTCAAAAAAATTATGAAGGAAACACGTCTAAAATTGGGAAAGAGAACAAGAATATTGTTAGTACAGCTTGAAACTGACATGTCCCAGGCAAGACTACTCCTGGCTAAGTCTATACATTCCATACTCCCATAGCAATTGGTTGGCTTTGTAAAATACCATTTACAATATCTCTAATTATTTGGTTATTTATCTCCCCACACACAGTAAGGAGACTGTGGGCTTTGAAAAATATTATCTTAATGCCTAATACAGTACCTTTGACTTTGGACAAATGAAAATAAACAGTGTGGAACATTTTGTAAGAAGAAAAGATAAAATGATAGAATTACTAAAGGAAGAAGAGAACAAATGCATAAGAAGTATATTCCTGGAAAACTTATATTATCAAAGCTACCATGTGTTGTTAGGTTCTTAAATTCCAAAATTAATGCATTTCTCACCAAACACAGCAGGACAAATTACAAATACATTAAAATCTGGCAGTCATTTCTAAACTTGAAACTTTGTTCCCAAACTTCTTTTTTTAATTTAATTTAAAAGTAGCCTTTTCTAGAAAAGATGTTCTGGCCTTCTGAAACAGAATCTTTCGAGTGTAATGTCTTCTGTCATTTAAGAGCAGGTCTGTTGGTTTCAGTTATTCCTATGGAAAGCTATTTCATCTGGGTTCAGAAAATGTGTTCAGGATGTTTTTATGCATTTATGTAATGAATGCCGTTAAAGAAGTCATCATACTTGCCTCCTGAAAGTATTCATTGTTGAGATAAGAAGCATTCCCACCACAACTGATCTCATAAATAAACAGTAGCACACAAAACATTATTCTTCCAAAATGGCAGAGTGCATATTACTTCTGATATGGCTGACAGCTACTGTAAAGTTTAGTTATTAATGCTCATATGAACACAGCACAGGCTTTGCTGATAAAGAGTAGAAGATATAAGGTAGCTTAGGGGTATAGCTTAGTTGTACAGCACTTGCCAAACTTGTATGACATTTTGGCTTCAGTCTCAGCACCATAAAAGAAATAAACAACCATGCATAGTTACATAGAACTCTAGCTTCTTTTTATACCTTGGTTGTACTATTCTTCAAAATGACAACTTGTTTTGACATTGGACTGGAGGTGGCATATTATATCCTACTTTCAAGTCTCAACCATATGACAAGAAATGCATGTGTGATGATAACCATGGTGCCAAACTCAAGTTCAGAAATGTATGAAATCAAAATCACATGCATAAGTCTGCGTGCATCTTAAATTGCTCAGAGTCTCAACCACAAAAGCACTTCCCTGTGAGCTTCAGTGTCTCCAGATAATTTCAAAAGTTAGCCCACAGACTCACAGGGAGGGACATATTACTTTGAGGTATTTCCCACAGTCAAAAATTATGTTCATGGCCTGGAAGGATCAGAAATCTAACCTATTTTGAAACAAACAAATGCCTCAAAGGTGAATTTGCAACCCCAAAAGCTCAAAATAAGTGTTAAAAATCTTAGATGGTCTAAAACACTCTGAAGGGAAAGCCAGGCCATTCTTACAGCAGGGCCCAAATCACAATCAGAAAGCTAATTGGTGATTTTTAAAATAAGAGAAGGGAGTTCATATGTTAAATAAACAATACATGAATAGAACCAGATTCTAGCTTTGCTGTGTCCTGATTTCTCTTCACATTTCATAGTGAAGTTAGGTGGCCTACCAGATTCACAAGGCAGCTAAGGGCCCCCTTTATGACATGTGTATTGGCCTGTTGTGGCTGGCCAATTCCCACTCTGATTGACATGCTGATATATAATTCTGAGATACCATATATGACTTAGCCTAAAGTCATAAATGCTCTCTATGCCAATGTTCTTCCAAGGCATCACAGATTACTTCTTATATTGTTTTTGGTTTTGTTGTTATTATTTCTTTTCCAGTCATATAATCACTATCAAACTAGTCAGAGTCTCCATCATTTCTAAAACTAATTTTTTACTTGGCATACAAAAAAAATGTGTTTCACTGTGACAATTTCATAGACACACACACAAACACACAAACACAAGTACAAATTTAAGTAGCCTCTAATATCCTTGTGGCAAGGTCCAAACTGGTCTACTTATTGCAAATGTGCCCTGCTGTGCAACTTCAATTACTACTATACAAACCTATAATAAACTGTTTTTATTTACATTATTTTTTATCTTCTCAACTTCATATATTCTCAAACTCTCATGATTCCTAGTAGCTTCAAAATTTGTAATTATTTGTCTCATATTCAAATTCTTTCATATCTGGGTCTAATTTTTTATTTTTCTAATTCACACTATCTTCACTTTATCGAGTGCTATTTTCTCGCTTGTGCCTTCTGAAATCCATGCCTCAGCTCATTCCTGAGATTAAGAAAACATCTGCCTTCTCTGGGAAAATACCTCTGTGGCAGTCCAAGTGTGAAAAGGGCACTTCAGTTCTTTAGCTTCACTTCCATTAGTTCATCTGGAAGTGGTTGTTTGTTCAGAACTCCATGTAAAAAGCACTTATGCCAAACACCAACACATTTTCTTTCTTCATTATCTTGCTATCAAGAGGATTCAAGAAACAAATGTTTAGAAGTGATTCCATCTGCTTGAAGGTAAAATTGTTGTAATTCTTATAGCCTAAGATTGAACTTGACAAACATTGCCCTTAATGTTTGAGAGAGCTTGACATGTCTTGGGATATTTATTGGTATTTAATAATGTCTTTTTCTGGGGCTTTGGAATGATTTCATCAACTTAAGATACCCTTCAATATTTATCTTTTTCTTCACCATTTAATATTACAGATGAAAATACATCCCAATTCTTAGTAGTCTCGCAGTCAATCAGTACGGTGCAAATTTATAACTGAAGTCATCCCATGAAAGATCGAGGCTTGAACTGGAGTGTTCAACTACGGCAATGACAATCAAAATGGAGAAGCTAAGCAGAGAATGAGTTTCTTCAGTCTTCAGAAATGAAAAGGCAGCATCATGAAGTTTACTGGAGGTTTTCAGGGATCAAGAAGGAAACGTCTTAAGCTAGTTTATCCACCATTTAGCTCATCAAGTTTCGGGTTTGTAATCTGACCTTCATCTCGAGCTTGATTGAACGGGGCTTAACAACTGAGAACAACGGCAGTAACAACAACACAACAGTCTACACTTGCCTAACACAATGAGCTGCCTTGAAATAGCCATTAGGTCAGCAAAGGGATTCTTTGAGTTCCTACGGAAGTGCTATTGCTCTTGGGAAGACATTGAGAATGTTGTCAATAAGGTTTCCACTATTATGAAAGACATGAACTACACATATCAGCCTTACTTTGTGCAGTTGGCAACTGCACTCCAGAAATATAGGGGAGCAGTCTGGCTAAGCCCTGAAAGTAGGAACGAGGAACCTATTCAAAGTGGGATGACAGTGATAATCTTACCAAAGGAGGAGGAAATTGCTTGATTAAGCAACAATAATTAAACTCGAGCAGTCAACATTAGACACAAGCCAATCAGAAATAGTATAATTATGATTTTAAAAAATTTAAAAAACTATATAAAATAGAGAAATAATAATTTCCTGGGCAAAGACTAATTTCCTCTTAACAGGAGAATAAGACTTTTTTTCAAGGCATTCGATTTATTTTCCTAATGTTAAAATAATATTGGACACAATTATGCTTATCCTGAATAATAATTACAATTAAATACCCTGGTATTAAATATACAGTGAATACTACATGGTGTTGAAAAGGAGTTTTGTTATAGAGTGAATGTTAAAAACACAGCAAAACTTTTTAAAACTCTGTATTTTATATTTGTAGGAAATGTGTTTCTACTAATGAGTGTTGATTTCCATCTTACTATCTGGAAAAATCCTACAACTCTAGTATATTTTAAAGGACTATAATAAGACAATAAAACACCAGAGTTATTTCATATATGCCCAGGAGCTGTCTTCATGAGAACACTATGATCTAAAAGGGGATGGCTGCTTCTCTTATGCCAAGATGCACAGAATAATGTTTCCATGGTCTCCTCTAGCACCTTTGTGAAGGCAAAACGTCGTTCTTCTTTTTAGCCAACATTTCACTGCCTTATGTACACTCACTCGTTCTCAGAAAATGGAGATAAACTCTACTCTTAAATAATGAGCTATAAGCTTTCTGCGAAGCTACATTTTATCACCTTATAATCTCATAATTTATTTGCTTATGCACGTCTAGAAATATGACAGGTTTTAAAAGCTATTTTTATGTTTGCATTTAGTACTCAAATACTCCATTCACCAAAATGACATTTCCATTTTCTATGGATCACAAAGTAAAGACACTACTTTGAAATGCTAGTTCAGAATTCAGTGCTGAGAAATACAGGGTTGCGGCCTATTTCATCTGGGTTTTATTTTCTCTATGAGGATTTCCTGGGGCACTTAAATTTTCCTCACTGAGTTTGTAGATGAGTTCCTCAGTTTACACAAAAGCAATCTTCCTTAGGGGACAACAGTATCTTCTTCACAAGCCACTGAAGCGTCCCCCTGTAAAGACTCAACATTCCCACACATCAACAGTAGCCTAGATTTTTACATGAATTATGTGAAAATTTAAGATATATAGAAAAATCAGTTTCAACACAAAAAACTTAAAAGCCTCTTTCTTTAAAATGTTGTATTTTTTAATTACATGATATTAAGTTTTGATTCTGAATATTTAAATTGCCTGGGGGCTATCAGGGTATGTACACAGTGTTGTTGGCTTGGTTAATTCCAAAGCAGAAATAAATTGAAAGATTGCAAGATATTAAAATGTCACTTTCCCAACGAACATGTGGATCATTTTTACTATCTAGAATATTGCTTCACTAGCATATAATGGTCATATCAAATTTAAAATCTGTGAGTGGTAGAACCATTTTTCACTTCATCTCCTATTTCAATTTCTTCTTAAAAGCATGGATCAGCCTGACTGAACAAACATCAAATTTGCTTATTCATGATCCTATCATGTAATAAACAATTTCCATAATCCAAGCAAAGCAGTATCAACCCCTTTAGGAAAATATGTGCCACAAATACTAATTTCTGTGTTTTAATTGACAGTAAAACTATAAATTGTATAAAAACCAGTTTTGAAATCCTCTACTTTTAATAACAACTATTTCATTTTATTTCAATTCATTGTCCAGTGCTGAGGGTTGACCCTTCGGCCTTTCACATTCTAGGTGAGTTCTTTCCTACTGAACTATCCCCAGCCTTCCCTTCAGTCCTCCTTGTGAGACAGGGTCTTAGTAAACTACCTTGGCTGCTTTTGAACTCACTGAAGCCCAGGAAGGCCTTGAGTTTACAGTCCTCCTGCCTCAGCCACCTGAGTTCCTGGGATTACAAGTTGCACCGCCAGGCTTGACTCAACATTTTTATATATGACCTCAATACCTCCTTTAAAATACTAACAATGCTAAATTTAATGTTAAAGGACAGTTGAAGTAAAATCAGTTATCTCTTCGTTACACTCTGAAACAACGATGTGGAAAATGAAATATCTATAAAGTTTTTAAATGATTACTACTAGGCAAGGATATCTATACTTAATGCTCTATTTCCATATTGCCCAAGCATTTACACTGAAAAAACTTTTCCATGAAGCCAATGAAGTAAGTTACAAGGACTTCCTTCTACTAAAGTCTATAAAATGTCCCATAAAGGGAACCCGTGATGTTTTCTTGGATTGCAGATCAAATGATAGTTCAACTCAACTTGAAACAGGAGCTTGCTATCAGAAACGTACCTTGTCCTTGGGTTACTCCATAAAATTCAGCTGCTATCCTCGCGGCCTCCTTTCGGTTGCCTTTCACGATGTAGAAATGACTGAGGATGGCAAGGCTGATTTTCACAAAAAGTTTAAAACAGAAAAGGGAGAGTATGGTAAAATAGACATTGGAGAGCTGTTGAGCAAATGGCCGGCTTTCTTCTAACACCGACATCGCTGCAGAGGAATCCGCCGCGGTGCCAAGTCCCAGCCGAGTCTCAACTGTGCCTGGCTCTGTTCCGGGATGCTCTTGAACAGCTGGTCCTCAGGAAAGAAAATATCAACTGGTCATGATGTCTAAGGCTCAAATTATTTATACTGTCCATAAAAGTTCTTCACCAGCTCCTATTGGTCTGACAATATTCCATGGAAGCAACCGAATCACGTTTCGCAAGCCTCCTGACTTTCCATTCTCCGTATAAAATGATACACCCTCTTTCTGTTCTGGGTTTCAGGAGTCAAATATTGAAATAAATAATGCCGATGGCTTCCTTTTTTGGTGTCTAATTATCAAGAACTGGAGGACGGCGAGATGGCTCAGTAAAGGCACCTGGCACCAAGTCTGGAGATCCGAGTTCCATCCTGGGACCTACACAGTGAAAGGAGGGCACCAATTTCCATTTGTTCTCTGACCTACACACACACACACACACACACACACACACACACACACACACGCACACGCACACGCACACGCACTAATTAATTAATTAAAAAAGAAAATTGGAAGCTTTTGTGTGTTCTATACACATGGTTCATGTAATAACATACATAATACTGAAGAGAAGTTAATTGTTCTAACTCCAGGGTTTATATTTGTTGGCCGTGAACTAAGTCATCAAATAGTCCGTGGATGGAACCTGAATGTGGAGCCATTGGAGTAACTGTTTACATTGATTCTATTGTTATACAATAGTTTATTTTTTATATAAATTAGGCTGTCCAGTGTGACACTTCAAAACACCTATCACCTATTTTCTGTATTCGGAGAAAACCAAGAAGAACTAACAGTGCCTGTCACTATTGCAGCATAGGTTTAAAGGAGAAACGCAGAAATCAGATAAATAGAAGACAAGGCATCATGGCAGCATATGCAGGAAGCCTAATTCTGACAGGAAATGAGAGTGCTTCCTGGGCACGGGGGATATAACACACCAAAGAATTACTAAACAAATACAACGGTTACACAAAAGACTGCAAAACCAAACAAACTAAACCTAATTATAGGTCTAGTTGCGATCAACCTAAAATGTACTTTCTAGACCTACACTCTTGGATAACGATGATTCGTTCAGGAATGAAATATGATATATGGGTATCTTATGCATATATGGGTCGTCTTATGTATACCCACATATAAACAATAATTTAAAAGAGAAATAGAGTCAGTTATTTAGAAAAATGATGTTCAGTGACTTTGTTTTCACAAATTCTATTTCCTTTTATTTTCTTTTGAAGTAATACTTTTCCTTGTTAATATCTGAGCATTTAAGTGAAAGAAAATGTACTAATACAAAATATTGTGATATATGTTTATACTATCAGATTTAGGGTCTGCTCATTTTGGATTATTTCTTAATTCTGCTAAGTTTAAAAGTCAGAAGACATAAACAACAGCGGCCCTGGCTGAAGAAAGGATTTTATCTGTGATGTGGCATACTGATTAGTGTGACTTGTCATTTTCCTTCTGTCTATCCTATTAAAATAGTCTGACTTTCACCAAATATTCCCAAGACAACGGAGCCACGGCGGTGGAATACATGTGCCAACTGAAGGAAGCTGTTTCTGTCCCAGCGAATCAACTGCTCCCTGAAGCATAAAATAGATTGATGCCTTAGAGAGAAATCCCCAGCTCTTTGACGGTGGTCCTTGGCGTCCTTTCCCACAGCAGCACAGGCAGAACTATTACACACGGACCTGGGCACCATGGCTCATGCCATTTGGGACCCAGTACAAACTACTGTTGAAATGCTGAAGATAAAGTGACTACATGGTCCTGTCTACCACTGATGTGGAAACTGTGTCAAGCGAGTGAACTCATCGGAATTACGTTCTGGTGAGTCTTCTGTTTGGCGTGGTGATGTCTGAGCACACACTGGAGAGGAGCCTGTGGACAGCTGGCCCATCACAATGCTCTGAGTCATGGCGTGACTTCCACTCCAGTGCTCTGGAATCAGAAATAAACCTGCCTTAGTCACATCTAAATGCTTGTCTAAGGTTTCGCCCCTTTCTCTTACCAGTAAATGATATTATAAATAATTCCCTGCACAGCCTCCTCGGCAGCCTAGATTCTTTGGGGCTAAGAAACACTTCCATTCACTAAGGCTGTCGTCATCAGCTCAGCAAGCTTAAATCCCTTCTGCTTTACTAGTAGAAAAACATTACCACACATATTTAGGATTTTTATTTCCAGATGTCAAATTTAGTTTTTTTCATAAATTCCTTCATTCTCACTTCTTTGTTTTATGAAGGTAACACTCACCCATAATAAAATTTGTCACCTACTAGTTTCTTAATTTGAAGGCCTAATAAAATAACATGATACATGAACTCAGAAATACAAATTAGATGCTCATTTCCACATAAAAGACTCCCCAAAACACCATCTTAAATAATCTGTATTTGTGCATCCATTTTCTTGGCTTTAGAATTTTCTTTTTTGTTTTTTTTTATCTGGTTCAAATACAATTTTTGCTTTTTCTTTTAATATATTTTTTGAGAATTTAATACATGAATACTGTCTTATATCATTTCCACCTCGCCTTCTCCCATGCAGTTAAGTCTACAGAAGGGGATGGTAGGGTACAGGCACTATTGAGTGGAAAATAGAAAAAAATTGGGGGGGACTCTATCTGGGGAGAAGAAAGGATGGAAATACAGAGGGAGAGGAAGGAGAATGGATAAAGTACAATAAGGATGTTTGAAAAAGCTATAGGGAATCATATTACTTTGTTTACTACAAAATATTCACATATATAATATATACATCTACATATGTATAGCTTAAGTGAAATTAATCAATTGTGGTTATAATGCATGTTGCCCCCCACAAGGGTCACAGACTAACAAAAATTCTAGTATCATGCATGAGAAACCTCAAAGCAGTCCAAGTGATCCCTAAAACAATATAGAATATTTCCATCACCCTTGGTTGCCTCCAAGAACTTTAAAGGTAAGAGCCAATTGTTGAAGACATCATGCACATTGGACACAGAACTTGAAAGATTTGAATTAGAAGTAACCTGGAAGCCTCCTTCCCAAGGACTAGCTCCTATAGCATTCAAAGGTGCTATGCAAGCTTCCAGTGGAGAAAAGCAGTCAATAATCCTACCCAGCTGCAAAGCCTACGAACCACAACACTGACCAGCATGACAAGATACTCACAAGGGTACAATAGCGGCGCTTATGTCTTAGGAGTGAGGAGAAGCAGTCTAATTGGAATGAAGGCCTACTCAACAAGAGAGAATTCATGCCTCATATTGTCTGTTATCCTAGCCATCTCACTGTGGCTGGTGAGGTTACGGATCCTAGAGGAGAATTACTGCTGCCACCTTCCCAAATCAGTATAATTACTTACTGAATTCCGAATACTCATCCTTTTAGCCACAGGTGAGTGCAGCTTTAATCTTTCCTCAAAAGAGCTTTTTGTTGTTGTTGTTGCAGACAGAAACCATCACATAAATCCTAAACTGGTCAAAATGTAGAGAATCAGTGACAGTGGGATGCCCAGCTTTAAAGGGTTCATCTACAACACAATCCCTCCACCTAAGGCTCAGGGAACATCAAAGGGGAGGGAGAGGGGGCAGGAAGACTCTAAGAGCCAGAGGACCAGGATGCCTGCTGTAAGTGTCTTCTATACATGACAGGGAGCAGCACTCATGAAATCTTAATAATATGGCCACCTAAACAAGACCTGCATAATAACACCAGTTGACATTCCTCTGTGGATGGTGAAATCGCATAAGGCCCCACCCCTCAGATGAAGACATACAGGTAATTAATGGCTTCTAGAGAGGGGGAATCAGTCTTCTCCAGGGATGACTCCCTTGATGTTGTGCAATCCTAAATGATCAGCTCTAAACACATACACATAGGAAGAGCAACACTAAAGGGACCCAGAAGATTATATTTATACCAGTACATGCACACATACGCATATGTAACAACAACAATTACAGAAATCATGAATTTTAGAGTAAGTGGAGGCACAAGAGGTGTTGAAGGGGAAAGGATGAGGCAGAAATGATGTAAAGACAGTTACTCTTGTGTGAAATTCTCAAAAAATTGGAAAATAAATAATTTGACATATATAATTGGAGCTTTTCAGTATATTTTATATTTCACTATATTTATGTCTCCATGCCCTTTTCTTTCTTCTTCCTTCCCCCTTATCATAAATAAGACAGAGATTCTATAAGGGAGAGAAAACACGCAGTATTTGTCCTTCTGAATCAGGCTTATTTTGCTTAAGATGGTAATGAGCTTCTCTGTATGCATTCACTAGTTTTTAAGTAAACTATGATTCTTTTGCTCTCTGGTAGAAATATGCAGGCTCCTAATGAATTTAATATATGGACATCTGAAATAAAGAAAAATAACAAGAACATATTTCAAACAATGAGGAGCTGTTAATGCCCAGCTCCTCTAATTTCAGGAATCTTTTCAGTTCTAGAACAGGAGAGCTGAGGATAACTCATATACAGTGAGTGTAAACTCTGTTGTTTACCCATAACTATGAAGGCTCATCATGGCTGAAAATGAAAAGGAAAGGAACCACACAAATTCTTACTGGGGATATTGTACATCACTGTTAAGACTTAAAACACCATTGGAATGCAAACTTTATCTTTTAGCTTTGTGAAACTTCATGAAAAAAATATAATGAAGACTTAGATATTTAGAATGGAGGAAAGTTTGAAGTAAATACAGAAATGTCTATAAATGAACTTCTTAAAGGAAATAATAAATGAATTTTGCCTTATCTCCATTTAGTAAATTCAGTTTATCCTTACCCCAAAGCTGCTCTCATAGAAAGACACTTTATAGAAGCAAACCAAGGCACATGGTCACAATTCTTGCTGTTGTTTGTTTGTTTGTTTGTTTTTTAAATTTTCCAGAGCTGAGGACTGAACCCAGGGCCTTGTGCTTGCTAGGCAAGCACTCTACCACTGAGCTAAATCCCCAACCCCTTAATTTTTTTTTTTGTTTGTTTGTTTTTCGAGACAGGGTTTTCTCTATATAGCTTTGTGCCTTTCCTGGATCTCACTCTATAGACCAGGCTGGCCTCGAACTCACAAAGATCCACCTGGCTCTGCCTCCCAAGTGCTGGGATTAAAGGCATGTGCCACAACCGCCCAGCGTGGTCACAATTCTTAAAAAGTCACAGACATTATGATGCAATGTCTCTATCATAAGTGATAAACATTTGCAAAGAAGAGCCATGGATGCCAACATGTTAGGTTTCTATTACTTATTCTTTTTTGAATTTACTTAATTCTTCCTTATGAATATATTCTGGTTATAGGTTCTCCTCCCCCAACTCCTCAGAGATCCTCCACATTTTCCTTTCCATTAATTATTGGTGAAAGATATATTCTAATTATGATTAAAATTTACACAATAATTATTAAAATTTTTGGTGGGAAGATTTTGAGTGAGAACTATTTTATTTTGTTTGACTGTAGAACTTATGAATAAATGTGTTGAGTTTCTAGATCAATTGCCAGCATAATAGAGCAAAATAATAATCTGTTATTGTTAGGATAATCCACACAAATATTTTATCACAAGATTATTATTAATTTAGGTTGCATCCAGGCCCCCAGGGTAAAGTCATTGGTTTTCTCTGAAACACAGAATAGATTCTATCTAAACTTTGAGTTATATTAACTCAAAAATTCAATTAGATCTAACTAGAATTTACCTTCTGTCCAACATGCTCTCATCTTCTCTGTGCAGTTCTAGAAAACATGACTGAAAGCTAGAGCTATGCATATTTAAAAGTTTAAAATAGATGATATTTTATTATGAATATATTTAGCAAATACTCTATGCTAAATACTTTTCTAAATATTCTCATATATTACAATGGAATTGGTTTTACGTTTCAATTTCTTGTTTGGTTTACAAGCCCAGAATGTCTCTAAAGGATAATGTCTCACCCAACTTGGATCCATTCACTTAATTTTCTTGCTCAAGAGAAGAACAATTGACCAAGTAAGGCCAATAAAAGATGTTTTTGAGACTATTTCTGATGAGTTAAATGTTTTCTTTCACTCTGCAGGATAAGCAAAGTTGCTAGGAGCTCTTCAAGAGTAAAGAATGGTTTGTGCATGGTCCTGCCAATAAAACAAGGAACTCAGTCCATACTTAGACAGGAAGCATCAGATTATCTTCATTGGAGAATCTGGGTATAGGCTTACCTGAAACAGATCTATCCAATACTGACATGAATTTAATAGTAACATAAAATATTTAAGTCCTACTTGTTGTTAATTAAATCAGTTTTGAATTCAGGGTTTTCCAACTTGTAAAGAAAATGTCCTGATATATTTTCTAGAGTCTTTATGGAGATATTGTGACGACAGTAAGAAGCAGCTTAAACAAAAAGGCAAGTAATTTGCAAGCTCTATATCTGGAAGTGAGGGCACTAGGATTCCATTTCCACGACTGTGCTTCTGAGGCTATTGTTCCAAAGTCAGCACTGAGACACTCCCATTGTCTAGTTTACCCATGATCCTCTGCTTACCACACCTTGTGCTCAAAGCATGTATGTGTGCCATGTGTGCACTAAAAATAGCCTTTGGCAAAATACGTGTGTGTGACGTGAATTGCTAAACGGTCTTATTAATAAAAAAAGAATCCGGAGCCAGATATTGGGGTTAAAACCTGAGAGATCAGATGAATAGGACAAGCCACAGTCAACCTCACCTTACCAACTCTTTAGCCTCCAGAGAGACTTATTTCCTGTACACCCACGTCTACATGCCTTTCTGTTCTGCAATCTCACTTCCTCTCCCAACCCAGCTACATCACTTCCTGTCTATCTGTACAAACCTCCAGACCTCTTTGTTTAGTGCTGGGATTAAAGGTATGTGTCACCATGCCTGGCTCTGTTCCCCAGTGTGGCCTTGAACTCACAGAGATCTGGATGGATCTCTGCCTCCTGAATGCTAGGATTAAAGGCGTGTGCTACCCCTGCCTGACCTCTATGTTTAATATAGTGGCTGGCTTTTTCCTCTGATCCTCAGATAAGCTTTATTAGGGTGCACAATATTTTGGGGGACACAATATATCACCACACTTGTGTACCTCAGTGGGCTGAACCAATGAGCTCCAATCATCCCTCCTGTGATTAAGAATCTGTTCTAACTGTCACACTTTAGCTAATCACATATTTAAGAGGTTAAAAATAGGGGAACCTTTCCATGCACCATGTGTTGAAGATCAAAGAATGGGACTATGTGAGACATGAAATGGGTACATCATCCTACAGGTATGTTCAGCCTGGAAATTTGATCAGAATTCTTAGATGGTTACATTAAATTAATAATTATTATTTCTTCTGAAATAAAATAAACAGTTAAAAAAGAATGTGATCAATCGACTATTAAAGTTGGGATATTTGGATGAGTCAGGTTAGAATTCTGTTGGAATTTCCTTGGCAACAGAAATATTGCCTGGAGTGCTTTTAAGTTTATTTTTAGCATCAATTATGAATTTCAGGGAGAAAAACCATAGCTTGAACACATTCTCATTAGAGTTACGGATCTTAGTAAGAACAGCCATCGTGTATGTCACCTTTCCACAGCGATTTAGTGTCAGATTTGTATTCTTTACATTCTCGTTCCTTATTCCAGTGTTACAGAAAATGAGCAAAACCAAGTCAGTTGGTGCTCAGTGGTCTCCTTCCAGTGGTCACCTTCCAGTGGTCACCCTCCAGTGATCAACCTCCAGTGGTCACCTTCCAGTGGTCACCTTCCAGTGGTCACCCTCCAGTGATCAACCTCCAGTGGTCACCTTCCAGTGGTCACCTTCCAGTGGTCACCCTCCAGTGGTCACCTTCCAGTGGTCACCTTCCAGTGGTCAACCTCCAGTGGTCACCCTCCAGTGGTCAACCTCCAGTGGTCACCCTCCAGTGGTCACCTTCCAGTGGTCACCCTCCAGTGGTCACCCTCCAGTGGTCACCTTCCAGTGGTCACCTTCCAGTGGTCAACCTCCAGTGGTCACCCTCCAGTGGTCACCTTCCAGTGGTCACCCTCCAGTGGTCACCTTCCAATGCCCCACCACCATCAACCTCTAACTGGTCTCTGCTAATCCCTGATCTGAAAACAGGAAGAAGAACACAGGTACATTATAAATATTAACACAGCTGAAGAGATAGCATAGTAGTTAGGTGAACTTGCTGCTTTTGCAGCAGATTGAAGTTCCCAGCATGCACACTGAGTGACTAATGACTGCCTGTAAGCCCAACTCCAGGGTATCAGACACTGTCTTCTGGCCTCTGTGGCACCCAAACACATACCTACACTCACACAGAGATACACACAAACACACACATGCACACACTCAAATAAAAATAAACCTTCAGGAATAACTGTAAATAGAACTATTAACAGCTAATATATGGCTAGTAAGTAAAATAAGCCTGGTATAAGGATGATGTCAGCCATGTAGGGGTGTACAAAATATCTGATTAATTTGTCTCTCCTTTAACCCATTGCACCTAGGTAAAAAGAAGCAAAAGTTAGTTCTTCCACATGATTATTGCATGGAAAATGAGCTGGCTTCATCCTTTATCAAGTTTAATAAGGTGGAAAAGACAGTGAGTATCTGGTTATTCTGTAAAATTAGACATCTTACCCAGGGAGGTCAAAACTAAAGTTCAAGTCCTACAGTTCCCTACATGTAGTATTGGAATGTGTATCTATTTCTTTATAGAACTCATAAGCAATGTTATATATAAAATAAATGATACACTATGTCTTAGTCACCATTCTATTGCTGTAACAATACACTATAACCATGGCAACTCTTACAAAAGAATACATTTATTTAATGGGGAGCTTGCTTGTAGTTGCAGAGAATTTAGTTCATTATTATCAGGTGGGAAGCAGATAGGTGTGGCACTGGAGCAGTAGCTGAGTGTGGTGATATTGTGTTCCCCAAAATATTGTGCACACTAATAAACTTATGTGGGGTCAGAGAACAGGACAGCCACAATATTAAACATAGAGGATAGGCAGTGGTAGCACACGCCTTTAATCCTAGCATTCCAGAGGCAGAAATCCCTCTGGATCTCTGTGAGTGCAAGGCCACACTGGAAACAGTCAGGCATGGTGACACACGCCTTTAATCCCAAGAAGTGAGCCTTTAATCCCAGGGAGTGATGGCAGATAGCAGAAAGATATATAAGGCATGAAGACCAGGAACTAGAAGCATTTGGCTGGTTAAGCTTTCAGGCTTTTGAGCAGCAGTTCAGCTGAGATTCATTCTGGATGAGGACTGAGAGGCTTCCAGTCTGAGGAAATAGAGCCAGCTGAGGAACTGGTGAGGCAAGGTAGCTGTGGCTTGTTCTGCTTCTCTGATCTTCCAGCATTCATCCCAATAACTGGCCTCAGGTTTGTTTTTATTAATAAGACCCTCTAAGATTCATGCTGAGAGCAATATATCCTGATCCATAGGCAGCAGGCAAAGAGAGAGAGGGGGAGAGAGATGGAGAGAGAGAAAGAGAGAAGTAGAAATTGAGCCTGATGTGGGCTACTGAAACCTCAAAGCCCACCCCCAGTGACACACCTCCTCCAACAAGTCCATTTCTTCTCCAATAAGGCCACACCTCCTAATCCTTCTCAAACAGTTCACCAACTGGCGACCAGACATGCAAATATAAAAGACTTTGGGGCTATCCTCATTCAAACCGCCACACACTGTTTACTTGGTGAAAATGAAGGCTACCTACCTATAGCTTCAAGGAAATGTTATCGTCATGAATATTTTCTATTTATTTTAGTTTTCCTAGGCTCCAAGACAAAGGCAAGCAACAGTTCGGACATACTGGGAACACAGACGATAACAGGGGTTTCAAGATGCTATTCTACTGCTGATATCATACATCTTGATTGAAGAAATTAAGTCATGGCTCTGCAAAGTTATGCCTCTGCAAAGCCTTTCCTGACGGTGTGATAATGTTGATGAAAATAAGATTGGTGGCAGCAACATGTATTTTGTTAAACATTACAACCATAATCCAACCAATGAATTAACCAAAGCCAAAGGTAAATGAAGAAAATGGAATCTGTAGGGTTAATTTAAAGCCATAGCATATACTTTGATAAGTACCTACCTGGTTACAATTAGAAATATCCCAGAATGGGGCTGGAGAGATGGCTCAGAGGTTAAGAGCACCGACTATTCTTCCAGAGGTCCTGAGTTCAATTCCCAGCACCCACATGGTGGCTCACAACCATCTGTAATGAGATCTGGCACCCTCTTCTGTGTACATAATAAATAAATAAATCTTAAAAAAAGAAAGAAAGAAAGAAAGAAAGAAAGAAAGAAAGAAAGAAAGAAAGAAAGAAAGAAAGAAAGAAAGAAAGAAAGAAAGAAATACCCCAGGACAAGCAGGGTAGATGGTCCAGTCAGTAAAATGCTTGACATACAAGCATGAGGACCTATGTTTGAATCTGGAAGATGGAGCAGGAGGATTCCTGGGTCTGCCAGCCTATCCAGCTGTGTCAGCGACCTCCTCGTCATCAAGATACCCATGTCAAAAAATAAAGTGGAATGCAATCAAGAAAGACACTTGATATTTACCTTGGGCTCCATAGTCACATACACACACACACACACACACACACACACACACACACACACACACACTCACTCACTCCCCCACATGTATGTGCATACGTTTGGCCATGTACACACAATAAATTCATAAGTACAACCAACAAATAAAAGAAAATCTCAATTTTTAAAAAGAGAAAATAAAAGGTTCCATTTACTCCACTTATAAGCTAAGCGGACTTGGACAAATTTTTTAATATCTCTGATCTTGATTTCTCACCTACAAAAAGGGATAATGGTTATCTTGTGGATTTGTGAGGATCTTGGAAAATTTGTCCAATATTTTGTTTTATATCATTTAAAAGCAATGCACATGATTTTATTGCTTTTAAAAGTAATAAGCAAGTCTGATGGTGTTTATTTATAAATAAAACTCTAACTTACTGCCAGTTTACCCAACCGGAATGACCCACTCCTCTGCTTTGAGAACTTCCTGGGAGTCAAACATTCCTGGGTAAGGTGGACAAATCAGTGAGCAGACAAATCAGATCTGCATCCTTATGATGCTAAACTCAGCATCAGTTGCTGAATCCAAACCTGGAACAAATAAAATATCCAGATTTTCAAACAATCAATTTTCTCTCAATCTTGTAATTTGTTTGCCCCTTTCTTAAATGTATGGTCTGTAAAATCGACAAAAAGCCTAGAGAAGCCTTCATCTGGCTGATGTCATCAGTTCTCTCTTGGTATTTATATCTTATCCTTGTCTTCTTCATTTTGTGATTAAATAATTCTCCAGCCCCAGTTTTTCTTCCAGTTATGTTTTGGCTTCACTTTCTCACGGAAACTGCGTCCTGGCTTGGCTTGGTCGAATACCAATTGGAAGATCCTTTGGAGAGCTCCCCCATCAGGCCTTAGTCTGTATTAGCATCAAAAGTTGCAATGGGCTTTTAAAACTATTTTGCAAAGATAAATAAATATGCATTACAGTGAGGTTCATGATACCAACATCAGATTATTTTTGTAAATGTCAATAGAAGGTGATATCAAAAGAACATGGAGGGTATTGGCAAGACAAAGGCACTGAGGCCTTACATATTTGTTGTGTGGACTTGATGTCTGTGGGAGAAGATGAAAGATCACTCTCTAAAAAGGTGAATGAGTGCTAGTCAAGAATTAATTGAGATTTCACAGCTATTTAAATAGCTGCTTTTGTTTATTTTTGATCTGCAAGTCTCTTTTGTTTTATATTTACTCAACTTTTGTGTGGTAGCTCAGGACAGTGGATAGCTGAAGCATGTTTAATGGAGCTAGTTTTTCTAAGGTTGCATGAGAGCATATTGGTGGTTTTTCCTGATCAGATATGACCACTTTCAGAGAGTCAGAAGTGCCTCGAACCAGGGAATCTAGGAATCTATGAACTTAGATAGTTGTAGAAATTGAAAAAACATGCTAGGGGTTGCAGTGGGGAGAAAGGGCTCACTGGGAAAATGATGTAATTTTTCAGGAAGGAAAAACAATGCCTGTCTTTACATAACTGTTGATAATATAAAAATGCATACGTTGAGATGAATAAACCTCAACTTTCCAGTTGGGATCTATGCACTGAACTAGGTAATATTTATTGTTACAAAGTCAACAACGCTGATCAAGGAAAGCACAGTGGTACAGACCCATGACCCTAGGTCTTGAGAACCTGAGGCAGGAAACTCACAAGTCCAAGTCTAGCTTGACATACATAGTGAGACCCTTTCTCACACAACAAACAAAAACCATCAAAAAAAAAACAAAATGCAACAAAACTACATAAAAAAGAAAAGTGTAAAGATCCTTTTTAGGTCTTGTTTCTCTCTTCCTATACCTTATAGAATCAAGAGTGTCCCCCTTCCTGGTCCTATTGTGATGCTCCATTCTACTACCACAAAATTCTTCTGGTCTAATATAAGAACTACAACCATAACTTCTTCCCAATAATCCTCTAGTTATACTCAGACCTTCTGTCCACAAAAGATTAGATGCAATAGAAAAGTAATCTTTATAAAACGGAAAGACCCCTTATAGCTCTAAGTTTGGAGCAAATTATTGGTGGTAGTATTAAGGCAACTCCACATAGTTAAAAGGGAAGTTTATCTTGTGAGGTAACTTACAAGTAAAGGGATAGGTTACAGGGTCCTGGAATGGTGTAGTGTAGTCCAGTGGTGTTCTCTGGAGAACTCTGCTCGATCTACCTCCAGCATCCAGGATCTAGGAACCAAGAGCACCTGCACATCTGCATCTCGGGTCTTAAGGGCTCCTGTCTCAGTCCGGCCTTAGAGGCATGACAGTTACCAAAGCCTCAATGGGGGTAGTACTTCCAGGTCAAAGCTGGAACAGCTACCCACTACACCAAATGGGTCATTATGATGAGATTTGGCAAGCACTCTCCACAACCAGAATGCTGCCATCCTCCTCATCATCATCCTCATCACCATCACCATCACCATCTTGATCTAGAACCCTATTGGGCCAAAAGTTAATTCATTAGTCATTAGAAAACTAAATTGACTAAAGTGTAAATCCTTAAGAACTCCTTTTAGCGGGGCTTCCACGAGGACTGTGTATTGACAAGGCTGGCTGTGATTGCTATT
This sequence comes from Peromyscus californicus insignis, assembly GCF_007827085.1. Classification (NCBI taxonomy): domain Eukaryota; kingdom Metazoa; phylum Chordata; class Mammalia; order Rodentia; family Cricetidae; genus Peromyscus; species Peromyscus californicus. The sequence goes on along the minus strand of NW_026294534.1, from coordinate 45,028,989 downwards.
CAGAAAAAGAAAGCTATTTCATGAACAGAAAATAGTCAAGGTAGAATCTTCAGCCTCCACTGTGATTGTTACCTAGGAAACAGAGGAAAGGGTGCTTTTCTGGGTACAGCCCATTCAGCGACCAATCTGCCATCCTATATAATACAGAGGGAAAGGGAGGTTAAGTCTTTTTCTCTAGTTTAGTTTTAATTAGATTGTTCCAAAGCTCAACAATGCAAGTTTTCTTTAGAGTAGTGAACATGCATCATCTATCAAATATCTTTACTGTTTACTGACTGTCAAGTAGCTTTTGTGACTAAAATGTGTAGCCTTGTCAAACAAAAACAGGGCAGGAAGATTAATATATGACACATATTAGTTTCAAGAGGACTGGACTGGGCTATAGTCTTAGTGTCTCTGCCAAAACTAATTTTGAAATTTAATTACCAACGAAATGGCATTGGGAGATGAGGCTTTCAAGAGATATTTAGATCAGTGGGGCTCTATCCTCATGAGTTGACTTAATTCTTGATTAAGAAGTTTGGGGAATGAACTCTTTTGTCTTTTCTGCTCCCTTGTCTGTCCTGTGAAGAACAGAGTCCATTGGGAAAACACCAGGGATGAGCACCCATTTAACAGCCTCTTGACCTTGGACTTTGCAGAACTATAAAAAATAAATTTTTTTTTCGTTTTAATGACTTACCTGGAAAACAGTATTCTATTATAGCAGTAAGGGTAGATTGGAAACATAAAATCATAGGAAGAAAACTGTTAATTGTGGCAAAGGACTATCAACAGCCCACACTAGTGCATCAAAGGTCTGATGTGGTCAGTCTGTCAACAGTGAGAAGGGTCATGCACCTGACATGCAGCTTTACTCTTGGCATTGAAAAAAAACAACAACTCAATTTCATGTGTCTGAAGCATCAAAAATAAAAAATTCCTGTGTTGTACATCTCCCCCTTCTGGACATAGCAAGGCCATTACACTCATGAACACACTGTGACTTTTGTTATCTGCACAGAAGTTGCTCAAGGTTGGGCCCATTGATATTGTATCACAGATTGGGGGGTGGGGTGGGCAGCGTGAGGCCCACTCCTACCAGAGGGGCTATAGGCAGTTAATTATTGTTGGAGGGAATCTCAGTTTCTTTAGTGGTATAGCCTTGGTGTAACTCCACTGGATAACTCCCCATGCATGCTTGGCCAAATAACTAGACTTAAACACATCAAGCCACACCCCAAAAGAAAACATGAGAACAGAAAGGGCCTTGTCGAGAAGAAGGCTGCCATTGAGAGAGGAGTGGAAAGGGGAAGGAGGAAAACGGGGATTGGAAATGATTGAAGGCTATTACATAAAGGCATGGGAACTGTAAACAATTAAAACCAAGAAAAAAAAGTCATGTCTGTAAAGAAAAATAACTTTAATTTGCCAAACAAATTAATCATGAAGGGGCTGGAGAGGTGGCTCAGCAGTTAAGAGCATTGGCTGCTCTTCTAGAGGATCTGGGTTCAATTCCCAGCACCCACATAGCTGTTCACAGCTGTCTCTAACTCCAGTTCCAGGGTACCTGACACCCTCAAACAGACATACATGCAGGCAAAACACCAATGCACATAAATAAAGATTTTTAAAAAAGAAAGAAAAAATGTGAATCATGAAATGAAGTGACATAGAGAACTCTGGGACGGTCTTTAAATGAAAGACTATTATATTATTTGGACGAGCATATTGTAAAATGCATAGATTTTTAAAAACATTTAGTCCAAATGCTCATTAGATTATCTGAATACATATCAACAATTATTATTATTATTATTATTATTATTATTATTATTATTATTATTATTGAGACAGGGTTTCTCTGTGTAGCTTTGTGCCTTTCCTGGAACTCACTTGGTAACCCAGGCTGGCCTCGAACTCACAGAGATCTGCCTGGCTCTGCCTCCTGAGTGCTGGGATTAAAGGCGTGCGCCACCACTGCCCAGCATCAACAAATTATTATACATTGTGTTTTATTGATTTTTAACTTTATTTGTATGTATGTGTACCTGAGTGCATGCAGCTACCCACCAAGGCCAGAAGAGGGCATTGGATCCCATGAAACTGGAGTTAGAAATGGTCAGAGCTGCCTAGTTGTGGGTGTTTTGAACCAAATCTGGGCCTTCTGCAAGAACAGGTAATGTTTTTAACTACTGAGCCATCTCTCAAGCTCCCTTATGTTGTGTTTTAACATTCAGACAATACGGTTTTTATTTTAATTTACTTTTATTTATTTGCCTATTTATTTTTTCTGACTTTAGTGTTCTATAGATGTATTCACTTTAAAAGTCTTTGGGTAAACTTATTCCACAAGTCTGCACATATAACACCATCTAGTTAACAAAATATCACTAAATTTTGTTTTATTATAACATTTTACTGTTAAACTATTTCTAGTTTTGAAATTAAGTATGTGGTCACCTTAATGACGACAACAACAACAAAAGGCAAAAACATCCTTGAATGTCCATGTTCTGTGACAGTGGACATGCTGCCATGTTTGCTGTAGTTACAAATCTAGGCAGCACTGTCTACACACTGGGTGCTGGAAGACTCAGTGAGCAGATCAATCTAGCCTTATTTTACTGGTTTAATGAAAAATGGTCCCTTATCATAGTTATCTAAAAGAGCCACACAGACCAGTCAGTTTAGCAACTGTGATTTGTTAGCACAGTTTATGGCCCCAAACAGGACAGTTTTCCAAGTATGAAGCCAAGCAGTTAGGAGACTGGCCACTACCCAAGAACAATAAAGTAAGAGACTCATCAAGGGGACCACTGGCCATAAATTTGAGCATGGAACTAAGTTCTAATCACTGAATGGAGAAATTATGTCTGTTATGGTTCAGCACTGAGGCTGAACTATTTCAGCTCAGCCAAACCATCAGGAACACAGGTCCTACAGGCACTTAACTGGTTATGAAAACAGACCACAGCTACTCATGTTTGACCTCCATAAACATCGTATTTTGGAACTGATTGCCTACATAAAAAAATAATAGTGTATACTTTCACTTGTGTAAATTCCATATGAAGTTAAAAGTGGACCATTTAGGAACACATACTTAGGTAGCATAAGCATTCTTTTGTTTCCTATTTGAGTTGGTACTTAGCTTTGAGAGGCATGAGGTATGACAAGAAAGGGCAACCCTCTGTTCCTTCAACCTGGATGATTACCTCTTAGTAATAAGTTAAAATAGACATTTGTTTTTTATGAATTTTTGATTTGTTGTTGGATTTCATAATTACTTAAAATGGAAATAAGTTCATTAACATGTTAGCACACAAAGGAGTTAGAATCCAAAATCGAGGTTGTTTGCTGTTATTAATTTTACAGGGAAAGCAAACAATCAAAATCCTCCAGCAAAAATAATTTCTCCAATTTCCTGTTCTTCTCAGCCTCAGTGAGAGACACTCTGAAGAACTGATTACAGTTGAAATCTCATTGAAATTGCAATTCTAATGCACTTGAGGCATCAAATCCATCTCAACATACATTTTCACTTGGATAACTGTAATATATTTAGAGTATCAAGAGTTCAGCTTCAGGAGCTGGATAGATGTTGCTGTGATTGACAGTTTAACAAATATTCTGTTGTAGCCTTGTGTGTGAGCGCCACAACCTGATAGAAATGGGAGTTCTGCATATCAGTTAATGAAGTAGTAACAAATGAAGCTCCACAAAATCACTTCCATAAACTCATGAACTGAAGTTGAACTAGCAACCTGGCTGTGGCGTTGGTCATTTTGACACTTGATCCTTTGAGTATCTTTATATTTGATTCTTTGGATAAGTCATACAAATTCAAAGTTTTTGCTTGAGAGTACAGCCTCAACTTGTAATTTGTATTAGTATCTCAAGGAACAGATCAATGGAGTGAATGTAAATATTAAATGGGGGATTTATTAGATTGGCTTATAGGATGTGGTCCAGATAGTCCAAAAATGGCACTCTCACACTGGAAAGGATGAGAACCATGAGTTGTTCCAGAGGCTAGATGTCTTAGCAGTCCCAATCAACCACTGGAGTCCTGGAGAATTCCTGGAGAGCCATTTGTCTTCAGTCTCCTTGGAATTAAAAAATGGATCTAATATCTGTGAAGGGAGGAAGTGGTAACAAATAGATGAACTTTCAGGAAAAGTGAGGGCAAGCAGGCAAAAGCAGTATTTTCTTCTTTCATGACATTTATTTTTCTTGACTGCCACAGAAGGTACCACCCAGATTTAGGGTGGGCCTTCCTGATTCAAAAGCTCTAATTACAAAACTCCCTCACAGGAATGGCCAGAAGCTTGGGTTTTAATTGATTTGAGATGTGGTCAAGTTGACAACAAAGATTAGTTCATGTTTACATCCTTAAATGTAGAATGTAGGTCATTTTGATTTTAAGTTTAGAATCTTAGTAGTGTTTGGTAGTCGTATCAGCTATCAGCTATCAGCTGTCCTGCATTGTAAAAGTAACTGTATGTCCTGTCTCCTAATATCTAAAAGATCTATAGCTAGAAAGACCTGTGCTTCTATTAGATGCTGCTCTACTTCCTGTCATAGTAGCATCTGTTGGTATCTGCAGCTAAGAAAATACATACCAATAGCCTATGTCCCAAGACATCACTCTTGTTGATGACCTTATATCTTTCTCCAGAAAGATGTTGCCCAAGGGCTGTTGACTCAGAGCTCCTCACATGAGCCATTCTATCTTCAAGAAGAGCAGCCCCGAGCCTGTGAACACAACACAGTGACCATTAGTTGAATCCAACAACTTAAATTAGATCAGAGCAATTTAAAACCAACTGAACCATGGTGAAGGGCTGATGAGCATCATTAAATCCTTTACACACCATCAAGCAGAGTGGCAGTATGATTTTAATGGAAATGCATCCTTTTTTGTTTTTAGGGGATCCTTTCATTCAAATACTTAAAATGCTATCAAAATGTTAAAATATCATTTTAACAATAAAGGATTTGGATTTTAGAGAAGATAATCCATTGCAAAGGAAGGGGGAAAATAATGGGGAAATGACCCACTGTTATTGTGTAGATTCAAACAGATCCTTCTGCCACCAAAAATTCCAGTAGGCAACTCTACTTAGAAAACTTCTTTTGGCAAAGAAAATAAGAGGACTGAAGTCAGTCAAACTGCTTTTAAAATCAGGTGAAGAGAGAGATCGACTCCAGAAAAAAAATCAAACATGAACTCTGGAGTCTGAGCTAGCAGAACTGCTCCTACACATGTCCCATGCAAAACTCCTTATCTGGCTGGTTTTTCTTGGACTATTTAAAGACCTCGGGTCAATTTGGAGTGGCATTTTGTTACTAGGATAAGTCACTTTGAGATTTTGTGCTCTGCAACCATTCCCCTTCTTGTCGCCCTTTGCATGAAGTGAATTATGTGATAGGAAGGAGCTGAGAGGAAAGTATGGACATAGTTTAGCGTCTCTATTCTGTTTTGCCTCTTAGAAGCCAAGTTCTCCCCAGGAAGGAGGGCTTCACGATAGCAGTCTCACTTTGTTTCAGGAGAGCTTCTACAATTCTTACAAGTAAATGTTAAGGCTGTCTTAAGGTTTTATTGCTGTGAAGAGACACCATGACCACTGCAACTCTTATAAAGAAAAACATTTAATTGGAGCTGGCTTATAGGTCAGTGGTTTAGTTCATTGTCATCATGGTGGGAAGTGTGACGGCACATGGCAGACATGGTACTGGTGAGGTAGCTGAGAGTTCTGTATTCAAACTGGTAGGCAGAACAAACAGAATGCCACTGGGCCTGGCTTGGGCTTCTGATACTCCAAAGCCCACCCCCAGTGACATACTTCCTTCAACATGGCCATACCTATTCCAAAAAGGCCACAGTTCCCAATGGTGCCACCCGCTATGAGCCTATGGGGGCCATTTTCATTAAAAGCACCACAGGGACCAATATTGTTCTACTGGTAACAAAAGTGATATTTTGATTCCCATTTTCATTTTTACTTCTTTCTGTGGAAGGATAAAGATGTTGATAATTGGGTTCCTTCAAGACTTCATTATTTTGTTACTTTGGTGTAGTTTGAGTTTTCTCTAGTCCTGCCTGGGCCTGTGGTCAAGACAAATCTCTCTCACCCCCCCAGTCATGTAGCAGCTTGGACCAAGTAAACATGCAGAGACTTATATTACTTATAAACTGTATGGCCATGGCAGGCTTCTTGCTATCTAGTTCTTCTATCTTAAATTAACCCATTTCTATTAATCTATAAGTTGCCACATGGCTTGTGGCTTACTGGTACTTTACATTTTCTTCTCATGGCGGCGGCTGGCAGCATCTCCTGACTCAGCCTTCCACCTCCCAGTATTCTCCTCTCTCCTTATCCTGCCTAGAGGATACTACTGGCCAATCAGCGTTTTATTTATCAATCAATCAGAGCAACACATTCACAGCATTCCCAGCACATTGGCCAAGATCACTGAGAAATAAATGACCAAGTATTTAAACTAGTGGGAACTTACTAAGCCTGAGCTTGAGTCTCAGACTTTTAGGTGTGAGAGAGAGCATACAGAACCTGTACCAGAGCTGACTTAGCTTATAGTCATAGAAGGCATAGAGGCTAAGTCTGGAGAATAGTTGTGGATGCCCAGAAATATTTTCATTTTTTTAATTTTTGAAGAATAAAAAGAAAAAATACATGTAATCCTGCTTGGATTTGTTTTCATACCAATGCAATCATAGCATGTTATTTTACTTTTAAATTATTTGTTTTTGCTTTTTTTTTTAGGTCTTTAAATAGTCCAAGAAAAACTAGCCAGGTAAGGAATTTTGCATTAGACATGTGTAGGAGCAGTTCTGTTCTAGAGTTCATGTTTGATTTTGTTTCTGGAGTCGATCTCTCTGTTCACATGATTTTAAAAGCAGTTTGACTGACTTTGGTCCTCTTACTTTGCCAAAAGAAGTTTTCTAAGTAGAGTTGCCTACTGGAATTTTTGGTAGCAGAGGATCTGTTTGAATTTAGACAATAACAATGGGGCATTTCCCATTATTTTCCCCCATCCTTTGCAATGGATTATCTTCTCTAAAGTCCAAATCCTTAGCAATGTCTTATTATATAGTGGCAGAAATGCCTGGCATAATCACCCTGAATGATACATAAATAAGAAATATGATGAAAACATCATGTTTCAGTGTTTCAGTACAATCCCTTGTTCTTTAACAAGGGTAATGGAATTGAAAATGGTTGTTTGGTTTTGCCCCACTTAATAACATCCAAGTCTATTTGAAGGACATTAATTTTGCTAAACTAGACTTATATTTACCTGTTTATGTGTGTATAACAGTCTCAAATCATTTAAAATTCATTCCTTTACTATTCTTAAAACACTGAACAAGAGCATCTTGTGGGCTTAATGTGGAATAATATTAAAATGCAATTTAACTGTTATTATACTGCATTATATAAAAGGTTGCTTTCGATTATTGAAACCATTAAATCTTTTGGGTTTTTAGGCAGTAGTGTCAGCCACCAACAAATATTTCTCCCTTTGTGATTTCTACCAAATAGGCAGCTTAGTCAGCATGTGAAAATACATTAAGAAAGGAGACAGCAAGATGACTGGACAATGGCCAACATATAAAAATGAACTTTAAAAGACGGACAATAATATACAGATCCGAGAGGCAACATTTACCTCTACTCTTTCCTTAGAATAGCTTTTTGGGTCCCCAAATATGTCAGATAAACATTCTCTTATTTTATATCATTTAACATACTTTGATTTCACCCGTTTTTCACTGTGCCACAAATCTACCGAATGTTTAAATTATGCAAGATGTGAATTGAGGACATTTGACCAGCTATAGTTATCAAACCCAGTGTGTATACTGCTTAGTCTTAGGCTGGCTTCCTCTTCTGACGTTTTCTCTAAAGATCATAGATGGTTCTGTGTCTTTACCTTCCCATTTGTCCATCTTTTTTCTTATTGTTGGTTGTGGTGGTTTGAATAGATATGGCCCCTATAAACTCATGTGCCTGAATGTTTGGCCCATAGAGAAAGGTACTATTAGGAGGTGTGGCCTTGTTGGAGTAGGTGTGGCCTTGTTGGAGGACATGTATCACTGTGGAGGCAGGCTTTGAGGTCTCTTGTATGCTCAAGTTATGCCCAGGGTGGCACACAGCTTCCTTCTGCTGTCTGCAGATCAAGATGTAGAACTCTCAGCTACCTCTTTAGTAACATGTCTGTCTGAATGCCACCATGCTTCCCCCATGAAGATAATGGACTAAACCTCTGAACTGTAAGCCAGCCCCAATTAAATGTTTTCCTTCGTAAGAGTTGCTTTGGTCATGGTGTCTCTTCACAGCAATAAAAACCCAAACTAAGACATTGGCAGATAATGTAAATCATTTTTCATCATTTGTTCATGTTGTCTTTTAATTCTTTAATTATTCTGTTTATGTTCTACAAACTTGCTAACAAAATTTGAATTAATGGATATGTTCTAAATATCAGCCTTCAATAGATTCAATCACATATCCCACCAAATACATTTCCATCTCAAAACCAGCCTTATTTCGTATTTCTTTTTTCTATTCTTCTCTCATACATCACATCCCTGCTGCAGTTTCTGTTCCCCCACTCCTCCCATTCCTCCCCATCTACCCCGATCCACTCCTTCTCTATTTCCCTTCCAATGAAGAGCAGGCCTCCCAGGGATATCAACTGAACACAGCATAACAAGATATAATATGACTAGGCACAATGCTGTGGATGATTGATTGATAAATAAAACACTGATTGGTCAGTAGCCAGGCAGGAAGTATAGGTGCGACAAAGAGGGAAGAGAATTCTGGGAATTCTGTGGCATGCCACAAGGAGAAGCATGATGTAAGATACCAGTAAGCCACAAGCTATGTGGCAAGGTATAGATTTATAGAAATGGGTTAATTTAAGATATAAGAACAGATAGCAAGCAGCCTGCCATGGCCATACAGTTTATAAGTCTCTGTGTGTTTACTTGGAGGACGCAAGTGGGAGAGATTTGTCCCAACTGCTGGCAGCACAGGACACAGGAAAACTACAGCACAAACCCTCATATCAAGCCTGGTTGTGGCAACCCAGTAGAAGGAAAAGGAAAAGGGTCCTACTACGAGCAGGCAAAAGAGCCAGAGACACCCCCCGACTTCCACTGTTAGGAATCCCACAAAAACACCCAGCTATACAACCATAACATATATGCAGAGGAGCTAGCTCAGACCCATACAGGCTCTGTGATTGCTGCTTCAGTCTCTGCTCCCCCATGAGCCCTGCTTAGTTGATTCTGTGGCTGTGTTCTTGTGGTGTCTTCAACTCCTCTGGCTTCTACAATCTTTCCTCCCCCTCTTCTGCAGAGTTCCCCTGGCTAAATCATGCAGATATGGCTTCTGAAATGTTCCTCCGATCCATTTCCTTTTTTTTTTTTTTTCTGTTTCACTGGACCATCCTCATGGTTCCCTTGTTGTGCATATTTCACAAAAGAGTACCCGATGCTTCTCACAATATATAATTTCTTTAATATAAAGCTCAGGCTTCATGGTCAGTTTTTTTTAAAATCTTCTAAAAGTTAAGTTTGTTTATTTACTCAAATAGAATACAGAATAAACCTATCTCTCAAGTCCCACTCAACCTGTTGCACGGTTCTCAAGTGGGGAGTGTGGAATTGGGAAATGATAGCTATAAAATATAGACATCGATGAAGAAAAAGACAGACACAGGATAGCTTTGGGAGGGTTCTGGGTCAATACCACAGACACCTGAGTTTATTATTCATAGCCTTTATATACCCAAAGTGGGGGGGGGGGCGGCAAAAAGACCTTCCCCTTTCAAGGATATCACAGTTCAAGGAACAAAGTACAGTCAAGTATAAACACCTCCATAGTGCTCAATACATCTGGTAACCACACCTTATGGCAAAGGGTCCTGTAAATAGTACCTGAGGTAGAAGATACCTGGTAATCACGCCTTTGGCCAAAACATTTTATTACGCAGCCTTGCAGGGGAAAACAAGGCCAGACTCTCTGACCTTGACTCAAAATGAAAACAAGCCACAAGCTGGGGTCTCTGTGGGCCCCCACACCTGCCCAAAGGGAATACACACATACACACAAATTAATTTGGCTATATTTCTGTACATGAGTGGATGCCCACATAGAATGATTGCCATGCATCTGAGATAACTCTCTGAAGTTTTGAGATTATAATTACAACATTTATCCCGCCCGTTTCCTCCTTCCAAACCCTACCATAACCCCCTCCTTGCTCTCTTTCAAACTCATGGCTTCTTTTTCATTCATTGTTATAGCATGCACATACACATGTATATTCATATATTTCTAAATATAATCTTCTCAGTTCGTATAATCTACTTGTATGTGTAATTTCAGGGTTGGCCATTGTACCGGGCAACCAATTAGTGTGCTCTTCCCTGGGGAAAACTCTTTCTCCTGCTCCCAGAATTCCTCAGTCGCCTGCAGTTCTTGTGTGGGGCTGAGGCCTCATGGGCTTTTCCCTTTCCACTTTGTCATGTCCATTGGCATCATCCTTGTTCAGCTCATATTTAGTCAGTCATGTGGTATAACTTTATGTAGCTTCAGATATTACTAGGAGACATAATCTCACAGCAAACTCCCTGTCCCTATAGCTCTCACAGTCTTTCCTTCACCTCTTCCGCAATGTTCTCTGAGCTTTAGGAGCCGAAGTGCTTTGTAGATGTACTCACTGAGACAGGGCTCGGAAACTCTATACTTTGATTGGTGGTGGTTTTCTGTAGTGATCTCCGTCTGTTGCAAAGAGAAGATTCCTTGATGAGGAGTGAAGACTAAACTTACCTGTGGGTTTAAATACTTAGAGATTGTTGTTAAGGATTATGCTGGTTTACTAAAGTAGTGGGTATAGATTCTTTTCCAATATTCATAACTCACTAGTACTGAGTAGTTAGCTAGGTTTCCAGTACCAGACATAGTTTGTATCCTGTTGAGAGGGCCTTAAGTCCAATTAGAAAGTTTATGGTTACACCAAGGCAATAACCTTCGGGTTATTGTGCCATGCTGGTCATTGATGTTGTTCAATGGTGTCATAACTGGATAGGACTCTGGTTGCCTCCTACCTTTGAAGCTAGCATGGTAACATGATAGTCCTCAGGGAGGAGGCACTCAGATCAGCTCCAGTCCAGAGGCCTCTGGGACCTCTTTCTGAAGTACAAGCAACAATAGGGACTTACCTTCTGGAGGCCAACCACTGGCAACAGCAATAGGCTGTATGTGTTGGGAGTCTCTTGGAAAACCCTGGCCAACAATTCAAAAGAGGCCTTCTCGTGTAGCAGGGTTTTTGTTAGGTGGTCTTTGGATCTTGAAGGGAGAATTGTCAGCTGAGAAAAGTTCATTAAATCTATACATATATATTAATACACTGAATTACATGCATTGTAGGTTTTTCTTTGGGTAAATAGTATGTTTTCTCCCTTTTTCTGACATCCTTTTTGTTATCTTACCCTTCTTCTTTCTTCTTCTTCTTCTTCTTCTTCTTCTTCTTCTTCTTCTTCTTCTTCTTCTTCTTCTTCTTCTTCTTCTTCTTCTTCTTTTCCTTCTCCTTCTCCTCCCTCATCTTCTCCTCCTTCTTCTCCTCCTCTTCTTTTTTCCCCCCGAGACAGGGTTCCTCTGTGTAGTTTTGGTGCCTGTCTTGGATCTTGCTCTGTAGACCAGGCTGGCCTCGAACCCACAGAGATTCACCTGGCTCTGCGTCCCGAGTGCTGGGATGACAGGCATGCACCTGATAGGTAATTGGTGCTGGTTGCACGGTCATGCTACCAGAGCTACAAAGAGCTTTATTAGAAAGGAGAGGATAGGAGGGGGGACAGGCAGGCCTGGTGAGAAAGAAATATGGCGGGAGGAGAGCAGAGAGCAGGGAGCAGAGAACACACAGAGAGAGGGGTGGGGATCCGCGTCAGGCTTTTTAAGGCGGGTATGTAGTCGCCAGAGCCCGCTGATGATGTAAGATGCAAGACTCCAAGCTGCGCATGTACAGGATTCTAACAGCACCACCACCACCCGACCTCTTCTTGAATATACCTCCTTACCCCTCCCTAAAAAGCGCCCCCTTTCCATTTAACTATCAGATCACTGCACCCCGCTATTCCGCTTTACCCTCCCACCTTCTTCTGTATTTACCTCCCTCCCTCTTCCTAAGAACCACCCTTTCTCATTTCCCTGATCAGATTACTTGTACCCTGTTAGTCTTCTCTCTCTTGCTTCCCAATCCCCCATCCTTTTAATGGTCCTATTTTACGTTCTTGGTTTCTGTAGTTACTATAAGAAGTTACGATTCTTAAGGAAGTTCTGCAAGTTACTATTCATATCTGAAAATATGGAGCTAGGAGCCTCCAGTGAGAGAAAACACGGGAGGTTTGTCTTTCGAGGGTCTAGATTACCTTATTCAATATGTTCTTTTCTAGTTTCATCCATTTACCTGCAAAGTTCATGACTTCACTTTTCTTTACAGCTGAATAGTATTCGTGGACGGGTTTTCTACAATAGGCCATTACCTTCCCACGTTTACTTTAGCCTGTTGTTTCACATGCACTTTGTTTAGTTGGAGCAGATCACTGAGTGTGTCTTCCATATACCTGTACCTGTTCAGTATGTTTTGTGGCATTTATCCTGGCCCTCCTTATCTGCCACAACAGGCATCCTTTCTCTACATTATACTCTATAGCAATAACATAAAGTAGTGTGTAGGATGGCTTTAAAAATTTTGCATGTAGTTTTGTTCCACCTCACCACATATATAGCCTCTTTATTTTATGTCTGTAGCATTATGTAGCATCTCTCAGTATTTATACCTGATTTGATTTTTGATTACTTTCAGTGGGGTAGAAAATGATCAATGTACATTTGTGTCACTTGAACACAGTAAGTATTTATTAGAATCTTGTTTTATTGAATAAAGTGTGGCTACCTGGGAGAGTAAAAAAAAAAATCAAGGTTTTAACGCAACTAAAGACCGTTCGGATTAAAATTACTACACATTTCATTTCTTGGCTCTATTCTGTTTGAGGCTGGACTTATTTGTGTTGCATTCTCTATTCAAGGCCTTTAACTGTTCCTGCCATGTGCTAGGCAACTCTTTTTTATTTTATTTTTGTTAATGATTTTTTTCGAGACAAGGTCTCTCTGCGTAGCTTTGGAGCCTGTCTTAGAACTCACTTTGTAGACCAGGCTGACCTTGAACTCAGAGAGATCCGCCTGCCTGGGCCTCCCTAGTGCTGGGATTAAAGGCATGCGCCACCACCGCCCGCCCCGGCTGACAATTCTTAAAAATCCTACCTGCGCGCTGTATGAAATTAATCGAATGGTAATGACTGAAAGGAGTTCAACCAGTATCAGTTTCTCATTGACACCTTTCATGGTCTACATATTCTTTACCTAGTTTGGCTAAGTTTGAAAATATTTGGAATTGTGCTACGAACACACATACTGTAAGCAGAACTTCCATTCTGTGTTGAAAGCAAAGCAACAGGAATTAAGACTTAAGGATGGTTGACGGACAGCAAAGACGCACCAACGGTAGTGCTCCTTACTGCTATTAAGGAGCCTGAATGACTCCCCCCCCCACTTTATAAAAATGCCGTAATTCATCAGCTTTGATAGAGGGGAGCTTGGACCACGCGCTTTGAAAGTGAATGTCACAAGTATAATTAAGGAGCCACAGTCCCCCCCCCCCCCAAAGCAGAGCAGAGGGCGAACTGGCAATGGGTTTGCTCCCCGCCAACCCAAGGACCCAGAGAGAAGTGAGCCCAGGAGGAGGCGGGTCTCCTGCGGCCAGACCCCACCCCAGTGCTGCCTGCTGATTGGCGGACCGGCTGAGAGCCCCCGCCTCCCAGCGCGTGCACGGGCGCGCGGTGGGTGTGTCCGAGGGTGGGTGTGGGTGTGGAGAGCGTGCGCGCTCCAGCCATTCCAGGACCGGAAAGGGGGCGGGGCGGCGGCGCGCGCTCCCGGAACGTGCGCACCGGGGGCGGGGCCGGGGCCGAGGGAGGCGGGGGGGGGGGGTGGCGGTACGCGCGCGCGGGTGGGAGGGGCTGGTGTGTAGTCGGCCGCCGGAACCCGGGAGGGCCTGGGGGACGGGTGCCGGCGGCGTCGGGGGCTCCCGCGGTGAAGGCCGTCACGATGAACACCGTGCTGTCGCGCGCCAACTCCCTGTTCGCCTTCTCGCTGAGCGTGATGGCGGCGCTCACCTTCGGCTGCTTCATCACCACCGCCTTCAAAGACCGGAGCGTCCCGGTGCGGCTGCACGTCTCGCGGATCATGCTGTGAGTGCGGCCGGGAGCCGGGGGTGTGTGTGTGTGTGTGTGTGTGTGTGTGTGAGCGCGTGTGTGAGCGCCAGCGCCGTCCCCGGGCCGTCCCCTCGTGGGGACACGTGGCCCCCGGTGGCCTTCGGACCCCAGCCCTGCGCTGGGTCAGCTCCCCGAGTGGCCCCGGGGTGAGCGCTCCCCTTCCTTCCTGTCCCTCCCGTCCCTCACCCACCCTGGCCAATGAGGGAGCAACACAACAGCACACCCACAGCCGCGCTTCCGCCTGCCGCCTCCCCGGGGGCCTGCGAGCGCGCGTGGGGTCCGCGGTCAGCCCCCGGGGCCGCCCCGGGCCGCGGCTCGCACCACCCTGGCGTGGGGGAGGCCAAAGCGGTTCGGTGGGTGGCCCTGGGGTCACAGTCCCTCCACAGTTGGTCCTCTTTGACAGTTCCCCTTCCAGGCTTTGCCTTTCCACCTTCCGGACACACACACACACGTTACTACTAAACTGCCCTGAAGTTGGGATGTGAGCCTGGGCAGGGTGCGCTGGGGCGCTTTAAACACCCTAGCCTTTGGATACAGCGCTTTCTTGTTAGTTTTGATTGTCATTCTTCAGCCAGCAACCTGGATACCTCCTTGGAGACACTAAAAATAGAATTTCAGAGTGACTGCCCTTCCCCTACTGCCTGTTTTATTTATAGCGTTTCCCCTCTATTTTCTATCACTTTTGTATTTTTAATACAGTGTTTTTAGTTCTTGTTTGCGCTGTGCGGTCTTCTATAATAGTCTGTCTCCTTCTTTAGCCTTTGTTTATTTTTTTTTTGTCAGAATCACAAGTGCCCCCCACCCCACCTTGACTACTGCAGCTGCTGCTGCTTTTGATTTTTTTAAAATTTATCCTATATTGATTTTTATTCGATACTGTTGATGGTGTAAATAGATGTGGCTTAGACACCAGCCCCGCCATCACTTTCAGTTCTGTGGCCTGTGAGGTGAACTTGAAGCGAATTACAACATGGATGTGATCTTAAACAGGTTTCTTGCTCTTGTGCTTGTTAAGTTTTGTGGGAAGCAAAGAAAGTAACCGGAAGGATTGTTGCACGGATTTAAGATAGTTGTGTAAAATCCGTGGTGGCTCTGACATATGGTGTGCTCTCATAAACATGTGCTGCTGTTTTCCAGATCACCTTGTGCCACTCTCAGTGCTCATGCACTCTTTTTACCTGCTCTCCATGAAGTATTTGTGTTTTCCTTTTAATTTTCTGTTTATCTTGAGTTTTCTCAAAGGTTCTCTTAAGGCAAATGAAAATAGCTGACTACCTTCTTTTACACTGAATTATAATATTTACTTATTTTCACACTTACAGTTTCTCTTCACCCATTTCTTCGTGGAATTGTCGTTTTACTGATGCACACAGCTAGCCCTTGCGGGTTTAAGTTGTGTAAATTTTGTGTGGTACCGTGAGGGATGGTGAAACTTTTATCTTTACTTCTAGAAAAAATGTAGAAGACTTCACTGGCCCTCGAGAAAGAAGTGACCTGGGATTCATCACATTTGATATAACTGCTGATATCCTTCAACACAAATATTTCATTGCTTTTTCTGTAGTTTTGAAATGAGATGCAAGTGTAGAAGTTTGAGGAAGAGTGAGTGTGAATATTGACTCCACCACAGGCTGTTAGTGTCATCTGTAAAATAGTGTTGATATTTCCTTGTTTACACTTTAAGAAAACATGAGACTCATGAGTGTGAATATATCTTAATTCTTCTTGTAAACATTAATTTGAATCTTGGTAAGAAAAAAAATAAAAGATCATTTTGATTAAAGAAGAAAAAAATTCACCAGAGCTCAGTCTGCCTAGAAATAGTCCATTTTCAGGCACAAATAATTCTCCATCTCATATTATAGGTAAGAAACAAAAAACTTGGAAGTTGCTGGGCAGTGGTGACACACACCTTTAATTCCAGTACTTAGGAGACAGAGGCAGGTAAATCTAAGTTAGAGGCCAGCCTGGTCTACAGAGCTAGTTCCAGGACAGCCAGGGTTGGTAGACAGAGAAGCCCTGTCTCGAAAAATAAAACAACAGCAAAACGAAAAAATTTAAACATAAATTTCTTTTATGTTTAAAAAGAAATTGCATCTGTGGTGGTTCAGAAGGCCTTTTGTTAAAGAAATGCTGCATTACATCAGCGTTTTGTCATTGTTAGAGTCAGAGAAATCTTAATGAAGATTTACTGTGGTGAGGATGAGGTGATTTCTCTTTATCTCCAGTTTCTGTCTTCAGCGGCTTACCATCTTGGCAACTTTAGTCTTCCTTAGGGCCACAGGTTAGAATCCTGGCAGTGTATACTTACTATTATTTATTACTATTGGTTATGAAGACAGTTGTGTAAAGCACCTGACCAAAGCATCTGTTTGATAGGTTTACCTGCTGTTCATCCTGAAACTATTTGCAGTTTTTATGAAACGAGTTTTTGGATTCAGTTATAGACTAGGAATTGGTTTACAGTCAGTTTTTGGAAATAGAGATGCCATCAGAAAAATCTTAGGATAAACTTTGTTTATTTAAATTTTCATTCTACTTTCAAAATTTCAGATAAGAAGGAGTTTATACATAGGTGAAAGTGGTAATTCGTAATCTGGAAAATTACATTAAACCGCTGGGAATGTAACTCATTTGGTAGAGGGCTTACCCAGCACTGCATAAACTGGGTATGTGAGACATGCTTATAATCCCAGCACCACAGAGGGAGGGCCATGATTGGAGGATCAGCAATTCAAGGACATTCTTTTTTCATTTTTGTTTTTGTTTTTGTTTGTTTGTTTGTTTGTTTTGTTTTTTTCTCTGTGTAGCTTCGTGCCTTTCCTGGAACTCGCTTTGTAGACCAGGCTGGCCTTGAACTCACAGAGATCCGCCTGGTTCTGCCTCCCGAGTGCTGGGATTAAAGGCGTGCGCCACCACCGCCCGCTGTTTTTCATTTTTATTAAGAAATTTTCTACTCACTTCACATACTATCCACAGATTCCCCCCTCCTTCCTCCTCCCACCTCCCAGCCCTCTTTGCCAAGCCACCCTGCATCCCCACATCCCCCAAATCGAGGTCTCCCATGGGGAGTCAGCAGAGCCCAGCACACTGAGCCTAGGCAGGTCAAGGACATTCTTGACAACTCTTTTTATACAATCTTATAGTTTGTTCAGATTTTTGTTTGTTTGTTTGTTTGTTTTGAGACAGGGTTTCTCTGTGTGGCTTTAGAGTCTACCTTAGAACTCACTCTCTAGACCAGGTTGGCCTTGAACTCACAGAGACCTGCCTGCCTCTGCCTTCTGAGTGCTGGGATTAAAGGCATGTGCTACTGCCTGGCTTTGTTCAGATTTTCTTAATGTGCTCCTAATACTTGAAAATGTCCTTTTTCTTTTGTAAAGAACTGCTGTAGAACCCTCAGTTCTGAACAATAACTCATAGTTGGTGTACCTTAAAACTAGATTATAATAAGCCTATTACTATCAATATGTATATACGTATAATAAAATCAGTAATTTATATATAATACTTAATAAAAATCCTCATGTTAGCTCATTTCTCCATTGTGGCATAGTATTGTAGTTCATTCTCGCGAGTATACCTCTCCAAGATGAATGGAGCCCTGTTAGTGTTTCTTCCCTCCTACTACAAAACCCCACACGCCGAGACGTCATGATTTATACTGACCTTTAACCAAATCAACTTGTATAGAATGCTGGCTGTACTTGGTTAATTTTGAGCTCTGTGCATATGTACATGTTGCTTCTTTTTAGTGATGATTGGTTCTGCTATGGGCAGAATTAAAGCTTCAGTTTCTTATGTTTATTTTTTTAATAAATATGTCAGCTAGTTATGTTTACAGGAACAGGGAGGATGGTAATGTATTCCTAACACATACCCCTTTTCAAATGTACTAGATTTTACAATATATTTACCCTGTATTTTTCTCTTAAATTAATAATTTTGTACATTTTTGGACTACCTGTTTTATTTCATGTTAATGTTCATGTTGTTAGGGATATTTTAAGAATAAGATCTGTTTGAAAGTTGTGTGCTGCTTTGCAAACTTTAGAGTCCTTAATTTGTTTACATCTAGAGAATATATTTGATTGGAACGTTAAACAGTTATTTCTTTATTTGTCAGCAGAGTATTCAACAAAAAATAATGTAAGTATCTAAGTATATTGTAATAGTTTCTTTTTAAACATTATTTCTTATGAGAGAATATAATTTTAAAAAAAGTTACCTGTTAGAAAGACAGTTCTTTCCTACCTTTAGGATTTCAGGGATTGGACCCACTGAGCCTTCTTACTGGCCCAAGAGTATCAATTTTTATATAGTCAAAGTATCTGACCTGCATAGCTTAGTTAAAAAACAAAACAAAGCCGGGCGGTGGTGGCGCACGCCTTTAATCCCAGCACTCGGGAGGCAGAGCCAGGTGGATCTCTGTGAGTTCGAGGCCAGCCTGGTCTACAAAGCGAGTTCCAGGAAAGGCGCAAAGCTACACAGAGAAACCCTGTCTCGAAACCCCCCCCCCCAAAAAAAAAAACAAAACAAAATGAATAAAGCTTATGGCGAGATGGCTTTGGTAAGAAAGCTTTCTCCCTTGCAGTGGCCTGTTGGTACTGTGTGCATGCCTGGTGGCTCTCTAGCATTATAGGGTCCAGAAGGATGTGCATGCTGCTTTACAGCAGAATATTGTTTGATTGCCTTAGCTTTCTCTTTAGTGCCACTACTGAAAGTATGCAGTGGTTTAACACATCTAATTGAGATGTGTAGAAACAAAACGTTGCTTCTATGTTGTTTTTGCCAAAGCAATTCTGTGTTCATCAGTGTAGGTATTTGTAATTAAAGATGGGTCTATATTTTATTTGACATGTATTATTATTATTATATTTATTGACCTATATTGGCAGCATGTTAAACCACTTTATGTACTAATTTTTGGCACTACAGGTAATTATTTGGAGTAAAAAATTTATTCTGGGTATTTCATTGGGCATTGGGAATACTGGGGTGAGTGAACTTTAAATCAACAAAACATTTTAAAAATAGCAGAAAAAGCTTGCCTTCAAAATAAGAGTTTTGATCTCTGCATTTCAAGATCATCAAGATGTATTTTAAAAATTGAAAAAGCTGTTCTTCAAAATAAGAGTAACTACTGTACATAAACACTATTCAGTGGGTATCAAAAAATTACAAGGATCAATATTACTTTTTTTTTCCTTTTTTTTTTTTTTTTTTTTTTTTGCAATACAATTCAGTTCTACATATCAGCCACGGATTCCCTTGTTCTCCCCCCTCCCGCCCCCCTCCCCTTCCCCCCAGCCTACCCACCATTCCTACCTCCTCCAGGGCAAAGCCTCTCCCAAGGACTGAGATCAACCCGTTAGACTCAGTCCAGGCAGGTCCAGTCCCCTCCTTCCAGGCCGAGCCAAGTGTCCCTGCATAGGCCCCAGGTTTCAAACAACCAACTCATGCAATGAGCACAGGACCTGGTCCCACTGCCTGGATGCCTCCCAAACAGATCAAGTCAATCAATATTACTTTTATGATGAGTATATGTAAGGTGTATTTGTAATTCTGGTTTACTTCAGTAAATGCAGTAAGAGAACACTAATTTGTAATTAAATTGCTGCTTTGGTGAGTAATGAATATATTTCCATTCATTCATCAAGCTCATTGCTTACATAGACTTTGAATTTGAAATGATAATGTGTCTGATTAGTTATCTGACTGACTTTGAATTTGATGCAGGCTCTGAACCAAGTTGTCCTTTGGGACAAGATTGTTTTGAGAGGTGATAATCCGAAGCTGCTTTTGAAAGATATGAAGACAAAGTATTTTTTCTTCGATGATGGAAATGGCCTCAAGTGAGTAATTTTTTTTTTTTTGTCATTTTTAACATTTTGAAGTAAGATTGGTGAGAGGAAGATGAAATGTGGTTTTGTTTTGAAGAAAAGATAGTGTGCCTGGGGAAATAATAGCTCAGTGGTAGAGCGCTTGCCTGCCATGCAAAGGACCTGGTTCAACCCCCAAGACAGGAAAAAAAGGAAGAGGATAGAGCTAGGGACAGGGGATGGAAATACCAGTAAAGCAGTTTGAGAGAGAAGTGTTTATGTGTTTTGAACTCAGCTGGGAGACCGAGGAAAGATAAAAATGGGCATCTGTTGTCATAATGATTTCTCTAGTAATGCTAAATGCGGTCATCACAATGAAAGTGCATAGCTGTTGTAGTTTGCTTGCATTACTGTGGTAAAACACATGAACAGATCAACCCGAGAAGAAAGGCTTTATTTGGCTTACAGGTTACTGTTCACCAGGGGAAGCCACAGCAGGAACTGCAGCAGAGACTGTGGAGGAATGCTGCTGATTCGTTTCCTCATTTTGCTTTCTTATACCCCCCAGGACTACCCTCCCAGGGAGGGTATCACCTGCAGTGGGCTGAACCCTTTCACATCAGTCATTAATCATAAAATGCCCCACAAGCTTGCCTCTCTGCCAGTCTGATGGGGGTTCTCAGTTAAGGTGCCCTCTCTGAGATGACTATATCTTCGGCATGTTGACTGAAAACTAACCGGTGCAGTAGCTGTTACTGTTGGGTGGACAAGGACATGGGCTTTCTCACGAGTGGTCGGATAGCTGCTGTGAAGTTGAAGGCCTGCTTCCTGAACTCCAGTCAGGGCGCCCTGTATGAGGAAGTGACGTGCTGAGTCTAGGTCAGATACCTAGGTTTCTAGTTTCACTTCTCTCATTTTCTTTTTTCCAAATTCAGTTTACTCTTCACAAAAAGAGGAAATCAGAATGATTGGTGGTCAGATCTCAGGTCATTTTGACCTTTTTATGGTTTGTAAGAAAGGATTTAGGAAAAGAGCTATATTGACCTAACCATACCTTTGGACTTACAAATAAAGATTTTTTTTTTTGTTTGTTTTTTTTTTTTTTTTTGGTTTTTTCGAGACAGGGTTTCTCTGTGTAGCTTTGCGCCTGTCCTGGAACTCACTTGGTAGCCCAGGCTGGCCTCGAACTCACAGAGATCCGCCTGGCTCTGCCTCCTGAGTGCTGGGATTAAAGGCGTGCGCCACCACTGCCCGGCCAAATAAAGATTTTTGAACATGGGAGATTTTGATCTGCTGGAGTTTGCACCTCTAAATAATAGCAAAATTAGATTTCAAATTACTACCTTCTGATTCC
Source organism: Peromyscus californicus insignis (assembly GCF_007827085.1). Taxonomy (NCBI): domain Eukaryota; kingdom Metazoa; phylum Chordata; class Mammalia; order Rodentia; family Cricetidae; genus Peromyscus; species Peromyscus californicus. Next base: position 45,007,469 of record NW_026294534.1, on the reverse strand, counting down.
TGGCATGAGTCTCATTTTGTCTTCATTGTGTTTCATTCATGTAAGCTTTTTTGTTGGTGATTAATTGAGCTGTGAGTTTAGGTTGGTCATTTAGGCTGCCTATGAATTTAATGCTGGTGTCTTTTGTGGATGTCAGATGGTATGAAGAAATGGTTCTGTTTTTGTCTTATTAGAATTAGTTATAAATGAAGTGTGTGGCTCTGTAGTCCTTGATTAAAAGTATTTTATTAAATGACAAGTTCTGCTAACCTTTTTCTGTTACATCTTTTTGTAGGGGAAACAGGAACGTCACTTTGACGCTATCTTGGAATGTGGTACCAAATGCTGGAATCCTACCTCTTGTGACAGGATCGGGACATGTGTCTGTCCCATTCCCAGATACCTATGAAATAACGAAGAGTTACTAAATTATTCTGAATTTGAAACATATTTTTATACGTGATAAATTGCATCTCATCTCTTCCTTATATCTTCATTTGTTTTTGGTTACTTTTTTCTTTTTCTTTCTGTTTTGGTGTAAGAAAGACTAACATCAGAAGACATAGCTGAAAGGTTATGGGCTGCTTAAGCTTAGCTTTGCAAACAAAAGACTGCCAGAGAGCAGTATATGAATGAGACATCTGCATAGGGAGAAGTTGTGAGCAGGGCAGGTTTGAAGTATTTCTTTTATTTGCTTTGTCTTATGGAATATAAAATGAGCATAAAGGGCTGTTAAACTTCCAGGTGTCTGTAGAGTCATAAGAATTCTGAATTACATGTTTTGTGTTCGTGTAAGTTGACAGTGATTGTGACTTACACGTGAACTTTCTCTTTTATCTTTTAGTGTATGTTAGATTACTGGGAACATTAATGTGGTTCTTTGAAGTCTGGTTTACAAAAGAGCAGAGTGGTAAAATTTTATTCCATTTGTTTTAGAAATCCCCATAATGCTTGTCTTCCTTAGGTGAATCGCAGCTTTCTCCAAACAAAGACCAAGAACCTCTGTGTATGCTGTAAAATCTTGCAGGCTCATTTTAAAGTCTCAACTCAGCTAAATGTGTGTCTTTTAGTGTTTTCAGAATGTTTCTTTGTATATCTCTGCAAATTTTAAGCTTTGCCATTGAAAGTTGAAAACGCTTGCATGGGTTGCCTCCTGAACTGGATTTGTCCCACTGACCATGCTTCTGTAATTAGCTACAGTTTTCTTAGCTCCATATTTTAGCAATTGGAATAGTAAGAATATTTGTGGTGTGCTTTTCCATCTACAAAATTCTCTCATATGTTTGAATGTTGTCTTGAGTAGTCCTAATGAGGTAGATGGTTCAAATGTTAACTCTTTGCAGGTGAAGAAACTGAAACCCAGAAACTTACTGCCTTGAACCCAAATATAAATAGCAAGCGGTGGAGTTCTCTTATACCTCAGTCTACACATTAATCCCATTCTCCTAGTTTTATTGTAGTTATTGTTATTTCACATTCCTTCTAGGAATGATAGAATGTGAAACTCATTTTCCAGCAGCCAACAACTTACACATTGATATTTTTGGCTGTGGCTATTCATTTTTACCCATATTAAAAGTACATAGATTTGTAAAGTAATTTAGAAATTAAATACATTATATATGATTGAATATATAATTATATTTGACATGAAAATTTTTTTGTAGTGATCAGCACCCTCAGAGTTACCAGCTGCAAATTGGCTACTCTTAAATCTAAGAACAGACACTGTAGGTACATCCAGCAGTAACTTAAAAGGGCTGTTTTCTAGCAGTAGCATAAATTAATTAGCATTTGTTCTATTTACCTCATGTGAAGTATATCACTGTCTAGTGACATTCATTTTAACAGCTCTTGTATGTAGTGGTGCAGTTTTTACAAATGCATGTGCATGAGGTTTTCAAACCAGCAGAAAGATCAAAGGTACAGCCTGAGTTTGGCACTAGCAGTTTCATTAAATGTTTCCTTGTCTATAAAAATGATCCTTTACTATGATACAAATCTGAAGTGTTTTCTGTTCAGCAGATCATGAACAGGAAATCGCCTTAGTCATTTGAGGTCAGAAAGGTGATGGGGAGATTATCACATAGTTCATAGTGATCTGAGCTTCTGTTACATTTTACACCTACAAAGTTGAGCTTTATACATTGCACAGATACTAGATGTGTATAACCTGCAAGTGTCAAAACTTAGAATATTATCTGGGTGTGTCCTGGTTAAGGAAGCCACAAAACAACCTGTAGCATTAAAGCCAGACCTCAGTTCCGTTCATAGTTCACTTTATTTTGTGATGAGTGGATCTAGCACAGACAAACTAGAACTGAAGTTTTCTAGAATTGCCATTTATTGGAAAAGCCCAACTTTAGTAGTTTGGTAAGGAGAACCAGAAAAGCCCAGCTGGCACAATGTAACAGAGGCCTTCTCTTTTACTGGACTAAGGGAGCTGCTCAGGAAATGGCTGCTCCAGCATACCACTAGCCCTGTTCTCAGGAACTCAGTTTTGTGTGTGCACAGCTTTATTAGTTTGTAACAGTTCTCCACCTTACGAAGTTTCCATGTTTGAGAAGCATCTCTGGTCTCCGTGTTTTAGAGAAGTCTCATCAGGACTCTACAGAGACTTGGTGCTTCAGATTTTAACGAAGGTGATCTGTGGGTAGAGTCTAAGCCCAGAGAGGGCTCTGGGAAAAGAGGATAATTGCAAGGTACTCAGTAGAGTGATTGCAGTTAGAAATGAGCTTTAAGATGTAGCGCTCAGCATATCCCTTCAGTCTCCCCAAAAACAGCTTCTCCTCTGTGCTTTACGTCCATTCATTGCATTTAGTGTCCTTATGCTGAAAGGAAAAGGAAATGACAGAAACTGTTAAGAATGTGATAGGAAAACTGGTTGGTTTGAATGTCTTTTCTGGTAGTTATCTTACAGTTCTTCAATGGTCTGGCTGGTCAGTTCTTCGTGTGAAGACATGGGCTTTAAGGATCTAAAGCTTTGGATGGGGGCTGGTACAGGCTAGTGGAGGTTTTGCTGTGTTATACTTTGGATTAACATGGATCATTTATGGAGGAGCCCTTGTAGCCGTGACCTCTGTAAGCAATCATCTGCCTATCTCAAAAGCTTCCCTTGCTTTCAGTAGCAAGCCTGTGTACCGTACTGTGAGACTGCCAATGGTTCAGAGATGTATGTTTCAGAAAGTTATTCCATAGTTTTTATGCAATTTGGAAAGTTGTTTACTTAAAAAATAAATTCACAAGAAAATAATCCATAAATATGCTGAATATATATGTGAAGATTTTCTTAATTACAATAAATATTGGACATTTTTCTAATAAAATGAGTTTTTCTCTGAGTAAACATATGTATTTTAAAGATGTCCGTATGTATGTGTCTTTGTGAAGCGGCTAAACCGAAAGGAAACCCAGTTGTAGTGACTATTAGATTTTAGGAAGAAGAGTACAGCCAGGCTTTGGGTTTCAGTGTACCCAGGATGGTCCCGGGGCTCTGTGCCCCTGTTCTAGACGCTTCAGTCCTTTGCAGCATGCTGTCAGATCTGCCCTTGGACCCTGCCCAGCACCTAGCAGATGATAGGCAAGCACCCAATAAATGTTGATGGCAGAGTACTTGCTTGTGTCTGATGTGACCCAGCCATGGGAACTGTGTGTTCACTGTCCCCTTTGTGAATGCTGCCTTTTTATTCTCTCCCTCCCGATTGCTCTTCCTCTCTCTTCAAGCTGGACAGTTGGACTGTCCAATAAAGGTAGATGGTGTTGCTCCAGGTTCTGCCACCGCTGTCTCCTGGGTCTTCATAGTGGGGACTAATTCAGAGCGGCTGTGACAAGAGGATTTGAGTAAACCATACAAAACCCTAATAGACTGAAGTGAAATACTCAAGTTGCATGTTAAGTATAGCTCTGAAGAAGTGAGTCCCACTGTACAGCTATTTGAAAGCCCAGTGTATTTCCCGAGCTTCCTTTGGGCATATTAACTCTAGTCTGGTCCAGTTGACAGCTCGGAACCTACTGAGGTGTGGAAATTCTCCTTTCTCTCGAGAGAAGGGTTTCTCAGAAGGAACACATATCAGCGAACTTAGACAAACAAAACAAAATTGCTCTATCAAAAGAAAATCAATGAGTTTGAGTCTTCCATTGGGTAATAAGAGGTTTGGCACTGGGTTTTCTCTCTTACTCCAGGAACCCCCATGCTGGACAGAACGTTCTTTGATTTCTAGAAGCTTTGCTTCACACTTGTCTGCTTACCTTTTCCCTGGAAAAACATAAAAGCAAAACAGCTTTCGATGCCATTGCCTGATGTGTGACCACTGCTTCCCCTGTCAGTTCCGGTACTTTAGCGTGAATGTGTGCGAAGAAACCGCCTTTGAAGGAGCCCTGAAGCCTCTCTGTCTTTCTCTTATCTGTGAGTACTGGAAGTAGGCGTCTGGAGTTGGCAGCAGAGGCGCTGGTTAAAGTTAAACGTTTGAAACACAAAATACAGTTCATGCCTGTGCCTCATCTACGTGCCCTTGTGGGGGCCTGGAATGGCTAGAACTTTCCTAGCTCGTGACCTAAGCCAAAGAATGGGGAGGGATTTTCTGACTGTAGTGAGGAAGAGGATTCTGAGGTGCAGCCTGGATCTGGAGTAGCTTTACTTTGGTGGAAAGGAATCTTGAGGACTCTTCCCAGTGGGTGTCTCCTAGGTTAATTGGAGAAGTAGGGGTTGTTCCCTGCTTCAGTGGCTGCTACTTCCTTACGGAGACAACCCAGAACTGCCACCTCCTGATGGTTGCTCTCTGCTCAGTATTGGAGAGCCCAGTTAAGAACTGAGTTAACACAAAGTCCCATAAAAGGTAACAGCATTTCTCTAGCTTAAGTGAATTTATTTTTACTCATGCAGTAGCTGTTGTGGTTGTTAAGGAATCCTTCAGCAAGGTGCGATGGGAGGGCTCAGGTGTCTTCTGGTTTGGGGGACTGTCACCTGAGGATTTACATTCTTTCTCTTCAAGCCCCCATGGATTTGAATTAATTGGGTAAGATTTCAAAAAAAAGGAGAAAAAGTTCACCATCTCAACTTGGCCTCTAGTGTTACACCGGCAACCTATTCCCGGGGTAAATGTGTTACCCAGCCCAGTATCGGTGCAAGGGGCATGTGGGAAATAGTTTTCAGCTGGGCAGTCACTCTCAGAGACAACTATACCACTCGCAAGAAACCTAACCTTTTGCTTCATTCAGTGGTTCTCAACCTTCCTAATGTGACGGCCCTTAATACAATTCTTCATGTTGGGGTGAGCCCCAACCATAAAATGATTTTCATTGCTACGTCATAGCTAATTTTGTTTCTGTTATGAATTGTAATGTAAATATCTGTGTTTCCTGATGGTCCTAGGTGACCCCTGTGAAAGGGTCATTCAACCCACAGGTTGAGAACCACTGGCATTCCTAATTAAGCTGCGACTTTGTTTATGCTCACCAGCTGAAACTGAGCAGCAGGGAGCAACCAGTTGGCACGAATGTTTTTGTTTGTTTTGTTTTTAATTTGTGTGTTTGCACACATTTGATGTGTGATGTGCAAACTTTAAGGATTTTCTGATGGTCATCTTGTGCCTGACTGACCTAAGCTTTGTGGCTTATTACTACATCCAGAAGTTGAAAAAAAATTTTTTTTTCATTTGTTTTGTTTTATTTTTGTGTAGTGTTTTGGTTTGGTTTTTGCCCAGTTTACGTTTTGCCCCTTTATGTATGGTGTTATTTATATAACTTAATGCAATTTAAATATGTAAATGATACTTTGCCGAAGTCTGCTCAGAATTGTTTAACAACGTCTGTCCAGAATTACTGATAGTGTCTGGGCTTGGGAGAGGTAGGAGTGTGACCTAGATATTTGTAGGTAATCTGAACTCCAAAGAACATACTAGAACTTCTGTATCACCACAGCTTTGATATAAGAAGTGTAAGATTTGTTTCACAGAGCACACCACCAGAACACACAATACCTTCCTCACTGTCAAGTTCCTTGCTAGCCTCAAACTTGTCAAATGTTTTGCCGAATCATTACTTTGTTATCTTGTAGTACTATTATTTATAGCTTTTGTCACCCCTCTGTGTGTGCATGCACGCAAATGAATATCTATATACATATGTACATATAGAACCCTTACCGGTTAGCAGTTTTCTGTATGAAGACTTGGTTTCTTTGTTTTCTTTTAGGACACTTAAATAAATATTTTCCATGTGATTTAATAAAAAGCAAGGAAATGAAAATGTGTTTAGGAAATTTTATTTACAATTGACCTTTGCTATCCTTGGGAGATTAGTTCTTAAGGACTCCCTGAAGACACTAAAATCCAAGGTGCCTGAGTCTCTTAGGTGTAGTGTTTGCACATAATACATATGTAGGCTTCCTTGTACTTTAAATCATCCCTTGATTACCTGTGATGCCTAAAACAATGTAAATGCTATGTAAAACTGTGTTATTTAAGGGTGAGAAGAGAGAGTCTACACATGTTCAGAACAGACACAGGCATTGCAGACCTAACTGCATAGCACAGAGCAGCATCAGTTGAACTTTAACTATTTTGACACACTTGGGTGGATCTGCAGATGTGAAAACTGTCGATTTGGTTGGCTGAATATCGTGGTTTGCTCACATGTTTTGTTTTTGATGCAAGCATTTCAAAACATCCCATAGTAAATTTTCTATTGATAAATGAATTAGCTTCTTTCTCTCCCCCTCTCCCTCTCCCTTCCCCCTCCCTCTCTCCTCCCCCACTTCCTTCTAAAAAGTTACAGTTCTGACTGGCAAAATGGCTTACTGTGTACAAATGTTGGCTATATAAGCCGAATCACATGACTTAGTTCCTTGGAAAACACATATGTGCATACATACACACACACACACACACACACACACACACACACACACACACACACACATATATATATATATATATATATATATATATATATATATAGAGAGAGAGAGAGAGAGAGACACTATGGCTTGCATTTGTAAGTATAGTTCCTGTATGGAGATGAGTCAGAAGGGAGAAACATCCAGAAGGCCTAGAGTATGCAGTGAAGAGGCCCAGAACAAGACAGACCCTGCCTCAAGGTGGGAGGCAAAAACTAACTCTGAACATTCTCTTCTGACCTATATTCACGTGTTTATACATGTACTCATACATATGCATACCATATGCAAACGGATGCACATACAAATAAGTTGTTTTAAGTTAGCCTTGGTGATAAGTGCTTAATGTGAAATGATAAAGAATTATTTTTACTTGAAGTGGATTAATCAAAGAGAACAATCAGAAATTCTTATAAAATGTATTTTACCTTTTAAACATGATGGGTAAAAGAATATATGAGCCATTTACATGTAATTTAAGGAGTAATTCTAAATATGTATCCATTGCTGCTGCTTAAATCAATAATTAGAGCAATGCCATGCTCCTGGCCTCTTTCTCCACGTGTCTTCTACATCACCTCTTCCCCACCCTGCTTTCCTTTCGTGGGCATTAGTTCCCAGCTTTCCTTGGAAGTTTGCCGCCTATATTGCATCAGATTTGTCCTTTTTTGCTGCCGTTCTGAATAGGAGGACACTCACGGTAGTCTACGAAAACAGGTAAGTGTTTCTTGCATCAAGGAGGGCTGATCTAGGATAAACTCATGTGTCTTCATTTCATGGTCCAGATTGGAAAACAAAAAGGTTTCTTTTGGTACTCAAAACTGATGGAAAATTGTGAAACCTCCAATGTGACAAGCATCAGTCCTATTCAGTGTTGGCTCAAGCATATCATATAACCAAAAGTCAGTGGATCACAGCAAGTCCACAAGGGAAATACTACAGATTACATGGTATAAAGAAGTATAAAGGTATAAAGAAGGGGAGAGAGTTCTTCATCCTGTAATTCATCAGGTATGTGTGATGCAGTTTAGTTTCACTTTGTTATAAATTCATCTTTATCCTAGAAATACTTTGGGATTTAAATTTTAAATACTCTGGGCACTAAATTTAAATAATTGATGTATGTCTTCTGTACAAATCTGTAGCCTCTTACACTCATTGCTATGCAGTACTCCATTGATAAGGAGTTATCCCTGGCAATCCATCCATAGGAAGCTGACTTGGAACCAGCAGGTCATTCTTTAGTGACAGGATTCTAATGAGGGGGACTAGATGAAGAGAAGGTAAGAAGACAGGAAATCTGATGTCTTGCACAAGCTCTATCTTATGCCAAGTAAATTTATTAAGAAATGCAGCGTCTTCTATAAAGTTTTCAGGGGGAAGAGGAGGGAAAGTCGGAAAAATGAGATGAGTCAGCAGGAAGCTAATCAAACAGTGTTGCACCAAGGCAAGACAAGAACTGAGCAGGCAGGAGCCCTGGGACCAATAACCACAGTCCCCTAGGGTGGGAAGAACTCTCAGGATGCTGTCACAGCTCCTCAGAGGCCCTGACCTCAGGCCTTCACTGGCCTTCCAAGCAATTTCCCGGTGGTGTTAGACAAAGAACTCTGTTCCTTCTCCATACACCAGGGCCTCAGGGAAAGCCTTGGATCAACATAGGCATGTCCATTCACCTTTTTACTAGTAGACAGTAGTAGAAATGACAGACATTGATCTCTGTCAGTGACTGGATGTCAGTGTTTTTTTCTGTAGGAAAGGGATTTCTAAAATTTTTTTGTCTACATGTAAATTTTTAGGAAAATACCTTTAACATTATTAAACATTGGAAACTTTGTCTTATTAAAATAATTAAAGGCATTTTAGGGAATAAATATTAGCATTTTAAAGTACACACTGTATTACTCTTAGGCATTAATTTTAACAAATGTATTCAAATGTATCCAAGTGGAATTTAAGCACCATAATGATCTCGAACTTATAAACATTTTCTAATAAATTCTTCCATAATGGTTAACATTTTAATTGCTTTTTTCCCCTTTCAATGATGTATTTCTCTTCAACAAAATTTTATCTTATGATAAATACTATAGAGAATGCTATTTGACATCTTTTATTGATAATTTTAACTTTTTGATAAAAAGTGATTGTGTGTGTGCATGTGTATGCATGTGTAGATCCAAAGCGATTTCTTAATTTATTTTCAAAGTTTTGAGCATTTCTTTTTTTTTTAAGAGAGAACAAATAAGTTATTTATAACATATATCAGTATCATTATTAAAGGGTCCAGGAATAGGAAGATAGGAATAAAAAATTACAAACTTAAGAGATGGAAGCTAACAGCCATCAGCTCTGGCAGCAAATAGGGATTTACCTTTAACTAGGCCTTTCTTTCTTTTTTGATCGGCAGCTCTGTCAGCAACCCAAATGTTAGGTTTCTTTATGATGGCTTTCTGCAGCCTGGGGTTAGCTGTCCTCCCTACCACTTACAACCACCGTAGACCAAAGTTAACTTTTAATGAGTTCTACATGACAACCTGCTTTGTATTGTTTTGTATGTCCCCTGATATGGGAACCCAGCTATGCCAGGAAAAGTTGCAGGTTTTGGGCAAACATCAATTAGCTGTGTCAGGGAAGACAACAGACTTCTACAAGCATCAATTAGCTGGAACCTTCTAAAACCTTGTTAGAGAAATTGCAAATCCTAAAATACAATATGTCTCTAAAAGTTTTACTTCAAAATTGTAAAAATTCTTTTTTTCCCTGCCTAATGCTTACTTCTTACTATAAAAGGGGCTTGAAACTCTCTCTCACTTGCCATAGTTTCAGAAGCCCAAAATTTGGCTGTGGTCTCAGCTAGCTGATACACTTCTCCCCATGGTGATTTTTTTTTTTTTTTTGGAATAAAGCTTGCTTCTAGTTTTAGACTTTGGTGGTCTGTCTCTCATTTTTTTGTGTGCCCTTGGACTTAACAACTATTTATAAAAGCAACAACAGATCATACAGTGAAGAACAAGACTTGTTATGCCCAAAAGACCACCATGGAGACCAAATCCTGCACGTAAAAGCAAAGAGCCTTTATTTTCAAGCTCCGGGGCTTGGTCTGCCTGTCCCACACAGCGGTGAGAGCAGAGAGTCCTGAGCCCAGACAGGGTAGGGTTTTTATCATAGCAGAGGTTGGGGTAAGGGTTTTCTAGGGTTCAGGACCCTGATTGGCTGATAAGGGGTAACTGTAAAACAAAAATAGGTGTGTGCTAGGCTCAGAGACATCTGGCCACCTCATCTAATGGTTGGAATGTTTGGGATGTTAGGTACTTCCTCATCCCTGGGTGGTGTCAGCTTATGGCTTTTCCTGGATCTGGGTGTTGCCTGCCAGTAAGCCTGTCAAGGCAGCTGTGTGGTCAGGCTGTTTTGGGGCCCCTCCATGGACTCATGCCTTTAATCCCAGCACTTGGGAGGCAGAGGCAGGCAGATCTCTGAGTTTGAGGCCAGCCTGGACTACAGAGTGAATTCCAGGACAGCCAGGTCTACATACAGAAACCCTGTCTCAAACAAAAATAAAAGAATAAAACTCACTATGAGCCTATGAATTATTCACAGAATTAGACATTCTCATGGATAACTGGTAGACCTGGGCAAATACTGGGGAGTTCTCATAAAGGCAAACAACTTACCAGGAGTGGGAAAGAACATCAGAGTATTTCTATCTGAACACCAGCAAATACCCAGCATACAAATCTAAAAGCAGTTGAAAATGCTCAATCTCTACTTCCTCTACGCCCCCTTCTCTCTTTTGAATCTCTTTTAAAAATTACTTATTTTTATTGAAAATAGAGCTTTCTCTCATACAATATGTACTGACCACAGTTTCCCCATCCTCCATTCCTCCCAGCTACCCACCTCCTCCCATCTCTCCCAGATCCACTCCCCCTCTGCTTCCTCTTCAGAAAAGAACAGACCTTCAAGAGACACAGCCAAACAGGACAAAACAAGATACAATAAGACAAGGCAAAAGCCTTCATGTCGAGGCTGGACAAGACAGCCCAAGAGGAGGAAAAGAGTCCCAAGAGCAGGCCAAAGAGTTGGAAATACACCGGCTTCCCACTCTTAGGAGTCCTAAAAAACACCAAGTTACTCTAGAGTACAGTTCGCAGTAGTACACAACTGATGAAAACAGCCTACTAGAAATTTTGATGGCTACTGGATTAAGTCTTGGTGAGATAAGTGTAGAGATGTGCACAGGGTAGTTTTTGGAATGCTTCCTATGGCAGTTGCCAAGGACTTCAAGGTGTGCCTTTGTTCTGTGAAGGGCAGTCATGAAAGGAGAGAGGAAGTGGACCTCAATGTTAGACACAGGATCTGAAGGGCAATTTAGGAGAAGGATTGCATATTGAGAACACAGCTAATTGCTTGAGTATAATCTGCCTCTGTGTACAGGTCCTGAGCTCCTGACTGAAGAACATTGCTTTCTGAATATACCAAAGACTTGAAATCTTTGGGAATCTATGCCAGTGCCTTTTACTAATCGTGAAAATCCTTTACTTAATGCTCTGCTTCTATTTGGCTTTGCAAACTTTAGTTTTGGCCAAGTTGGGAAGTGTCCAGAGTTATCATGGTTTGGTATCATTTACATTTTCTTTATGGATAAAATGTTAGACTTATTTTCATGCATTTGTTGTATGATATTTTGTTTGTGTTCTGAAAAGTAAAGCTTGCCTGGAGACCAGAGGGCAGAACTAGCCACTAGTTAACCATAGAGGCCAGGCAGTGGTGGCACACACCTTTAATCCCACACTTGGGAGGAGGAAGCAGGAAGATCAGGACTTCAAGGCCATCCTGGGCTACACAGATTGAACCAGTCTAAAAAAGAAACAGTTGGGTGGTGGTGGTGGTGGTGGTGGTGGTGGTGGTGGTGGTGGTGGTGGTGGTGGTGGTGCTGCACACCTTTAATCCCAGCATTTGGGAGGCTAACACCTTTAATCCTAGTACAATTGGAAGGTGGAGATAGGAATATAAGGCAAGTAGAGACAGGATCTCCAGATCGGGCTTCATGCATTTTTTTCTTCTTTGGATTTCTTTGGTAACTCTCGCCAATTTTCTGTTTCTGACATTGATTTATTGTATATTAATATACTGTTCCTCATTATAGCTTATATTTTCATTCTTTCATAATAAGCAAAATTTTAGTATCATGTTTTCAGCTTTTAGTTAATTAGTGCTCTTTTAGCTATTTTCCATGATAGCTATCTATTCACCACGTATCATGCTATAATACATAAAAGAAAATGTTATCAGCCTTGAAGTCAGAAATACCTAGATTTGAATTCTGTTACTGCCACTTGGTAGCTATGTGAACCCAAGTAAATTATATGCAGTTTCCTAACATAAAGTTCATTGCCCAATCATACTTGCTACTGATTAAACTGCATGTGCAATATATATTGCATAGCATGCATTTAACACATTCAGTACTCTAGATGATGCTATTATCGTTCCTATTTTGAAGAGGAGAAAGCTGATGTAGACATGTGCTGGAAGCTCCACTCCAGACCGGTTCCATGTGAAGTCAGTGCCCCGAAGAGACTGACCACCTGTTGTTCAAACAAGTGGCCCTGGATAGCCTGGGCTGTCTTTTTAAAGTTTTAATGGTTTGCAGGAACAGTTTTACAATCAGTTTTTACTTACTAAGTTTCTAAAAATGGTTACAATAATTACCAGTTTGTTCCTTGCCTCTTTTCCCTTCTGTCTCCCGACTCTCCCACCAGTAGCCATTACCTTTTTGATCTATATCTCTACTCTCAGAGGCATAAGCAGTCTTGCAAGCTACAGAGGAACTTTTCCAATTAGACACACCTGCATGTAGAACACTGTGCCCAGTTGGCAGCACATGCAGTTACAGCATTATGCCAAGTAAAAGACAGTTTTGTTTCTTGTGGTTAATATTTACAGTATGGGTTGGGTTTTCATGATCACCTCACTAGCCAAAGCTAGATCAGCCCGCTCTACATTTTGTATTACTCTGTCTCCTCTTGGGATATACCAGATTTTTCTATTTATCCTATAAGCAACATAACTTGGAAACTTACTCTTAATAGTTGACGGTCTATCTCTTGTTCTTATGGCTATCTCTCTTCTTAGGGTATTAGCAGAGCTATTAGAAATGAGGGAACTGTGGGTTACTGTGATTCTGCTACATTCCCTGTTCCTAGACTGTTCCCATTAACTCTTAATATCTATTTAATAACATCACTCAAAGACTCTTGTGGTTAAAATCATTCTTTCCAGAACAGTTATGCAAATATGTGATATTAAACTTCATAACCTACTGTGACTCGTTCAAGGCAGCAGTTGGCAAGCATTGGTGAAAACAGGGAGAACAGGTAGCACATATGGTCCTGGGGTCATGCCCAGAATTAGGCATTGAACTGTCCACATGTCTTTGCCAAGTGGACCAGGGTCTCCAGGGTCTTGCCACAGGAGAGCCATCCACACTATTCTCAGGCCTTGTTCCCCAAAGAAGTCAATGGCTCCTGTCAGACACGGGTGAGATGTTTGCCCATGATCACCAGAATGGTTAGTGGTAAAGCTAATATCCAAATGCTGCAGTTGGCACCAGACCCTGAGTTCTACTTAGCATTGCTGCCATTTTCTTAGCAACATGAGGTTGGCTATGCCTTTCTTTCAGAATTGCTGTGAGGAATTCATGTAAAGAGCTTCTGAGTGTTGTTGGTGCACAGCTGACTGAAATCCCGGGAGTGTGGAGTAATTCAGGAACCAAACTGATCACAGTATAAATTCAAAGTCTATTGGTGAAACATATTTCGTTTACAAATTTTAAACAAATTTTGTAGTTGTTTCCCGTTATACAAAGCAATGAATCTTGCTCTAGTGTCTTAATTGATATAGGAAACACATTCTATGATTAAAGTAAACATGGTAAAAACTTTCTTAGCTTGACCATGAAATTCATTAATAATCCTGAAAGCTAGAAAAATTTATTCCCATTTTAGTCTTCTGACCTTAGAAGGGTCAGAGATAAACAACAAATAGTGAAAGGGACCAAAAGTTGGTGTAAATAACAAAATGCACCATGAGATGGAGATGCTTTTATCCTGGCTGTGACAATGAAGAGGACATTCATGTCTGCCGCATAGTGCTTCCAAGGGAGGAGGGATGGTATGTACAGAGGTAGACAAGCAAGGGAACCATGAAGAGCAGGCATCCAGATGTTCAGCATTAACTGAGCTACGAGCAAGAGCAAAAGGAGTCAGTGATACTTTGGAGAAGGCGTATAAATTCAACTGTCCCTTGCAACATAAAAGGTGAGGAATTTTAAATCATTGCCCCTTTCTGAGTGCACAGAACTTAAAAACTATTCAGCACTGTTAGTAGTGTCACCAGTGCTAAGAAAACTCCAGATTCTGTAGGATAGCAAGGCCATAGATAGTGTCCAGAATGTGACAACTGTGTAGGAGATACATCACAAGGTAAGATTTCTTATTAAACTTAATCAGGAGACTAAAATCCTAAAGAGATGAGCAATTCCACCTCAAAAGCTTTACACCATTTAACTTAAAGAATGTTGCTACACAGACCTCTGGGCTCTTATACTTGTTTATAATCATGGAATTAAATATTTACTCAGCATCTTTTTTGTCTACATGGTTTTAACATTTTATATTTAAAATAAGTATAATGGCTAAAAGGGGAAGGGAGGAAGGAGGGAGAGAGGAAGAGAGCATCTCCTTCCACATGGAAGTCCTGTTGTTTCCTGCCCTTCCATGTTAGTCATGTTCCTTCCAGAAAATGAGATCCAAAAGGTCTCCATGAGACCTATGGTCCGTGGTAGGACTCTATCAGCATTTTCTACTCCCATGACAGCTCCTGTTACATTACAGTTTCATAAAACAATTCTTAGACTATGCGATTATATTAATTTATTTATCTGCCATACAAGTGAAGAAATTGGTAGTCATTACTTAGAAAATCAATTTCAGGATCCTTTGAGAGACACTATTCAGTTCAGACAGTAATCAGAATTGAAAAATAGAAGCCTAACAAAATTCATAATATTTAAAATGACTAGCCACGTATTATGGGCTAGGTGACCACAACAACATGATTTGTCATAGCAGTATTGGGACTCTCTCATTCAACAAGTACTTGCTGAGTGCTGTTTAGTACAGTATATGCTAGGTAGAGGAGGAACAATGATTTCAACAGATATTTGGGGTGGATTTTTCTCTGTGGAATGTAGGTATCTAACACACACACACACACACACACACACACACACACACACACACACACACAAAGCACATTTTATGTAATGAAAATAATCAAGGAAATGGGATAATGAAGTGTCGGTGAGGCAGGTGAGAGCAGGGGTAACTTAGCAACCTCTGCTTGACTTAAGCTCCACACCTACTCCTTTCCTAATAATGCACTTAGCAACCTGAAACCCCACCCACATTAAACTGCACCCACACCTCTCTTTAACTAAAGGCTTACAGTTACACTCACAGCTTCCTAGCAATTGTTAGTCCCCCCCACCTCTTTATCATCAAATTCATCCTAGAGCATATCCATGATTAAAGGGCATGACCAACATGAGGTTAAGCCTCATGCATAGTAAGGCAAACTGTATCCTCTGAGTGAACATTTAGGGAAAATCACATATTTTCCACCTTATGCCTGTGCATAATGGGGGGGACACATGCATTATGGATATAAGGACATGCACAGTGAGCAAAAGCTTATAGAGCCCAAGCCCATCAATCAAAACAAAAAGCTGCCCATCCTCTGCCCTGTAATGAGCAACTCCTCTTCCTCCTGGGCCTATAAAAGAAGGTCCAAGGGGAAGAGTATTTCTTCACATCTCAGCATTCCTTGATAGTCTTTAGTTCTTTGTGTAGGGTGGAGGCTTCCTGGTCTCTCCCTTGCCCATATTAGCATTTCTATTGGTGTGTCCTTGTTCAGGTCGTGTTTAGGCAGCCATGTTGGTGAGACTTTGTGGGTGTAGCTTCTGACATTTCTAGGGGAGACAATCTCAAAGCCAACTCTCTGTCCCTCCAACTATTACAGTTTTCTAGAACCCTCTCCTGCAATGATCCCTGAACCTTAGGTACAAGAGTAGTGTTGCAGGTGTACAAGTTGGGTCTGGGCTCCACAACTTCGCATTTTGATTGATTGGAGTTTTTTGGAATGGTCTCCACCCCTTGCAAAGAGAAGTTTTCTTAATGAGGAGTGATTACATTTATCTGTGAGTATAGGGACAGATATTTAGAATCTGGTTAGGGATTATGCTGGTTTAGTAAAGTGGAGCTTGTAGGTCAGTGGTTCTCAACCTTCCTAATGCTGTAGCCCTTTAATAAAGTTCCTCATTGTCTTAGTTAGGGTTTCTATTGCTGTGAAGAAACACCATGACCATGGCAACTCTTACAAAGGAAAACATTTAATGTGGTGGCTTGCTTACAGTTCAGATGGTTAGTCTATTATCATCATGGTGAGAAGCAAGGCACCATGCAGGCAGACAGTGTTAGAGAAGGAGCTGAGAGTTCTTACATCTTGACTTACAGGCAACAGGAAGTGGTCTGTAACACTGGGCATGGCTCGAGCATATATGAGACCTCAATGCTCACTTCCACAGTGACGCACTTCCTCCAAACAAGACCACACCTACTCTAACAAGTCCACACCACCTCATAGTGCCGCTCCATTTGGAGGCCATTTTCGTGCAAACCACCAGACTCATGGTGTGATGACCCCCAACCATAAAATTACTTCATTACTACATCATACTACAATTTTGCTACCATCATGAATCATCATATAAATATTTGATATTCAATATGTGATATCTAATATGTGACCCCCAAGGGATCATAACCCATAGACTGAGAATCACTGTTGTAGGTTCTCCAAGATCTTCACTAGCCTGGCTAGATGGCTGGGTATTTAGGAGTGTGTGTGTGTGTGTGTGTGTAAAAGCAATAAAAAAGGAGGCATTGAATTTGAAAGACAGTAAGGGGTGGTATGAGGGAGGATTTAGAGGGAGGAAAGGGAAGGGGGACATGATGTAACTATAATCTGAAAATAAGAAAGAAAGGAGAGAGAGAGAGAAAGGAAACTCCAATTGGCAACCCACTTCTATTGAGTAAGCTCCCACTCACTTCTATGAAGTTCCCTTCAGCACTTGTAGTGTGTCTGGCCTGTACTTTTGCTTTATTCATAAGTGAAAATCATTGCTTTGTTATTTATGTGGACTTTTTCAATCCATCGAATAAGGCACCAAGAACCTGGACTACCTAGTCTAGAGAACACCCTCTGGTAACACTCTTAAGTCCTATTTTAAATGAAGCCATGGTGCTGACAAGGTGGCTCAGCAGGCTAAAGGTACTTGCTACCAAGCCTGGTGACATATGTTGGGTGCTGAGGACAAACATGGTGGAAAGAAAGAACTAACTGCTACAAGTTGTCCTCTGATCTTTTTATGAAAACGCACACATGAGCACAATTAACAGTGTGTGTGCGCGTGTGCGTGCGTGCGTGCGTGCGTGCGTGTGTGTGTGTGTGTGTGTGTGTGTGTTTGCTTATTTCACCAGTGATACCTGGAGGAGCCACAGTGATAGAAGGAAAAAGAAGTCTTGAATACAGTACTACCGAGAATCAGAACTGGAGGCAGTTCTTGGGACATTTAAGGGACAGGTAGGAGGGTGATGCAGATGTTTTTAAAAGGCCTGGGAATGATAGCTCAACCCCGGAGTATAAGGCATCTCAGCACAGGTGTCACTGGCTCTTAAGTCAGGCCTTTACTACAGGTAAGAGTTCCGTTTACTTCTGGCCTGCTGCAGTAGCCTTTTCCCATCCTCCAGCCTTTTGCTCTAAAGAGTTGGCAGTTAGATAACATCTTCTGGTGAAATGGGTGTGTCTAGAAATCACAGAAGGAATTCATGACCACAAGGCACCCAGGAACAAAAGCTCAAAAAAAAAAAAAAAAAAAAAAAAGAAAGAAAAGAAAAGAATTGTGAGGAGCCAAATGTTTCCAATTCATGTACATAAGTAGTGAGGCATCTTAGAATTATTTATTCTATAAATATATTTTTAATTTGATATAGTGTGTAAAGTCACCCTAGAGGAAAGTAATTTTTCAACAGTGGTTTTCTTAATTTCTTAGTTTCAAATTTTATTCCTTTACTTAAAAAAGTACCCAGGCATTATAACTTGG
Organism: Peromyscus californicus insignis; assembly: GCF_007827085.1. Lineage (NCBI taxonomy): Eukaryota > Metazoa > Chordata > Mammalia > Rodentia > Cricetidae > Peromyscus > Peromyscus californicus. Next base: position 44,989,371 of record NW_026294534.1, on the reverse strand, counting down.
GCTCTTGTATTGCATTTTACTTAGATGAACTGAAAATACTTAACACAAAGCAAATATACTGTGCAAAGGCTGGGGAGATTTTCTATGAGACCTGATGGCAATCTTTTCTGCAAATGCTCCTCATTTGCTTTTAATAGCTTGTCCTTTGGAGCCCTCTGGTGGTACGAGCTGGTGGAAACAAAAAACTGTACTTTCCATACAATGTAGATGCAGGTTCAGTCTCCTTCCCTTTCTCTCTCTTTCTCCCCCCCCCCCCATCTCCCTGATCTGTCGCCTCCCTCTCGCCTTCCGTTCTCCACACCCCTGTCTAAGATGTATAGTTTTTTATGCTGACAAACAAAGGCATATATGTATTGGATAGTTTTACATCAACTTGCCACAAGCTAAAGTCATCTGAGAGGAGATTACCTCATTTAACAAAATGCCTCTGTAAGACTGGGCTGCTGGCAAGCCTATAGGGCATTTTCTTCATTACTGATTGCTGGGGGAGGTCCCAGCCCATTGTAGGCAGTGCCATCCCTGGGCTGGTGGGCCTGGGTTCTATAAGAAAGCAGGCCGAATAAGCCACGAGGAGCAAGCCAGGAAACAGCACCCCTCTGTGGCCTCTGCATCAGCTCCTGCCTTCAGGTTCCTGTCCTGTTTGAGTTTCAGTCCTAACTTTCTCTGATGATGAACGGTGATGTAGACGTATAAGCCAAACAAACCCTTTCCTCCCCAAGTTGCTTTGGTCATGGTGTTTCATCGCAGCAAAAGTAACCCTAAGACAACATATCTACACAGAATTAAAAAAAATTAAATGAATGGGCTTGAGGGAAGGCTCAGTATTTGTACATACCTGAAATTCTGGACTTAGAAGGCAGAGGCGAAGAGTCACAAGTTCTAGGTCATTCTCGGTTACATAGTGAATTTGAGGCCAGCTGAGCTACATGAGATCTTGTTTCCCCTTAAATGGCAGCAGTGAGGGGGAGAAGCCACTTGAAATTGAAAACAGCATAGTAAGAAAGGATGGTAAGATGTGTTGTCATTACCGTTTATAGTTTCTGTCATTTTTAACTTCTCCATACGTTTTAGGAATCTTTTTTAAAAAATGATTTTATTATTGCTCACATATAGTTGTTTTGCCTGACTGTATGTCTGTGTACCACGTGTATGCAGAGCCCACAGAGGCCATATGAGGGCATCAGATCCCTTGGAACTGGAGGCAGAGATGGTTGTACGTTGCCTTCTGGAAGAGCAGCCAGTGTTCTTAACCACTGAGCCATCTCTTCAGCCTCAGGTGTCTTTTTAAAAGTAATATTAAGCTAGATTTAAAAAATGTGATCAGATAAATTATTTTATTTGGTGATTATCAAAATATATGGACCTTTTTCATCTCTCTTTGGGCTTTGTATAGAATGGATTCTGGTGCTTAGTTTTTTTCTTTCATATTTTCTTTTGAATAAGAAACTTCTGTTTGCTTCTTATTATGTGTTCATTCATTGATTTAAAATTTTTAGTGTTACCCTTGATATGTTACCACACAGGTGTGATACACTCTTGAATTAATGGGTCTTAAGATTAATGCTTAAGAGTAAGAGGGATTCTGGACATAAGCTGCACAAGCTGGAATTTTTGTCCTTTTTTGTCCACTGTCCTCATGCTAAGTTCCTAAACCATCCCAGCCAGTTTAGCTCTTACATCATTTTAGTCACATTCAAATGTTCATGATCTTGACACTGCTGTTATTATTTTTTTCAGAGCTTTTAACTTATTGATACCAATTGGACACCATTGTCACTGCAACTGTCATAGTTTACATTTCCTTCTATATTTACCATTTCATCCATTCACTGTTACTTCTTGCTTTTCAAACTCCTTTCAAAGTCTATTTCATAGATGCTCCCTGGTGAGGGATTGATGGAATTAGTTACTTTAATTTTTTTTAAACCAAGCAATATTCTCTGTCTAAAGTTTTGGAAAGCACTACTGAGTACTTGACACTAGATTGGCTGGCATTTTCTCTCAACACTTTCAAGATACCTTTTTGTCTATATCTATCGTCTCCCTTCTGCTTTAGCCTCAAAGAATGCATCTGTTAGTCTAATCAGTGTTCTGCTATTCCCACACCTATTCATGAGGTCTTTTCTTTCTTGTTTAAGTTGTATTTTCTGGATTCATGAAGTAATTTGGTGAATTCTAGAAACATCCCACCACCTCTTCAAATATTGCTACTTTTCTTGATCTTCCTATAAGATTCAGAGTAAAGGAATTGGTGTTAAGATGTGGGCTTCTTGCTACCTCACACTTAGCAACTCCGACAAACTTTCTTTTCAAAGACTTATATTACTGATGACTAGCATACTGTATGGTGGGCAGGTTGGGCATGGTTCCATGATGATTTTGTCAGCTAGCCAGGAGGAAAATTTGGGCAGAAATTTTGCCTTTAGTTCATTGCCCCGCCCTCATCTATATTGAGAGCATGTGGATAAATTTAAATATCTGTCTGTACCATTTGTCTCTGGGACATTCTGGTACTTTCCTCAGCCCAGTGTTGCTTATATGTTGTCCATAATTTCACTCTTGCAATAGAGAAATGCTTCCTCTGCTTGGACAACAGCTTAGTTGGGCATCTATGACAAAGATCTAGAGATGATGTGGCTTCAACAATAGAATTTATTGTCTCAGCTCTACAAGCTAAAAGTCCAGAATCAGTGTGCCAATAGCAGCTTGTTTTTCCTCACCGAGTGACACCTGGGGCTGTGCCTTGCAGATTGGGCTGCTCAATAAGAAGATCTCTAAATAAAACCAGACACACTATAAACAAGAGATGTGAAAATCATAGCACAGAGACATAAGAAATGTAAAACAGCAAGGCAACAGAACCCCCAGATTACAGCCCTTCAATTGCTGAACTCAAAGATGCTGTAAAAGAGAAAGAACAAGATGAATTTAGGTTTTCTGGTAAAATGTTAAAAGGTGTGAAAGAGGATATGGACAAGGAAATGAATTCAACTGAAGGTATGGAATGGGAAGCCAACAATGTAGATGAAAAAGTCAGCAAAATGGATGGAATAACCAACAATATGGCTGGCAAAGCAAATGGACGGAAATGTCAGCAAGGAAACTGAAAATCTGAATCAAATTTGAATAGAGCAAAACAAATACAGTCAAGCAAACAGAAGAAAGAATACTGGACGGGGGACAAGACTGACAAAATTCTACATCAGACATCAATAAGGGGGAAAATGCATGAGCATGACATCCCCAAACCCTGGGATACAGTCATACAATCAAAAGACTAAATCTAAGAATCACTAAGACAGAAAGAGCTGAGATAGACACTAAAGGCATAAATAATCTATTTGATGAAGTTATAGCAAGACATTTCATCAACCCAGAGGAAGAAATAGACACTCAAACACAAGAGGTGCTTTGAACTTCAAATAAAATTACCAAGAGGAATTCCTCTATGACACATTATAATCAAGATGACAAAAAATACAAAGCCAGAGCAAATATTAAAAGCTAGGAGGGAAACATATCAACTCATCTTCAAGTGCAGAAATAACAAAATAATATCGAGCTTCTCATCAGCAACAACAACAAAAAAACCCCAGGAAATTCTGGAGTGACAAATTCCAAGCCCTGAAAATAAATAACTGACTGCTACCCAGAAAATTTCTCTTTTAAAACTGATAGAGAAATAATAGAGGCATTTCAAGATAAACATGAAATAAGACAGTTCATGATTACTAACCTAGATATCCAGAGTATAAAATGGGTTGCAAAAATCAAACACCAAAAGACTCAGTCAATAAATGGGCTAACAAACTGAATAGATAATTTTTTCTTTTTTTTTTTTTGGATTTTTTTCTTTTATTTTGAGATTCAAATGTAATTGTATCATTTCTCCCTTCTCTGTACTCTCTCCAAACCATTCCACACATCTCTCCTTATTCTCTTTCAAATTCATGGTGTCTTCATTCACTAATTGTTGCTACATGAATATGTATATATGCATATACATATACATTCACATTCCTAAATATAAGCTGCTCAGTCTGTATAATGTTAATTGTATATAAGTTAGTTTTCAGGGCTGAGGAAGACTATTTATCCAGCTCTCAGTATTCCTTAGTTGCTTGTAGTTCTTTGTGTAGGGTTGAGGCTTCACAATCTTTCCCATATCCAATTTAACATGCCTCTGAAGAGAAAATTTTCTGTTTTCTTTTTTGGTTTTTCGACACAGGGTTTCTCTGTGTAGCTTTGGAGCCTGTCCTGGATCTCGCTCTGTAGCCCAGGCTGGCCTCGATCTCACAGAGATCTGCCTTTCTCTGCCTCCCAAGTACTGGGATTAAAGGCGTACCCCACCACCACCCGGCTGAGACAATTTTTAAAAGGAGTAATGCAAATATCCACTAAGTACTTTATAAAATATTCAGCACCCATAGTCATCAGGGAAATGAAAATCAAAACTGCTTTGAGATGCCCTTCTACCCAGTCAGAATGGCTATCGTAAAGAAAATCAACTACGATGTAGGGAAAAGAGGTCTCATATAATTCACTACTGGTGGGAGCATAAACTTATGCATCCACTATGAAAATCAGTATGAAAGAACTGAAAATGGTACTACAGCCAGCCCCAGATATACCACTCCTGGGTCTATACCCAAAGGACTCTAGTGCACAGCAGAGATACTGGCACATCCATGTTTACTGCTGCAGTGTTCAGAACAGCTGGGAAATAGAGACAACCTAGATGTCCGTCAATAGATGAAAGGATAGACAGAATGTACTATACTCATAAAATGAAATTTTACATAGATGTAAAGAAAAATGAAATCACAGCATGCGTAGGAAATTAGGTGGAACTGGAAATCAGTGTATTACTTAAGATAAGCCAGACACAGACAAAGAGGACATCTCTTAATCTAAGTTCTTCATCTAAAAGAAAACATGTTATTTGTCTGAGTTTGGCCTATTGAAAAAAAATAAGGTATGTGTATGTGAGTAAATGTGTGTTTACTTGTGTGTGGGAGGAGAGGGTGCACAGGTTGTGAGACTAGAAAGATGGCCATGGGAGGGGAGGAAGAGGTCTTGAGACAGGGAGAAAGAGAGAGGCTAACAGGACACATGTGATAAAATAAAGGAGGGGGAGAATACTGTTTTGGGAAAGGAAAAGGGCTACTCAGAGGTGTCAGAGAGCATGAAAGAGGCAGTGGGGAAAAATAAGAACAAAGTATAATGATACATATATGTGAAACACCATAGTGAAACTCATTGTTTCTTATGCAACCTAACAATTACTTTCAAATTTTGATTTGGTATGTGATATGTATTATACATCACTCTCTTTCATTATGCTTTTTTTTTTTTTTTTTGGTTTTTCCAGACAGGGTTTCTCTGTGTAGCTTTGTGCCTTTCCTAGAACTCGCTTTGTAGACCAGGCTGGCCTTGAACTCACAGAGATCCGCCTGCCTCCCGAGTGCTGGGATTAAAGGCATGCACCACCACCGCCTGGTGCTCTTTTTTTTTTTTTTTCCAGACATATATGTGTTGGGATAATCTTTTTTGTACAGTGTGAAGATGTGTCTCTGCCAAGGCACATTCTGATTGGTTTAATAAAGAGCTGAATGGCCAATAGCTAGGCGGGAGAGGAGAGGCGGGACTTCCTGGAAGAGATAGGAACTCTGGGAAGAAGAGGGGGGAATTCACCAGCGAGACTTGGAGGGAGTCAGACATACAGTATGGAGGAAAGGTAATGAGCCACATGGCAGAATGTAGATTAATATAGATGGGTTAATTTAAGTTTTAAGAGCTTGTTGGAAACCAGCCTAAGCAAAGGCCAAGCTTTCATAATTAATAAGGGTCTCCATGTCATTATTTGGGAGCTGGTGGTCCAAAGAAAGTCTGACTACACATATATGTATATGTATATATATTTACATATGCATATATGTTTTGTCTTATCTCATTCTGAATGTTTTATTTTCAAATCTTCAACTCTGAAATTTGAACCACTCCTTTCCTTCTTGGTCATGGTTAATTTATTATTTGCTATGCTTTTTATTTCTTAAAATCCTTTGTTATTTTATAATTGTGACCTCTATTTTTTTAATTTCTTGGTCTTTGCTAATTTATTTGATTCTGTCTTTTCTACTTGACTATCTTATGTGTTTTCATTTTTTGTTGTTGTTTCTGAAAAATTCTTACACCTGAAGTTGTTTTTACTACCTCTGCTGACTGTGACTTGTGGCTTATTTATTGTTGGGCCTGAAGAGCTGGCTCAGTGGTTGAGAGTGTTTGTTTCTCTTGCTGAGGACCTGAGTCATTTCTTAGAAGCCTCTTTGGCCTCCCACTCCAGGGGAATAGGGGAACCCCCATGCACTGAGACTCATCGGTAGACACACATACACACATAAGTAAAAGTAAAAAAAAAAAAAAAAAAAAAAAGAATTATGAGACTGAGACCGTGTCTGAGACGACTCAGTCTAAAAATGCTGACTTGCTTAAGGTTGGTGACATCCCTCTAAGAAGAATCTTCACTTGCTTCTGCCTTGATTCAGTTTCTTGTTCAGACAAGGAAAATTACTAGACATTTGTAAGACCTGTGACTTTATAGGTGTATGCCAGGCCTGTAGTCCTCTTCACTGAAGCTATTTATTTTATTTATCCAAGGAGAAGTATAAGATACAAAGAAAAGGAGAGAAAGCTTATGCCTGGAGATTGTGAGACTGAATCGCCTCCAACTATCTGTGCTGAAAGCTAACAAATAATATGAGAACTCTTAATGGGGGTCAAAAGGAATAAGCCTTGGGTCAAGCCACCAGGTAAAGAACCTCAGTCTATTGATGTACAAAATAGGTGCTGTGCCCTGTGTTCACCTCCTCCCCCACAAAATAAATACGGAAATACAATAGAATCAGTTTCAAAAATGTAGACAAGGACAGAAATCAAGTTTGAACTAGTTAAAGAAATAACCACTTTAGCAGTCATTTTTATTTCTTGCATGACCTGGTGGATGTTGACTTTTTTTTCTGGTTCCTATTTGTGGTGCTTTTGGTCTTTGCTCCTTTAGTCCAGCACTCCCACAGTATGAAAGCGAGGGCGTACCAGAATTGGAAAACAGGTGATGGGTGCGGTAACTGAGGAGACTTTTGGCTTCCCATTTCATGGACAAGATGATCAGATTTGTGCTCCTATCAGGGATAGTTTCACTGTTTTAAGAGAAAATATGCCTTAGGATGTAAATATTGGAAGAATTATGTGCATAGATATTGTGTTGTCAAACAGATGGATTGCCAAGGAAACAGAATTACCTATGCAAACACCCACTCTCACAACTCCCAATTCAAAAAGACAAACCCACATTGGATTCTCAGACTTGCCTGTGCCCAGGTAATGATTTATATTCTAAGAAGCCGAGGTGCTCGGATGAGACTGATTCAGACCTCAGTCACAGAGGAGAGAGGCACAAATGGAGATGAGTTTCTGAGTTAACCATAGTGTAGTGACATCCTGACCATGGCAGAAATAGCTGTATCGTTCTCGATCCAATTTTACAGTATCATTTGGGAATTTTTTTTTCTGCAGTCTGAAAAGAAAAAAATGTTCCTTTAGCTCTTCCACCAGAATTATGAGCCATCTAGGTATTCTTTCGGTCATCATTTTTTTTTTTTGCCTAAACCTAGCATAATAAATTACTTGAAATTAAAAGCGCTGGCCAATATTGAGTAGATGGCTGTGCCTGTGGGCTGGCAGCACTCCAGTCAGTATTCAAGGGTGAGGGTGGAGCTCTGAAAATAAACGCAACCTATTTCATGTCGTTGAGACTTTTCTTCTAGCTATACCTGCAATTCATGAGTTCTAGTCTATAACAAATAAAAAAAAGAGCATGCAAAACATCCCTGCGGCCTGGGAACCAGACGTCAAAGGGTTGACCTTGAGTAAAGCTCACTCAGAATGATCACATGTGTGTTTTCTAATAATAGTGTCTTATTATTTATACATACAAAACTGACATTCATATTGTATATTACAATAATATGATATATTCATTGAATACATTTTACTTATTATATATTGAAAATTTACTATGCTGTTAAATAATCTTCCGTATCACCATTTTTTAAAATTGATTCTTTGTGGTTTTCACATCATACATCCCGATCCCATTCATCTCCCTGTCTCTTCATATCTATCCACCCTTTGCCCTTGCAACCTTACCCTCCCCGAAAAAAAAATTAATAGAAAAACAAAAAATAAAAACAAAAAAAAAAGAAAGAAAAGAAAAAAGTCTCAGTGTGGAAGCTGTAGAGTGGCCCATTGAGTCACACAGTATACCCTTTAGTCCATACATGTTGCAAGTGTTCCTTGCCATGAGTCATTGGTCTGGTTAGAGGCCTCTGGCTTCTGCTATACTCCCGATACTAGACCCTCACAGGGACTCTTGGATATCCTGTTGTCGCCTGTGTCATGGAGATCCTGCAGCTTTGGATCTGTAGGTCTGGCCGCTTCACACGCTCCAGCAGTTCATAGATGAGGTGGTTGTTGGGGTGGGTCAACTCATAGCCCTGGTTCTGGGCCCCGGTGGTAGGTAGCCGGGTTGGTCGGCCTGCCGGCTCTCCCTCATCATCACCACTAGGAGGAGCTCTCCAGCGCTGTGAGGCTAGCTTACCCACTGAAGCATAGAGATGGGATCAAGGCCAGTTCTCCTCCTCCAGTTCTCACACCCTCCGGTTCCACAGCACTGGGGCCAACTCTACTTACTGTTCTGCCTAGGCGAGGTGCAGGGCCAGATCCCCTGCCTGCTGCAGGTGGCAAGGGGTGTCTGTGCGGCGGTGCGGCAGGGGTGGGGTGGGGTGGGGGGAGATCTTTTCCTCACCCAGGCCACCACAGGGCAGACGGGTGGGGGCAGAATCAGCTCTCCTGTCCTCACACCCTCAGGGCCTGCGTACCTGTGCCCTCACCAACAGGGTGGGCTCTAGTGTGCTGCCCAGGTAGGGGAAGGGCCCACTCTCCCAAGAGCTGCAGCCCGTAAGGGGCAGGTCCATCTCTCCCACTCTTGTGACCCTGGGACCAGCTTTCCCACCTGCAGTAGGTGGCAAGGGGCGAGGGGGGAATCTCTCCCTGGTCCATGGCACCTCGTGGCAGAGAGGTAGTGGGGCTAGCTCTCCCACTCTCCTTCCTTCAGGGTTGGCTAACCTTGTAGCCCCGCCAATGTGGTCAGCTCTACTGTGCTGTCCAGTCAAGATTCAGGGCCCCAGTTGGTGATGGGCTGGGCCAGTCCTCCCTAGAGCTGTAGCCAGTAAGGGGCGGGGCCAACTCTGTGCAGCCCGACCCTCACTGTCTTCGGTGGTAACAGGATCCTTAAACATCAACATAGACCGAGGAAATGGTAAGGCCATGAACCTAGGCATGGCCTTTGGCAGCAGCCCAGATCTGGATGATACCACGGCCCCATGGGGCAGTGCAGGCTGCCAGATCTGTGTGGCCCCAGCAGTGGCATGGCCCTTGAATACTTACATGGCCCTAGGTGGTAGCCCAGATCCCGGGCATCCGCACAGCCCTCAATAGCGACAGGTATCTTGGATATCAACACAGACCCTGGTTGCGGCTGAGCCACAGCCCCAGACACGGCCCCAACCACAGCTTTGGCCATACAACACCATGGCACTGGTTGGCAGCGCATGTCACTCAGTCTGTCTGGCCCCAGTAGCAGCACGGCCCTTGGTCACCAATATGAACACAGGTGGTGGCACATATCCTGGGTGCCCATGAGGGCTTTGGTGGCAGCACTGGTCATGGACATCAACACAGACAGAGATGGCAGTAGGACTATGGACCCAAACACGGTCCCTCACAGCAGCCTGGGCAGATGTCATCATGACCCTAGATGGCATCGCAGGTCACTAAGATTGCCATGGTCCCAGTGACAACATGGCACTTGAAAGCCAACATGTCCCCAGGTGGCAGTCCAGACCCCTGGCACCCGCTTGGCCTTTGAGTACCATCAATTTTTATGGATAACCAATATAAAATAATTCAATCTATTGTTTGAATTTGACATATAAAAACCTAGTATTAAAAAATACTTTAGTGTGTATCTGAGTTTATAAATATTTGTGTGTGTGTGTGTGTGTGTGTGTGTGTTTGTAAGAGAGATGATTTTTCTAGGATAAATTCCTAGGCAGGGACTTTTGAATTTGGAGAGTTAAAATATTTGTATTTATTTTTATATGACATATGATAATATATAACATTATATATTATAATATGATATCCATATAATATCCTTAATAATTTTATTATCAATAATTTAATAATAGATATATACAATATTATTTATAAGTATATATTATAAAATCTATTAATAATATTATAATATATAACACTATAATAATACACAACTTGCAGAGAAGTTGTAGAAATTTTTAGTCAGTGATATTTATGAGTTCCCGTTGGTGATGATTATGACAAAACCTAGAATCACCTGGGGAGAGAGTCTTAAGGAGGGTTTGTCTACATTGGGTGGGCCTGTGGGCCTGTCAGGAGAGGGTGGTCTTAAATGGGAAGATCCATCCCACCGTAGGTAAAACCATTCCCTAGGCAGGGATCCTGAGATGTCCAAGAGTGGAGAAAATGAGCTGAGCTGAGTAACCAAGCAAGGATACAAGCATGCACCAGTGCCCCTCCGTTCTTGACTGTGACGTGACTAGTGGCTTCAAGCTTCTGTCACTGTGGCTTTTGTGTTGTGTACTCTACAACCGTGTGCTGAACTAAAACTCTTTCTCCTCTAGCTTTATTTTTCTTGATGATTTTTTTTTGAGATTACAATATAATTATATCATTTCCCCCTTTCCTTTTCTCCCTCCAAATTCCTGTGTACCCTCTGCTCTTGCTGTCTTTCAAACTCATAGCCTCTTTATTTTTGTCATTGTTGTTTTTTGGGGGGTAGTGTTGGCAGTGGTGTGTGTGTGTGTGTGTGTGTGTGTGTGTGTGTGTGTGTGTGTGTGTGTGTGTGTGTGTGTTTAAATATATAAATACAACCTGCTCAGATCATTCATTTGGTATTGGATAACCAATTTGCAGGCTCTTCCCTGAGGGAGACAATTGCTCTGCATTCCGTAGTTGCCTGTAGTGCCTTTTTTTTAGGGTTGAAACCTCCTAAGCATCCCCTGCCCCCCTGCAGCATTCCTGCCACTCTATCCATGTTAGCACGCCTATTGTTGCATCCTTGTTTAAGTCATGTTTTGACAGCCATGTTGGTGAGACTTCATGGGTGTGTTCTCTGACATTTCTAGGAGAAACAGTCTCACAGAAAAGCTTCTTATTCCTCTGGTTCTTACAGCCTTTCCACCTTTTCTTCAGCAATGATCCATGAGCCTTAGGTGCAGGAGTTGTGTTGTAGATGGATCAGTTGGGTCTGGGCTCTAGAGTTCTGCATTTTGATGGGCCATGGTTTTCTGCAATGGTCTCTATCTGTTGCAAAGAGAAGTTTCTTTGATGAAAGGGTGAGGACCACACTTATCTGTGGGTAAAGGACAAATATTTATACTGTAATTAGGGACTGTGCTGGTTTAGTAAAGCAGTGGTTGTAAGCTGGTTATTTGTTGGGATGCTTTATCACCACAGCAGAAATACATTTGTTTGCAACTTTGCCAGAACAGGAAAGCAATTATTTTTAATTGTTGATGGGTCAATGAAAAGCTAGCATAATTGTTGTGGGGTACTTGTACACTTTGTGAAGATGTATTTGCTGTGATTGGTGTAATAAAAAGCTGAATGGTCACTAGCTAGGCAGGAGGTATAGGCAGGATTTCTGGGGAGAGCAAGAAAGAGAACTCTGGTGAAGAAGAGGGGGCAGAGTCACCAGCCAGACAGAGAGGAAACAGGAGGTGCAAGATGAAAGAAAGATAAAAAGCCACAAGGCAAAATCTAGATTAATATAAATGGGTTAATTTAAGTTATAAGAGTTAATGGAACAAACCTAAGCTAAGTTCAATATTTCATAATTAATAATAAGTTAAGTCTCTGTGTCATTATTTGGGAGCTGGCTGGTGGGACAGAGAGGGACTCACTATACATAATTTATTTGGTTAATATTAAATTAATGCTATACACATGTATCAAATTTAACCCAAGATATTGTTTCTTTAGTTCTTCTTCCATATCTTTGTGATGAACTTTTTATCATCCTGTACTGCTTTTCAATACAGTGGAAATTTCTGTGTTTGCATCTACTAAGTCTGCATTAATTGTTCTGAGTCTCAGTGTTATTAGTTCAACAATAATTCCCACCATATAGTCCTCTGGAAACACAATAATTTTTCTATGACAAGGTCCATTACATAGTACGTAATCAAGTAATGTTTTCCTTTTCACTTTTTGCTCACCTCCATATATTTTATTATCAGAGATAAATATTTGAGGAACTTTCTGGTGAGTTAGCATGAGGACTTGAGGTCTTATCAAGCTGGCAACTAGTAAGACAAATAAGAAAGAAGCCAAAGAAAGAGAAAGTCACTCACTGATATCATTGAAATCTAAACGTTTCTCTAAAACCAATAGTTTAGAACAATCCAACAGCATCCCACTAAAAAAATGATTTTGATGTTTATTCAAGTAACTTATGATATAAATAAATCCAAAGGGGGAAAAGACACATCACTTTTACAAGCTGGGGGGAGATACATCGTCATTCCATTACTCATTATTGAGAGCAATACTCAATGTGTTATATCTCCAGTATATAGATATTTGGCAGGTTAGTAATGAATATATCATAAGTTTCACCATCTTTACATGCTTCAGATCCTTGATGACATTGCAAATGATAGCAATTCTCCTAATCCCAAAGGCACAAATATAGAGACTTAAATTGGTCAAATATTAAACATGATGGAGACTGGGTCTCACAGGCCTTCTCTATGGTTATTTGCACATATACTAAATGCATTCCATGTCTTTGCATACTGATTCACTAGATGGTTTCCTTTTATCTCTACCCCTACTTTATGTTCCTTTTAGCCGAGAGAGATAACTTTGTACATTTCAGGTTATTCACACTGGGATTATTTTCTAACACTCGATCTGTAAGAATCATAAACTTTATGACCAGAAAGGACTTTATTGATCATTAAACAAAAATAATTTAGGCAGGTAGAGATATTATTTACATGGTTTTATAGATGAAGCAGCTGATGTAAGTTGGGAAGTTAGATATTTTCAGACTCTGACCTTTGTTTAGTCAGTGTGTCAGAAAGTCTTGTGTCACATAAAATATGCATCATTCTCAGGGGACATAGAATTATACAACTCTCAGGGCTCAGTGATACTCCCACTTCTTTGCTTTCTAAACATTGTGTCTGCTTACGGTATTAATCTATTTGTGACTTTCCCTGTATACCTTAAATTTAATTATTCGATTCCATCAAGATTGGTTGTGTTATTTTGAAAATAGAAATCATCCACAAATTTCAGTAGCTTACTAGAATATTCACTTTTTAATCACAATACATGCCAGAGATGTTAGCCAGGTCCTGATCTTCATCATTGAACAGAGGTCCTGGGAAACCTCAGCCCAAACATCCTGAGATTTAAGTCAGGAGGAGGAGTTGAAGGAGGGGAGATGAAGAGGAAGAGGAGGAAGAAGAAGAGGAGGAGAAAGAGGAGGAGGGAGGAGAGAAGGAGGGAAGAGGAGGAAAAAAGACAAGGGGAAAGGGGAGGAGGGAGAAGAGGAGGAGGGGGAAGAGGAGGAGGGGGAAGAGGAGGAGGGGAAGAGGAGGAGGGAGAAGAGGAAGGTATGGTGAATGAAGTGGTGGAGTCTATCAGGTCATATTTGAGCAGGTGGGTTATATTTACAATCTACAAAATATGAACAGTATGCAGTTATACATTTTCTATCACTTCTGGAACCTTTCCTTCTTTCTTTTCTTCCTTCTTTCTCTTCCTCCCTCCATCCCTTCCTTCCCTCCCTCCTTCCTTCCTTCTTTCTTCTTGACTTCTGTTGCTTATCAGAGATAAATAACATGTTTCTGGAGGGGGTTTCTTCCTAGTGGCGTGGTATTAAAAAGCCAGTTGTTTTCTTACCATAATTTGGCCTTACTACCACCCAGAATTAACCCTGATGATTGTTTCAGTACTCTCCTGCACAATGAAGGGTATTTGTGAAATATAATAGGGAGACTGGATTTGTATAGATATGAACACAGCACCAACCGGGTTTCCAGGGCAGTTTAGGAAACAACAGTAATAGAAACAGAAGAACAATGCTGGAAAGATGGCTCAGCAGTTAGGAGCACTTGTTGCTTTTGTAAGGAACCCAACACCCACATAATGACTCATAACTGTCTGTAACTCTAGTTCCTGGGAATCTGATACCCTCTTTTGACCTCTGTGGGCACCAGGCATGCCAAGTGGTACACACATAAACACGTAAACTGTAGGGAAAAGGGACTGGCTAAAGAAAACCACCCTGATCCTGGAGCCCAGAACTAGGGAAAGATGGCTCAGATAAGGCCAGTGAAAGACATATAGTTTGGCTCAGTCAGATCAGAGCCATCTCTGGCCCTGGCCAACTGACTTGTGAAACCAACCAATCACAGAGCAGGACAGTAGAACCCTGGGCCCCAAGTCAACCCCTGGTCGACTCCACCCCCAAGACATCCTGTGTAAACTGCCCTGCCTAGTCAGTTAGACAAAAGGCTGCTCTCTCCACCCTGGTAGAGGCAGCTACTCTCCTGGACTCCTTCCCAAATAAATCTCTTTCTCAAAAGAGTTTTGGGTGCGAAGATCTTCATTCACTGGTGTAGAGAAGATCCTTGCTGAGATGTCCCTCAGTGGACAAAATAAGGGAGAGTTGAAAGAGCAGAGCAAGGAGGAGCTGAACGGAAGATCTTTGCTGAGATGTTCCTCAGTGGACAGAGTAAGAGAGAGCTGAAAAGTAACACTTTTCTCCAGAGCTGGAGGAGATTGCTACATTTCTGCAAGGGTTTCCCCTTTTGCAGAGTGAAGCAAAAGAAACAACATCTTAGGCCGGAGAAGCAGAGCTCTGCCAGGAAGCCCCCTTAAAAGGGGGCTGAGCAAAGCTCAGCTGTAGTGGCTCTTCAGGAGAGGAGCAGGACTGCTATATCCTGTGGGGAGACCATCCCCCATCAGTTCCAGGCCTGACTTTCCTGAGAAGTCAGAAAAATTTCCCTTCCAGGGTTGGGCTGCTTCTTTGCAGTTCCAGCCGTCAATAGCTGTGCTAAACAGCTCCAAGTGTCTGGTACACCTTCAGGGCAGAGCTGTGGTTCTGAGCACCCCGAGGTGTCCAGGATACCTCGCCCTCCAGGACTCAGCCGTCTGAGCTGTCCTAAGCAACTCAAGGTGTTGCCTGACCCCCAGGTAGTCAGGACACCTTTCCCCAGTGTTGTTGCAACAACTTTATTTACATTGTTGGTGCCAAATTCCGGGACCAAACCCACCGAGTTGCAACCAATTTGCTTACATAAACCAAACAGTCATTTGCATTAGAATAAATCAGTGTGACACTGGGCCTGAGCTTAGTGCCTGGAGGCAGAAGATTAAGAAGACTATGCTGTGGATATCGTTCTGTATAAATAAAACACTGATTGGCCAGTGGCCAGGCAGGAAGTATACGTGGGACAAGGAGAGAGGAGAATTCTGGGAAGCTGAAGACTGAGAGAGACACTGCCAGCCACTGCCATGACAAGCAGCATGTGAAGACGCCGGTAAGCCATGAGCTACATGGCAAGGTATAGATTTATGGAAATGGATTAATTTAAGCTATAAGAACAGTTAGCAAGAAGCCTGCCACGGCCATACAGTTTGTAAGCAATATAAATCTCTGTGTTTACTTGGCTAGGTTTGAGCGGCTGTGGGACTGGCGGATGACAAAGATTTGTCCTGACTGTGGGCAAGGCAGGAAAACGCTAGGTACAAGACTATAAGGTTTTGTTCGAGAACACTAAAAATAAGCACAAGGTCCAAAAAGAAACCAAAATGCTGTAGACTGAGAATACAAGAGCAGTAATCAACGTTGAGTGAATGGGTAATCCATATGGATAAAATCTAACTCCTCAAAAGGCACCACAGATGAAGTAATGTTTCATGTTTCAGATGAGTGAGATGAAATCCACCATCTCCCCCCAAAAGTGAGTGACAGTAAGTGAAGGTGCTGCTGGGCAGTTTGACTCCATAGCTCAAGTTTTCCTTTTATTTTTCAATGAAAGGTAACATTCCATCCAGTTCACTTCATCCTCAGTGTGGTGGTTTGAAAGAAAATGCCTCCCCCCACCAGAGGTAGTGGCACTATTAGGAGGCGTGGCTTTGTTGGAATAGGTGTGGCCTTCTTAGAGGAAGTGTGTCACAGTGGAGGTGGGCTTTGAGGGTTCATATAGGCTTAAGCCATGCCCAGTGAGACAGTCTACTTCCTGTTGCTTGTTTATCAGCATGTAGCAGCTCCTTCTCCAGCTCTAGTCTGCCGGCATGCTGCTATGCTTCTGGCTATGATGATAATGGACTAAACTAAACCTCTGAAACTGTAAGCTACCTCAATGAAATATTTTCCTTTATAAGAGTTTCCACGATCATGGTGTCTCTTCACAGCAATAGAACATTTGTCAGTGGCGTGTGAGATCTCAGATATCAAGATATCAGGGTTAGATACTTTATATTTTTATAATCAGATTGGGATCTGACATAAGTAGGTACCAGTTATATTTTACAAAAATCAGTATTGTGGAAAGTTAACACTTATTTTGAGGGCGTTCCCACTATCCCTTCCCCTTGATCACTGTATTAGTTATTGAAAGGCACAGGGAAGAGCCACAGCCCTACACAGGAGTCTATGCACTGAAGGAGAAGCTACAGCATTTCTGGTTGATTTCCACTAGGTGGTGCTATTGAGCTCAAAAATTCAAGCTGCCACATATTTTAATCCAGGATTTTGACCACAGAAAACATTATACTGTGCTATTTTTCTCCTCTTAGGTTAATACTTAAACCTATGCCTAGGATACATTCTATTCATTTTAGAGACATAATAACCAACACTTATAATGTTTGAAATTTAAAAACTGTTAGCATTTTAAGGGTGTGTTATGATAGTGATTTTTTTTGAAGAGTGTATAAATGTCTTTTTCTAACCTTCATAGTTTTTTTTTAAACATTTAAAACGTACTTTCAATTTAGAATATGGCTATTTCACCTCTTGGATAGAACATAGATTTCATTTTCAGACTATAAAAGAGAAGATAAAATGACACAAAGCTAAAGTAGTTCCTATGTTTCATCAAGAAAAATGACAATTGAATAAATGTGTATCTATAAAAGACTATCAGTGAGTTCAGACCTTTCAGTTCATTGCCTTGTGACATTGTAAAGAAAAACAAAAATTCCAAAGAGTAAACAGTATTTCTTTCAACTAATGAATACGACACATAACTGACTGTACAGCTCTGTGAATATGTTATGACAGAATAAATGATGAACCAAACAGCTAAACCCATTTTTTCCCCAATACTGATGAAGAGACTGAGCAAAGGTGGAGTCACTGGAATCATTGTGGCTACTCCCTCGGGGTCTGTGGGTCTTTAACTTAACTCTCACTTAAATAGGGAATCACAAGAGCAGGGCCAGATCATGAGTGAGGAGGAAGATATTCAGTAACTGCTTGTGGATAATACCTAGAACTTTCCTAGACTCTCACAAGTAGAAAGTGTTAATACAACACATTTAAAGTGACAGGTGAAAAATACTGGGTCGCTTGGAGTAGCTTGTGTGGCAGAAAGCACAGACCATGGAGTCAAGTAATTCTGAACAATGATTTGGAACTCTCTTGCTTACATTCTGTGGAAGTGGGCAGATTTCTTATGTTTATCAGACACTCAGGCTTTCCACAAAGAAAGAGAGTTTAAGGCAGAGCGGGGCACATGCTGGCCGTCACAGCGAGCAACTTGGATGTGATGCGAGAAAATCACTTCAAGTAAAGAAGGGTGAGAAATACAGGAAGATCTCACGTGAAATAAAGTAATAATAAATAAGCAGCTGCATAAATGAATGAAAAACAAAATTGCAGGGAAGAAACAGATTATAAATTGGAACTAAGATACCAACTTTATGGAATTGTACTGTAATCCAAATAAAATGACACTGGGCTCTCCGTAAGCAGGGTCTCCTTATCTCATTAAGAAATCTCTTTAAAATGTACAATGTCTTTAAGAGCTCAATTTCAGACATGGAAATGCAATGCTTGGTGGTATGGACTGTTTATCATGTGGAGGCTAGGTTGTGTTTTGACTTTCCTAATGGCCAATTATTTGGCTGTAGATTGGCAAAGCCTATTTGATTGATTGCAGAGACCTGGTCAGACTCAAGCTGATAGAAACTCAGAGACTGCCCAAGTCAGCCTTGAGACGTAGAGAAGCCAGAGGCAGCCGGCATGCAGTATTTTTAGAGGCTGCATAACTGCTCCTGGCCCAGTTTTCTTGATGGGATTTAACATGATGGCCCCACACAAAGTTACACATCCTGCTCCTTCATGTTATGTGATGTTACTTTTTCCGTCTCCAGGGAATTATGGTAACATCATGTTTCAAGGTTGTAAACACTGATGCATTCTGAAGTTGTGAACACTTCCATACTTGAATTTTTTTGTTTGCATTTCTCACTCAGCCCAGCAGATGGCAGTCATTTCCTTTAGAATCTAAAGTTTAGTTAATGAACATTCATTCTTGTCTGCCTATGACCAGCAGAGGAGAAATCACCTTTAGTTACAATAAGTGACAATAATCTGTCACAATAATAATGTCTCCCGTTAACCTATCAGGAACTTGAGGCATTTCGCTTTCAAGCAATGATGAATTTTTATTTTCACTTTCTCAGTTTTTGTTAATCTCCACCTCATTTTCTAAACCGGGTTAAACTAGAAATAAATGAGAAAACAGAATTTAAATTCATATTTGTGGTAAAATAATTTGCTGCTACATAAAAAAGGAAGATACATCTTCGATGTCAATGTGAGGTCGTGACTTCACTGTACAGTTTAATAAAAAGTCTATCATGCGGTTTGTGGCATGCTGCCATCCTTCCAGTAGCACTAAGTGCAATGGCAAATAGCCATCATATCCCATCATTTGATCCTGTCCCAGAGTGTGCTAGATGAGAATGGACTTCACAATGTTAGAGCAAAGCAAGCTTCACTTTCAGGAGTAAGTTTGGTTCAATATCTAGACATGGGAAATGGCCTTTTATTCTTTTTGATTATAAGTCATAGCCTAAAGGCTGAGCCATCTCTCTTGCTCAAAAAGTGAATATATATATACATATATATACATACACACATATATATACACACATATATACAAACACATATATACACACACATATATGTAATGCAGAAGTCAATGTAATCTTACATATTTCTCAAAATATGTTTTAATCCGATTTTTCTCTTTAATAACAATTAGCAGCTTATTCTCCATGTTCTAGGTCTATGTTCATTAAAAAGGAACCATTGGGCCAGCCTTTCCCGAAAACCTCTGAATTTATTGTGGGGAAATGCTTTCTCTGCCATCTTCCGCGACTCTTGCACCCCAGGAATGTCTACAGAACCTGCCTGATTAAACGAAACATTTCTGCAGAGGACTTACTGATTCTCTAGTGACCCTCCCTGATGGATTCACGTTGACATTGCCTCTCGGAGGGTTCTCCCTCGCCTGCTTCCAGGATCCTCATTGTCTATAGACGGTTCGCAAGCACATGAAATAAAAAATGATGTTTCTCTTCCGTTTGATATTCGTTTGATTTAATGTTTGATAAATTTGCCTATCAAATTTCACCTCTCAAAAGGGCTATGTACCAAGCAGTAGCTACTCACCAGGAAATTCCAATGGTGAGAACAAATGATGTAAAACTACGAAAAATTAGGGGAGGAAAAAACAGCCAGAGCAACGAACTATTAATAATTTTATGAAAAATGACACAGTTTCATCATGAGGAAGAAAATCTTCTTTTGCCAAGTTTAGAACATCTTACATGTAAAGTTAACATGATGGTAAAGTTTAGAAGAGAGATGAAAAACTGTTTTATACCGGATCTTCTTCTCACAGACTGGTAATACCTCCTCAAATGTTACGTGATCGATGTGAACATCAGAATTTATGAATAAAAGATGAGAACAGTTCTCTCACCCCTCAATTTCTCATTTTTTCCACTCTAGATGTGTCTGCATACAACATCATCTAAGTGACCTACAACTTGGTGACCAGGTTTTTAGGGTATGTGGGAAAGTGAACAGATAGCGACCCAATGGCATGGGACTGTCTCAGCTGTGATGGTGGTCCAAGGAGACCATAGCGCTTGCAGGATGGAGCAGAGAAGGGAACTGTGTACGTTCCCTGGGTGGAATTAATAAGCTCCTAGCATTTGAACACACTGATTGATGAGCTTTGCTGACTATTGCTGTGCAGTGATACTCCCATAAGAAGTCAGAATGGTGAGCAGGGTATCGATGCACGGTAAAGCAAACACACTGCTTTTTGCATGAACTTGAATATTGAATATGTTAAAGATGAACAACAATGGAAGTTAAA
Source organism: Peromyscus californicus insignis (assembly GCF_007827085.1). Lineage (NCBI taxonomy): Eukaryota > Metazoa > Chordata > Mammalia > Rodentia > Cricetidae > Peromyscus > Peromyscus californicus. The sequence goes on along the minus strand of NW_026294534.1, from coordinate 44,968,795 downwards.
AAAAATCCCCCATTTCTTATTTCTCCACCTCCTCGAGGACTTTGAAGGAACTGTCAGGCATTCTATCATTTTCTGGTTGGATGAGATTTGAGGTCCCCAGTTTATTATTTTTCAGCAGCGTTTTTGAAATAAAATAATTTAAGAGATCTCTTGACCGTGGGATTGGCATTACAAATGCTCATGCCATGAAAGTGTTGCTGAGTTAGTCTACAACTGAAATACGGGTTTTTAACATGTTGCATATAAATTTGAAAGTAAATGTGTAATCTTTGTTTAAAGAATTTAAAGCTTGTTTTTAGATATTAATATGTTTCCTCCTCCAAACATTCTGCACAGACAGTTTATAGCTGGGGACTGAGATTATAGGCTTGCTTCAAACAAGGTCAGGGCCCAGGTCTCATTTGTGTTCAACGTTTTAAAATTTCCTCTGCCTCTTGTCTCGAGCTGAGCTGAGAAGGAGAGAGCTGAGGGGCCCGCTGTTGGAGCGGTCAGTTTGGACAGCACATCAACTGGATGTGGAGGTCAGGCCTTTAATGGCTTGCCATGCTAGTGCACACACATAGAACAATCACCAGCTCCTAAAAGGCTTGCCATGCTAGTACACATACATAGAACAATCACTAGCTCCCTAATACTTCATTTCCTTGGGAAAGAGCACCTAGTAAAGGTCATGTATTAACACACACACACAGGAACTCTGTCACTGTTACCAAACACAAAAGACAAGGCTCTTTCAGTTTACAGATCTGGGGCTGGAGGTGAGAGTCAACAAGAGAACGGGGTCTAGGAGTAGAAAGTTTATGTTCTCAGTCAGTGGGAAAGCAGGTGTTCAAGCTTTCCTTCAAGTAGGAAGGCCTTGGTAGCAAAAACTGGATGAGCAGTTCTAAGAGGAGAGATGCCCAGGCTAGACACAGAGTGCTGCTGAGGGCTGAGTGAGGGACCTGGGTCCTCGGCTATAACTCTCCTCAGAGAGGGCAGTACCCTGGCTTTGTAATTGGCCTGGGTGTGAGGAGACTTGTTTTGGCCTAGGAGGCCTGTCAGGGACAGCCCCGGCAGTTGCCCACTTATAAATGCATGTTAGACATCTTAGAGTCCTTAATCCAGGCCTATCTTTCCTTGTTTTAGATTATTGGAATTGCCTTTCCTTATGCTCACTATCTGCTTGGATATTTTTTCCCCTAACATAATACATCATATCCTTTATTGCTAGATTATTAGCTTATAAATCCCCACTTTCACCCCATTTCCTTACTTTGAAATCTAGGGCATATCATTATGATAACACATTCAACTCCCTCCAGCTCGCACTCAGGGCTTCTGAGAGGCTTCCATTCATCCAATTCCGTATTTTATTACTTTGAGGAAGTCTCCTCTGCTTCTCCTAGGTCTAAGATGTTTTATTCATGGCTTCCTTCCCAGCCCTTGTCTTTCAATCACACACTTAGACCGTCTTTGCCTGCAAACCCCACCAATCGCCCAACCAATTCTATTTCTTTTAAAATTCAGCCCCCATCTTTTCCTGTGAATTCATTGCTTTGTGGCTCATCGTGAGCATCATTGTCGCTGCCTCATGAACTCTTCCGGCCCCGCTTGCCTCACTCGCCTCCGCATTATCACAACATGCATGCTTGTTTAGCAACAACTTAGCTGCCTATTTTTTAATGTCGTATTGTCATCTGAACTTTAGATAGCATGCTCTCATCTAAGGCAATATGTCTGTATTTCCCTAGTGGCAGAGGACGTGCTGGGAATTTTCATTTGTACCATCTTAATTTGATTTTCACAAAGCTTACAACTCATGTGAAGTTTATAGGGACTTTAAATAAGAGAAAATAAAACCTAACCGCAGGAAGTTTGATTAATTTTGATACATGTGTAAAAGATGAATGCTTTGACCATTGTGAGTTCCTCTATTTCCAGCATCTTCAACAAGACACAGCCATTGTACCAGATCCACAACAATGACAGAATAATGGAGGTATAATACAAATTTACATTTATAGCAGGGCATAGTGGGAGCACACTTTTAATTCCAGCACTTGGGAGGCAGAGGTAGGCAGAGCTGTGAGTTCAAAGCCAGCCTGGTCTACAGAGTACGTTCCAGGACAGCCAGGAATACACAGAGAAACCCTCTCTCAAACAAACAAAATTACATTTATATATTTTCTACCTTAAGTAAAAGTGCATTTATTTATCTTTTCAAAAGTACTAATTCTAAGGCTTTGTTATGCAATAAACTATACTTAATTGAGGTGCAAGTAACGTTAAAGACAATGTCACCAAGTTACAGGTTTGGAATCTAGAACTTTGACAGTCATCCAGGCCAAGCCATGTCAGCATGACACTGGATACATTGCTCTCCCCATGGACTTGGCTTCCTCTCCTGACAGATAAGATTAGATGATTGATTTATTTCCAAGCGTGAGACTTTTCCACAGCTTTTATTGTACTCTGTGAGTTTTATATATTAAAAAAGTCCTCAATCTTCCTTCTACAATACCACCCCATATCTCCACATCCACAGTGTGGTCCTTCTGTTGGAGACTTTGGTCTGGGGACTAGAATGTGACACTTTTGTTCTATTTTCTATCATACTGCATCCAGTGACACATTGTATTGTCAAGGTTCTTAAAAGCTACTGTGAAAATGTTTGTTTCTTTACTCAAAACTCTATTCATGCTTGTTCATTTAATCATCATTCTTAAACCCATAGCTGTAGTAATTTCTGGAGTCAAGTTACATGGAGATTTCTATTTCCTTAGGTTCTGGGCATTTAAAAAAATACATTGTTGTTCTCATTTCCAGTGCTATTAAAATATGCTCAGTCATTATCTTCAGCAGAAGTAGAAATGAGAACAAATTCTTCCCGTTTCCCTAGTCCAAAAAGAGAAGAAGTAGAAATTTACCAATTATGATGCTACATGAGAAATTTGCATTTGAGAATGATTTCTGTGCAAACTCTTAACTATACTCCTGGGGAAAGTTAAAGCGCATTTAGTGAACCTAGACTATTTCTCACTGCATGTTCAGTGTGTTTTTAAACATTGATTTTTTTTTCATTGCTCTTTTTAGTTCTTGAGAAAAGGGAAATGATGCAGGATGAGGTATGAGAAAAGTTAAAGGAAACAATAGTAATGAGTCACAGTTGAGCCTGTGTCTCATAGATTCCCATGTTTAACAAGAATGCTGCAGAGGGTCATGAGGGAAAAAAAAGGATCCAAGCTGTTTTCAAAAATAATAGTAGCCAAGAAGAAAGTTGAAATTTTAAGGAGCAAAATGAATTTCCACGTCATTACATACAGCCCCATTTCCTTGAATTATGGCCGTGTGAAATTGATTTCTCTGTAGATTGGATTCACTGGCAGTTTCCTTTCTTACAAAGCCACAGAGTTCCTTTTCCTCCTTTTAAAGAGCAGAAGTACCCCTTCAGATTTATTAGCAGTCGTAACGTCCATCCTCACCGCGGGAACCAATCTGATGGAATGTTTGCTTGCTGAGCAGAGGTGGGCTATTGAGACCTCCCCACTTTTCTTCGTTGACCTGCACATTTCTGATAAGAGAGGCAGCTGCTGCCTTAAAACAATGCTGCCCAAGTTGACACTGGCAAGCGGCTTTTCCTTATTGGTGTGGAAACATAGCTGGGCCCTCTATTTACTGGGTTTGCCATCAAATTTCTGAAATGGTGATCTGGCAAACAAGCATTTCTACTGATTATAAAATGAAAAGGTCCCTGTACTATAAAACCAAAACAGTCTTTCTTCTTGGGAACCTGGACCTTCACAAACATTTCTTTCTTTTTTTTTTTCCTGTTGTTAACCTTCTCTCATTTCTGCATGTGGATCTTGTTAGGACAAGGCACAGTACTGGAGAGATTTCTTTTCTAATCAGTATGAAAACCGTGCTGGCAAGATAGCTTAGTAGGTAAAGGTATTTGCTGGCAAGCCTGATGTCCTGAGTTCAATCCCCCAGGACCCACGTGACCTAAGCAGTGAACTAACTCTAAAATTTGTCCTTTGACCACCACAGCCACGCTGTGGCACACTGTGGTACATCTCTCTCTCTCTCTCTCTCTCTCTCTCTCTCTCTCTCTCTCTCTCTCTCTCTCTCTCTCTTTCTCTCTCTCTCTCTCTCTCTCTCTCTCTCACACACACACACACTAAATAAATGTAATGAAAAATTAAAGGTAACCTTTCAAAATATAAATTGTGATGCTGCAGAATAGAGTTTGAAACAATCTCATGTTAGTCATTCCTCAGTGATTATAAATTCACCATAAAAATGGAGACAGATGCATCCAACCATATTCTCACTGATATCACTGCGTTCATATTAAGCTTCTCAGCTCTTTTTATGACAAAGGACAGCAATTTCTGTTTTAGCTGTGAGTAAAGCATTTCTTGTGAGCTTGCCTTTGATACTATCAGAGACTCAGACAAAACTCGCCATGTGGGAGCCAGAAGTGTGTGGCTAAATATCCAAATACTTAATGACAACTCAAGCTAATAGCAAGTTAGGTGAAATGCTCCACTTTCCTCTCAACAAATTATGTCCATTATGACTTAGAACTGGATGTTTGAGTATAAAATTGGTAATTTGGCAAGGCCCTATTGTGGAAGACACCACACACTTTGATCACAGGACATGAAGTCAAGTTGGTCCTGACCAGGAAGCTTCCTCCCTGCTGGCAAACTTTCATATACTGAAAGGTGCTGTGCAGGTTGTTGGGGGGAAAATAAGTCGTCAACAGTCTTACACAACCCTGAAACTCATGACTGCAATAAAGACCAAATGGTAAGATATGTCCATGGGTACAACAGTGCCGTGGGTGCTATGGTGGCAACCGGTCTCTTTCTGAATGATTTAAGACCAACTCCACAGGAGAAAATGCATGCTTGATATTGTAAATCTGACAAAGGACCCATGCTTAGGGAGCTTATAGTTTCCAAGAGTGAACCTACTATGATTATTTTCTAAATGGACATATCATCAAACTATCTGCTGTTCACATCTCTAGATCCATAGATGAGGGCAGCTCTCAGAACTCATCAGAAAAAAAAAAAAAAACATTACTTTGTGCAGTGGACCACAGGCAATGCAGAAATTTACATTTGGTCAAAGTGTAGAGAGTCACTGTCAGTGGAGGGATCAGTCACAAATGGGACCACTATATCACATCTCTTTCCCAAGACTCAGGGGCCATCTCAGAAGAGAGGTAGAAACATTGTAAGAGCTAGTAGTCCGGGAGGACCAGAGTGAAACCATGTCTTCTAGACATAGGGTTGCTACATTCATGAAGTCAATGCAGCCATGGAGGCCTGCATAAGACCTGCACCAGTTCGAACCAATCAGCATTCCAGCATGGAGTCAAGAGGGATTCATGAGCCCCCAGCCCTGGCTAGGGAGCAAAGGTAATTGATGGCTTTATGGGTGAGGAAGAGTTAGTTTAAATGTGTCTCCCTTGGTAGATCGACACATGCTTCATTGAATGACACTATGAGTATATGGGCAGCACAAGTTGGACTTGATGAGTTATAAAAAGAAAATAGCAATAGGTTGGGAGGGGTTGGAATGGTGGGGGTGAAAGTACAGGTAAGTGCTGCCTTCTAGCTCTGTTCTTTTCGCTTCCAATCCTCAGCTGCTTTCTTGTCACAGTTACCTTACAGGGACAAGTATGGCTGCTCCATGGTAGATGCATTCTAACCTCCTCCATCCACACCTGCTTCACCCAAGACACAACTGCCTCTTTACTACCTCCTAGGACTTTGGGTATAGATGCTAGTAGTACATTAGTTATCATGGGGGAAACATCTAGACACTTCCAGTAAAGAAGCAGGCTTGGTCCTTTAGAGCAGGGGTGTATCTGGAAAGTCGTCCTGAGCAGTTAGTATAGGAACAGTGGGAAGGTAATAAGATCCTTAATTCTTATGAATATGTAGCTAGAGAAATACAGGGTCTAGAACAGAATACTCATTACCAATGACAGTAATCTATAAGCTGTAGTCACATAGATTTCATAATTTATGTATTTGGAAAAGGTAAGAATATCTAACTACAAAGAAGGCAAAATTTAGAAGGTATGGATACTGCTTAAACTTGCTTTTAACTTGGTTATTTAGGAGTATGCTATTCTGTCCCAAAAGTCAAGCCTATCTGTATGACTTACTCAACTTTTGGCACATCCCTGAATACTGTATAAAAAGAAAAACCTTTTCAATATGGAATCTTTATCCTCAATGGAAATGTAGTCATTTCTTCAAGACAGTCGCAGAGCATCCGTACTGTGTTAGACATTGTGCTGAAGAATAGTGAACTATACAACTCCCATCACAGAAATAAATAAGACCCAAATTACATTCCCAGGGTACTTATAGTGAAGAGATAATTCTGATAGAATGTGGTAAGTGGTATCTGAGGAATTTAGAGAATTCCTGGGGACAGGATAATGTAATAGCAAAGTGGTTTGGGTTTGCATTTAGCTTTTGTTTAATCAACAGCCTTAATTTCTTTATTTGTGATGAGAAATCACATATATAAATGTAATCCTTATTATTTGCCAAGCTTTTGTATGGATGACAGTTCTGTTAGGTATTATTATTACAAAAGAGGAAATTGAAAAAGCATATAAATTGACTGCAGTTACAAAAGTTACACAGGTAGAGGAGAGGAAGCCCAAACGATGAGCCAAGAGTTTACCTCTCGAAACTCTTATTTTAACCTCTTTCCTATGCTTGCTTGTAAGGAAAGATGCATTTGCCAATACACAACAAGAGTAGCTTGTCGCTGTAACTATGTTGGTGACTATTCACAGGGAGAGGGGAAGCAGGCAAAGGTCTGTGTATCAGCAGAAAGGAAAAGGTCACCCTTGAAGGAGGCAGGGATAGATAAGGCAATCCAAGGTAGGAGAAACTGCAGGTAATACCAAAAGGATAAATAGTACTGGAAGAAAATTGGGATGAGAGCAAATGTTATCATGGGAAATAGGAGCTGAGATGTGGAGGGTGATATATAATAAACCAAGGAATTTAGCCTTCACTAGGTAAGAGAGGGAACAGGGCCCAACTTTAGAAAGGGAAATGATATTAAGTAGCTTTATACTAAGGATTTAATTTGTCATTAACAATAATGAAGGAAAACTTTGATGATCTAGAACTGATGTGGAAATCAGTTTTTTTAAAATACATTTTATTTTTGAAATTGAAGTATAATTACATCATGTTGTGCCTTCTCTTCCCTTCCCTTCCCTTCCATTCCTCCGCCCTTCCCACACACCCCTTTGTTCTCTCTCAACTCCATTTTCTCTATTTCTTAATTGTTTATATATATATATATGTATGCATACATACATATATACATATAAATATATGTGTATATATATTCTCTCAAGTCACAGATTCTTTTTATTGGATACCTCAAATTCTGATTGTGTCTTGAGGGTGAACTCTATGTTTATGACTGGTTGGACTTTCATTTTGTTTTCCAGATACTGAAGCACATTAGAAATAAATATCAGGCTGGTAAGATGGTTCAGCAGGTAAAAATACTTGCCCCTAACTCTGACAATTTGAGTGGCATCTCTGGGACCCACAAATCCTCTGATTTCCATATGCACATACCCATGCCACAGCAAGTGTACACAGGCAAATCATACATTCATAAAATGTAATCAAATAAACTCCACGTGATTCTTTATATGGACTTGCTCGGAGTTGTGTCAGAATGCAATTCTCTAGGTCCACATCCTCAAACCATTTTGGAGAGTATTATAAGTACAATTTAGTGTACTAAATATCATGGCAAGCAAAAGACGTAAAGATAAAAGGCCCAATTAATTTACCATTTCCCAGAATTAGGAAGTTTTAAAGTTTTTCTGGGTTTCATTCACAGTACCTGCATTCTCTACATATCTTAGGCTCCTTCTTGCAATAGTCATGAAAACTAACTTTACAGTCTTTCCAAGTATCTTTTATCTCCCTTGTCTCCCATGCCTAATGTAAAGTTAAATTGTTTATTCAACAATTGTGACTGGATTCAGCGGATTAGTATAACTGTGTGAAGCTGATCCAACTATTTCCCTGAGGGTATGTTTTACAGCATGAACTTTTTGGCAGAGTTGGTGCAGTGCTACTGTTTTCAAACACCATGCTTTGATTATTAGGATGCTGTAGTTCAAAAATCTTAACTTTTTTTTTTTTTTTAAACCTCTGGGGTTTACTGCTGAAACATCAAATCAGTCCCTCTGGGGTTGAGGAAATGGCTCACTTCGTGAAGTGCCTTCTGCTCAAGCATGAGCATCTGGATGGCATCCTTAGAGCTCATGTGCACAGCTGGGCATGGCTGTGCACGTCTATAACACCGGCCCTGTAGGAAAGAGGAGTGAGATGTGAGGATCCCCATTGTGAATGGGCTAGGTAGCCTAGCTGAATCTGTGAGACTCGGTCTCAAAAAGTATGGTGGAAGACTGACAAAAAAGGCACCCACTGTCAACCTTTAGCCTTCAAATGCATGTGCAAATATGTGTATATACACCCATATACACATGCTATTAAACATATGTAACACAGACAAGTACATCATACATGGCAGCATTATGTAGTAAGCCAATTCAGCAATATTGGCTTGGTTTTTTAGAAGGTTGGGTTGAATACTCTTCATGAGGTCCATTTTTTTCCCTTGTAGATGTAACAAGCTGTGACAAAGACTAGTTATGGTATGAGGCAATTTCTTTGTTATCATCCTAGTTGATATTTCTTAGTTATCATCTTAGTTGATATTTCTTAGTTATCATTTTAGTTGATAATATCCTTTTCCTTTTTTTGCAAAATGAGAATTTTTTGTTTGTTGTTTTCAGCTACTATTAAATAACTCCTATGGGCACGTGATTCACATTAAAACTTAAGGGAGATGTAAGGCAGTGTGATCGTTCCCATCTTACAGATGAGAAAACGAGACTCAGAAAATTTAACTGTCACAATCACACAATTAGTCATTGGCCAAATCAGCACATTAACCTGAACTTTTTCCTGCACATGAAGCTAGAATCCCATGTGTGTGACTATGGTGTGCTGCACTGATGTCATTCCTTTTACGTAACGTCAGTGGAGTACTTTCTACGTGCTGAGCATTTACTTTTTCATTTTTTTAAGACAGGGTCTCACCATGTCGCTGGCTTTGAACTTGAGCTCCTCTTGTGTACGTGGAGTTTTTTTTTAATCCTACCAACCAGCTCCCAAACAACCACACAAAGACTTCTTATTAATTATAAAAACCCGACCAATAGCTTATGCTTGTTACTAACTAGCTCTTACAACTTAAATTAACTCGTATTTCTTTTTTTTTTTTTTTTTTTTTTTTTTTTGGTTTTTTTCGAGACAGGGTTTCTCTGTGTAGCTTTGCGCCTTTCCTGGAACTCGCTTTGGAGACCAGGCTGGCCTTGAACTCACAGAGATCCACCTGGCTCTGCCTCCCGAGTGCTGGGATTAAAGGCGTGTGCCACCACCGCCCGGCATTAACTCGTATTTCTTATCTACCTCCTGCCATGTGGTGGTACCTTCTTTCAATATGGCATGTTCATCTCCTCACTCATCTGTGTCTCACTCCAGACATCTCAGACTCTGCCCTTCTTCCCAGTGTCCTCCTACTCTGGCTTTCCAGTCCAATCTCTTCCTGCCCTGCTATGGACCAGTCAGCGCTTCATTAGCCAATGAGAGTAATATATGTTTACAGTATACAAAAATTGTTCCACAGTACTCTTGCCTCGCTCAGCCTTCTCCCTTAGATTATAGTCATGTCACACCATGCTTGACCCCAGCACTGATACCATGTACCAACTCATTAAATCTATACAAATTGAGGGTGACTTTTATATATGAAGAAACAGGGACAGAGCTATTTATTGACTATTCTGATGTCCACTGAGTTATCCTGAAAGATGCCCACATGCCATACTTCCTCACTGTCACTTCTTTATAAGCCCTATGAAAGCAAACCCACTAATAATGACTCTAGATATGTAATTTCACAAAATATATCCGATCTGCACCTCCTAATGCTGTAAGCCTGTGTGAAACCCAAAGCACAAACACATTAAGAATGCATGAAAAGTGGTAGAAACTGCAGGGAGTTGCTTCTTAGGTTTGATTATTTAATTTAAGGAAAAGTGAAATATCTGATCAAAACAGGGCTGAAAACTGGTATGGTTTAGGCTTTAAAGGTTAAATTCTATTTTAATCTGTTTGTGAAATTTAGCAGTCTTGAGGACTTTTAATCCTGCAATCTGTTTTAATTAATTTATCAAATCCCTTTATATGAATATGCTTCAGTGTTTCTGTTCACCTAACAAAAACAGAGCCTTCTTAGTCATTGTTAATCTTTAAATTAGGCTTATTCATATGATCTAATTTGCTGAGACTTTTATTCAAAAGGGAACTCTAGTCCTTTATTTTAATTTCCAGTGGTGTGACCCTTCCTTGGAATATGTTTTGTTCATACACATTTTTCTTTACTCTTTCTCTGTCTCTGTCTCTGTCTCTGTCTCTCTCTCTCTCTCTCTCACAAACACACACACACAGAGCACTTGATGACATAAGTTCACACAAATAATATAAAACGTAACATGACTATGCCAAAATTAACATTTGTTTTCTGTACTCAGACTGAGGACAGACCCAATAAATACTGATAAAAGCTGTCATTTTTGCTTCAATATGAAGTCCATTTAGATTTTGTGTAATTTTTTTTGAGGGGGATGTTGTGACTCATGATAAACATTGAGCTCTATGCCAGACTTTTTAGTTTTCATATCCCTGGTTCATAATCCAAACATCAAGATATATTCTTATAATGTCTAAAAAACAACTTTGGCTTTAATTTTGTAATTACTCTGACCAATTCTCTTGTGTTTTGTTCTGAATTTATTTATTTAATATTTACTTATTGATAGTGTTTTAATATGGAGCTTGGGCAGACCTTGAACTCAATCCTTCTAACCAGGCTCCTAAAACTGAGGACTCCAAGTATATATCATCATTCTTAGAACTGATAAACTTTTTATACATATATAAGAGCAGAGGGTACTAGATTACATGTATAGTCAAAAATACTGCATTATCATTAATTCTTGAAAAAGGTTAAACAGAAGCATAGTTAAAAATTATTGTAAATATTACCCTGATATCTTCTATTCACTTGTCAAAGTTCAGTTATAACTAAGCTTTTATAAAACCTTGTTTTTATAGTCAAATGATCCCATTTTTGAGTCAGTTAATTTAAAATAAGCGTTATTTGCCAAGCGATGAAAAATATCTTATTTAAAAAGGAAAATAGAACCAACTGGAAAAGTCCAGTTTCTGATAACTGACTTGATGCTAGATATAGCTTTTAACAAAGAAAACTTTTAAAATGGAGTTATTTTTCCTGATAGTATAGTAAGGTGGAGAAGATAGCGTTAAAAAGGAAGTGAGTGCAGTGGCCAAGGGAAGAATTCCACTGGCTTTTGTTGAAAGCTGTAGTCACTTTTCTCTGGATTGGTAAATGACTCAAGAACCAGAACTAAGAGGAGAATGAGTGACAGGATCAATGTTGTACTGTAGCACGGGTCCTCATGGAGAACCAGCCTTGCTGGAAGAGCTCAGAACACGCTAGCATTCTCTAACATGAGATCTCACATTAGTAAAACAGTTAAGGGGCTGGAGAGATGGCTCAGTGGTTAAGAGCACTGGCTGCTTTTCCAGAGGTCCTGAGTTCAATTCCCAACACTGAAGAGAAACTACAGATTCGAATCTCCCTAAATAACAGTATTACCTACAGTAACAGAAAGAATCTGGTTCTTCCGGAGCTAAGGACCGAACCCAGGGCCTTGTGCTTGCTAGGCAAGCACTCTACCACTGAGCTAAATCCCCAAACCAAGATGCTTAAAGGGGGAAGTGGCTTGGCTGAGATTACAAGAGAAGAAAGGGCGAAAAGTGGCACATCAGTTAGTGTCACTCCACTTTCAAGTCCGTATCACAACATTATACACATTGCCACCTTAAAGAAAGCATTGTGGTGGTGTAATCGTGACCCTTTTCTCCTTGTAGCTCATGATTAGATTTGTATTGCCAACTGCACCAAATCCAATTCATCAGGGCCATGCCTTGTAGATTAGGAGTTGGCTGTCTGAAAACTCATCTCCCATGGCTCCATCTCCCAAGCTAGAGGTGAGATATCGCTGTCTACCTGCAGATGCAGGTGCCAAAGACTTCCTGATAGGACTGACTTTAAAACGGGAACAGTGGAGTTTTGTGTCTTGAGATCTTCCAGTGTCTGCCACTGTTGGGAGAGCGGACATGATGGCGAGCAAGCATACAGGTTTCACATGATACAACACTTTCAGGGAACAAGGTTCTCCATGTCCATCCTGTTTGAGGAACATGGGGCTGCTGTCCCCTCGGTTGTAGGGAAGCTAAAGAATGGGAATTACAATTGATTCGCACACGCGGTTCCCTTGAAAAAGTCAGTAGCGTCTCTCTTCATCAAGAACTCCCCTGCTTATTGTGTGTCCTGTTAGGTTACAGAGTCTCAAAGCAGTAGCTCTAGTTGCTTTCCCCAGCTGAGTGGTGGCTTCTGTAGACGGATGACCTCTGGAGTTTCTACAATGCTACCTTGCATCTAAGATTGCTTTGGGAACCAGCATCCAATTTAAACAGATGTGTTGCTTTTGGTTGTTATGCTACTTTCTATCTAGAACACTTTCTCCACCCTTTAGAATTAACTTAATTGCAGTGATTGGGGAGAGAAGTAAGGCGTTTCATTTTATTTAATTTAAAATATTCCTAATTTGGGGTCAGACTGCTTCATCCAGTTTTAGCACTTTCTACTAATTTGTACTTGTGTTTAAAGCCTTATTTAGATTCAAAGTAAACATTTTTGGCAGACAGCCTTACATTATCTTATGCATAGATATGTAATACCAGTAGCCCCCTGCCCCCGCCAGCAGAACTTGACCTCTTTGTTAAGGTGTGACCACTCTTCAATATACAGGCATAGTTCCTCTTTCCAGATAGTAAGTAACCTGTGAATGGAAATTTAAAAATAGCCTTTCCTTCAACATCTTTCCCACTATGTTTTTTGATATTCATTACTGGACAACTTATTTATATTACTTTTTTAAGAGTCTGAACATCACTTTCCAAGCGAGACAGCATGTGAGTGAAAGATAAAAACCTAATAGGCATTTCTTTTCTTTCCATTTTCTGTTAACATTCTAAGATGGGTCTGAAGCAGAGCCATTTTTCCCCATTTTCATGACTTAAGGGTTCTGCTCTCCTGATTTATCTGTGCCAGCATCTTCACATCTGTCCTTGGCTCTGCGCTCGTTCTTCCTGCTGCTGTCCTCATCTATTACCATCTTAATTCACTCAGAACACTTTATCGAACTCATTTATTTCTTCATTTACCCTCATTTTTTCTGCCTCATTGGGACAATTAGTTATTGCCTAGATAATTACGTTTTTAGGGCTTTCAAACTCTCTTACTTTGTCTTTCTTACGAGGAATCCAGGCTATAGAATCAAATTCTTTACTTGTTCCTGCAGTCTTCCTCCAAGTATTATATGAAGGAAGTACTCAAGTATCTTTTTCTTATAATTTTTTCCATTGCAAATGTGTTTCTTCCTTTGGTTGGAATCAATTCTAGTATGACATCTCTATGTATCTAACTTCAACTCAAAGTAAATATCAGCAAGGTCAAACCTTGACAGACGTCCTGTAACTTCCCACTCACTGTATCCGGTTTTCTCCTCCACTCCACCCTTCTGTTTCCTTTGTGAAGTTCTGTACTCTTAAGACCATGAGATATATTTCACTGTGGTAAGGTTATATCAGCACAGTAAAGGAACATAGACAGTACGTTGCTGATGAGATATTATTGATTCTCCAATCTGACTGGAAATCTAATTTGGTCATATGTACATTATCTATCTATCTATCTATCTATCTATCTATCTATCTATCATCTATCTATCATATATCCATCTATGATGTATCTATCTGACAGTGAAAGAGCTTCATTAAAATGGCTAATCTGTTTCACTTGCAAAATTTATCTAAAGCAATGTAAGCCTAAGCCTAAGACAGGTAAGTATTTCTCTTTATGACATTTATAATAATAAAATTGTGAGAAATACTTCAGGATAAAAAATTTGTATCTCTTAGTGTGTCCACCATAATTGACATACTACCATAGTTAAAATTATAGGTTTTTGTTATTTTGCCCCACTAGGAGGAAATAAAGAACACTCAAAGTGCCCTTAGTTCTGACCTTTAGTAGGTTATACTCCCCAAGAGTTCGGTTGTACAGGAGTAACTTTTTGCCCATTATCTAAAGTATAGAGTACAATTTCTAACACCCATTCTATTTCCTGCCTAACTTGGAGTTTCATGAATGAAAGTTTCCAGAGAAGAAGCAATACTTAGTTTCACTTCATTTTTCTGAAGGAATTAAGGTAAGTAGCTGGTTTGGAAGTGGAGGGAAAGTTGACACTGTTTCAACATTCTGGATGACCACAGTGCACACATGGATTTCCCTAGAGGAGCATCAAATGAATCCAAGGCCATAGCTAACTGTCCATCTTAAAAATTCAAAATTGTCATATACCGTTCGAAACAGTATATTTTTCTAATTTTATTCTAGGTTCACTTCCATTGTCATAGATACCAAAGATGTCCACAGGGTCACATGTGTTTGAATCTGCTACTAGGTGACAGGAGAAGAGCTCCACACACCAGTGTTCTCAGCTAGGTTTCATTGATTTTTTTCAGGATAATAAAGGAATTCCATAGATTACTCCTCTTCCTGGTGATATCTCATCTCTGCCAGGCCTATACCGCTGAAGGGAAGTGGACTTTCAGTGTCTTGATCTCCAACGCTATTTCTCCACCCTTTCTCAATCACCCACACCCACTCAGATCCTGGCTGAGGATTTATTACCAATAGCTGCATCACCCTCATCACCTAACCTCAGCGATCTCATTCTGTGAATGCCACATCTTGTTTTTCTCACCTTTTCATTTCTCTACATGGCAAAGACACCAGCTACTTTGTCCTTACAGTAATCTGATCCTATTACGTCCACAGTGAGCTCCTAAAAAAACTCCCAGCCCTTTCTAAACTTTATTATCTGACTGTCCCTTTTTTGAGGTGTCATCTTGCTGAATAGTTCAAGCTACCCTGAATTTTCAGTCCTCCTGCCTCAACCCTCTAGTACTGGGATTATAAGCATATGCCCCCACTCCCAGCTCTTTGGACACATTATACATAAGGAGGTGACCGTGCTGGGAGAAAGTAAGTATGTGATCATGACTAAAATTTAAAATATTAATGATAAGTAATCCCAAGTGTACTCAGAATTTTCAGGAAGTATATTTCTTAGTTCCCCTTCCGCATTATTTTAAGTCATTATTGTACTGTTTTCCCCAAACTCTCAGACTTCTCTCTAATGAGTTTCAATTGATGGTCTTGCTTCTCATTTCCCTGAAGCAGTCAGAAAAGACTGTCCACACATTCTTATCATTACATATGCGTACTTGTTGTTGTTTGGTTTTGCTCTTTTGGGGGCCCTGCCACCCAGCTCCCAAATAAATCACACATGGAGGCTTATTAATTATAAATGCCCAGCCTTAGTTTGGCTTGTTTCTTGCCAGCTTTTCTTAAATTATCCCATTTACCTTTTGCCTCTGGGCTTTTACCTTTTCTTGCTTCTGTATATCTTGTTTTCACTCTTACTCCAAGACTGGCTGTGTGGCTGTGTGGCTGGTCCCCGGCATCCTCCTCTCCTTGTTCTCTTGCTCTTTTGTCTTTCCCCCCCATATTTCTATTTATTCTCTCTGCCTGCCAGCCCCGTCTATCCTTTCTCCTGCCTCACCATTAGCCATTCAGCTCTTTATTAGACCCTCAGGTATTTTTAGACCGGCACAGTAACACAGCTTCACAGAGTTAACCAAATACAACATAAAAGAATGCAACACATTTTGGCATCATTAAAGCAAATGTTCCACAGCATAAACAAATGTAACACATCTAAAAATAATGCTCTACACCTGTCCATCATCCTTTATCTTCCTTATCATCATGACTGGACTATTAACTTAGCAAAGGCAGCCCTATTGCTGTGCACTGTTTCCCATCTGCTACGGTCCGCTCCAGGATCCCTTCGCCGAAATCGATTCTTCATGTTCCTCCATGAACCACTTCCCCTCACTGTCATTTTATTATACCTCAGTTCCACAAACCCTTCCACCCCCAGCCCAGTTCTCTGCCCTTTTCGCATGAAAACTCTTTGCAAGTGTTCACTCTACCCAAGCCGTCCTTTTCCTTTCTTCTTCTCCCCTCAACTGACTCCAGCTTCAACAAGGGTCTTGCCACCTCCGTCACTCAAGGGATCAGAGGCTTGTGCACCGCCGCTTCCGTGATTGATGTTTCTGCTTTCTCATTTTGTTAGTTCTCACTTTTTTTTTTTGGTTTTGCTCACCTTAACCTTCAAACTTCATCTGACAGATCTTGGACCCTTTCTCAATTTATTCTTTCAGTTGGTTTCCAGAACATTTCTTTCTCCTGGTCTTCCATCTCCTCCACTAACCATTTTCTTTCGGTCTTACCAGCTCTTTTAACCTTCTCATCATTTGTGGAATCCCTGGGAGTTAATTGCCATATTGTTTTCTCCAGCCATTTTTACTTCTTAGGCGAACTCCCCCCTTCAAAGGCCAATTTACATCTCCACCCTCTGCTGAACTTAGATGTCACACATCCAACTTTCTACATGACAGTTGTCTAGACGGATAAGAGGAGTCCTAACTTTGACGTATCCAGAAGGAAACTCTTGATTTACACATTCACCTGCTTCACCAATCTGATAGACTTTCCCTCCTCTCATCTTAGTGAAGGCACATTCATCTTCTGGTTCATCAGGCCAGAATTCTGGGTTGTTTTTGACTCCCCTCGCTTCCCATTGCCAAACTAACAGGAAATTCTGGCAGGTATTCCTTTGACATCTGTCTTGAAGAGTCTGATTATCGTTTATTATTTCCAGTACTGCAGCTTTCTTTCCCAGCTCACCATAAATTCTCGCCGGGACATTTGTAATTGTTGCTTTTTTTTTTTTTTCTTTTCCAATCGCTGCATCTGACCTTGCCCTTTCATGCCGTGTTCTTCATAATCAGAACGATCCTGTTAAGAGTTAAGCCAGGTGATGACACTACTTTGCAAAGAAGACTTCAGTTTCAAGGCTTTGCTTCTCAGATAGGATGAATACTGTTTTTGACCTCAGGTCCTTGTTACTTACCTTTTTGCTCTACATCTTCACCTATTTGGGCTCTGGTGCTGTGCCTTGAGTCTACTAAACAGTGTACCTCACGGCCTTTGTGTGTGTTTTTGCTTAATTTCACTACCCAGGACTTCCTTAATTTAACATGTTTCTCATTTCATTTTGCTTTTTTCCCCACATTGTCCTGGCTAGTTTTATGTCAACTTGACTCATCAACTTGTTAAGATAGACTCATCTTAAAGAGAACCTAAATTGAGAAAATGCCCCCATAACATCCAGCTGTAGCATTTTCTTAATTACTGATTGTTGTGGGAGGGCTGGCAGTCCTAGGTTCTATGAGAAAGCAGGCTGAGCAAGCCATGGGAAGCAAGCTCGTAAGCAGCACCCCTCCATGGCCTCTGTATCAGCTCCTACCTACAGGTTTCTGCCCTGTTTGAGTTCCTGTACTCACTTCCTTTGAAGATAAACTATGATGTGGAAGTGTAAGCCAAATAAAACCGACTTGCTTTTTGGTCATGGTGTTTCACTGCAGCAATAGAAATCCTAACTAAGATATCATATCCCTTATTAACTCTTTGAGAAACCATGTATTTATTTATTTATATATCTGTCTTTCCCAACAAAATGCAAGCTCTAGAGAGTAAGTTGTGTTTTACTCACTGTCATATGCATAGGGCCTATAAAACCACAAGGCAGTAGTTGATCTTAAAATTTTCAGAATAGTCCTATAGTCCATAGTCCTGCAGAAGTGACATGACCCACTTTTCATAACATGAGGACATTACAATGTTTTGGTTTCCCCCAACAAGCTATCAGTTACAAAGTATTTAGCCCTAAGCACATATGCATACAAGTAAAAATTAAATTGACCTAGCAGGTTTTACTTACACACGCACATATGTATACTATATAGATGTGTGTGTGTGTGTGTGTGTGTGTGTGTGTGTGTGTGTGTGTGTGTGTATGTGAGTGTGTGGTGTGCTGACAATAATAATTAAAGAGGAGAGGGAGATATGGAAATGATGTAGGTACAGTACTCATGTATGAAACTGTCAAAAATGTTTAAAAAGTATAATTGGTGTGTTTTGCTTACATTTCTTATAGGTTTAAACTCCAGCTAACTAAGATACTTTGTAAATTTCTCTTTAGAATTTAGTGGTTAAAGCAAATCTGACAAAGAATTACTTTTTTCCCTGACTAGACTGCATTTGTTTAGCAAAGCAGAAAAATGCTATGCGTATTAAACCTTGCATAAGTCCTCATTCTACCACATGTTGGCTAACCCTCTACCTGATAACACATCCACTAATGGGGATTTTATTTATAAGGGCTCTAGAGTAAAATAACAAGCTATTCACACCAGCATCACCTGTTACTAATCTAGTTAGTGCAGCTTTTCATTGTGTTGTTTAGTCTTATACCTAGATTGAGTTTGGTTTTGTTTATTTTTTAATCTTTACGGGGAAAAACAGTACAAGGTTTGCTTTTTCCTTGTGGAGTTTAAACATGGGGTAAAGAGTACAGCTTCAGCTTATTAAACCTCTGCCAATAAAGATGGGTTAGGTTACACCTGGTTGCTGTCCTGGCAAAATCCTTTTTATAGAGATGGCCTTCAAGTGATTTTTAAAAGTATCCTATTGAAGTTTTTAGGTCAATTATGTATGTTGAATAAATTTACAAATAAACTTGTTTATTCAACTAAGAAAACAGAATTACTTTTTTTGAAGGTCATTAATTGATCAGAGATGAAGAAGAAAAGGCCCAAAGTTGGGATATTCTTTAGTTGACTCACTAAAAAGTCTCTTTAAGATGTGATACTTCGGTTTAGTGGTGATGCTGTCTTTACATAAAGAATATAGCCTATTATGTGGGTAGACAAGTTGGAAACAGGCAATGCATTTATGAGGATGTAAAATTAAATGCGATGCTCATTACCTTGAAATGTAAGTGTCAGCTACTAGTTTCTCAATTTTACAAGATATGTAGAAAAGACACAGATGTTCTATTACCTATTCCACTTAATTTCCCCCTTCTTTCCTTAGACATCATTAGCTTCTTCTCAGAATTATAGCCTGCATCTTGGGAAGGATGAGACAAGTGTAATTTCCTTTGAAAGCTTTCCTACTCATTTCCCAGGGAGATCAAAATATTGAGAACACGAGTATTGAATATTTTAAACAGTTTTTTTCCATGATAATTTTTTTCAAATTTTTACAAATTTTCAGTGAACTTGATTTCGTCTGATGATCTGCATTCTAGATCAGAGTTTGCTATTGTTAGTTGAATGACCTTTGGAACATTTCATAAAACCACAAGTCCTTCCTGTTCTTATCCAAAAAGTTGGCAAAGTCACATCAGCTCATAGAAAAGGGGGACAACTGAATAGTTCAAGGTACAAAAGAGTTTTGCAAGTAACAAAACACCGTTTCATATCTTAACAATAGAAGTTATTAACATATCAACCATTTGGATGGTGATTGTGGAAACAGATACAAATTGATACAAAACTGCTAGGTACAAAAAGTGACGGAGGCTTTTCTAGTTCTTCATTTTATAACTAAGAAATGTGAAGCTTGAAGGAGTAGTCTCCCTCCAACAGACTGGGCTTCCACACGTGGTTTGTAAAATGGCCTGTATGAAAACAGACTCCCACCTTATTTATATATTACCCATTGGTATGGATAGTTTTTATATTTCAAGTCATTGAAAAAGAATACAAGAATATTTCCTAACGTATGAAAATTGTTTCAAATTCAAATTTCAGTGTCTGCAATGTAATTATCATTTGAACACTGCCATGCTTATTCTGTGTCACCCACGTTGGGCATCAGTGGCACAGCTGGGTAGTTGTCAAAGAAATAATAAATTCGTTCTTTAACTTCAAAGTTAAGAAGGGAGAAAGAAGAGATTGAGCTGACCTTGTTAGAAAATTCTTGTTTCTGTGATACTTATTTTTTTTTTTTTTTAGAAATTATTCATTCTAATGCTTCATAAGTGGATGATAGTCTACATTTACTTTTAAAAATATTGTGCTTTGTATAGTTTCTGTGAGACTGATATTCTTTCTGGGAACTCTATTAAAACAATAATGTAACTCATTTAGCTAATACTGGAATGACTAATGCTACAAAGATGAAAACTATATCCACTACCTTTTTAAAAATATTGTCTGCCTTGTTCTCCCTCTCTGTTCTTGATCCAGCTGGGATCTCCCGCTCCCCTAAGCTCTCCCCCCACACCCAGGCTGTGGGACTGGGACCTATCCTTAGTACATGACCTGGCTTTTTGGAGTCTGGGGCCTATGCTGGGATACTTTGCTCAGCCTGGGTGAAGGGAGGAGGGGACTGGACCTGCTTCAACTGAATCTACCAGGCTGAGCTGAATCCCCAGGGGAGTCCTTGCCCTGGAGGAGGTGGGAATGGGGGTGGGTTGGGGGGAGGGGGGGGCAAGAGGGAGGAGAGGGGAATCCGTGGCTGATATGTAAAATTAAATTAATTATAAAATTAAAAAAAGATATTGTCTGCCATAAACCCATTCCTCCTAATTTCCTATTACTGTTCCTATAATGTTATAGCATTATAACATTAGTGTGATTATGAGTATATGCATTCTTAAATACCTAAGTAATGGGCTGAAATAAGAAAATATAGTGAAATCCCATGATGTCAACTGCTGGTCCATTATTAGAATTGAATATAACTGGTATTTTTAGAGAACGGGTAAGCAAACATTGAAGTGTTTGATGATTCTAAGAATTAGAAAAAAAAAAACAACTTAGTAATTGCTGCCAAAGAACTAACTAGCTCTAATACCTGAACATGTTTGATGGAACCTTGTCAAGTAGTATTTACAATATAACACAAAAGGACTCCATTCTTTGAAAGACACATTTTTTGTTATTTGTGCAAGTATTAAGTACAGTTAAAATAAGAGCTTGTGTGAATATGTTTCTCATTCACTTCACAATAGACTCTATTCTTAGTTAATGAAGGCTACTATTGTGTGGCCACAGAATTGTTAAGTAGGTTCCTGCTACACTTTCACTCACTCACGTTGTATGTTCCTTCGAATTCTTCAGCCACACACTCTGGATGACCTTGTTAGTTTGTTTTCCCTGGAAATTATGCAATGTTTGCTCCTAAGAACATTTTGCAATCAGTTTTGGTCAGTTAAATTATTTAAAACATGAGAG
Source organism: Peromyscus californicus insignis (assembly GCF_007827085.1). Classification (NCBI taxonomy): domain Eukaryota; kingdom Metazoa; phylum Chordata; class Mammalia; order Rodentia; family Cricetidae; genus Peromyscus; species Peromyscus californicus. Next base: position 44,947,307 of record NW_026294534.1, on the reverse strand, counting down.
GTCTCTTTTCTTGAGTGTTGTTATCGGGACACTATACCATAGTATCTAAGAACAAAGAAACATATCCTTAAGGAAACTTCCTTATTTTGAAATTATTTCTATTGGATTTCCAATTAAGGCTTTGGTAAAGAATGATTTGTGGGCTCCAGAGATGGCTGTGGTGGTTTGAATGAGAATGAACTCCATGGGCTCATATTGTTTTAATACTTGGTGCCTAGTTGGTGGAACTGTTTGAGAAGGATTCGGAGGTATGATCTTTTGGGAGGAGGTATTGCCGGGGGCAAGCTTTGAGGCTTCCAAAGCCTCCTGCCACCCCTGATGTGCTCTCTGCCACCTTCTTGTGATTTTAAACGTGAGCCTTTTCTGTCACCATACCTTTGCACCGTGGTGATGGACTTCAACTCTCTGGAACCATAAGCCCACTGAACACTTCCTTTGATAAGTGGCCTTGGCTTTGGTGTTTCATCATATCTACAGAAAAGTAGCTAAGACAGTGGCTCAGTTGGAAAAATACCTGCCATGGGGTTATGAGACCTGAGTTTGCATTCCTATCACCCACATGCCCAGGCTGTAACCACAGCGGATCTCTGTGTGAGGGTTGTAAGACTAGTGGATTCCTAAATTTGTTTGCCAGTCAGCCTTGCCAACAGTGTGAGCACCAGATTTAGTGAGGTCTAAGATACAAAATCCAAAACCAACAGCAAAATAAAGCCTGGCCATGCACAATTTTTTTTTATCATGTCTTTATTTTAGGAATGGTTCATTGAGGTGAAAGCACATTTTCGAGACATTTAAAATGATTGGTTGTAGTAATATTTAAGTTGACACACCAAATTCAAAACTTAGCTGTTCCCATATTTTGGATTCTGGGATGAATTCTCCATTTCAGTAATAGAGTATGGATCTAGGAAAGGGACTGGAAGGGAGAAAGTGGTTGATAAGAGCGGGAAGGCAGAGAGAAAGATAGAGGGAGAGAGAGACAGAGGGGAAGGGGAAGAGAGAGAGAGAGAGAGAGAGAGAGAGGTGTAACACAAATCTTAAAAGGTCTTATTAATTAAAAAATAAACTCGGAGCCAGATATTGGGATGAAAGCTGAAAGATCAGAGAAACAGAATAAGCCACAGCCAACCTCACCTTGCCAACTTCTCAGCCCATCCTGTTTCCATGAATCCTCAGACTGAAAGCCTCTGAGTCCTCACCCGTGAGGGTCTCAGTTGAACTACTTAAAAGCCTCTAGTCCCTGGTCTTCACACCTTACATACCTTTCTGCTTCCTGCCATCACTTCCTGCCATCAAAGGTGTGTCCTTCTGAAGCAAAGACATAAGATCTCAAGTGCTGGGATTAAAGGTGTGTGCCACCACTCCTGGCTCTATTCCCCAGTGTGGCCTTGAACTCACAGAGATCCAGACAGATCTCTGCCTCCCTAGTGATAGTATTAAAGGTGTGTTTGTGTGTCACCCTTTTCTGGCCTCTATGTCTAATCTAGTGGCTGTTTTGTTTTCTGATCCCAGATAAGTTTTATTGGGGTGTACAATATATCAACCACAGAGAATAAACAGAATATATAATATGCATGTGTGAAATTGTCAAATAATAGAATTAATCAGTATAAAATAATAATAAACAACAACACACAAACAAACAAAAAGAGTCAGAGTCCTGCTTGCTGCTGTTGCATACTGCCTGAGATTGATACTGATCACCTGTGAGTTTAGGTCTTGCCCTGTTTTTTTTCTAAAAGAGAACTCTGAGGCCACATAAGCCATTTTCCTGTTGGCTGGCAAAGCATGTGAAATAACATATTCATCATGGGCAGCCAACAGACAAACAGAGAAGCAGATTTGATGGATGCTTTGGATAGCCAATCCCAGAGGGAATCAGAAAGGTCTTTGTAAGAGATATCACAATTTTTAGCTTTGGAAATTTTCAGGCAAAGAGTCAAAGTGTCTTTGTGGGCAACCTGTTGTGTTAGTAGCACAAACAGTTAGTATTTGTTGCTGGAAATATCTTTGGAGTTTGTCTTCAATGGATAAATACTTAAAGAGTGCTCTAGGTTGCATGTTTTAGTTTTAATTCCTTTCTGAAACAATCCACTTCCTTCCATAATGCCCCATCTTCTAATGGTCTCATCTCTCCAGAAGTCATTTCAAGTTGGAGACTAGACATTTGAACACATAAACCAAAAGGAGGTATTTCAAACCCAAACCACAAGTCCATTCTCCATTCCACAGCTGAGGGTTATTTTTAAAACTGGAAGTCAGGTCCGAACAAGAATTCGTTTAAACCATCTACCAATTTCCTGTCTTACTAAGCCTTACCTCGTATTATAAAGCTGTATAAATTTTGGCTATTTGTTACTTGACATGCCTTTTCTCCTGATACTTTTCCCTTGGTAATCCTACCACACAGGTCTGTATGCTGACTCTTGTCATGCCATGCAGATTCTTGCATTAAAGCCTTACCCTTGGCTGTTTTTGCTGTTTGGAATGCTGTTGCTTTATCATGGCCTTATTTTCTGCCTCCATCAAGCCTATTCAAATTTTGAACCAGACAGTTACTGATGGCTTCTGTAATGCTGAGTTTCAAGCAATAACAAACACCAGTGGCATTCCAGCAACAAAGATGCATGTAACATATGAGCATCATCCAATCTGAGCAGGACTTGCTCTTTGACACACTTGGCTCCCCATATGTCTTCTTTTCAGCTACAGGTCAGCTAGGCTCTTCTTGTTTATCTTGAATGGTCAGACTCTTAAGTCCAAGAGTCATGTGGCTGTTAGTTAATCTATAACCATGTGCCAGATAATTAGGACTAGTAGCTCTGAAGCTTCTTTAAGTCCTGGTGTATCTTTGTGACCAAATAACAGGAGGCATGTGATGTTATGACAGGTCTTACCCAAGCTTCTGCTCATCTTTTAATTTCTCATTGGCAAAAACAACAATGATCAAAAGAGGAAAAGATCACAACAAAGCCAGTCAGGTGGAGATGACTGGAAAAACAGATCTTTCTCCTCCCAGTCAAGGGCTGGGAAAATTGATCTTGCTGTTTAGTAAAAGGTATTGCAAAGTCACACGGTAAAAGGTTGGGATAATGGAGGGATGAAGAATTATACTAGTGAGACAATCAGTCAACCACAGCATCTTATCAGTGAGCTTTTCCTGGCCACCCAATATAAAACAGCAACATCTTTCCCTGACTCACATTTTATCACTCCAGTCCAGCTTTGTTTTTATATTGTGTGCCTGGCATTGTATAGATCTTGGTCATGGTTTAATCTCTTAGAGCCTCTAGGAGATATAAATCGCAAATAATTACATGTCTGTGGGGGCTGAGTAAGCAAGTCAGAACTCTGCTGGAGTGGCTTCTAGTATGAACTCTGAGGCAGGAGCTAAGGCTGTAGTTACTGCTTTCTCAAGGAAGAGTCAGTTCTACTCTTAAGTCTTTCAGCAGATGGAATCAGGTCCACATAGATCACCCAGGTCATGTCTCTTATTCAGTTAACTAATATATATATATATATATATATATATATATATATTATGAAAAAATATCTTCACAATATCTGGAATTAATGTTTAAGTCAGTAGCGGGGGACTGTAGCCTAGTCAAGTTGACACTTAAAGTTGACCATCAGAGGATATATACAATTTCTGTTTGTTCCCACAGAAAAGGGGCTGACAGGACATGAGCAGAGGGTTTTCCTCGAATCTTTACTGTTCTAGAACTTGAAGTACTGCTAGAACAAATTAAAGAAAGGTTTGCAGACGTGTACTTAGTTGAGCTAGTAATATGCCTCACCTTTTGCTTATTTTTTGATTTAATTTTATTATTTTAAAACAGACAAGGTGATAGCTATCATTGTGGCGTTTTCTAGCAGAATGTTTTACAGGATTCTACTCCTTTGTCATGCTTTCCATCCTTCTGGGCCTGACTTGTAGTTTTCCTCACCAACCTCTTTTCCTCTTTCGTGTCGCAGGGACCCTTTCATGACCCTCTGTCCTTCCTTCTTTACCCTTTCTAGGTCTCCTCTCTAGTTTTTCTTATCTTTACTCACAAACCTCAGGCCTCACATTGATTCTCCACTGTTGGATTTGGGTTTTGTCCCTCCAGCCTCAACTTTCTATGCAATACGCAATGTGTACTCATCCAAACTCTCATTTTAGCTATAGCCAAGTTTATTTAATGCATTTTCCATTCTAACATTATAACTCTCTGAAAATCATTCACAACTGAGGTACGCAGTGTCTGTGATCAATGTTTGAGTCTTGTTTATAAATACTTTTTATTTGGTAGTTACTTACTAATTTTTTGCTTTGTTAATTCTTCAAGTATGCATCTCAAATCTTTTCCCCAATGCTTTGAGTTATAAATTTCTTCTGAAGATATATTTATTTTGTTAGCTTCTAAATTCCTACCTCCCCTTACTCCATCTTACCTTCATCTTCTGTAGGTGGCCTTTCTATCACCCTGGAGCTTTATCTTTCTACCATGCAAGCAATGCACTTTGATTTTATGCTTTGACTTTATTTTGCTATTCTTTCAATGACAAATTTCCCTTTCTTTGATTCTCACAGCTTGATTATGTCATTAATATAAATGATAGCTTTTGATGTAAAATATTTGCATGCTTTCAACTTCTGTTATCTTATATCTTTTTTATTATAGCCTTCCTAACAATGAGGTGAAACCTCATGGTGGTTTCTACCCGCTGACCTTTTGTGCAACCTCTTTGAAGACATGTTTACCTAGAATATTTTCCTGTTTTAATCAGGTAGTTTGTATTTTTGCTGTTGAGTTTTGTAGCTATAGTTTCCTCCAGTCCTGCCTGGCCCATGGTCAGGACAAATCTCTCTCATCTGTCAGTCCCGCAGCTGCTCAAACCCAACCAAGTAAACACACAGAGACTTACATTGCTTACAAACTATATGGCCGTGGCAGGCTTCTTGCGAACTGTTCTTATATCTTAAATAAACCCATATCTATTAATCTATAAATTGCCATGTGGCTCATAGCTTACCGGTATCTTAACATCTGCTTCTCATTATGGTGGCTGGCCACGTCTCTCTGACTCAGCCTTCTACTTCCCTGGCTACTGGCCAATCAGTGTTTTATTTATTAGCCAATCAGAGCAACACATTTAACATACAGAACATCTCACAGCAGAGTTTCATGAATTCTTTATGTTTGGAATGTTACTTTTTGTAAGTATTTTGTAATTTGTAAGCATTTTCTTCAATAATATAAGACTTCTTTTTATTTTGTTGAGCACCTGCATAGAAACTTTTAGTTATTGCTTATTTATTTTTCCATTGGTTGTTCGAGATTTTGGTGTGATAGCCAAAAATTATTGCTAAACTCAGCATCAAGGAACATTTTCTCTACTTTCAGATGTGAATGAAAGTTGAAAGAGTTTAAGAAAATCAAGGCTGGAAGCAATGAAATAGATAAGAAGAGTGGTGTTTTCTTATTGTTTTTGGTCCCCCCCCCCCCCCCCCCCCCCCCCCGCCCCCTCTCTCTCTCTCTCTCCTATCTGCAGCACTCTCACTCTAGCAGAGACAAATCTGGAAATCTCTCTATAACCCAGGTTGTCCTCGAACTCATGGCCACCATGCCTGGTTGAGCAGAATGTCTTGAAGAGTTATTTCTTGAATAAGTAATCACACTGGACATATTTAACTTCTCTAAAATCAAATATAAGAAATTATAGGAGAGTTACTTCTTGGTTTATAACCTTTTAAGGAATATACTTAAAAGCAACAAAAAACAATGTCAATGGTATAGTTTTGGAGAGTCCCCAAATTCCCTTATAAAATGGAGAGGAAAGGGGAGTTAAAACAGACTTAGAGAAGGATGTTTTCTACAAAACTAGGTGACAAGATATCCCTCCCAACCACAGAACATGAGTGGGCAGGACCAAATCCTATGGCTACATGGGACAAACTGCTGTCTAAGATGGAAGAGAGGAGAGTTCTGGTGATTTTATGAACTACCTATCTAACTTTGGGTGGTGGCACTGTCTATCACATCTTTGATTTCATTGCCCAAAGAATCTCTTTGAGACAAATGCTACTTTTTGGAAGAAGGGGAAAAAAATCATTATGGATTAATGAACATCAGTGAACAATCTACATTTTACAACCACTTACAGTGGAAAACATTCTTAATTTCTCATTTCTAGAATCTTTAATATAATCGGTTCCTAGTTACTTGACTGAAAAATTAAGCAGCTTCTAATGCTTGCTGAGACACCAAGGGACATACAAGTGATTAGTAAGTGTGTCTTTTTCTTACAGAAAATGTTAAATCCATTGCACTCTCTGATATTCCTTGGAGTTTGGATACTGTTGAGGTTCACTGGAAAAACCAGTGTATGGAGTTATCCTTTTTCCCTGGTTAAAATACAAGCTTGATCTGACAGCAGAGCAATACAAAACATCCTTTTCATAAAGTTTATGAGAACAGGTCAATCAGCAATATTTTAGCAGGTATACAACTTATTTTTGCTACAATTATTTAAAGTGTTTGCATGTAATCCTTAGATTGATATTAGATTTTTCTATTATTTGAGGAGACATATATGCTTCATTAACTCAAATTCAATGTGCCTTAGAACTTTACTATACAATTGCTTACCTCCTAAGAACACACACAGCTGTACATTAATACCAGATTAAAGCTTGGCAGTTGGTTTTACATCTAAAGGATGATGTGGTCTAACAAATGTTAAGTTGGTATTTCAAATCTGAAGAAGTCTGAAAATGCCACTGGCTGGAAAATATAAACCAAATACTTTTGATACTACATGAAAACATCTCTAAGTGGAATTTTAATCATCACAGATCATACAGTAGGAAAACTCCTGTAGATAATATAAATATCTACAGTATACACATTTAGGTAATAAACTGGGGCTGCAAAAGCACTTAGGAGAGAAGATGAAGAGAGCTTCGGGTCTGAACTTTCTTCATGCTATTTCTCTGAAATGGACTCTGGAAGTTAAGAGAATTAAGTTTAAATCAGAAGTGCAGTTTTGCTTTTCTTTTCTGGAAGATTCGGTGGTTATTTTTCATCAGACAAGCCATTTAACTGAACAAGGCTACAAACCTCTCGTTTTCAGCTTCATATAGTATGCTTTGCACTTTAAGACAAAGTCCCGTCTCTCTTTGGGTGCTGCTTTGAAGTCAATCTAATTCCCCCCTTCCCAAAGGTTTGCTCTGTGTGGGCTGCTGTGAAGCTTGTATTTAACTAGGCAGTGGAAATCGCTGAAGAGTTGGAGGGAGTTTGTGTAAAAGGAAAGAGAACCTTGTTCTCAGACTAGCAGCTGCCGCAAAGCTTTCCCAAGAGCAGAATCCCAGACCTTACCCAGTTCTGGCTGGACCAATCAGTACATCCCCTGGTATCTATATTGTAGGGAGAAGTTGACAAGAGCTAACTGAGAGGAAGGCATTGGGTCCAATCTACCCAATCTAATCTAATCTAACAGCCCTCAAACAATCCTCTCCCTCACCTGCTGGGAAAGTCAAACACAGACCAAGGCTCTGGTAGTTTATCTTTCTAGAGTTGGCTTTATAAAAATAGTTTAATTCCCTCAAATCTGTTGTCTATTTGTAAAATAGTACTCCTATTACTATTTATTCCTACTTTTACATTTTATTTGTTGAGCTTTTTATACTTTGACTGGTTGTTACTCTGTTTCACATCTTTAAATTTCCGTAATCTGTTTTTGAGTTAATATTTTTTTTTTTTTAATTTATTTTGCAATACAATTCAGTTCTACATATCAGTCACGGATTCCCTTGTTCTCCCCCCTCCCGTCCCCCTCACCTTCCCCCCAACGGCCCCCCCCATTCCCATCTCCTCCAGGGCAAAGCCTTCCCCACAGACTGAGGTCAACCTGGTAGACTCAGTCCAGGTAGGTCTAGTCCCCTCCTCCCAGGCCGAGGCAAACAATCCTGCATAGGCCCCAGGTTTCAAACAGCCAACTCATGCAATGAGCACAAGATCTGGTCCCACTGCCTGGATGCCTCCCAAACAGATCAAGCCAATCAACTGTCTCACCCATTCGGAGGGCCTGATCCAGTGTGGACCCCTCAGTCACTGGTTCATAGTTCATGTGTTTCCATTCATTTGGCCATCTGTCCCTGTGCTTCATCCAACCTTGGTCTCAACAATTCTCGCTCACATAAACCCTCCTCATTCTCGTTAATTGGACTCCCAGAGATCCACCCAGGGCCTAGTCATGGATCTCTGCATCCAGATCCCTCAGTAGTTGGATGAGGCCTCCAGCACAACAATTAGGGTGTTTGGCCATCCCATCACCAGAGTAGGTCAGTTCGGGCTGTCTCTCGACCATTGCCAGCAGTCTGTTGTGTGGGTATCTTTGTGGATTTCTGTGGGCCTCTCTAGCACTTTGCTTCTTCCTGTTCTCATGTGGTCTTCATTTACCATGGTCTCCTATTCCTTGTTCTCCCTCTCTGTTGTTGATCCAGCTGGGATCTCCCGCTCCCCCAAGCTCTCTTTCCCTCGACCCTCGCCTTTCATTACCCCCACTCATGTCCAGGCTGTTCATGTAGATCTCATTCCATTTCTCTGTCATTGGGCGATCCCTGTGTCTTTCTTGGGGTCCTGTTTTCCGGGTAGCCTCCCTGGTGATGTGAGTAGCAGACAATTCATCCTTGTTTCATGTCTAGTATCCTGCTATGAGTGAGTACATACCATGTTTGTCTTTCTGAGTCTGGGTTACCTCACTCAGGATGATTTTTTCTAGATCCATCCATTTGTCTGCAAACCTCATGATGCCATTGTTTTTTTCTGCTGAGTAGTATTCCATTGTGTATATGTACCACATTTTGTTTATCCATTCTTCAGTTGAAGGGCATCTGGGTTGTTTCCATGTTCTGGCTATTACAAACAATGCTGATATGAACATAGCTGAACAAGTGCTCTTATGGTGTGGTTGAGCATTTCTTGGGTATATGCCCAAGAGTGGTATAGCTGGATCTTGGGGGAGATTGATTCCCAATTTTCTAAGAAAGCGCCATATTGATTTCCAAAGTGGTTGTACAAGCTTGCATTCCCACCAGCAGTGGAGGAGAGTTCCCCTAGCTCCACATCCTCTCCAGCATAAGGTGTCTTCAGTGTTTTTGATCTTAGCCATTCTGACAGGCGTAAGGTGGTATCTCAGAGTTGTTTTGATTTGCATTTCCCTGATGATTAGGGATGATGAGCAATTCCTTAAATGTCTTTCGGCCATTTGAGTTTCCTCTGTTGAGAATTCTCTGTTTAGTTCTATAGCCCATTTCTTAATTGGACTGTTGGGCATTTTGATGTCTAATTTCTTGAGTTCCTTATATATTCTGGATATCAGTCCTCTGTCAGATGTGGGGTTGGTGAAGATCTTTTCCCATTCTGTAGGCTGTCGCTTTGCCTTGTTGACCGTATCCTTTGCTCTACAAAAGCTTCTCAGTTTCAAAAGGTCCCATTGATTGATTGTTTCTCTCAGAGTCTGTGCTACTGGTGTTCTATTTAGGAAGTAGTCTCCAATGCCAATGCGTTCAAGACTACTTCCTACTTTCTCTTCTAGCAGGTTCAGAGTAGCTGGATTTATGTTGAGGTCCTTGATCCACTTGGACTTAAGTTTTGTGCACGGTGATAGATATGGATCTATTTGCAGCCTTCTACATGTTGATATCCAGTTTTGCCAGCACCATTTGTTGAAGATGCTTTCTTTTTTTCATTGTGCACTTTTGGCTTCTTTGTCAAAAATTATATGTTCATAGGTGTGTGGATTAATGTCAGGGTCTTCAATTCGATTCCATTGGTCCACATGTCGGTTTCTATGCCAGTACCAAGCTGTTTTTATTACTGTAGCTCTATAGTAGAGCTTGAAGTCAGGGATCGTGATGCCTCCAGAAGTTGTGTTATTGTACAGGATTCCTTTGGCTATCCTGGGTTTTTTGTTTTTCCATATGAAGTTGAGTATTATTCTTTCCAGGTCTGTGAAGAATTGTGTTGGTATTTTGATGGGGATTGCATTGAGTCTGTAGATTGCTTTTGGTAAGATTGCCATTTTTACTATGTTAGTCCTGCCTATCCATGAGCATGGGAGATCTTTCCATTTTCTGACATCTTCTTCAATTTCTTTTTTCAGGGACTTAAAGTTCTTGTCATATAGGTCCTTCACTTGCTTGGTTAGTGTTACCCCAAGGTATTTTATGCCATTTGTGGCTATAGTAAAGGGAGATGTATCTCTGATTTCCTTCTCCACTTCTTTGTCCATTGTATATAGGAGGGCTACTGATTTTTTTGAGTTGATCTTGTATCCTGCTATGTTGCTGAAGGTGTTTATAAGCTGTATCAGTTCCTTGGTGGAATCTTTGGGGTCGTTGAGTTAATATTTTAGCACTTGTGTAGAACTCACTTTATCTTACTTATGTGAGGGTTATCGAATGTGCTGTATTGACTTGTTCCAAAAGCACTATCAGATATTGATAAGAGTTTCATTTTTTTGTGTATTACTTAACAATTTAATTTCTTTATATAAAGTATTTGATCATGTTAATCCTCCCTTTCTTCTTTCCCCATAAGTCCTCTTTCTATAGTCACATTATTTGTTAAATGGGTCACTGAAACGAATTATGATCCCTTTCATGAGTCTGGATATAGGGTTGTATAACAACTTATCAGTGGCTACACCACTCAATAAAATTATTCCCTTTCTCCCAGTAGCTAGTAGCTGTCCATAGCTCCTCTGGGAGGGTTGGGCCTCATTAACTCTTCCCTCTCCCATTATATTCAGCCTAAGGAATTAAAAAAAGAAAAGTATTATATGCATGCAGATATTTGTGATTAATGTTTATTTCTTTGTGTTGCACTAGATTTTATATATTGAAATTTAATGTCATAGCGTTAATATGTATAGCCTCTGACCTCATGAGCCAGACTAGTATCCTTAGAGAAGAGGCTTCCCAGAGCTGGCATGCCCTTTCTGTAGGTGAGGGTGCAGTAGGAAGACATTTTTATGAGTCAGACATCCAGCCTTATGCTGACATTGAAAGTATTGCCATCTTGATCATGAATTTCCTGGGCTAACTGTGAGAAATACGTTTCTCTTTTGTGGACTTTGTACCCTTGAAGTTCAGAAGAGGGAACCTCTATCTTCTAGAACTGAAGAGTTACAGGGCTTGTGCACCACCGTGTGAGACTGGGAACCGAACCCAGGTCCTCCACGAAAACAAGTTTACTTAACTGCTGAGCCACCTCTCTTGCCTCAAATTTCTGTTGTTTATAAGTCACACAACCTGGGTTATATTCTCGGAGAACTTGAATATACTAGGATATACTAGGATAGACAAACTCAGAAGGTCCAGCGCTTCCTATGTTATCCTCCCTCTATCTATCCTGAAGTGTACATGTTACTGATTGTTTCATGTCTTAAATTTAAAATGTTAATCCATGTGAGTTGATTTTTGTATTTGGTAAGAGACAAGGATCTGGCTTCAATCTTCTGCATGTGAACATTAGTTTCCCCCAGCTCTGTTAATTAAAAAGGTTATCCTCTACCAATCTATATTTTTAGTGCATTTTTGACAATTATTTGGCTGTGAAAACATGTCTTCTTTCTTTTTGTTAAGAGATTTTCTATACATTTTATATATCAACCATGGATTCCCCTGTCCTCTCTCCTCCCACCCCCCCAGCCTTCCCTCCCAATCAACCCCCCCCCTGCTCCATTCCCACCTCCTCCAAGGCAAGGTCTCCCCTAGGGATTCAGCCCAGCCTGGTAGATTCCGTTGAGGCAGGTTGAGTCCCCTCCTCCCTGTACCAAGGCTGAGCAAAGTGTCTGAGCGTAGGCCCAGGTTCCAAAAAGCCAACTCATGCACCAAGGACAGGTCCCGGTTCCACTGCCTGGGGGCCTCCTAAATAGTTCAAGCTAAACAACTGTCTCACTTATCCAGAGGGCCTAGTCGGGTTCCATGGGGGTTCCTCAGCTATTGGTTCACAGTTCATGTGGGAAACATGTCTTTATGTCTACTTTCTCTATTCTTTTCCATTGGTCTATGTTTCTGTTTTAATACAAATTTAATATTGTTTTCATTACTATAGCTTTATAGTATCCATTGAAATCGAGTAATGTAATGCTTCCTGCTTTCTTCTTTTTCTAAGTATTACTTTGGCTTTCTTCTTGTTTGCTGGTTTCATATATATCCTAGTACCATGTTTACTAGTTTGTCATTGGTATTTTGATAGAAATTGCACTAAATCTGTAGATTGCTTTGGGTAAAATGAACATTTAATAATATTAGCTTTCTAGGGCATGGACATGGGATGCTTTTCTGATTTTTAGTGTTTTCTTCTATTTCTGACATCATTATGTTTAGCTTTCATTGTAGATAAGCCTGTTTGGTTAAATTGATTTCCATATGAGGTAATAGGCTATTGGTTTAGAGTAAGTCCAATGATAGACACATGCTGACTTTACATGCTGCAAACTTGCTAGCGTGTAATGCCTCTAGAGGATGTTTTAGGTTTTTCTATAGTTACATGATCATGGCATCCACAACTGTGGAAGTAGGACTTCCACTTTCCAACTTGGATACCTTTTCTTTCTCTCTCTTGCTTTACTACTCCGGCTGAGATTCCAATGTTAAGTTGAATATAACTAACTAAACAGATAAATAACTAAAGAAGAGGTCATGTATTTGAGGGTATGTGGAAGGGATCGGGGGGGGGGGGGATGACAAGGGAGAACTAGAAATGATGGATTTATGCATGAAATTCTCAAAAATATTTTTAAAAATTGTCGAAGGCAGGTGTCCTTGTCTTGTTTCAGATCTTAGAAAGTGTTTGGAGTGATTTTGCTTGGTCTATTGCTAGATATTGACTTATCATGTACACTTTGCATTATTTTGAGGTGAATCCCGTCTCTTTTGTAACTTTTTGGTAAGTGCATTTATCATGAAGAGATACATTTCTCAAATAAACTGTATTAAACACACACACACACAAAATTCTAGCTATAGCTATGGAAACTGCTTTTTTTTTTTTTTTTTTTTTTTTTTTTGGTTTTTCAAGACAAGGTTTCTCTGTGTTGCCTTGGCCGTCCTGGAACTCACTCTGTAGACAAGGCTGGCCTTGAACACACAGAGATCCACCTGCATCTGCTTCCCGAGTGCTGGGATTAAAGGCATGCACCACCACCACCCAGCTGTAAACTGCTTTTTATTCTGTTACTTTTTCTTCACCATAGCTTTCTCTGACATCATTGCTTTCCTCTGGACTATTCTTCTTCCTGTCCCTCCATACTCCTTACTAGTTTTGGAATCAGCATCGGATAACTTGTTTCTTTTATTGGAATTGTCCAGTCACTCTCAACCCTGATCCCTTCTCCTCATAGTGTCACTTCATCCACACCACAACCTTTGTTTTCTGAGTACAGGGCGCACTCCCTTGTTCACTATGACAGTCATAGCACTTAGAAGGAGTCTGCTTGATGCATGGTTATTTGATCAACATGCCATTGAAAACAGTTTTATAGTTCTTTCAAGTAATTCAATCATATGTAAGCCAAGTAAAGGGAGATAAGTAGATTAGTTTCCAGTAGGTAAGTGTCCTGGTTTCCTGGAGTCTGCTCTTATCTGGATTCTTTGAAATCTAGCACAGGAGCCTCTGCTTTGCTCCTGCTTTGTACCTGTTATAACTAACAGTAGTGATTATGTTGTTAATATATTATTATTATTATTATTATTACTATATTATGGCATCTCCATTGATATTTAATGAAATATAGAAAATAGCTTGCAAAGGCCATAGTCACTTGCGGAGGGAGGGAGAGAAGTAGAGAAACACACACACACACACACACACACACACAGAGCCTCTAACCTTACTAGGTGATTTTCATTACTTGGCACTGGGGAGGTCATCACTGATTTACTTTGTACTCACGCAGTACACTGGAAAATTGGATCCAGAAGCAAAGTGTAGTTTCCTTTTCTCACAAGTTGTTTAGCCAAGATATACAATCCATGAACAAGAGTACGTTAATGAAAACACTGCTTAAGTACATACCTGGACCCGAATATATTTTCCCATACCCTAAAATACCAAAATGTACTCCTCCCAGGTTCATTTGTATAGTTAAATTATTTTTATTTTGTATTATTTAAGCTTTAGAATGGGCTGCTTTATTTATTTTTAAGGAATATGGAGATAAGTATTTAAAACTAGTATTTCTTGCATCAGTGAACAGTTTTTTTTTTTTTTAAAATATTATACCTATAGAGAAATAACAGTAAATTTAAAGCACCTAGTATTGGCAAGGCATGCTACATGTCAAGGTTTAAGAAATTCACTACACTTATGTGATCTCTTAGCCATCATATTGTTTACTGGTAACTACAATGGTATGATTGTAACCATGAGATAATAATATTATGAGGTGTAATCAAGGAAAAGCAATTCATTCTGGGCTATTCATTACACACCCAGTACCTGAAGATAATTGTGTAATAATAGACTACCACAGTGGCAATTGCTGTAAGATGATTTAATCAGAATTCCTAATCAGGACGAGAGTGACTTCAAGGTAGAATGGGATAGAAGAAGGAAAAATAGAGCGCCCACAGCAGACTGGGTTTCAAACTGAAAGCTGAACGCCAATAAAAAGTGTTTGAACATGATTTCATTGGATAAAAAATAATTTACGATGATTTTTTTCTTCTTCTGAGTATTATCCAATGCGTTTATGTCCCTGGAATTTGTAACCTGAACTACGTATCTCTCTAGTACCCACCGCTTCCTGGTTTTCTGGTATTCCTGTTTGAACCAAATGGAAAGGTCCCTACCAGGCTCCTTTAAGAGATTTAGTCTATTAGGCCTACAATTGCCAGACCTGAGAGGTAAGAGAGGCTGAAGCTGCCAATCATAGCTTTAGTGTTTCAGGATGAGTTGCATTTAAACTAAAGGCTCATGGAGTGCGTTCCTCAACCTGCCATACATCAAAACATCTGTATTTAGCTACTTTCATTCCCTGCTCATTTAACATACCACTGACCAATTTCCATTACAAAGTGCATGAGTCAGAGTTTGGAAGATAAAGGCAAGAGGAGAGCTTTCTCAAGAGAAAAAGGAAGCAGCTTCTTCTTAATTGTATGACCTGTACACCTACAGAGGAAGCAGGCTGGACAGCAAATGCCCTGGAAACTCCTGAGTACCAGGCGAGCAGAGCAGATGAACACGCGGCTGCTTCCTGATATTACTTACTCCGCAGGGTGTAGAAATAGATTAGAGTGTTTGATCCTTGCTGGTTTTCTTTCTTTTTCTCTTTCATTTTTAACTAGGCAGCACCTCTTTAAAATATATAATATAAGTAGCATCTCAATTTTTAAGAAATACTCACTTCCCCCCTGTTGTTAAACAAGTAGTTACTGAGTATGAACTACATGCTGGACACTGTTCAAGGAGCTGGTACACTGAATACAAAATAGGCTGAAATCACTGTTGACGTGATGGAGACAGGACTGAGGGTCAGGGGCAGGAACTCTGCCCTCCTGGACTCTGAAACTGCTTTGTTTTTATTAGGGCACAATTTGAAAGACACTAAGATTCCTCTATCTTCTTTACTAATCTTAATTCTGCAGACTAGAGAAGATGAACAGTAATCACGAACCACCGTAGCTGCCTTTATAATTGTTGCAAGACTTGCTGTAGCTGATATGGGGTGTGCAGGTGCATCTTGTTTCACTGATTTGGCTTGTTAGAAAGTCCACACTTGAAGAAGAAATGGGTAATCGAGTCAGATTTTCACTTGTTCTAAAGCTACTTCTCTATATTTAGATTCAATTTTTATCTTATTGGAAAGGTCACTGATATTCTATGGTTCGCCTTTGTTTGGCACAACTATCCAAGAAATTCTCTATTATTTTCCCCCATTTCCTTTCATATTAAATCAAAGAAGCACCACAATCTCTATTTGATACCTTCCCAATTTAAGAAAAGATATGAAATAAATAAAAAGAGTGTGATAGAGAGGGAGAGGAAGGGAAGACAAAAGAGATAGGTAAGTGAGAGAGAGACAATGACAGAGACAGAGACAGATACAGGGAGAGATAGAGAGACACACAGGGAGATACAGAGACAGTCAGAGAGACATAGGGAGAGACAGTAAGAGAGACACAAGGAAAAGCAGAAATAGAGACACAGAGACACAGACACACACACACACACACACACACACACACACAGAGAGAGAGAGAGAGAGAGAGAGAGAGAGAGAGAGAGAGAGAGAGAGAGAGAGAAGAGATTGCTAGAAGAGGGTAGGGAGAAAGGTACAGTTGCCATTCAGGATTCACATGAATACTTATATTCCACAGTCAAAATATATAACCACTTGAATCAACCTACCTCAAGACCCAGCTATACCACTCTTGGACATATACCCAAGGGTTTCTCAATCATACCACAAGGACACATACTCAACTATGTTCATAGCAGCATTATTTGTAATAGCCAGAACCTGGAAACAACTTAGATGCCCCTCAACCAAAGAATGGATAAAGAAAATGTGGTACATATACACAATGGAGTATTACTCAGCTCTGAAAAACAATGACATGAAATTTGCAGACAAGTGGATGGAACTAGAAAATACCATCCTGAGTGAGGTAAGCCAGATTTAGAAAGCCAAACATGGTATGTATTCACCCATAAGTGGATACTAGATGTAAAGCAAAGGATAATCAGACTACAACCCACAGCTCCAGAAAAGCTAGAGCCTTTATCCAGTAACTGATGGAAGCAAATGCAGAAATCCACATACTGACCTCCAGGAGTCTAGTTGAAGAGAGGAAAGAGGGGTTCCCTGAGCAAGGAAGGGTCAAGGTCATGAAGGGGGCAATCTACAGAGACAACTGAACCAAGCTCATTAACTATAGAACAACAGCTGTGGAACCTGCATGGGACAGGACTAGGCCCTCTGCATATGGGAGACAGTTGTGTAGCTTGGTCTGTTTGAGGGGCCCCTGGAAGTGGAATCAAGATCTATCCCTGGTTCATGAGCAGGCTTTTGGAGCCCACTACCTATGGTGGGATGCCTTGCTCAGCCTTGATATGTGTGTGTACGGGCTTGGTCTTGCCTCAACAGAATGTACCAGGCTTTGCTGACTCCCCATGGAGGGAATGGGGGTGGGTGGGTGGGGGAAGGCTGGAGGGGGAAGCAGGAGGAGGGATGAGACAGGGATCTGTGGTTGGTATGTAAAATGAATAAAAAATTTCTTACATAAAAAAATATATATGAAACCACTTATCTTTGCAGCCAGTCAAGGATAATTTCCTTTACTTCTTTCTTTATGAATTCTCCAAATAATGTGCCAGGTGTTTTCTTTCTCTCTTAAGAAAAACAGATAGTCTCTGAAACTGTATGAAGTCCGAATGATTTACAACCTGGCTTAAAGATTTAGCTTGAAATCTAATGGCTAGCCTCAATTTATATTTCAATAATATTTCATTTCCCACACCTGCCTCTAGAGCAGTTTCAATCAGGAATAATGGGTTGGGGGGTGGAGAGTGGTAAACATTATGTGTGCAGCAAAGGTCTTGTGGTTCAGAGCCAACACGGAAAAGGAGAAGAGCTACTACCACAGGGTCGGACCCTGCAGGGAGTCTGGAGTCTTGCCCTGGCAATGCCAGGCTCTGCAACTCTATTCTCTTTGTGGTTTTAAAAAGACCTGATCTTTCTAATGTTACACTCTGAAGTCCAACTTAATAGACACTATTTCTGGAGAGCTTTGTAGGCAGAATTATGGAAAATTCTTGTGGTTGTTGTCATGGTTTTTGATGAAGGAGCAAAGCTGAGAATAAATTTTTTTCTCATTTGCATAATGTTTGAATATTCACTGACAGTGATTCTGGAACTGAATCTTCTTTATGCTATAGGGAAAAGAAGCATTATTTCTGGCAGCTGGAAGATGTCTTGGTGGACTGCAGATACTGTGGGCACTTTGCTTATGTGCTTGGTATGAACCTGGATTATTGATATACAGGTTTCATGAGTGAGGTAATCAGAACTAATATTTTATAGTGGGGGCAGGTGTGTGCTAGCTTTGATGTGATTTGAGAAGGGTGAGAACTCTTCGTTAAATACCTCACTTCCAGCATCCACTGTAGTGGGTAGCCATTCCAGCTTTGATCTGTAAGTTCCAACCCCCATTGAGACTTCCGCAACTGTCACGCCTACAAGGCGGGGCGAAAGGAGGCGCCTGGGGACCCGAGATCTGGATCGGCTGGCGCTCTCTCTGTTGCGGGACCCTGGACTAGAGAGGTGTACCAAGCAGAGCTCCAGAGAACACCGCTGGACTGCGATACACCTTCCCCAGACTCCGCGACCTACCTATCCCTTAATTTGTAAGTTACGCCATTAAATAAATCTCCTTTTATCTACGTGGAGTGGCCTTAATAATTTCACCAATATCTGGCGCTCACGTGGGGCAAATTCCAAAGGCCTGGGTGGCTCCCACCCTCAGCCTCTTCCCCGGCTAGCGGGTACCTAAACCCGCCTGCAAAGTTCCATATAACCAGGGAACGCCTACAGGGTTCCATTCCCTAAAGAGGGAGCAGCTAGTCCGGTCTCAGTTCCCTAGCTTAGCCCCGAGACCAGCGAAAGAGGCACTCCCCGGCTTCCCGAGTGCCGGCGCCGGCTCCGGCTCCCGCCATCTTGACTCCAGCGAGCTGCAGTCAGCCACGATCACCAGCAGGCCCTGCTTTGGAGCTGTACCAATGCCACCTGCTGGCTGAGAAGTACTACTACACCCCCCAAAAACCACGAAAGGTAAGCAAAGGCACCTGATAATTTTACACCTTAAAATTGACTAACAAATTTTGAGTAATTCTTGTAATATGGCTGACAACATTACCTCACAAGAATTCGAAAACCTTTTTGCTTGTATGATGAATGACATCTTACTGGAAATATACGACCTTCCTAAGGCATATCTGGCCTGTACCATTTTGGCATTCATTGTAATAATCCACACAGTGTTCAAACACTGGTTTAATAACAAGAACAAAGATGAGTCATTATTGGGACTGATACAGGCTTTAAGCGAGAGCAATGAAGGCTTACAGAAAAAGATTCTATCTCTGGAATCTGCTTTAAGGGATAGCAATGAGACCTTAGAGAGAAAGATTCTTTCTCTGGAATCTGCTGATCAGGATTTACAAAACAGGCTTGTACCAAAAATTGATCTTATTGATAATAAATGTGAATATTTAATGGACAGAACACTAACTATCCAGACACTATATAAGGAAGAAAGATTATCATTAATTGATAAGATAAGGTCCATGGAATCATGTGTTTCTGAGGAACATAAAAACTTCTATGATTCCATGAGGAATCTGGAGTCCCTTGCCAGAGAGGAGGCTCACTCCATAGAACAGACCCTAGGTGCTCGTTTGCAGGCCTTAGAAGAAACTCTCAGTAAACATGACAAGGGACCTAATAAGCAGAAGGGCAAGACCATAGAGGTTGTAACATCTCCAAATGGCTCTCACACAATGGCTTATCCTGTTATCATCCATGAGAAGCCAGCGGATGACACACACCCCGAGCCATATACTACATATACATTACAACCAATTTCCACAAGGGACTTTAAAAATATAAAGGAAGCAGTAGTTACATATGGGATACACTCCACGTACGTAAAACAGATGTTAAATTCGTGGTCTACCTCACATAGAATCATCCCAGATGACTGGCATCAGTTAATTTCAGCTGTTCTAGAATATAGCCAGCAGCTACAGTGGAAAAGCTGGTTGAGAGAAGAGGCAAAAATTTTAGAACAACAAGGTAAACTCAGAGGTTTCGTGATCTCCCAAGATCAAATACTTGGTGAGGGATGTTTTGCTGACAGGAATGTACAAGCCATTTATGATGAGCATACAATATCCCTATGCCGTACAGCAGCTCTAAATGCTTGGGAAAAAATTCCAGAACCTGGAAAACCAACTGAGGTATACACAAAGATATTTCAGGGACCACACGAACCCTTCACTGATTTTTTACAAAGACTGAACACAGCTATAACAAGAGCTGTATCAGATAAAGAATTAAGAAAAGTATTAACTGAGTCCTTGGCATTCGACAATGCTAATGCAGAATGCAGAAGAATACTTACACCATTAAAGATCAGATCAGCTCCTTTGGAAGAATGGATTCAGTATACTAATGGTGTTGAGTCTCGTAACTACAGTAATGAGGCTTGGATAGGAGAGACAAATCCCAGAGGTGAAAGAAGGCCCCGTGTTACCAAATGTTTTACATGTGGTACACCAGGTCATATAAGTAAAAACTGTACGTGGGGTACTCCTAGGAGTAATATTCCTTTTAGGAATAGCCTAAACAGGAGACCCCAACCACCTCCCGGATTATGTAGAAGGTGTGGCAAAGGCCGACATTGGACCAGTGAGTGCAGATCAAAAATAGATATACGAGGTAACCCTTTACTGGCGGGAAACGCCTCAGGGGGCCTCTTGCAGGCCCCCAAATCCAATGTAGTACGAACATTCCCAGCCACTGTGGAAGAAATTCCTCTCCAAGACAACTGAATAAACCAATGCTTAATGTAAAAACCGATACTGCAATGGATGATAAAACAGCTTTGATGGATGGATCACAGTTTACAAAGAACACTATAAAACAAATATTTTGGCAGACTTCCATAAATGATCAAAGACCAAAGCTTAGAATTCGAATTAATGGCCTGGTTATGGAGGGACTGGTAGACACAGGTGCAGATGTGACTATAATTACACCAAAATCATGGCATCCAAATTGGCCTCTTCAAGAGGTAGATGTCCAACTTTTAGGGATTGGCACCCTATCTCAGATAAAACAGAGTTCGAGATGGGTTGATTGCATAGGGCCAGAAGGACAGAGAGGAAGGCTGAAGCCATATGTAGCAAATGTAGCAGTAAATCTTTGGGGCCGAGATCTGTTACAACAGTGGAATACCCAGATTAAAATTCCTACACTTTCAGAAAAAGAATACAGACAAATGCATGTTTCTAGGAATAATATCATCACATGCTATAAAAATCAGGCACCAACCATTCAGGCTATTCACAAACAGAGCACAACTGCTATTGAACCCTCAGAAGTACCAACTGCCTTACCTTTAAAATGGCTAACTAATAAACCTGTCTGGGTTGGACAATGGCCTTTGACAAAAGACAAGCTACAAGCTTTAGAACAGCTGGTTCAAGAGCAGTTAAATGCTCAACACATTGAAGAATCTACCAGCCCTTGGAATTCTCCTGTATTTGTTATTAAAAAAAAGTCTGGTAATTGGAGAATGCTGACAGATCTGAGAGCTATTAATAAAGTAATTCAGCCAATGGGCTCCCTACAGACTGGGATGCCCTTGCCCTCTCTGCTACCTAAAGAATGGCCTATAATAGTCATTGACTTAAAAGACTGTTTCTTTACCATACCCTTACAAGAAAATGATAGAGAAAAATTTGCCTTCACAGTACCTAATTATAACAATTCTCAGCCAGTCAAGAGATATCAATGGAAGGTCCTCCCACAGGGAATGTTAAACAGCCCTACCTTGTGCCAATACTTTGTGCAGAAACCATTGGAGATAATTCATGTAAAGTTTCCACAATCCATAATTTATCACTATATGGATGATATCCTATTAGCTGATCCAAAGTTAGATACATTAGAAAGCATGTTTGAAGAAGTAAAAAAAGTTTTGCCTCGCTGGGGACTGCAAATTGCTCCTGAAAAAATACAAAGAGGAGATTCTATTAACTACTTAGGATATAAGATAGAGCTACAAAAAATTAGACCCCAAAAGGTACAGCTAAGGAGAGATCGGTTGAAGACTCTTAATGATTTTCAAAAGTTATTAGGAAGCATTTCCAACTTACTGGGCATCATGGGAATACCCAAAGATGGACTACAAAATTTGGCTAATACCCTAGAAGGGGACAAAGAATTAAATAGTCCAAGAGAATTATCAGCCGAAGCTGAGAAGGAATTGGCTCTAGTAGAAAAGACAATTCGAGAAGCACATGTGGATCGTGTGGATCCAGAACTTAAATGCATTCTTGTCATATTCCCCTCCAGACATTCCCCAACAGGTATTTTGATGCAGAGGGAAGATATTATATTGGAATGGATATTCCTACCACGTAAACCAAATAAGAAATTAAAGACTTATATAGAAAAGATCTCTGATTTGATTCAAAAAGGTAAACTAAGACTTCGCCAGTTGACAGGAATGGACCCAGCAGAAATTGTAGTACCTTTAACTAATGAAGAAATTTCATCACTATGGAAAGATAATGAATACTGGCAGAGAGCCTGCAGTAACTTTTTGGGAGAGATTAACAACCACTATCCCAAAAGCAAGAGAATAGAATTCATAAAGAAGACTGAATGGGTCCTTCCTCACATTGTACGACAAAAGCCAATTTCTGGAGTCCTCACATTCTATACTGATGCAAATAAATCAGGGAAAGCAGGATATAAATCAGGAGACTTAAGTAAAGTGGAACAAAGTCCATACAGCTCTGTACAAAAGGCAGAACTGTATGCCATTCTTATGGTACTGATGGACTTCACAGAACCCCTCAATATAGTCACTGACTCTCAATATGCAGAGAGAGTTGTTTTACATATTGAAACTGCTGAATTTATTCCTGATAATACAGAATTAACTTCATTATTCATACAATTGCAGGAAATCATCAGAAAAAGGGAACATCCTATATATATAACACATATCAGATCCCATACAGGTCTGCCAGGACCTCTAGCACAAGGTAATGATGAGATTGATCAGTTACTAATAGGTAATGTGCTAGAAGCTTCAGAATTTCATAAGAAATGCCATGTAAATAGCAAAGGTTTGAAGAAGGATTTCTCCATCACTTGGCAACAGGCTAAGGATATTGTGAAAAAATGTCCTACTTGTTCCATCTATAACCAACTTCCATTACCTGCAGGGAGCAATCCAAAAGGTATACAAAGAAATGAAATTTGGCAGATGGATGTGTTTCATTTTGCAGAATTTGGAAGATTAAAGTATGTACATCATACCATTGACACCTATTCAGGATTTCAGTGGGCAACTCCTATGAGTTCTGAAAAGGCTGATTCTGTGATTACACACCTATTAGAAGTTATGGCCATCATGGGAATACCTGTACAAATTAAGACAGACAATGCCCCAGCATATGTCTCCAATAAAATGAGACAATTCTTTGCCTATTACAATATAAAGCATGTTACAGGTATACCACACAATCCCACAGGCCAAGCAGTCATAGAAAGATCCAATCGAACTTTAAAAGATATGCTAAATAAACAGCAATGGGTAACAATGACTCCTAGAAATAGATTGCATAGTGCTTTATTAACCTTGAATTTTCTCAATGCTGATGAGAAAGGAACAACAGCTGCAGAGAGACATTGGACGACAGACAAAACTCCTGAGCTAAACCAACCAGTTTATTTCAAGGATGTGCTGACCTCAGAATGGAAACCTGGATATGTTCTACGTTGGGGAAGGGGTTTTGCCTTTGTTTCTGCAGGAGAAGAAAAGCTATGGATACCAACAAAATTAATAAAAATTCGATTCGAACAGGAAAAACCCCTTGATGAGGAGAAGTAAAAGATCATCCACCAATGTGACATCTCTACAAGTTGTAAGAAAAATTTAACAATCAAAGGTTGGGGTAGGGTTCTGTTTTTGTCTTTCCAGGATGATGGAAATATCCATCTTACAGAAGTCATAAGGCCTTGGATATCCGGATGTTTACAGCAGAAAGAAAGAATCTATTGGTACCAATCTACACACGGTAAAATCTCACTGTCTAATATCTATCTCTCTATCAATCTAGAAAAGCTGTGGTTCCAATTCAATTATAAGCCAAGCTGACTTTGGAGATGGAATTGGCTCACTCCTTCTCTAAACCCAAGCATATTGCTAAAAGGAAGTTTGAGAGATTCTTCAGTCCCATATCTGAAGAGCCCTCTGGTGTGGGACAGAAGGAAACCAATAAAAAAGGACCATTGTCTTCTAGAGTCTAACTCTCTCCATGCTTACTCTTGATTTCTCAGAATCCTTTCTTACATGCTATGTCCTCTTTAAATCCAAACCTTCCATTTTGATAACAAATAAGTTTTTCTAATAGCAATCTCAGAAGTCTCCAGAAGGAAGACGGGGCCCCAACAACAACTCTACCCAATCCAGAATGATGCCATGGTAATCATCATCATACGACACTTCTTACCAGAATTTCAGACAATCTTACCCATTACTCTAAGACTTGCTGCAGAACCTACAGTTAGTCTAACTGAGATTTAACTATCTGAGCTTTCTCACAGTACCCAACAGAGATAACATCACCCCCTAAACAGCAGGAACTAATTCTAAGAAAACGACGCCCCTTCTCCCTTAGGTTTCATAATTCTCAGGGTTATGGATGATGGTTATAGGGTTGGGGGTGGAAGGAAATATTAAACTCAGTATTCTAAAAAAAAAAAAAAAAAAAAAAATGAAAAGAAGAAATGGAATGGATAGGTATAAGGTATTATGGTAGATTATTATGTATACTAGTAAACAAATTTAGTAAAATAGCAGCCTTAAATAATTTGCACTGTAATTTGCACTGTTATGGATTCTTATATGTTGATACAAATGTAAACTATTTTTATATTCCTGTCTAAGATAATTTGTATATTGATACAAATACAGAACTATATTTGTTATAATGTACATATATTTCTACTCTTATTTGAAATACTTGTATATTGATACAAATGTAAATTTATATCTGTCATACTTTATGTAGGTTCTACTTCTGTTTAGGATATTCGGTATATTGATATGTATTTAAGATTATTGTCATATTGCATATCACACTACATACTCCTACCTCTGTTATAAATATCGATATATATTTAAGATTATTGTCATATTGCATATTGCACTATATACTCCTACCTCTGTTATAACATCTTGTGTATTGTCACAATTTTGAAGTCATCGTTCTTTACCATACACTTGCTTATAGACTGTTTACCTTGTTTACGTGAAGCCTTAGTCCTTAGGTTATTTCGGTAGATAAGACTTATAGATTTATAGTCACCTATGCTTGTCATCTCTATAGTTACGTTAGTTAGGTTATCCAGATTTACAGATACATAGGTCAGATGGACAGGTAATCTTCAAACACTTCATAGACCTAGAGAATATGGCATTTAAATAACTTAGAATTCTGTTGATGTGAGACATAATTGCTCCTGGCTGCACCAATTTGATCCCGAGAGAATGTTGGGCTTCTAAGACATTTCCATTTGGAAGTTTGTCTTCTTGGCACAAAATGGCCTACTGGGCAAAGAACTGCCCTTGCCTCGACGGCTGACAGTACTAATGCAATGCTATCCTTTCTGGACAAGCGGGACACAAGGAAAGCGACCACTGTACTCTGCCAAGACAGGGTAAGATGGTCTTTC
The DNA here is from genome assembly GCF_007827085.1 of Peromyscus californicus insignis. Classification (NCBI taxonomy): domain Eukaryota; kingdom Metazoa; phylum Chordata; class Mammalia; order Rodentia; family Cricetidae; genus Peromyscus; species Peromyscus californicus. Next base: position 44,921,774 of record NW_026294534.1, on the reverse strand, counting down.
AGAATTCCTGCTTCTGAAAATGGTCTGTCAGATACTTTAGGCCTGTAGCCAATTTGAATGCACCAACAATGCTGAGAAACATTAGGTGACTGTCCAGGCTGCCAGCTGTCTCCGTCTACTCTCGCAAGATTCCCGAAAGTTGCTTGCATCCATCTACCATTTCTCAGGTACCATTATATTCCTTCTCAGGTCTTTGATGGGATTGAAGACTAGCAGTTATAGTTACAACCTAGTAGATAGAACATATTAAGTATTAGATTCAGGTTCTTTAGGATAGGACACCTTTTGGAATGATCTTTGTAACATGCCATTTACCTATGCTCTATACTTCTCTGGATAATAGTATGTGTTTCTTGCTTGATATTGTTTGCATTGGTTGTAGTTCCATCTTATCTAGGTCATTATCCCTCATTATTCCTGGACTATATTTGATAACCATTCCTTTGTATATAGTCTTGTATTAGGTTAGAACTTTCTTATTTAGACAAAAAGGGGGAGATGTAGTGGGTAGCCATTCCAGCTTTGATCTGTAAGTTCCAACCCCCATTGAGACTTCGGCAACTGTCACGCCTACAAGGCGGGGCGAAAGGAGGCGCCTGGGGACCCGAGATCTGGATCGGCTGGCGCTCTCTCTGTTGCGGGACCCTGGACTAGAGAGGTGTACCAAGCAGAGCTCCAGAGAACACCGCTGGACTGCGATACACCTTCCCCAGACTCCGCGACCTACCTATCCCTTAATTTGTAAGTTACGCCATTAAATAAATCTCCTTTTATCTACGTGGAGTGGCCTTAATAATTTCACCAATAATCCACCATAATGGAATGATTTCTTTGAACTGAGACCTTACCTACCCTTATTTAGAGGAAAGTAGGGTGTCTGAGAAGCATACCAGTTACTACTATATTACCAATACTCATGGAGTTGGAACCTGCAGGAATGGTACTTCTAGAAGCTATCTTTGGTTGAGAGAACAACAGCAGGTAGGGATACAAAGTGAGTAGAAAGGTCCAGAGGCCCTGGCACATGGCATTAGGACAATTTAGGATTAACTCAGTTCCTGCCTTTACAGAAAGCATTGGACAATTTTTTTCTTGGGGAAAGTCCCCAGATATAAATTCTTGCAAAGCTTCATTTATGTCAAATATATAGCACAAAGAGTTGAGGGAGAAATCTTTCATTCTTTATATTCATTTCCCTACCCAACTTAATTTTCCTATTTGGTAGAACAATTTTAAATTTCCACCTCCTACTCAGTTTCACAATAACTGTGTATCAAAAAGTTTATAAAATTATAGAAGGTAGCCTATTTGAGAGTTTAGTTTTTCTTTTTATTCCTCGAATATTTCAGATAGTAACTGAGATGCATACAGAGACTGAGGACTTTTTCTTCTTCTGTAACACTAGCAATCCCAGGCATTATTTTCTGTATGCTTGGCAAAACTCCCCCCTCTCCTTTGCTACATAAGCATGCTATTTAGTATGATCCAGTCACTATAAAGGTAAGCCATCAGTCATTTCTGAACTGATCATGCATGGTCTGGGTGGAATGTCTGTAAACACCACCATGCATTCTGAATTGCTATTGACAAGGATCTCTACTGAAATACCGTTTTCTCAGGACTTGCTCTTACTTATCTTACTGTCTTGAAATGTTTGCAACTTGCCAAAATGAGGGGATGAGTCTACTAATAGAAAGCAATCAAGCTCTGTACACTCAATGTTTAATGACTGCCAGATAACATTCAAACAGCATTCCTAATATCCTGCATTTCTACCCATAGCCTTTTATAACAACAGTAATGGAAGCAATTGTTTGAATTTTGTCTGTTTATCATAATGCCTGCACTTTGCCTTCATGGTCTTTTTCATGTCCCTTTGGTGCAGTGTGCTTGTTTGACTTCATCTTTCAGGGTCTCCTTAGGGAAGCGAGACGACTCCAGATGCTCAGAGAGGGGAGCATCTGATATAGCATCCAGGAAGCCTTCCCAGAGGTTCTTCAAATTCAGCAGGGGGAAAATCCAAAGATTGCTTTGCCTGAGTCATGGCCTCCTCTGTCTACACCACAAGACTGTAATGACACATCTTTTTTATCTGGGAATCCCCAAACTGTTAGATTCAGGAAGCAGTGGATGCCTCATTTCCCAGTGTGGCTTGGAAAGACTGCTAACACAATCCAGCTTGATCTGTTCTTATGTGTGGCCCAGATTACATTTACCACACAATCATATCCTCTTCCATTATCTTGGCATGATGGCAGCCTGGACTATCTAGAACCCTAAATCCTAGTTGCTACTGCTGTTAATTGTGTTAGGGATCTGAACACTTTGAAGAAAGTGCCTTACACTGAACTTTCTTACTTTCTTCAGTATTTTTCTTTATTTTTAATCTTTGGTTTTTATTATTGTTTCCAACTCACATAGCACTCAAAATAATTCAAAATTGATAGTCACTTTTCTCCTCCAGTAGCCTACATATCAAATGGGCTGAAAATGTTCTTCACAAAAGCCAAAGATAATCGAACAAAAATCCTAGTAGCTGACATTGGAAACATCCTTTTGAGTTGTTGGTCACAGTAGTTCAAGTGACTCCAAAAATGATAACGCTATTATACTGCCCTTAGTTGCCTTTCAGAGTTTTAAGGTAAATTCCTGTTGTGGAACACACTACACACTTCTGACACTTGGAAAATTTGAGATGGATCAAACTTAGAAGTCTCCATTCTGTAATCTAGCTTTCATAGTGCCAGTTCTGGAAAAATTATCAAGGATAAGAAGTAATCAATAGTCCTATCCAGATATGATGTCTATGAAGCACAATACTGACCAACATGACAATATATCCCTTTAGTGCAATATTGGCATGCATATCTTGACTGTCACCTATAGTTGCCTAAATAGATTTAAAGTCCACTCAGTAAGAGGGAAATAATCACTAGTACTAGAAGCCTAGTCAACTATGTGTGGCAAGTGAGGTCATGGACTTACAGGAAAGTCTACTGCTACTAGATCAGCATCATTCCTAACTGTATTCTCAAATTTATTCTCACCCCTACAGATAAATGTAGCTTCCACATGCATCAAAGAAGCTTCTCCTTGTCAAATTCTGAAACCATTGAAAACCACAACTAGCCATAATACATATATCATCTAATTGTGGGGACCTCAGCCTGAATAGTTACATCCACAACACAATTCCTGCACCTAAAATTCAGGGAATGTAGAGAAAAAGGGTGTGGGATGATTGTAAAACCCAGAGGGCTAGGAAGTCTGCTGTGAGATTGTGTGTTCTAGAAATGAATGGGAAGCTACACCCTTGATACCTTGATAACACAGCTTCCTAAACAAGCCCTGAATAATGAAAATACCAATAGATATGCAACATATAAGTTGGAAATCTCAGGGAGTCACATCCCTAGATTAAGAACTACTGGAAACTAATGACTGTTGAGGAAGGGAGAATTAGTCTCTCTCAGGGATGAGTTCTCTAAGTGATTATACAATTGAAAGTCATCAGCCCTGAGGTCAGATACAAACAAGCCACACGAAATGGCTTAGTAGGTTGTATTGATATATTTATGTATATATACATATAACAACAACAACAACAATAATGAAAAAAGAAACCATCAATTTGAGAGAAAATGGGGGGCATTTAAGGGCATGGGTGGAAGGGATACAGGAGAGGTTGGAGTAAGAAAGGAAAAGGGAAATATGATTAGACTTTAAATACAGTGAAAATTGTAAATGCAATAGTCTAAATTACTATAGAAAATAGTAAAACAAATTTTCTTTTTTTCTGAAAATAAAACAAAAAGAAAGTAAAGTTAGGTTCACAGAGAAGGGGGTAGGTTTTGCAGAACTTTGGGGAAGGGGCTGAATATGATCAATATGATATAGAACTATTGAAGAGCTAATTTGTAAAAAGAGGGAGTTAAAAAAAAAAGTTCAAAAGTCAGGAAATGGCAGCCAACCTTCCTATGCGATCGTGGTTCTATGTGCAATGGTCCTGGGAAGAAATATTTCAACCATAAACAGACTTTCAATGCTTCTTGTGCTCCCCCTAGTACAGCGAGGCAGGCAGCTGATGGAGGGTTTCCTCACTGTTCCCAGTGAACTCTCGCTTGTCTCCTTCAGTGAGAAGAGAAAGAGCCATGGACACGGACACCAGCCTGGCTTTTGAGCTTTTTTTACTTTCTCAGATTTTTGAAAACTGCTTCATTCCAAATTAGGTCTTGTTCCTCCTGAAATAATTCCTAACATTTCTAAACAGGTTTCCGATTCCACACCAGTTCCAGCATCAATAATGAGCGCCGCGTCTCACAAACGGTCCAGCGAGTTCAGCAGACACCAATTGTTCCTGCTATTTGATTTCCCTTGAACGAAGTTAAAATAGTTGTTTGGAAATCAGAAGGTTAGACACAACCTTGTAGTTATGACATACTTGAGGAAGATGAAGAAATATCAAAATAGCACGGCCACTAGTCACCTTCTGAAGTTATTTCACACACCTTCTCCACCTTGGGATATTATATGCTTTTTTTTTTTTTCTCTTAAGGGGATTCCAAAATCTACTCTGAAAATCACAATTAAGTTCTTGGATATTTCTGTACTATGAGAAGTTCTTTTCTGAGGACAGACTGTAAATTTAGAAAAGTACACAGAGGACAGGAAGGACTCAATGAAGGAGCCACCAGTAATGGCAGGTGATGTTGACTCTTTTTAACAAAGTAAATGGTAGTTTTTTTTAATGTATGAATTTTGCATTGGCCCCTCTGTGGGTTAATATTTTCTACAAAAGGATACCTTTAGGAGACAGACTCTAGTTGGCACACTTCTATCTTCTCATGCATGCCCTGTGTACTGTGGTTTCATTTAAGCTGGGTTGCCTGGAATGAGTTACTTAGGTAATACAGCTGGTTGGATTTTCTGAAACTCTAGTTCACTTTGAACAAGTATTTAATTATATCAAATGTGGCTAAGATAATTAAATTGTGATTTACTTTTTTGGAATCCAAAAAAACTAAATATCTCTTGTATTAACACATTAAACATTTAAAATGCATTTGGAAATGTTGAATTATCTTCAGGTGTGCAAAATAGACTCTCAATCCAAGTCCAGGTGTTCCCCCCCTTTTTTGTTTTTTAATATCTCTCTCTGTGTCTCTGTCTCTTTTTGTCTTTCTCTGTCTCTGTCTGTCTCCCTATCTTTTCCCCCTTTTTATTCTCTTTGTCTCCTGGACAGCAGATTGGTGAAGACCGTGAAAAACCAATGTATGTCAAACACATACACATTGCTTCTTCCCAGTGAAAGACCCGCTGTCTTTTTGGTCTCAGCCATTGCTTTCTTTTCACTCCCCTCCCAAGTTCACACTTCAGGCACATTTTAATGCCTGTGTGGCCACCACCTATTTCCTGTTATTGTGTTTCTTATTATAGGCTGCCCTCTTGGAACGCTTATCTTTCCATCATCAACTTAACCATTTTAGTTGAGATGACTTTGCCAGAGGCAGAGAAAACTGAATGGATGGCTCCTGTGTGAATGAGAACCACAGAATAATATATTAAAACAAGGGGTGAATGTCCCCCGTAGTTCCCACTTTGGTCATGGCTTCGTGGTTGCTGTGTTTAACCGCAAGTCAGAATGGAACTTTGTGAGTTTTCAAAGACTCTTATTTTTTCCTTCCACCTCTTTTTCTTTTCTAACCCAAGGGCAATCCTCAATGTGTTGACACGTCTCTTTTACATTATTTTTGGCTAGAACAAGAAATGAATTATGCTGAAAAATATTGTGAGAACATGTCTCCTTCTAAGATTTCTAGCCCAATATAGTAAACTCCAGAGGTGCCGATTGTTGAGATAAAACTTAGGAGAGCATCCAGTGTTTTAGATTATCCACTTAACCCAATCCCAGTGCTGAGCTGCCAGAGGGTTTCTTATCTAGAAAAACTAAATGTGTAGTACAGGGTGACTTGAAGAAGTAAACACAGGAGCTATTACCTAAGTGGACAGGGAGCCCTAAGCCCCATGATTTCACTTAAACAGAGTGGCTGAGGAAGCCAAGCTTACGTAACTCTTACCAAGAGTTACTTTGTAGAATGCTTTTCTCAAGCATGATTATAAGATAAAATATGTGTCTGATTATCCTTGATTACTATATAATATAGAGGAAGTATGTATTTTAATCAGAACTCTGGTCAAATTATATTTAAATGATCTTGTATTACTGGTGAAAGCTTTCTTAAGGGAAATTTTAAAAAAATCTTAGCTTGTGAATATCATTAACAAATAATAAATCTCTCTCTCTCTCTCTTTCCCTCCCTCCCTCTGTGAGATGGGGGTCTCATGTAGCATAGGCTTGCCTGAATCATGTGGCTGAGGTTGTCCTGGAACCTTGATCATGCTGCCTTCATTTTTAAAGTGGCAGGGTTACAGGCATGTGCCATCATGCCTATCTAATAAGCTATTTCTAAGAAAGCTCTTCTGGTTAGATGCAACAACAAATATTCATAATCATGAAAACAAAGGAAAATAATCCTGTCTCCTATATAATTAAGAAAACAGGTTAACATTTATTTTCACCTTAAATGTACTGAGAGTTTTAACACAAGTGCTTCATACATTGGAGACCCTGGGGGCAGAGGTTAACACCTAATGTCCTAAGTAACGCTTTAGGTCAATTATGACATGGTTGCAAAATGTGCACCTAATCCTGAAGCGAGAAAATTTCCTCCAACCAAGAGTATAAGTAGAAGCAAGAGGTTTTAGGAAGTAGTTCACGTGGTTGATGAAAAGTTAGAAAATTAAATCGCACCATTTTATAGATGTCCACATAGTGAAGTTCCTATGTTACATACTAAGATAGTGAACTCAGCACTGTTTTCTTGTCAACTTTTGAGGACTGATGGATTCTTCAGAAGAATAAATATATTAAGACATGGAAAGTACCTAGGACTGTACAATAGTGCCCAGAAAACATTCCTCCACTGTTTGAAGATAATGTATTGATTACTCAAGTTTCTACAAACACTAATATTGCTTATTTATATTACATGACAAGAAGCTGCTCACTGTCCTTCAATAATTCTCAAACTTTCTGTACAGTATTATCACACTTGTTTGTCCCTTCATCAAAATCAATGCATAGGATCCTTCTTGTAGGCACCCTCTCCCTATATTTAATTTCTTTTAGTCTTATAAAATTTCATTTAATATGTATAATAAATATAAATAGTGTATAATTATACTTATAGTAATATATATTACTATATATTAGATATAAGTATATATAGTAAATATATAGTTTATATATTTACATATTATATATATACATATACATATATATTCTTGTGAGGCCCTACATTATCTTTCACAGGTAATGTTTCATAATGTCTGATAGAAAGAGAAATTGTGACTTCTCCAAGAAGTCTTTACATCTGATGTTTCACAAATCAACTGATAATAAGCCTTTCCTTTTTTGAAAATCAAGATGGGAATATATATACAGTTTTCCCTTCTCACTTACCTTTATGTCTGTGGTAATTAAAATGGATAATACTAGACTCTCTTCTCCTGTTCCCATTCCTTTTTTTTTTCCCCCGTCAGATATTTTAGGGAAAAAAAGAGAATGCAATTGTAGTAGACCCAATTTTACTGAAAAAAAATACATATGAGAGGCTGTCATCTTCATACCCTGTATGAGACTTTGTGGTTGAAGGGTTGGTATTGAGTTTTCTCCTTTTCAGGATATAGCACAAGCTATAGTTAGGCTAGCTGGCTCGCATACCATTGATTTAAAGTAACTTTAGCAACACACTCCAGATAAATCCTTTGTTCACAACATTATTTTACCAGATCTTCTGCTTCAGTTAGTCACAAGATCTTTAAAGATACATTTTATTTGATTGATAATCGATCAAACCACATACTGCCGAGCTTGACAAGCTGAGCTTGATCCTGGAAAATCACCTAGTGGAAGGAAAGAACCAAAAGTGTCCTTCAGTCTCTATGAGGGTGCCATAGCATGTGAGACTACCCATCCCTAACATACAATATACCATAAATAAAAGACATACTTTGTTTCAGACCTTAAAAATAGTGCTTGGAAGTCAGAGTTTCCCATTAAAGAACTCTTTTTCTTTGAAATATTTGCTACTTTTTCAAACTTGTTACTGAACAGGTAAATTGAATATATTTGGCTTTGGATGTAAACATAGTCTTTTCCTCATCTTTATGTTCTCACAGGAGTATAAAACCCAAACCTTGTCAGTCTCTCTAGCGAGTCATGTTCAGCAGTAGCACACATCATATCTTACTTCTCCTTTTGTTCCTCAGCATCTAAAATTCTTTTCTTTCCCTTCCTTTTTTTTTAAATACCCAATTTTAGGAACTGGTTTGGATTAAAGTCACATAGAAACTGAACCATCTCCAACATCTACATCAGAATGTAACCGTAGCTTGAAATAAAGGTCATTAGTGGGGCAACAAGTTTGTATTCCTTATTCTGGCTTCCTTTTTTTTTTTTTCTGTCCTGGAGATTATTTAGAAGAACCACTACTGATTTGTCCCTCCTAAGCTGTGAATGTTGAAATACAAGTGATTTCTTGTTGATTAGCACTTCCCTTGATGAAGTATACAAGTGTCATGTAACATAAAATGGACTGTGCACATGATGGATTGGACTGGACATTCCACTGCGGCTTCATTGAGCCAAGACCACAGTGCTTTGGCTCCAAGTTGCTCATGGAAACTTCTAATTGACTGTTTCATAACACTTGCCAATTACTCTCAAGATGAGTCCTTGAAATAGAACTTAGATGTATTTATGCATTTCTAAAGCTGAAATTGGTTTAGAGTCCATGATATCATAGATTTTTACCCTTGAATATTTTTTTTTGTGTGTGAATCATCATGAACTGTTTGATAGGAGATTATATTTAAAAGAACATTAGTATAACATAAAAATCTAATTAGTTTATTATCTTTAAGAATGATCATTTTTCTACATCTTTACCAGGCATCAGAAAGCAATGACTAGAAAAAAAAATATATATATATATTTTTTTTTCCTGAGTTAAGATGTTTTACTGTATTAAGTGAATTGTTTAAAAAGTGTTGATAGTCATGTGCATTTTAAGGTTAATTAATGACAACACGAAATATATTCATTTGTCTGAAAACAGTTATTAAACATTTTCTTCATATCTAACATATTAATATGTTCATTTATCTGTATTTTTAAGAAGGAAAAGGAGGAGTGCATGTTTTCTACGGAAAAGATACTAGAAATTAATAATTTTCTGCTTAGTATACTTAACAAAAGAACTTATTCCTCTTGATATATTCCGGAAACTTGCTGAAATTCAGGTAAATGCTATTTCTATGTGATTTTATTTGTGGCTCAGTAAGCAGGATGTTAATAAGCATTTGTGAGAAATTAAACATATGAGGTTAGAGAGATGACAAATGGGTAAAATGTTTTCATGCCAAGCACGAGGACCTGCATTTGCTCTTCAGATCCCATGTCCAGTCCTTTGTGTGATTGTAGACTCAATGCTGTGGAGACAGAGACAGGCAGATTCCTAGGGCTAGCTGGCCAGGCAACCTAGCCTACTTGGAGAGTCCCAGGTCAAGGACAGAACCTTTCTCAAGAAATAAGAAAGCTGGATGTCACTTGAATGACATATGTGGTAGTCTTCTTCCTTCCATGTGTACAGGCACACATGGGTACCTGCACAGGCATAAAGCAAAAATGAAAAGTACCATCATTTTAGAGGCCAAACTGACATAATTCTTCTATGTAGCAAACTGTGTCAGAAATGATTTTTGGAGGAACACCAATAAGTTATATGTATTTTCTGAACAGCAAATAAACAATTTTATTTATTTTATTGCAATTTTATGTAAAATATGATTAGATAAAGACTGCAGATATTCTGAACACTTAAAATGTTTGTGAATGAAGGACAAAGCTACAAAATTATGAAGTATGGAGAATCATGTTTTAAGTTCCTTTACATTCATTTATTGAATAAATTTTCAAATATAAAACACAGAGCAGAAACATTTAAATTGTGACTTAACTATACTAAGAACAATCTAAAACAATGCACAAAAGTTTAAGCTATTGCCCCTAATTTAAAAAACAAGTTTTTCTGAGAAAATTTTGTTTGTCACAGAAATTTTAGATAATGCATGCAGACTAAAGAAGAAACTATTGTCAATACCTTTTACTACTCTAATTGTTATTGCATATAGATTTCCCATCTTTCAAAAAATGGATTTATCTGTCTTTATTTCATGTGTATGAGACTTTGCTTGCAAATATAATCTGTGCACCATGTGTGGCCAGAAGGGGTTGTTGGATCCTCTAGAATTAATATTACAGATGGCATTAGCCTTCTTGTTCATGTTAGGAACTGAGCCCAAGTCCTCTGACAGAGCAACAATTGGTCTTAACCACTGAGCCATCTCTCCAGCCCCAGATTTCCCATCTTTCTAGATGTATGTGATTGGCTGTGGCTATTCTTCAAGGCAGTTATTTAATTATTTAATTATATTTGGTCTCACATTGACATGTGAATAATCGCATCATATAGTTTTTAAATTTGGGCACTTTGAAAATTTTAGTCTTTTATACTATAAATAAAATATTCACTCATGACTGTGTCTTTGCTGTTCACTGTTTTATTACCAGTATCTTGTATAGTTATTCAAATAGATGTATGTCCAATTATTTCTTCTACTAATCTTAATATTAGCCATACCAAATTATTTAAATTGTTATTGTTTTTAAAAAATATTCCTGAGCCAGTTATTGAACTAAAACTACATTATAATTATAGAGTTATTGGGTATGAGATAATAGAATTTCAGATTATTTACAATTTTTACTCACGAACATGATATTTTTAATTTATTCATTCTGTCATTTCTCCATAAACTCACTATTCTCCATGTCATCCTTAGATGTTCCTACCTAAGTATTTTCATGTCTCTCCTTGCAACTCATTGTGGTCTGAATGTCTATGGTTTCAACTACCATATAGAAATCTAACCCCCAGTGTCTCAGTGTGACATGTAAAACTTTGAAAGGTAAGTAGTTAATGAGGGACTTTGAGAGTAGAATCAACAACATTAAAACAGAGAATTGTGGGAGCTTTACACCTCATTGGCAATGAAAGGACACCACTGAGCATCTGGCTACCACAAAACACTGAGTCAACTAGCAATTCAAATCTTGAACTCTCTAGTCTCCAGAACTTTCCTCAATAAATTTTGGTTGTTTCTAAATAACTTTGTGTGCTGGCTATTTTTATGTCAACGTGAAAAAGCTAGAGTCGTTTTAAAAGAGGGAACCCCAACTGAGAAAATGCTCCACCAAACTTACTTGTGGGCAAACTTGTGGTGCATTTTCTTGATTGATGATTGATATGGCTGAGCCCATCCCACAGGGGTGGTGCCAACACTGGGCAGGTAGTCCTGAGTGCTATAAGAAAGCAGGCTGTGCAAGACACCAGGAGCAAGACAATAAACAGCACTCCTCCATGCCTTCTGTATCATCTCCTGCCCCTAGATTAATGCCTTGACTTTCTCTGGATGATGGACTATGAGCTGTAAAATGAAATAAACCTTTCCTCCCCAAGTTGCTTTTGGTCATGGTGTTTTATCACAGCGGTCTAAACCACTAGAGACCTTGTATTGGACATTTTATGACAGCAGCCTGAAAGCAGGAAGATAATACTTTATGGGGATTTTGTCATGTTTCAAAAGCAAGTTTCTGGACATTTTCATTAAACTATTTACCTCCACGAAAATATTTATTGCTCACTAATCTCTAGTTCAGTATGTAACTTTCTCTATCAATTCTCTTGATTTTTCCTGGCAGAAAATAACGTAACATTCAAATAATGATACTATTTATGTCTCCCTCTAAATATTGTTACAACTTTTCATTTTTCATGTTTTGAGTTGGCTAGCATATGTGGAGTACTTAAAGAGTGGCCATAATTATGATCCTTACTGTTTTCAAACTTTATTGGTATCATCTCTAGGATTTCATTGTTGGGAAAGATAATTCTATTATTGTGAGGTATATATTTGTCATGTTCAGATTTTGTCGTGTGTATTCAGCATAGAAAACTCATTGTGGCACTCACAATCCTGGAAAATATTTATGAATTGGAAATACTTGTTATAAATGAGATTGTTATGATTAAAATATGATACTTTTCTGTTATTCTTACATCTTCAGTCCAATTCTACCACATCCACACATGAATATTCACACTGTTTGTAGAACTAAAAAGAAAAAAAATCTGTCTTCCATTTTCGAATCAATGCTTTGGAAAACAACTTGGAAGGCAAGCTACGTGTAACTCTGAATTCACTAGAAATAGGAAATTGTAATAAGAGTTGACAGCTAGATCATGAAGTTATTCTACTAATCTGCTATCTTGGTATGAGCAGTCTTTATCCTAATGGGAAGTCTGGAGTATAGTCCTGTCCCAGCAGATGTTTCTCTCATCTATCTCACTCTCAGTCCAAACATTCTACTCATGTATTTCTGCTCCTAGATAGTTGATTCCTTTAAATACATTTCTCCTTGCTGTCTTTTGATGTTGATTAATGGCAAATAAACTTGCAAATTTAATTTTGTCTAAGTAAACTATTTGGAGACTTCTTTATCAAAAGAGTAGTAACACATGATATTAATAAAATAAAAAAGGATCTAAGTCCTTAAAAAAATATTGTCTGAAATGGTAAGTATAACCAAAATTGGACTCATGTCCTTACAGTGACATTTGCTAGTACTTAGATACAGGGAAAATTGCTTAAGTTCTCTATGCTTCAGTTTACTTATTTGTAAAACTATGCTAACAATGCCAACGTAAACACATGCTGCAAAGTCTGAATGAGATTAAGTACATAAAGTATGTAGTGGACTGTTTGGTCATCAATCAAAGGTTAAACATGTGTAAGTTGGAGATGTAGTTCACTTGGGAGGGCATTTGCCTAGCAGGCATGAAGCCCTGGATTTGATGCCAAGCAATGCATAAAGCCAGGCAAGGTGATGCAGGTCTGTAACTTTAGCACACAGGAGACATAAGAATCAGGGATTTCAAGGTCATCTTGCAACAGAGTTGAAGGCAAATCTGTATCACACGAGACCCTGTCTCAAAAGAAAATGGATTACCACGTTATTATATGCAGTATTAACATATTTGCTGACTTTTTTTGTGTTTGTCTTTTTTATACCGCTAAGAAATAAGCAAGATGTCGCAGCTGGAATAGAACAAAAAGCTATGAAATCCGGAGTTCTAAGGCCTTGGTGAGGAATACATGGAAACAGAGGAAAACTCCATAGAAGCCAGTACCCATCCCCACACATGGCCTTGACTTAAAAGCTAATGTCTGCCTCTACTAAATGTACCTCTCCATGGGAGGCCTTACCTTCTTGCAGGAGGGAATGGGGGCTTGGTTGGGAGGAAGAGACTGGAGGGACAGCAGGAGGGAAGAGGGAAGAGGGGGATCTTTGGTATGTAAAATGAATAGAAAAATTTTTTTTTAATAAAAAGAAGCTAATGTCATAATTCCCCCATTCGGCATTTCTCTTTTCTTCACTGTTGTTAGTTTTGAGGTGGCTGCAAGCATCTCTTTTCTATACCTTTGTTATTTGCAGAGCATTTGAAATTCTTTATTATTAATTTTATTAAGTTAATATCAAAAGGTCTCACAAATATAAAAAATAAACTAAGTTTTTTTTTAAGACACCCAAGGGTATTCATAAGCTGATGCAAAGCCCTGCTCAGTTTAAGAACAACTTGCTTATTTGTGCCTTTTCTCAAATTGCATATTTTTTTTAATCAGGCCCAAGCAACAGCTTGCACACACCAGTTCACCATTAACAGTGCTAATCCTTATAAATCAAATTTTATAAATACTTACCATTTCTCAACAGTTGCTCATTTTTCTTCATTATCCTTTAAAAAGCTCAAAGTTTGGGAATTTTGACTGCTTCCTGGCACTTTCTTTCAGGATTTGCAATAGAAGCCTTCATAGAAAAATGAATACATAGGGTTTTAAAATTACTTCTGATCAAAATATATCTCAAAATTAATTATCATTGAGTATTAAACACAGATGTAAATAAACTGAAATAGATCTGGTGCTAAAATTTATTACCCAAATAGAGGCAGAAAGATTAAAACCTAAAGATGCCTTTGCAATAGATACCAACCAAACGTAACTAAACTCTTAGTTCTATACATTCTGTTCTACCCAGTAACCAATCTGCATGCTAATGTGGCAGTGCACACTTTGCCGTATGAAGTTCTGTCTTAGGAATTAGCTTTCCCTAATGAGTTATCCTTCCTTCTCATCACATTGTCTAGACTCTTCACCAGCTTTCTTCTCTCTTTCCAAGTAACTTTCCAAGTGCCACAAGATAATGAGCTTGGCTAAATTATAGATTGTGACACACAAAAAGATAAAATGTAAATCCTTTATGCAATGCTTTATGTTATAGTACTACCTCATCCAGCTTCACACTTCATCCATATGGTTTATTCCCATTTGTAACTCATATTATTTTTATACAATTCCATGGAGATCGGATACATGAATCAGTTTACTACTGAGAATATGTTCCTTTAGGATGCACCTGTGCAAAAGTGTGTAAATATCCCTGCATTCTGTGGTTCATTAGTGTCCTGATTCATTTAGGTGCTAAATTTTTAATCCACGTGAAATATTTCTAAGTCACCAGTTCCGAGTGTTAATTTTGACTTGTCTTTTCTGCCCAATTTAATTGAAAAAAAAGAGGGGTGGGGGAGAGGACAGCAGTCTCCATCTTACTTCCTTTGTCAATTGGTGGATTAGCTCATACTGTAAGTGGGTTATGTGTTAAATGAAGACTTTTAATTCTGATTCGAAGAAAACAGCAAGAATGTTGAGCCCAAAGCTCCGAAGGAGTTATTTCTGGCCCTTTGAATAGAAGTAAGTGGAGATGTGTAGCTACAGATTATCAAAGTGAACTACTCATGTAATTTACTCATTTTGTTGAGACACATATGAACAGTTAAGACTTCAGTCAAGATACAGTTAAGTTGGATGAAGTGTCTATGTGTTGGGTTATTTATGTGGTCAGGTCTATAGGCAACTTCATGTAGCCTCAGGCTTCTCCGTGTGGCATGGCAAAAGTTGGGAAACATTCCTGAACACCACAAGAAATGTGTGAAAGATGCTGGCGTGGAGTCTGAGAAGTAGATAGTGCCAGTGCCTACAAGTGGCTGTGTGACAACAGTAATCAGCAGATGACGTAACAGGACAGGAGACAGTGCTTCCAGCAGGGAGACCGGTTTGCAGATGTCCGTGGAGCCAGGGGCATCACAAGCCTGTCCCCTTCCCTTTGATAACAGGGAAGGACAAACCAACTCCAGAACCCCAATGAGGAAAGAAATGGAAGTGGTACATGGGAAGCATCGTATAGTGACTGATAAATATCCTGGCATATTGAATTCGAGTTGATAGAATTTACTTTGAAAATGTGAGAGGAAGTTATTTTATTACCAAGAATCAATAGAGACACATGACCTAAGCTTAGGTACAGAGAAATAAATGTACAACTTTGCATACTTGGTAATGTGACTATGTAAATTTCTAGGGTGGTGCTTCAGAAATAAAACTGAGTACGAAACCTGCTTGCTTTATCTATTATTTTTTTTTTACTAAGAGATTTTCCATTCATTTTACATATCAACCACAGATTCCCCCATCCTCCCTCCTCCCACCCCCCAGCCCTCCCCTCCAAACCACCCCTACTTCCACTCCCTCCAAGGCAAGATCTCCCATGGGGAGTTGGCAGAGCCTGGTACATTCAGTTGAGGCAGGTCCATGTTTTATCCATTTCATGTAATCGACGGGAATCATTCCCTTTGTTAATCTAAATATATCACAGTGCTCAAGTTCATCCTGACAAATAACTTAGGCTATGACATTTTTATGGAAAAAAACAGGATTTCTAATACACACTCTCCTCTGCTTGTTCATTCACCCTACTGTCTTTTCTCCATATTTGCATGAAAGCAAAGAGTAGATATCAAATAAATATCACGGCTGCATTTAAAAAATTGTTTTCAAGCTATAATTCTGAATTTCATTAGTGATATTAATATAAAGGTCAGATTTACAGAAAGGTAACATTCACTCTGTACAGCACCACACCAACATGCGTGTAAAGCCCTTGTCCACTAATGAGAGCCCTTTCATGTCCCTGGTTCGTAAAGCCTTGTGCTGTGAATGGACCGTCAATCAACTCACAGAGGCACCGAGACCTTCAGATTGCCGTATCCATGGCAACTTGCCAAAAATGGTGACACAAATTAATCCATTTATGTGGAATTCTCAGTGAGAGTCCACTTTCATCTTTCGGGGACTACTGTTAGGAAGTCTGGTGATAACATAAAATACTGAGCAACAACAAAACAGTGATGGACTATCCCCAGGACCTTCGGTGTGGAAACACTGGGGGTTCTTTTCCTTTGTATCTGTAAGAGATAACAGAGAATTGTTGGGGATTTGATATTGCCCACATAATGTTCCCTTAATAGAACAGGCTACATTAATTTAAAGCCCATGTTCAGTTTCCTGTTTTTTACTTATCCTAATCAACCTCAAAAATGAGTGCAAGGGTTTACAGAAAGGTAAAACATTGAAAAGTGATATTTATTTGCTAACACTATTTCTATAACATATCAATAGTAAATAGCATTAGAGAAACCTCAAGCATTAAACTTTCAGTTAATCATTATTTCAGTCTATTGTATGAACAGATGAGACCAAGCCCATGTTTTTTAGGAAGTTTCTATGTTCATGACTGTCTTACTTCGCTTTCTGTACTGCTGATAAAACACCGCCAAAATCAACTTGGGGAGGAAAAGATTTATTTCATTTTACAGCTTATAGTCCATCGTGAAAAGAAGTCCGAGGCAAGACCAAAGCAGAAACCAGGGGGGAGTTCTGCTTACTGGCTTGTGTCCCACGGCTTATTGAGTCTGATTTCTTATACGACCCAGGACCACCTGTCCAGGGTGGCAGTGCTCAGTGAGCTGGGACCTCCCATATCAATCATCAGTCACAAAAATGTCCTACATGCCGGGCGGTGGTGGCGCACGCCTTTAATCCCAGCACTCGGGAGGCAGAGCCAGGCGGATCTCTGTGAGTTCGAGGCCAGCCTGGGCTACCAAGTGAGTTCCAGGAGAGGCGCAAAGCTACACAGAGAAACCCTGTCTCGAGAAACCAAAAAAAAAAAAAAAAAAAAAAAAAAAAAAAAAATGTCCTACACACTTGCCTACAGGCCAGTCTGATGGAGGCAATTCTTCATTTGAGAGTTCTTTTTCCCAGATAGGTCTACATTTGTGTCAAGTTACAGATATAAACCAGTATAACTGCTGAATGTATTCTTTTTCTTGTTTTGTCTTTGGCATTAGTTCTGTACCCAAACTGTCCTGCTCTTCAATGACTATATGTATTTTAAAACCCTACATTTTCCTGTGCATTTAGATGAATTTGTTTAAAGCTCAATTGTCAGTTGGGGAGATCCCGGCTCACCCACACCATCACACTCCCAGGCCTAGCTGGGGTCCTGCAGCTTGCATATCAGCTAAACCTGGTGAATGATCCAGACTCCTGCCCACTTGTGCTGTCCCAACACTTTGTTGTTGCTTGGACACTGCAGCCTGTGCAGCAGCCCACCCTGGCCTGTGCCCCAGATTCCCACTAATCTGCACCATATTCATACTACCAGGTCTAGTTCAGGTATCTAAGCCTGTACATCAGCCCACACAGAGTCTTGAGTCACAATCTCATTCTTTCTTGGTTACTACTAAGTTGGAATCATCACTGTACTTCCAATAAACAGCCAAAATCAACCAAATGAAGGTCTGATCTACCAGCTCTTCATATCTAATCTGAAATTAACCAGGCTTGGATGACAGCAATAACAAAAGACCAAATTTACCCTCAACTGTCCCAGGTTAGACCTTCAAGCCAGACACATAACCAATAAAGGAAACCCACATGCCCTGGTCATATCACACACACACACACACACACACACACACACACACACACACACACACACACACACAAAACAAAACGAAACAAAACAAAACAAAAAAAACATTAGGAAAGGTCAAGATAATACCCACCCATCCTCAAGAGAAAAAAACAAAATCCACTAAACCCACTGGGATATTCTCTATCGAGAACTACCTAAGTGAACCCCAGGACATAGAATAAGGCAAAGCAATCATAAACATGACCAGATAATTTAAGGAGTTTAAATAAGAGAGGACCAAGCTGGGCAGTGGTGACATATACCTTTAAACCCAGCACTTGGGAGGCAGACAGACAGAGCTCTGTGAGTTCGAGGCCATCCTGATCTACAGACCTAGTTTCAGGACAGCCAAGGCTACACAAAGAAACCCTGTTGCAATAAAAACCAACCCACCCACCCACCCACCAACCAACCAACCAACAACCAACCAAACAAACAAACAAAAAAAGAAGACAGGAACAAACACAGCAATAAGCTTAGGATAGAAATAATCTTCAGAGTGAAGTTCAAAAAAGCACCATAACGCTGAATGACGTGGTATATGACAATTCAGGATATAAAAAGTGAGTTTAATAATGAGATGGAAATACTGAAGGAACTGAACCTGAAAATGAAAATGGAATTGAAAACTCAACAACCCAATTTAAAAGCCCAGGGAAAGACTTACCCATAGAAAAAAGTCAAGTAGAAACTCAAATATCAGTATTGTTGAAGTAGAGGAATTGGACCACCTGAGGAAAAACAAACAAACAAAAATTAACCCCATGAAAGCAATATGCAGGAACTCTGAGACACCGTGAAAAGACAAAAATCTCCAAATCAGAACAGAAGACTATCAGGTCAATGGCCGAGACCAGATCTTCAACAGGATCATAGAAAAAACTTCCCAAGATTAGGAAAAGACATAGTCATACAGGTATAAGAGGCACACAGCATCAAATAAGCATGGCCAGAAAAGAAACTCTCTGTGGCATATTATAGTTTAAACACTAAACATACAGAACAAGAGGAAGATATGGGAAGCCGCAAGAAACAAAGCATAGGCCACATACAAAGGAAAACCTATCAGAATGACAGAGGACTTCTCAATGGAAGTGTTAAAAGCTAGAAGAGTCTGGAGCAATGTACTCAAGTTTCAAAATGCCAGAGGTGTCGAACTAGACTACTTCACACAGAGAAATTATGTACAATAACTGAAAGAGAAAGAAAAAAACCTCTATGAAATAATGTTCAAGGTAAAAGAATTCATGTCCACCAAACCAGCCCTAAAGAGAAAACTGAAAGCAAGGAAATATTGAAAGAAAACAAAACAAATTAAAAGCAAAATAGAACAGTTTGCTCCAGGCAGGCAGGAAGAAGCCATGGGCCTGCTTGGCTCCATTAAAACAGAGCAGCCAGAAACGGACACATACATGCCTGCCCTGAGCACCACTATGTGCAAATTATAGGTTTCATTGTGGTGAGCAAATACATAGTAGGGTTTGGGAGGAAGAGAAAGGAGAAAGAGGTTCATGTCCTACAGATAGTGATAAGATTTTTGTACCAACTTCGAGTGAAGTATTCCAAGCAAATAGGACCAGGAAACAAGCAGGCATTATTGCACTAATTTCTGACAGAATAGACTTTGAATTAAAATTAATCAGAAGAGATAAAGATATATTTCATTCTAATAAACAAACAATTTACCAGGAAGATACTACAATTCTAAACATTTGCACACCGAACTGTCACACTAATTTTACAAAAAGCATAGTACTGGAATTCAAGACATAGAACCTAATCCAATAATAGTTATTTCAATACCTTACTATTGACTCCAAAAGGTCACCTGAGCAAAAATAAACAGCAAAACATAGGAATTAAATGATATCATGCATCAAATGGGCCCAACAGAAATCTACAGGATATTCTACTCAAACACCAAAGAATACACATATGCACATGGGTGTGAGGACATTTACCAGCAGCCACATTCCCAGGGGAGAATGACATTTGTACCCTCAGTATCCATCAGCTGCCAATAGCTTAAGTATATTCCTTCCCCTCATTTCATGTTATATCTGTTCTACTGTCCCCTATAACTGAATTTTTTTCATGGGTTGGAAGATCACAGTTTTTCAGTCATGGTTTTCAGATACCATTCATTTTGGGTAAGCAAAGAAACCTACTTTAATTCACAGAAGTTATGGTTATCTTCACAGAAAATACAAAAGAACTGACAAGTAAATTTTCTTCCAACTATTAGGTATAGTAATGACATAGGATACAAGAAGCACAAAAGATTTTTCTATATGCTAGCACTACACAGGAATTAAAAATTTGAAAATTACAGTAGACTTTAATATAGCACTTTTTAAACTGAGGTGCATGGAAATAAATCTGCCAGAACACATTTCTTTGTGTAGGAAGTTACAAAATTCCGATGATGGAAGTTAAAGACCTTTAAGTAAATAGAAAGCTAGTCCTTGTACACAACTTGAGAAAGTTCAGCTGTTAAGTTGTGACTTCTCATGAAATGGGTGAAAAAATTCAGTACAGTTCTAAACACAATCACAAGTGACTTTATAGATGTTGACAGACCAACAGACTGATATTAAGGAGTATATGAAAACTGAAGATATCCAGAGTATCCATCACAAGTCCACAGGAAATAAAAAGCTGAAATGCTCATATTACTCAGTTCCATGCCATAAGATGAAGTACTGGAGAGCATGACAGTTAGCACAAATGAAATAACTGACAGTTATCAGTGGAAACAGAATCATGTGATCCTTGACAGCTTCATAGAGATTAAAATTTTGACAGATGGTGCTAGGAAAAATGAACATCTAATAGCAAAAAGAAGTGCAACACAGGCCAACCACATTCTACCAATAAGCAAAAATATATCTCAGACCCTAATTTAAGAAGAAAGACAATACAATTCTACAATCACATACAGGAAATGCTCTACACAACATTGGATTTGCGGTTGTTAGATATAAGAGCAAAATCATGATCCATGAAAGAAAAGGATGTCTTTTGTTGGACTTCAGAAGAATGAAAAGGAAAGAGAGGAAGAAAGCTATTTCTCTGTGAGAGAAAATAATAGAATGGAGAAAAGACAAGCCAAGATTGGGAGAAAATATTTGTGAAATATCTGATTAAACACTCGCCTCCAAAGGACACAAAGAACTCCTAAAACCCGAACAAAATGAAAACAAACAACTCAATTAAGAAATGGGCAGGTTGTCTGAAAGGATACGTCAAGAAAATGCAGCTGAAAAACAAGCACAGGAAAAGATGCTGAGCATCACGTCTCATTACAGAGGTGCTGATGTAGACACACAAGAAGACGTCACCACGCACCTGTCCCCAGGAAGCTGCAGCCACTGCTGTTTATTGCTGGTAGCAACACGAAGTGGGATAAGCTCTATGAAGATGTGTTTTGTCATTTTCTACAAAGCTAAACATAGTTTTATCATGTATCCAGAAATCATATCTTTTGGTAATTAGCTGACAGATATGAAACTGCATGTTTTTATAGAAGTCTGTATGTACAGTCGTACATAGCTTAATTCATAATTGTCAAAACCGATGAACCAAACTGTTCATTATGAGGGACATGAAAAAACTGGGCTTGGTAGTGGCCCATGTAATTCCAGCATTTGAGAAGGTCACTGTAAGTTTTAGGCCAGCCTGGGCTTCATAAAGAATTTAAAGGCGGCTTTTGGCACCCGGTAAGATTATGTCTCAAACCAACAATCACCAAAGAAAAATACTGTTAAGCCATGAAAAGTCATGACTAATTCTTAAATTCATATTGTCAGTAAAAGAAACCAATCTAAAAAGACATCTAATATACACCTCCAGTTGTGTGGCATTCTGAAAAGGGCAAAACTATTGAGACGGTTAAAAAAAAGTCACTGTCATTAGAGATTAACAGGAAGAAGATGAAAGTTGATGAGGCCTTAGATTTTTAAATGTTATTAAATAATTCTACATGAAAGCTTAATTGGGGGCACATGGTAATGTATTTGTTAGAAATCATACCATTTGGTGCATATAAAGTGAACCTTAACATCCACTTTTTTTTAACAACAAATTTCAGGAATTTGGATAATTTCAGAATGAAATTTGATAGGATATGACAAAACTATGTAACTGTATTACAAATTGCATGAAACATATTAAAGTGAGGGAACAGAAAGTGTTCCCCTAGTAACTTTGGAAATGAGTCTGCAGCATTAAAGGGGAAAACAATTTCACACAAGTACATTCATGATAATACTGTTTCCCATGGGATGAGGAAGACGTTGCTGAGAATATTATACAGAAACTAAAAACTAAATGAATGGATGGATAATGGTGGAAGACTGATGTGCC
Source organism: Peromyscus californicus insignis (assembly GCF_007827085.1). Taxonomy (NCBI): domain Eukaryota; kingdom Metazoa; phylum Chordata; class Mammalia; order Rodentia; family Cricetidae; genus Peromyscus; species Peromyscus californicus. Next base: position 44,899,294 of record NW_026294534.1, on the reverse strand, counting down.
ATTTTTGGAGTTGAGAGTCACTGATAGTCATGAAGAGCAGAGTGAATGATCTGTGTTTAAGGGATTTGAGTTGCATAGATCAATATGAAATAATTTTTTGGATTAATATAGATACAGAAATTTACAAGCAGACATATTTTTACATATGTATACAAAGATCAGTTATTATGCATACATACATCTATATCTTTGTTCTTTCCACTGACAGGGCCTAGAAAGAGTAACTCTAGTAGCAAACGTACCTCATACCTAAATTTTAGTTTTAATACCTTTCTTCGAGAGAGACAGAGAGAAACAGAAAGAGGAGAAATCCAGGTTCCTTGGAACATGCTGATTACAGAACTGAGGCATGAAATAAAGTAAGTCTAGAATTCCTTATTGTGGCACAAAATAAGAGCAAACTTAAACCACACAGGAAATAAGTTTCTACGTTATGCAGTTATGGCAGAAGAACAAAAGTTCTGAATTCAGGAACTCCTAATGGCAAAATCAGATGAAGTTGAATAACCAAGACAATAAAATACATGAGCCTATAAGCCAAGGTAGCATACAAATATTCATAACTCCACATTATTGCAAATAAATGGTAAGTGGGTAAAGAAATAGCAGCAAAAGATTTTTTTCAGAATTTTATAGCCATATACCAATGAATCAGAATACAACGTCCTGCTCCTCACCTAGAGGATGAATAGAGTTGCTTTCATATAAAGATTGTACAGTGTAGTTTGGGGAAAGGAGTAATGTGGGAGGGATGAAATCTCATGAATACTACCTCAGACAGGTGTTGGGAAGCCACGTTGACAGTATGTACAAGTGGTATGGTGTGATGGAATGTTATCTTACTTCTGGTGTATTTCAATTCAAGTCTTCACCCTTACAATCATGAGAAAAACATCAGACCACATCTCAACTGAATGTGATCTATAAGGTTCCTCAACACTGTCAAAGGGACCCAAAACAAGGAAAGGTTAACACACTGTTACAAACAACCTTTACTTAAGCATATGCTGTATTGGATAGCTTAATTAACAGAAAGAAAGATAAAACATAATGAAAACTGTATAAACTGTGGATTTAGTTAACTAAAACAGTAATGGCAAAATGTTTTTTCAATGTGGTGATTTTTTTTTTTTTGAGTTCTTGATAATTCCTTCAAATCCCAGAGGACTAAGAAAATTAGGTAATGGGAATTTGGTAGGTTGGTGCCTTGCTATTCGTAAGTATCATTACATGATTCTTGTAATGTCCTTTCAAACAAGCTTCCATTAATTTAAAATCCATTTAATTCTTGGATTTTATTAGATCACTTTTGGATATTTCACAGCTCCAAAAGAAGTAGAAGGAAGCTATTTGCTAGAGTACAGCTGCATGTAAATCAGAGGAACTTGCTTCTTCATCCTCTCCTGGCAACAATTCTGACAGTGAACTGTCGGGAGAAAATGCCTCACTAAATCAAGATGGTAGAAGAGAAGGAAAAATCAGTTTCTGTCTTAGGGGAGTTTAAAAGCTTGGGTTAAAAAGCCACGGGGGATCTGAGTAATGTGGTTTTGTTTTCTCTATCTTATCAGATGATGTTAAAACTATAATTTTTTCAGTATGATTTGCTTGAAAACATTAGAGCCCAAGGTATGTTTGTATCTCTTATCTTAAAAGAAAACAACTAGACACTGTAACGTGGGCAGGGAAAAGCACAGGAGGTCTCAACCCTACACAAGGAGCAGCAGGCAGCGAAGGAACACTGGGAGTGGGAGAAATAGTCTTCTCCAGGGATGAGGACGCCAAATGGTCTGAAAACACACACACACACACACACACACACACACACACACACACACACACACACAGAGGCACACACCACACACAAGTTAACACTGTACAGACTGAGCAGGCTGTATTTCTGTATATAAGAATATGTATGCATATACATATTTATATATATATGCAATAACATTGAATGGAAAAGGAGGCCACAAATCTGAAAGAGAGGTGGGGATATATGAGAGGGTTTGGGGGGGAAGAAAATGGAGAGGAAAGTGATAGAATAATCATTTCAAAAATAAAAATAAGAAAAACAGAAAGCAAACAAAACTTACTTCTCTGTACCATAACTTGTTACCTGTCACTTTCTCTTTTCCTAGTTCCCTCACATCTATGCTGCCAGTGGCTGCCAACAGATGTTTGTACATTTTTTGTAATCCATTTATTCTCTGAATTGCGTCAGTCTTTCCTTCAATCGATAACCTAGTTGAAATTGTCCTTGTGCTAAGGGAAGTAGGAATATCATGTTATCAAATCTCTAATTAGTTTTTATGTTACTTACGTTTATGAACAGTGGAAGATTTTTTTTTTAATCACTTCCTTCCTTTGAAGCATTGGCACTGTCATGGCTACTTGAAATCTTTTCTATATATTTATAGCAGCCTCATATTTAACTTTGGCTACTTAGATTTTAGCCAATTGACCCCTTCCCTGGTTGTTTCTCTTCCTTGATAATTTTGCTTATTCTGTCAGGTTGCATGCATATACTGTTGATATTCACGTCTACCTCAGTTGTGTCTTCTGGGCAGCTCATCACATTTTGACTCCTCACCTGATCTTCTTGTATTTCACAAGCTTCAGACTCAGGGTGAACTCTTCTTTCAGTCCATTTTTTTTCCTGTTTATAATAAATGGCATCCTTGTCTACCGAACTGCTCTCATCTAAAGGTAAGGAGGGCCTTTTCCCATTAACCCTTCTTCTTACTCCTGGTACCCAGGTCATCACTTATTGAGTCATGCATTTCTGTGTATATATGTATTTCCCATCCACCTGATCATCTTTGGTCATCTATATTGTGAGAAATCCCCATTTTAAATGGGGGGGGCAGGGTACCAGGGCAGGGGGCAGATCTTGGAGGCCTGGGAGGTGACTGTGATTGGGGTGCATGATGTGAAATTCCCAAATAATCAATAAAAATACTATGTTAAAAATCTATAATTATTGATGTATCATTTACATTGAAATATTCCTATATCTCATGTTTAAAAACAATAATTTTGTTATAAAATAATTTTCAAATTTGCTTATAAGTATATTTAATGATAAAACTCAATTATGGATAAGATCTTTCAAAAAATTATGATTAGTAGAAAATATCATTTACATATTTATTAGAAATGAGGGGACTGAAATTAGCAAACTGATGTATTAACTATATTTATAAATTTTATATGTAAAATCAAATGATTTTAAATATTTTTCATAGGAAATCATTTGAATCTGTGTTTATTTTAATTTCATGGCAATCTTCTCAATATTCTTTGTGATTAGTACTTTTTGAGATGAAGAAATCAAAATTCTCACCTCTTCCTCAAATAATAGAGCTAACAAGACTCAAAGTTGGATTTGAAGCCAGAGACTCTGATTCCAGAACATTGCTGTTAGTCATGAATAACATTATGGAGTGTTCTGCACACTTTGGGAAAAATTATCCCTCTGGTTTTTAAAGATATTTGCAGTTCATATTACCTGCAAATGCATATTTGTTAAGCATATGATTTGTTAAAAGTACATCAGGTGGGAGACAGGAAAAGTCAATGTAAGTCCTTCCTGTCTATGATACTTCCTATAAGTTTTAGTGAGCTAAGGTAACTGGCAGTGTTACTCATTGACTGCACCTCCATTGTGGAAATCCATTATTACAATTTCAAAAGTAGATTTACTTTGAGTTTTCTGATATGCAAATTCTGTGTCTTTAATATGCACTATAGTCAGTCTAGTTGGTAGCAATGTACTTTGTATCAAAAACGGATGAGAGCAAATATTAAGTCTTTTTAACATATGTGGTAACTATGTACAGTGGGGGCTATACTAATTGAATTAACTATGGTAATCATGATGCAATGTGTACCTATATCAAACCCTCACACTGAAATAAACAATGTATATACACAACTTTGATGCGTTGGATATACCTCGAAAAGCTGGCATGATACAAAAACCAGTAGCTTAAAAATTCTGAAACAACATGGTCTGTGCACTGGACATGTTTTCAAAGCTGATAACTTGCAAGGATGATTTGTGTGGACTGATCCCATCCTTCACTGTTGGTAATCTGCAGCACCTTGGCTGATAAGATGCCTGGGTACTCATTCTTCAATGCCATTGTCACGTTTGGTAATTTTTAAAAATACAACTCCCTTGAGTATTGAGTTACTTTGTGTTTTGGCTGTGGTCATGGTATAGAATTTTATTCTAGGAGGATTGCCAGAGAATGTAGTTTGGTTTGTGTGACGTGTGTGTGTGTGCGCGCGCGCGCACGCGATTTTAGCCCACATTTTAACAATCTTTGGATTTTGGGGGAGTGCATCCAATCTTCTTGCTTGCCATATTTATGATATTCTGGAATTCACCCTGAGGGCAGAATGCCATCAACAGAGCTACTCCCAGGGTCTGGCAAGGCTGTTTTACATTAATTTTCTGAAAGCAGCAGGCTGTTACTACAGTGTCACACAAATAGGCAGCCAATGAGAATCAGCTTTCCTTTTGTTTTTCTCTACTTCTTATCTTTGTATTCTGCTGAATTTAAAGAAAAAACTTATAAAACTTGATTAATACTGAATTATAAATATTTAAGACAACTCAAACATTAAAACAGAACATATATCTGTCAAACAATGCTTAGATTTTGGACCAGAAGAGAAAGCATGCTCTAAGGCCTGTATGGTCATGTGTAAAACTGTAGGTTGTGCTATTTTCAACCACTTTTATATTCTTACTGTAGGACTGTTGAACACACACGTTCCCTGAGTGTGCCCTGAGGAAACTCAAACAACGTGGCTATTAAATACGTCAGACACTCAGGTTGTACGGGAAGACAATTCACAGCAGTTTATCAGAGTTAAGAGGGTGAATAAAATGCACCTTTGAATTTTCATAAAGGATGAGTATGAGAAATAAACTCTTCGTAAGAACATGTCCAGAAAGCAACTCCACAGTTGTATCCAAAAGTGATTTAGACTCACTGTAGATGTTCAAATGATCACTAAATATGTGATGTAGGAATGGTCTAATTTTCACTCATAGTGTATCTAACTCATTTGAAAATAGAGGAACCCTTAATGGGTTTCTGGAGAAATTAGAATAAATACTCATTAAGTTGAGACTTGTAAAAAAATAAAATAAATTTTGCTTATCTAGAAATTATAAAATAGGCACATTTACATGGTTACTTCACGGATTTATACATTTGAGGATTCTTGAGTTGCAGCAAGAAAGAAGTGTTTGCATGTAATATTTATTTAAAAACAATTATCTTTCATAATGTGTCATGAGAAAAATAGATTAAACTTGCCTACATTTCCTCCTCCTGCTATATTTTACCTATAAAGACGAAGGTAAGTGCATTATACTTAATTTACTATATTTGAGTATCTCCTATGTTCCAGATACTTGCTTTCTAGGTCAGTGGGACCGGCCATCCCCAACTGTGTAGTGACCCAGATGACATGCTTGCCAGTCATACAAGAAAAAGAACTTAATGCTAAGTCTGTGTCTCTGCTCTATTTCCTGTCAAATTACCATTTCCTTCCTCTCAGTGGCCTGTCTGATAGAAAGTTTATTTTTATCTTTTAATTCTTAAGACATACAAACACATAAGAAACGAATTATTGCAAGTCTGCAGGGTTGGAAGCCCATTCCCGGGAATTTACTGCTTTCAGCTCATGTACTCTGCAACACTGAATGTGGTCACTAAAAGTATAATACTTTAGTCTCTCCCTCTGTGTCTTGGTCTTCCTCTCTTTATTTCTGTTAGTACAGTGGGACAAGCACTCTCCCATTGAGATAAAAGCCCTTCTCACTTTACCATTTTCTTACCAAAATATATATAATCAATAAAAATATCACATGCATTTTATCAATAGAGACAAAACATTTGATAAAATTTGACATCCACACATTACTAAAATCCTCAACAAAATAGATGCATATAAAGAATTTACCTAAATACAATAAAGGTCACCTATGACAGCTTGACATTTATTATCATATTCAGTAAGTAAAAGACAATGTTTTCATATATTGGTAATGAGGCAAAAACAGAAGAATAGAATTGCATAGCAGAGAGACAACCTATGGAATGGGTAAAAAATATTGCAAGGCACTTATCTAAAAAGGGGTTATATTAGTTACTTTTATGTTGCTGTGATAAAAACACTATGACAAAAGCAACTTGGGGAAGAAAGAGCTTATTTTTGGCCTGGACTGTCTAAGAAAGATAGCTGAACGCTAGCCTGGGAGCTAGACCTTGAATAATGCTACTCCATGGCTTCTCCTTCAAGCTCTTGCTTTGAGTTCTTGCCCTGACTTTCCTCCGTGATAGATTGTAACCTGGAAGTTTAAGCCAAATAAACCATTTCCTCCCTAAGTTGCTTTTGGCTTGTTTTATCATAGCAACAGAAAAGCACACTTGAGCACAAGGGGAATGCAAATTGATATCACAGTGAATTATGACTTCACATCTGCTTGAATGGTTATTATTAGGAAGAGAAGAAGCAGCAAGTATCAAGGATGTGGGGGAAAAAAGCCCGTGGCAATAACTTTACAATATTGTTGGTGCATGTGCAAATTGCTATTGTGCTATAGGAAGCAATATAAACCAGAAGCTACTTCCCCAAAACAGAACTAATAAAGAAAAAATAAAAAAGAACTACAGACAACCCAGAAATCTTTCTTCTGTGTATGTATCTACCCAAGGAAATTAAACAAGTATCTCAGAAAGATATTTGCATTCTCATCTTCATTGGCACTATTTACAATGATGGGATTATGGCACATGTTTGTAACCACAGCATGCGTGCACACACACACATACACACACACACACACACGCACACACACACAGCAGAAGGAGAAACAGTGAGAAAGAGAACCTAAATATCTGTCATCAGATGGATATATAAAAATATTATATACATATATTATATATATATATCCAATGGTATGTTATTAAATCATGAGAAGGAAATATTATTTGGAGCAACATGGATGAACCTTAAGGGCATTAAGCCAAGTGAAACAACCCACATATACAAAGACAAGTACTGTGTGATCTCATGCATATGTGAAATCTAAAAGTGTCAAGTTCACAGAAACAGAGTAGAAGATGGTTGTTTTGTCCACCAAAGGGTATGAAGCTGAGTTGTGTGAGATACATTAGTTCTGGAGAGCTAATGTGAACCAAGTGACCAGTAAATAATACTATGTTGTTTTCCTGAAATTCACTCAGAGTACATCCTAAGTCCTTCTCCCCCACCTCTCTCCGCATCATTCATATGGTAAAGCATTTCATAGATTAGTTATGTTTACTGTCATGATAGTATGACAGCATAGGGAAATATGAAAGCACCATATACACCTGGAATATTTACAATTGGTTTGAGATAGGTTTTCTCAAAGTATCTTGTCTCAAACTCAAAATCTTCTCACCTTAGCCTTGCATATGCTGGCTACCATGACTAGAAATGTATATGTGGCTTTTAATTATCAACTGTGTTGTAATGAAGATAGAGGGGATGTGGAACACTCATGACCCGACCCTTAAGATGTCCTCTTGGTTCCCTCAAACGACAATTTGGGCTAGTTTTGCTTGAGGTTTCTAAAATGTTTTGTATCTTTTCTATCTGGGTTCTTCTGTGCTTTTTGTAAGTGGTAAACCTCACAGTGATAAATCCTGAGTGAGCATGACTGCTTTTTGAAGAGAATATTCAGTACAGGAAACTGCCTGGATTTCCCACATCTGGGGCAAGAGACCTTGAGGTGTAGCCGGAAGGAAATCAGAGACCAATGTGGCCAGCCAGTAGCATTGTGCTGGGCTAAGTGAAGGCCTCGGCTTTACCTTCAGTGTTCCTGAGGACATTTCACTGAAGTGAAACCAGAGTTCTGCAGTTGGTTTCTTCTGTACAAAAGCCCAAGTAGGTGGTTTTAATTCCAAAGCCATGTAATGTTTGGATTTCGGCTACTGACGATGCTGACAGTCTTATCCACAGTAGAACCGCTTTTTTAATAGCCAAGATCGTAGAAGCCAGACCTTCCTGGAATAGAGCTACAGCGAGGATTAAGTTTTAAGTGACTAGTGCCAGGCTTAGGTTGGCAGTGATACATCAGTTGTAACGGAAACTATTCTGCACGCTGGCTCAAGGAAGGGGCTATGAAGGAGAAAACATTAGCTTTGCATCTGCGCGGTGCCTCTCAAGTCAGGCCCTGCTCTGTGTTCTCAAATTAAATATAGATGGTGAATTGCACTTGAGTAGCGTAATCATCCCTCAGACAGCTGTGTTAGGCCCAGGCAATAGCAGCATGGGATGATGCACCAGCCATTGCAGTATGGGGCTTTGAAAGCACATTACAACAAAAACGTGCATGCTAACCCTACAGGGATGCCAGGAACATTGGGCTCAGAAGAAAAGGGATATTAAGCAACTTTTAATGTAATGGATAGAAATCAAGGCACTTCAGATGAAAAGAAGCTGGACTGCTTCTTTGCAAATTTCTTTATTTTTCTCCTCCCTCCCTCTTTTGCTCAACAGTAATGTCTTCTTTCTCTCTGAGAGGGAAGACAGTACCTGTGTGAGTTTTCACTCAGGAACTGTGTCTGCCAAAACTTGCCTCTTGCTCAGAGATTGCTCCCAATGAGGTTCAAGTACACAGATCATGGGTTCTGTGGAGTTTATTGGAAGGCTTGGATTCTCTCCTAGGAAAACTAACGCTGAGCTTTTCTCCATGTACCTTCCTTCAGGAAGATATGAGAAAGAGGACTTGGCCACAATTCTTGTCTTCACGAAGTGTGAGATACTGCTATGATACTTATCAACAAACTTCATGGGTTCTGGGAATATGGTTTCTCTTCAGATAATTGTTTTTGAGTCTGAAGCTTATCTTGTTTGCTAAATTGTACGTGTGTGATGCATGGCTCTGTTCCATCATCCATATTACGTGTGTAATCACGTGGATCCCCAGATTCTCTATATAGTGCCTCAGAACAGCTTTGGAACTCAACAAACAGAAATTCTGAATCTCTGGGGGAATATGATTCATTCCAGGAGGGAATGAGCTTTCAAGGCTCTGTAGACTGAAGAAATCAAGGCTTCACAAAGGGCTCCTCTCACACAGAATGAAATGAATGATAAAGCCAGAGAAAATCCCAGCATGGATTTGGAAGGTGGAAAATGGTGATTGCTGGGAGTGGAGGGGTCAGCATTCTTCAAGGACGTGGCCCCTTAGAGACTCTCCTGTTCCAATAGACAGCCCCATATGGGCAGCACCAAAAAGAATCAGTGGGTTAAAAAAAAACGTGTTTGGAGAGAATAGAGGCAGAGGGGTAGGGGAGGAATTGGAAGGAAGGGACTAGGCAATGGGGTTGACTAAAACAGTATATGAGTGTGTGAAATTCTCGAGCAATAAAAATGGAAAACAATTTTGAACTAAATTTTCTTAAGCTTTAACTCATGACTTCATAAGGACTAGAGTATATTTTTTTTAAAGTAATTCTTAGTTTTTAGTGAATTTCTTCCTTATAATGATAATTAGGTAGGAGTTCATATTCAAACTTGAGGCCTAGTCATGTTTCTATTGTCCTTTCATGACACTGAAGATGACCAATTTGTCCTGATTTACCTGGTGCTATCTGTCTTAACATAGCCCCTGTATTCTACAATCCCTATATCTCAGGCAAACTAGATCTGTCATCCTTTCTGTTTGGAAAATATAGCCAAATACGCTTTAGGATAGGGCATAGAAACAGAGAACAACCTTTGGCTTTGGGAAAATATTGCCTTTAAAGTGAATTTAGCAGGCATACCTTTCTACATAATTCCATGTATTATGGAACCTTTGAGCAAAATGTTCATGTCCTAAGAGGCACTTGTGGGAGATAGCCAGCAAGTAGATCAGTGGTGGCATCAGAGAGGCCAGTTGCTGAAGGTGGGTGAGGACAGTCTATAGAAGGCTGTGAAGAGCAAAAGCTCACTATTGCAGTCATGCTTATAGACTTTATTATTCTCTTTTTGCAAAGAAAGAAGTACATAATCTTTCTCCTAACTTGATTATAGAGCTTGGAAACAAAAAGTACATGTGCAGTGTGGGCCTATTCCCCATACTTCCTCTTGGCATCACTCTTGCTAGCTCAAAGAAGATGCTCAGAGTCACTCAGAGTGGCCTGCTGAAGGCTGTTTAGCATTGCCTATGCTTGGTGTCCCCTCAACCTACTTAACATCTGCATTTTGGGTTGCAGATGTAAACTAAAACTACTTTGAGATTTCATCTTACCTAGTCAAGATGGCCAAAATCAAGAAAAGAAAAATGTCAGAAATGCTGACAAGGGTGTGGGGAAAAGAGAATTGTCATCCACCACTGGGGGGCTTGCATGAACTACTCTGGAAATCAATGTGACAAACTCTCAGAAAGCTAAAAGTAGATCTCCCATATGACCCAGCTATACCACTCCTTGGCATATGCCCAAAAGACTTGACATCCTATGCCAAAGATATTTGCTCAGCCATATCCCTTGCTGCTCTACTCAAAGTATCTAGGATCAAATATATAGAAACAATAAATAGAAATAGAATAAATAGAACAGAATAAATAGAATAGAAACAATCTCAATGGCCTTCAGTTGATGATTGGATAATGAAAATGTAATACACAATGGAAATTTATTTGTCTGTAAAGAAAAGCAAAGAAAGACTGAAATTTGTAGATAATTGATTGGAACTTGAAAAGATTATACTGACTGAGGTAACCCAGCCCATAATGGGGAAAGGGGGGACAATGTTGAGGGGGTACTTCACTGATTAAGGGACGCAGAGGACAAGAGGGACAGAGGGAGAGTGAAGGAGAAGAAATAAATAATGCTAAGGATGTTTGAAAAAGCAGTAGGGATACATACCATTTTGTGTTTACTTAAAATACACTATATGCACATATACACATACATACAAACACACACACACACACACACACACACACACACACACACACACGCATACTGAAGTTATTACAGTTGTAACAATAGTGCATTAGATTGTTGCCAAGAGACATAGACTAACAAAATCTCCAGTGCTAGGCATGGGATCTCTTCTCTGAGAGGCTGGTCGGAGGAATCCAAGAGACTCCCGAACAATATCTGCTATTGCCATTGCCCTTGGCTGTCTCCCAGGACTTGAAGAGAAGACTCTATCGCTGAAGACACCACATACTTCCAACACCAGATGTGGAGGGATTCAGCTGGAACTGATAGGGAAGCCTCCTACCTGATGACTAACTCTCATCGTATCCAAAGGTAGAGTGCAAGCTAGCAAGGGTGAAAAGCTATCAATAGTCCTATCCAACTGTCAATTATGAATCACAAACATGACCATCATGGCAATATACCCTCAAAGGTGCAACAGTAGAACTCAATGTCTTGGTGGTAATCAACAACTGTCTTGTTGGACTTAAGGCCCATTCAACAGGAGAGATATCATGCTTGACATAGTAAACCTAACCACTTACTACTCATGGCCAGTGATGTCACCGACTCCAGAAAAGAGCTTACTAGTGCCACTTTCCTAGCCATTAAAATTTCTAATTATATACTAAATACTTGTCCTTATACCCACAGATAAGTACAGCTCTCACCCCTCACCAAAGAACCTTATTTTTGCAGCCAACAGACCATTACAGAACCTATTACTGGTCAAATTTAGAGAACAACTGATGGGGGTTGATGAACCCCAGTTGACACATCTACAGTATAACTCCCACACCTAGGGCTCAGGGAACATCATGGAAGAGGAGATTGAAAGAAGGTAAAAGTCAGAGGACCCAAATGCCTACCGTGAGATAGTGTCTTCTATATATGACAGGGAAGTTGCATCTGTAAAAATCTCAACAATATCAGCACAACGACAACACTAGTTGATATGTCGATGTGGTTGGGGGAATTTCACAGGCACCCATCTTTAGATGAAAAGCTATAGGCAATTAATGATTGCTGAGAGAGGGAGAATCAGCCTTATCCAGGACAAGCCCCCCGATGCGGTAATCCCTATATTTATACACACACACACACACACACACACACACACACACGTAAGAAACACTAAATGAAATCATCAAGTTATATATATATATATATATACACATATATATGTGTGTAAATATGTATCATATATTATTAATATATCTATCAATAGTAAGTAAAGATAAAGAGGTCATAAATTTGAGAGGAAGTGAAGGGGCCACCAGAGGAGTTGGAGGGAGTTGAAGAAAGGATGGAAATAATGTAAATATAGTATTTATGAACAAAATTACTAAAGTTAAAAAAAATAAAATGAAACAAATAAAAAGGTACCTTCTTTAATGGTAATTTAAAAATATTTTGTGTGAGATACACCTGAGCTATCAGAAACTGATATTTCAGTTAGAACATAGCAGTGTTTAAGCATAACTATTGTTAAGGCAAGACTCATTCTGAGTATTATACTTAAAATTTCATCCGTTATGAGGTTCACTGGGGCTGTGTGGAATGTGTACTATTTCCAGCCTGGGTATCAACTATTCTACCCCCTTTTTGAGACAAGAGTCTCTATATATAGAGCCCGGGCTGTCTTGGAACTTTATGTGGAGATCAGGCTGGCCTAGAACTCACAGTCATCCACCTGCTTCAGCCTCCTCTGTGCTACCACACCCTGCTCTCTGGCCTAATCTTGTTGAGGTTTTTTCATGGAGTTAAGTTATTTTGCCTCACACATGGGCTACTATAAAGGTCTCTTTCCAGAACTTCAGGATTATTTCCATAGAGCCTTCTCTTTCCTAGTATTTTCTCCTTAACTCAAGCTGTTTTTGTTTCTTTCATACCTGGTTTTATAGTTTCAAATTTGAGGTAAGCTTTAGCTCATCAGGGCTCCATTGTTCTGTACAAACAGAATACAAGGTCCCAGAACAGTAACTTGGAGAAGTCACCTCATTCACTGAACTTGTCTTTAAGTAATAAATCACTGTATTAGTCCCTGATTGTTGAGGATGTAAAAGCCATTATAATACATATTTTTCCTAAAAATATAAAAAGAGGAAACTTCATAAACCCAAAGTTAAACATGATCTTTGACCTTTGTATCTCTATCTTTTACTCGAAAATTGAAAAAATGGAAGTAGGTGATTATAATGACTTAATTTGAAATTTGATTTGTTGAAAAATACACAAAGATCTTATAGGATTTCTTTGGTAATGACAATGTCACTAAAAATAAAGGTATTAACCACTTCCTCTCCAAATAATATTCAAATGAAACTACATTTCTATTGAGTACTTGGTCCTCAGTCCTTATCTAGGATATTCAGTAATGAGCAATGATAACATATTTCTGAATTGATCATAATCAGAGAAAAAATAATACTCTGAATATTTATCATTTATTTTACAAATAGTTTATACTATGGGAACAAAATTCCCTTTGCGTATTTTGTTAAAATTCCTTATCATAAATCAGTGTTGAATTTTACCAAATGTTTTTTTCTTACTAACCACGTGGTAGCATATCTGTTCTCATTTAGCTGAGTGAGTGATTAATCACACAGATGATTTTTTGCTGTTAAATTATCTCCTTCCCACTCACAATTCCTAAATAGTTCATGTAATATTTAATTCAGAAACATTATTTGACTCGCATTTTATTTAAGATTGTACTTAGATATATAAATTAAATGCTACTCTATGTTTTCATATGTGCCTATTATCTGTCCAGGAGATGCTTGGCTGTCTGGAGGAGGAGCCAGGACGAGCCACGGAGGTCACTGGCTCCTCCTTAGCGATGACAAATAGTGAAAAGCTATGGGCTGTTGTCTGCAGCAGACTCTTCCTCTGGCAATTACAGGATGTCCAAGGAAAGTGCCAACAACTTCACCCTTTGGGGAGAGGTTGTCTCCACGAGGACATTCAGTAGCATTCACAAGACTGCTGCAGACATTCTTTAGGTCTTCTCCGTCTAAGAAGATGTAGACTACACCTTATGTGAGACAAGAATGGGAGACCATTTCTTAAAAAATAACTTTTAAGATTATAATAGAATATAATATCATCTTCCCCTTTCTTCCATCCAGCCCCTCCCAAGTATTTTCCTTGGGTCTTTCAAATTCAAGACCTCTTTCTTTAGTTGATTTTTGTTGTTGGTGGTGGTGGGTGTATGTATCAATCTTTCAAGGTAGTTAGATGTCCAACTGTTTTTATAGAAATTAATGCAATGAGTGATCCATAGCCAAGGAATGGGCTGAGCTCTGGGAATCTTGTTGAAGAGAGGGAGGAAAGATTGTATGACCCAGGGGTGTCAATCATAATCTGTACAACTAACTTGGGCTCATAGGAGCTCACAGACACTGGACCAACAACAGCTAGGGAGCCTGCATGGGATGAACCTAGACCCTCTACATATGTGTGACAGTTGTGCAGCAGTTGTGTAGCAACAGTGTGATAGTTGTGGTCTATTTTTGTCACTCCTAGATGTGGGATCAGAGCCTGTCCCTAATGATTGAGCTGGCTTTTGGGACCTATTCCTCATACTGGGTTGCCTTGGCTAGCCTTAATCCAAAGGAAGGAGCTTAGTCCTCCCTCAACTTGATATGTCATGTCATGCTTAGTTGACACGCATAGGAAGCCTGTCCCTTCCTGAACAGAAACAGAGGAGGCATCAATGGGGGGGGCAGGGAGGTGTGGGGGGGGAGAGGAAGAGTGAGGAGAAACTGTGACCAGGATGTAAAATAAATGAAAAAATTTAATTAAAAAAATTAATGCAATGTAGTTAGAATGTGGAAACCAAGATACTGGCAGGTAAGGATGATGTGAAAGTGCTGATAAAGCTAGAAAAGCAGAGGATGGTCTATAAGCTGGAGTATGGAGATGATAAACATGAAATAGCATCAACATATTTCAAGACAGTCCCAGCAGTTACTGCAGCCTTACCAACAGGAGAGGCAGAACCAGAGGGACCACAGCACATTGAAGTAGAAACAAATGCAACTATTTGACTGAGTAGCATGGAGACCCAGCTGTGGCATGCCCAGGTGCAGCTGGACTGGTTGAAGAAGACCAATGTCTTCAATAGCATGTTTAAGATGTAAAGGGTCAGCCCCCTCAGTTTCACCCGTGGCTTCAGATTGAATTACCTCTGCTGTGTGCCCATAGAGGGCAATGACATCAATGTCTGTCCCAAATTCTTGAACTGTAGCTTCAGAAGTATTAACTCATTGACCCTTGGGAATTTTTCCTACCTGAAATATTAAATAGGTAACTATGTGAGGCTGACATTGCTCTCTAATGGGAAGCAGAATGGTTTCAGAAGTTACAACTTTGACCTTATAATGATGCCTTCTCCAACTGCACTCAACATTTTAATGAAGAGACTGAGAGGGCAAGAAGTGTCTACTGATCTAAAGATCTTTAATAGAGAAAGACCTGGAAGATTCCTCAGGCAATAGGACATGCTAGTCCTTCAGGACTCATCTGAACCCAGAGCATGCTCAAATACATGCTTCTCAGTTTGAAATGGAGAATTGCTTTGGTGTCCTTAATGTACTACCAAAACTAGTGTCATTTAAAAAAACTTGTGAAAACATTGTCGTTTTAAAAATATAGAGTGAAACATGTCTGTGAGTAAAAAGACAATATTTACACTAAGTACTAATTCACTTAAAAGTCTTGCCTGAAGCAAATCATCATCTTCTCAGTATACCATTGCCTTCCTGCTCCTGTCTCCTCCTCTCCCCATAGATCCCTCACACAGTCACATCAACATGAAAAATTAAAATGCACAAAGACAGTTTACCATTTCTAGGTGGGATGGCACATATCTATAGTGATCAACACCTGTGAGTCTGAGGCCAGATGATCTTAAATTCTAGGTGAACTTGGGCTCCATTGTGAGACATCCTGTAGGAAATAAAACATTACTCCTACACACTAGTGGGGGAAGTGCAGAGACAAGGAACCGAGGTTAGGGAAGTGGTGAGAGAGAATACAAAAGAGAAAAGTGGTGATTTGCACACCCTGATGATTGCATTTACCTGAAATTTCCAGAATAGAAAAATTGGATGGTTTGAAAACCCAGGCATGTTTTCCAAATCCTGAGAAGAGAAAAACAATGTCCTTGGTTTTTGCCTGGGCCGTGATTACATGGGAAATTGGGGGCTGCCTGTTAGACATCTTTCCCATTAAATGAGACACAAACCAGGACACTTATTTCTTCCCAGTCACATTCTAACTTGTATTTTTCCCTGATATTGTATGAGAACCTTATGTTTTTTATTAACATTTCTTCAAGGAAATTCAGATACAAATGCTTTTCTTTAACTATATTATACTAGATATGTAATGTTCATATGAACATGAATGGATAGATAGATGGATTGAATTCTTTCAATTATTCTGTTATATTAAAAAATCAGGAAAATATAAATACCATAACTCATAGTGTCTATTAGCAGTATTAGAAAAAGTCCAGTTACTTTCAGCTGAAAAATTCCATGGGTTACTAAATAAAAACATACATTTCCTGAAATGACGGTGACTAAAGCAGTTGACAGACTCATGAAATTGTTGTTCCTGATTTATCTGTTAGAGGCATGTGATCACATTATATTATGCAGCATTTGAAGTAGCCATCAGTGCTATACAGTGAAATATTAAGCCTGCCCAATTGTACTGGGGGAATTGAAGCGCTATGCGTTAGAATGTTAAGAAAGGAACAGTTCCAAGTTTCTTCAGTGGGGTTGAGGTAGATCTACGAATGTGGATGTGCTGCACACTACACTACAGTCCTTGTGGCTCAGCAGATACTTTGGTGATTCTCTGATAATAGATCCCTCATTTCTTGAAGGCTGCTAGGATCCTGATGACTCTAATCACATCCCTGTGCATTCTTGATCTCATGTTCGTCATTTAGAGCCATTGATTTGCTGCTTTGTTGCATATTAAAGAAAATAACCTTAGATAAATCCAAGTTAGTATTTTCATCAGTCCTTGAATTACCATGAGCCTATGAAGCTAGACGTGACTCAAATATTTTCCACATGCATTTTATTTACTTCTCAGGATGAATCTGTGTTATGCACATGCAGTTAGACTTATGGCAATGCAGTAGGTCTGCAGATTGCCCTTCAAAAATAAGATTATTTTGAGGGCTGGGAGATGGCTCATTGGGTAAAATGCTTGAGGTACAAACAAGAGGATTTGCGTGTACATCCCCTGCACTCACATCAAAGCTTATCCAGTGGCAAATGTCTGTAATCCATCACTGGGCATGGGACAGGGAGACGTGGCAAGTAGATCTTGGGTGTTCACTGGCAAGCCAGCTTAGTCAAAATAGTGAACTCCTGATGAAAAACCTGATTTCAAAAATATTAAGCTGGGGCTGGAGAGATGGCTCAGAGGTTGGGAGCGCTGGCTGCTCTTCCGGAGGTCCTGGGTTCAGTTCCCGGCGGCCACATGGTGGCTCACAACCATCTGTGGTGGGGTCTGGTGCCCTCTTCTGGCCTGCAGTCATGCATGCTGTATACATAACAAATAAATAAATCTTAAAAAAAAAAAAAAATTAAAAAAAAAAAATATTAAGCTGGAGAGGCTTAAACATCCCAAGTCCTCCTCTGGCACCCACACCATTCATAGACAGGGGAGCATACCCGCATATCTATGTATTCACATATATACATATACTACATAACACACATATGCATACTGCAGATATTTAAATAAATTATTGTGTGTGTATTGCTAAGAATTCAATCCAGGGCCCTTAGCAAAGTAGATGCTAGTATCACAGATTGACAACCCCAGACCCAAGAGACATTTAAAAAAAATAAATTTATTCTTTGAAATTTTAACACATGTATACAATGTATCTTGATCATATCCAACCCCCTCCCCTAACACCCTTCCATATTCCCCTCCCAATTTCAGGTACTTTCCTTTTCATGTAACTCACTGAGTCCAATTAGTACTGCCCATATGCATGCAGGTGTGGAGCCATTCACTGGGATATGGACAACTGTAACACGAATCTTAAAATGTCTTATTAATAAAAAACCCAGAGCCAGATATTGTGGTGAAAACTAAGAGATCAGAGAAACAGAACAAGCCACAGCCAGCTTCACCTTACTAACTCCCCAGCTGATCCTGTTTCATCAGACTGGAAGCCTCTGAGTCCTCACCTCCAAGGGTCTCAGCTGAACTGCTTAAAAGCCTCTAGTTCCTGGTCCTCATGACTTATGTACCTTTCTGTTTCCTGCCATCACTTCCTGGGATTAAAGGTGCGCGTCCTTTCCAAGCAAAGACATGAGATCTCAAGTGCTGGGATTAAAGTGTGTGCCACCACTCCTGGCTCTGTTCCCTTTGTGGCCTTGAACTCACAGAGATCCAGACAGATCTCTGCCTCTCAAGTGATAGGATTAAAGGCATATGTGCCATCATTTTCTGGTCTTTATGTCTAATCTAGTGGCTGTTCTGTTCTCTGACCCCCAGATAAGTTTATTTAGGTACACAATATATCAACCACAGACAACATACTGTTGGCCTCCCTTCCCAGCATCCATCAACTGCCAATAGCTTCCTGGCTAAGGGTGAGCCTGGGAATACCCTCCTCCATCCATGTTGGAATTTTAACTGGCTTGAGTTTGTGCTGTTAGGCACCGCTGCTGTGAGCTCATGTGTGTGATGGTCAAAAAGAGACATTTTAAAAACAAGTTTCCATTGTTCAGTTCTGTCAGTTAATACAGAAGTCACTGTTCCTTTTGGAAAACAATTTATATGTTTGAACTGTTGTTAATTTCTCTGAATATATCTATATACATATATAGTGTGTGTGTAAGATATATAAATCATATGTGAACATTATATATGATACAAGTGTATACACACACACACACACACACATATATATATATATATATATATATATATATATATATATATATATCTTATGAAAACTAGAAACTAGAACTATCTGCTTAGGAAGTAATCCTTGTGCCATTCACTAATTTAAAGCCAAGGTATTTCATTACTGCCATTGCCTACTTCACATTATGGAATAAAGTTCCTTTCTTCTGCAGAAATGACTTCCATATTATTTTAAAATGAAAATGCACATTTAGTGTTCATATTCTATCTTAGAAAAGTAAAGTTCAGTTAGTTCTTTGGGGTAAGTTTATTAGCTGATGGTTGTTACGAGCAATAAGGAGCCATTTTAAAGGTTGTTCATTCTCTTTTATAAGTGTTCTCTTTTATAAATGTTGTTCTCATTTATAAATGTTGTTTGTAGATCTCTTAGCCAAGAAGGGCCAACTGTATCTTCTGAGGTCTATATTATTTTACTATTTGGGGACTGTTTAGAGAAAGCCCTTGTCTTACATCCTGAGTGTCTGTGAATGTCATCCAATTTAGAAGGCACACCTAAAATCAAGAAACAATCAAGTCACTGACTTTTTTCCCCTCTTCAGCATAACTAAGAGATAGTGTTTTCATCTTCACAATAAGCGGAAATCTCATTTCTCTGGAAAAGATTTCCAGTGTTATCTCTGCTCCCATTGCTAAAGGAGAAATTACAACAGCAAATTTTGTTTTAAAAATAAAGATGATTTGATGTCATAAAGAATTGTCTTTTTTTTTTTTTAAAGAGATCTGAATCAACACTAGGAGCAGATTTATTTTAAATAGCAATGTGACCAGCAAAGCTTGACGGGTTATCAGCAAGATGCTCATGGAATGTCTGTATAAGCTGTTGCCAGTCTCCTGTGCCCCATTGCAGAGTTACAATTTGTGACTAATTGCTTTCACTAGTCTCTGAATTTACTGACAAGGTTTTCTCTCCCCTTCACAAAACTCAAAGCATTTGGAAATATTTGTCTTTCTCCAGACCCGAGAGGAGGAAGCATATGCAGGTGTTGTATGTTTTGTAAGCAGGCTGCATCCTTGTGGTGTGCTGGCTTAGTAGGTTAACTGTGACACAAGGTATGTACCTTCTCATCCCTTGTTAGAACACCTACTAGTTCATACTAAGTACTACCTTTAGTTTTCAGAATGAATCATTGGTAGATATTAATTATTGGCATATTCACAAATACATACAGCAGTTTTTGACTGAATTAGCAATAGTGAAATTCACCAACTGCAAGTAATTATTTCTTGTTACAAATAGGTTGTATTTGGGGGAGTATGAACTTAAAATGCAGAGAGAATTGTGTACTTAAGAAAGCCTTGGAAGGAGAAATAGAGTAAAAAAACCTACGATTTTAAAGTTGTGACTACTTAGTATGTATATTTATAGAGAAATAGAGAGCAGGAACAGTACATTGGTCAATTAGGCTGAAAATAGCATCCTTGTCACTAGGTTTTATGTTGATGACATGATGCACACACTGACTTTCAGCAACTTGTGCTCAGATAGTGAAAACAGACTGCCTCCTTCTATTGATTTACAAAGAAAACGAGGCCCAGAAAAATGTACACAATATATTTTATTTCCTCTTCATTACCTAAATCTGCTTTCTTTTCCTTCTCCTTTGTATGAATATAAAAGGGGAAATACTAAAAAATTAGATTTGAAAATTAGAAGCAAGGAGAAACCGAAAGCAGAACATAGTCATTAAAGAGGATTTCTCAAATTGCTAAATTTCTGACTTTAAATTTTCAAATAAATTTATTTGCTCACTATTCATTCTTTTCTCCAATGAGATAGGAATGTCTCATTTGTTAATAATATGATCTACTGCTTGGAATCCTCAATTATTAAGTCTGATGAAGATAATGCATTTTCTGGCTTGATTAGTAAGTGCTCAGAAGTTCTTTTCTGTTTGTTTTTTGCTAGTGTTATTTATGTAAATTTCTATAAAATATTAATATTAATAGAGAGGCCAGGAATGGAAAAATAAGAGTCCTGAATTCACTTCTCTTCGAGTATCAAGGTCTTAGGGGAGCTTTAGGCCCAGGGGAATAATCGGTGCCCCCATACCCTACCCTCTGCAGCCCCAGTTGCAGGTCAGCAGGAAGAACTCCTGTAGGAGTAGGCCTGACCACCTGCCCCTTCACCAGACCCTGTAACATATAAGCCCCAATCCAACCCCCAAACCCACACATCCTCTGAGACCGCAGCTGCTACCTGAGACACAGACTCTGTCAGCTCCAATTGGACCAAGAGCTCCAACTGGACCACAGACACCATTTGCATCAATTGGAGGAAGAGATGGGTAGACACCAGGGCAAGAATACATTCAACAACATAAAGAGCAATATGGCACCACTGGAACCTAGTGGTTCTAAATCAGCAAGACCCGAACACCCCAACATAGAAGAAGCAGAAGAAAATGACCTTAAAAATGACTTTAAGAAAATGATAGAGGCCTTTAAAGAGGAAATACAAAATTCCCTTAAAGAAACTGAGAAAAAAAATGGAAGAAACCAATAAATCCCTTAAAGAAAGCCAAGAAAATCAAGACAAAGTAGTTAAATAGGTGAAGGAAACAGTTCAAGACCTGAAAATTGAAATAAAAACAACAAAGACACAAATGAAGGGAATATTGGAAATAGAAAATCTGTAGCCCAGGCTGGCCTCAAACTCATGATCCTCCTGCCTCCGCCCCCTTCACCAAATCCTACCGGCGTGCACCACCACAACCAGCATAAATGAACAGGAACTACACATGCAAGCATAACCAATAGAATACAAGAGATGGAAGAGAGAATCTTTGGAATGGAGGATACAATAGAGGAAATAGATTCATCAGTCAAAGAAAATACTAAAGCCAAAAAAGTCATAACACAAAATGTCCAGGAAATCTGGGACACCATGAAAAAAGGCCAAACTTAAGAATAATAGGGATAGAAGAAGGAGAAGAATACCAACTCAAAGGCACAGAAAAAATATTCAACAAGATCATAGAAGAAAACTTTCCCAACTTAAAGAAGGAAATGCCTATGAAGATACAAGAAGCCTATAAAACACCAAACAGACTAGACTCCCCCAAAAATCCCCTCGCCACATAATAATCAAACCACTAAACATACAGAATAAAAAATACTAAGAGCTGCAAAAGAAAAGGGTCAAGTAACATATAAAGGCAGACCCATCAGAATAACACCTGACTTTGGAAGAGACTCTGAAAGCCAGAAGGTCCTGGACAGACATTATGCAGACACTAAGGGACCATGGTTGCTAGCCCAGACTATTACACCCAGCAAAACTCTCAATCGCCATAGACGGACTAAACAAAATATTCCAAGATAAAACCAGATTTAAACAATACCTATCCACAAATCTAGTCCTGCAGAAAGCACTAAGAGGAAAATCCAAACCCAAGAAAGATAGATGCACCCATAAAAACACAAGAATAGATAATCCCACACCAACAACCAAAGAAGGGAAACACATAAGACTACCACCAAAAAATAACAGAAATTAACAATCACTGGTCATTAATATCCAGAATGGACTCAATTCACCTATAAAAAGACACAGGCTAACAGAATAGATATGAAAACAGAATCCATCTTTCTGTTGCATACAAGAAACACACTTCAACTTCAAAGACAAACATTACCTCAGAGTAAAGGGCTGGGAAAAGTCTTTCCTGTCAAGTGGACTAAGAAGCAAGTTGGTGTAGCTATTCTAATATCTAACAAAATAGACTTCAAACTAAAATTAATCAAAAAAGATCAAGAAGGATAGTACATATCCATCACAGGAAAAATCCATCAAGATGAAGTCTCAATTCTGAACATTTATGTCCCAAATACAAGGGTACTCACATTACTAAAGTCTAAATCCCATATGAAACCCCACACACTAATTGTGGGAGACTTCAACTCCCCACTCTCACCAATGGACAGGTCTGCCAGACAGAAACTTAACAGAGAAATAAGGGAACTAACATGTTATGACTGAAATGGACTTAATAGACATATATCGAACAGTCCACCAAAACACAAGAAAATATACCTTCTTCTCAGTACCCCTTGGAACCTTTGCTAAAACTTACCACATACTCGATCACAAAGCAAATCTCAACAGATACAAAAATATTGAAATAATCTCCTGTATTTTATCAGACCATCATACCTTAAAAGTTAGAATTCAACAACAACACAAATTACAGAAAGTCTATAAACTCATGGAAACTGAACAATGCTCAACTGAATCACCACTGGGTCAAAGAAGAAACAAAGAAAGAAATTAAATTAAAGACTCCCTAGAATTCAATGAAAATGAATGTACAATATACCCAAACTTATGGGACACTATGAAAGCAGTATGAAGAGGAAATTTCATAGCACTAAATGCCCACATAAAGAAGTTGGAGAAATCTCACACTAGCAACTTAATAGCACACCTGAAAGCACTAGAAGAAAAAGAAGCAAACTCACCCAGGAGGAGTAGATGCCAGGAAATAATCAAATTGAGGGCTGAAATCAATATAATAGAAATAAAGAGAACAGTACAAAGAATCAATAAAACAAAGAGTTGTTTCTTGAGAAAAATCAACGAGATTCACAAACCCTTATCCAAACTAACTAAAAGCCAGAGAGAGAATATGCAAATTAACAACATAAGAAATGAAAAGAGACATACCAACTGACAATGAGGAAATCCAGAGAATCATCAGGTCATACTTCAAATACCTGTACTCCACAAAATTGGACAATCTAAAAGAAATGGACAATTTTCTGGATAGGTACCATATACCCAAATTAAGTCAAGACTAGATAAACAATTTAAATAGACTATAACACCTATGGAAATAGAAACAGTCATTAAAAGTCTCCCAATCAAAAAAAGCCCGGGGCCAGATGATTTCAGTGCAGAATTCTACTATAATTTCAAAGAAGAGCTAATACCAATACTTTTCAAATTGTTCCACATGATAGAAACAGATGGAACATTGCCAAACTCTTCCTATGAGGCTATTACCCTGATACCCAAACCACATTACCCAAACCACACAAAGATGCAACAAAGAAAAAGAATTATACACTAATCTCCCTCAAGAACATTGATGCAAAAATACTCAATAAAATACTGGCAAACTGAATCCAAGAACACATCAAAAAACCATCCATCATGATCAAGTAAGCTTCATCCCAGAGATGCAGAGATGGTTCAACATACAAAAATCTGTCAATGTAATACACCATATAAACAAACTGAAAGAAAAAAAATCCACATGATCATCTCATTAGATGTTGAAAAAACCTTTGACAAAATCTAACACCCCTTCATGATAAAGGTCCTGGAGACATCAGGAGTACAAGGAATATACCTAAACATAATAAAAGCGATTTACAGCAAGCCGACAGCCAACATCAAATTAAATGAAGAGAAACACAAAGCAATTCCACTAAAATCAGGAACAAGACAAGGCTGTACAATCTCCCCATATTTATTCAATATAGTACTTGAAGTTCTAGCTAGATCAATAAGACAACAAAAGGAGATCAAGGGGATAGAAATTGAAAAGGAAGAAGTGAAACTTTTGCTATTTGTAGATGATAGGATAGTCTACATAAGTGACCCCAAAAATTCTACCAGAGAACTCCTACAACTGATAAAAACCTTCAGTAATGTGGCAGGATACAAGATTAACTTAAAAAAATCATTAACTCTCCTATACACAAATGATAAATGAGACAAGAAAGAAATTAGAGAAACATCACTCTTCATAATAGCCACAAATAATATAAAAAACCTTGGGGTAACTCTAACCAAACAATTGAAAGACCTGTATGGCAAGAACTTTAAGTCCTTGAGGAAAGAAATTGAAGAAGATATCAGAAAATGGAAAGATCTCCTATGCTCATGGGTAAGTAGAACCAACATAATAAAAATGGCAATCTTACCAAAAGCAATCTACAGATTCAATGCAATCCCCATCAAAATTCCAACACAATTCTTCACAGACATCAAAAAACAATACTCAACTTCATATAGAAAAACAGAAAACCAAGGATATCTAAAACAATTCTTTACAATAAAGCAACTTCTGGAGGTATCATCACCCCTGACTTTAAGCTCTGCTATAGAGTTATAGTAATAAAAACAGCTTGGTATTGGCATAAGACTTAACATGTGGACCAATGTAATCAAACTGAAGACCTGGACATTAACCCACACACCTATGAACACCTGATTTTTGACAAAAAGTCAAAACTGTACAATGGAAAAATGGAAAGCATTTTTAACAAATGGTGCTGGCATAACTGGATGTCAACGTGTAGAAGATTGCAAATAGATTTATATCTATAACCATACACAAAACTCAAATCCAAGTGGATCAAAGATCTCAAGATAAATCCAGCAGCACTGAACCTGATAGAGGAGAATGGAAGTAGCCCAGAAAGCCTTGGCACAGGAGGCCATTTCCTAAATATAACACCAGTAACGCAAACACTGAGAGCAACAATTAATAAACAGTACCTCCTGAAAATGAGAAGCTTCTGTAAGGCAAAGGACACAGTAAATAAAACAAAATGATGGTCTACAATGGGAAAAAACCTTCAACCCCATATCTGACAGAGGTCTTATCTCCAAAGTATATAAAGAACTCAAGAAACTAGACAGCAAAATACCAAACAATTCAATTAAAAATGGGCTATAGAGCTAAACAGAGAATTCTCAAAAGAAGAATCCCAAATGACCAAAGGACATTTAGGGAATTGCTCAACATCCTTAGTCATCAGAAAAATGCAAATCAAAATGACTCTGAGATATCTTATACCTGTCAGAATGGCTAAGAACAAAAACACTGATGACAGCTTATGTTGGAGAGGATGTGGAACAAGGGGAACAGTCCTCCATTGTTTGTGGGAGTGCAAACTTGTACAGTTACTTTGGAAATGAGTATGGCCATTTCTCAGAAAACAGGGAATCAATCTATCTCAAGACCCAATGATACCACTCTTGGGCATATACCTAAGAGATGCTCATGCATACCACAAAGACACTTGCTCAACTGTGTTTATAGCAGCATTATTTGTAATAGTCAGAATCTGGAAGCAACCTGGATGACCCTCAAACAAAAAATGGATAAAGAAAATGAGGTACATATACACAATGGAGTACTACTCAGCAATGAAAAACAATGACATTATGAAATTTTCAGGCAAATGGATGGAACTAGAAAATACCATCCTGAGTGAGGTAACCCAGACTCAGAAGGACAAACATGGTATGTACTCACTCATAAGTGGATACTAGATGTAAAGCAAAGGCTAATCAGACTACAACACACAGCTCCAGAGAAGCTAGCTAACAAGGAGGACCCTAAGAGGGATGTACAGATCACCTTGGAAAGGGGAAACAGAGGAGATCCTGTTGAGTAAACTGGGGCTGACAAGAGCCATAGAGGGTAGGGGATGGTTGAGCTGGGGAAGAGGTGGTGTGGGAGAGCAATGAAAGAGACATCTTCATAGAGGAAGACATGGGGTAAGGGAGAAACCTGGTGCTAGGGAAATTCCCAGGAATCCATAAGAAAGACTCCAGATTAGACTACTAGCAACAGTGGTGAGGGTGCCTGAACTGACCTACCCTGGTAATTAGATTAGTGAATACCCTGTCATCATAGAGCCTCATCCAGTAACTGATGGAAGCAGATGTAGAGATCCATAACCAAGCACCAGGCTGAGCTCTGAGAGTCCTGTCCAAGAAAGGGAAGAGGAATTATATGAGCAAGCGGGGGCGGTGTGTGTGTGTGTGTGTGTGTGTGTGTGTGTGTGTGTGTGTCAAGATCGTGATGGGGAAATCTACAGAGACAACTGAAACAAGTTCCAAGGAACTCACACACTTCCGACTCACAGCTGTGGAACTTGCATGGGACCCTCTGCATAGGAAGACAGTTGTGTAGCTGGGTCTGTTTGAGAGGCCTCTGCCTGTGTGATCAGGATCTATTCCTTTCTGGATCCTATTACCTAGGGTTGGACACCTTGCTCATCCCTGACAAAGCAGGGAAGAACTTGGTCCTGCCTCAACTGAATGTACCCGGTTTAGTTGTCCCCCCCCCACCTTAGGGAACTTACTCCGTTGGAAGAGGGGATGAAGAGTGGGGTGGGGAGTGGGAGGAGGGATGCGAGGTGGATCTGTGGTTGGTATGCAAAATGAATAAAAAAATTTTAAAAAAGAAAAAGAAAAAAAAAGTCTTAGGGGAATCCAAATGCCAATCACACCTCTTTTTTTTTTTTTTTTTTGGTACATTTGAGTGGAGACAGGCTCACAGATCTCATAGAGATCTTTCATGGGGACACTGAATGATACATGTTTGGTTACATGTTTTAAAAAGTGGAAAGCATTGTAAAAAGATAGGACTATTGCTTTTGCTGAACAAAATTTTTGTTATTCTGGTTATGTGTTACTTTAGCTTTTCTCTTTTGAGTTGATCTTTCTTTTTTTCATTTTTGCATGGGCTTTGCAGATTAAGATCGAGCCCGATATGTTTATATCTGTATATATAAATTTATGATTTTTTTCAAGTCGAGTGAGATAGACAAAAATCCTATTAGTAAAACCAACAGAAAATGTTCCTTCACTCTCTCAAGATCTACCTCACATATGCATTCCTTCAAGCCATTAAATCAAACATACCTGCCATAAAAGCAATTAAAGCAAATTAGGGAAAAGGATTGTGATCATTTCTTTAGTACTTTATGTAATATATATACATATACATATATCTACATATAAAATCTCATTTAATTCTCAATTGCATTCCATCAGCTATTTCTTCTTCAATGCCACAAACATTTAAATATTTATCAGTACTCATCACTACCCCAATTTAACATATATAAAATGTAGAAATGATAGGAATTATTAGTCATTACTGGTAGCTTTCTGCTTCATTCCATTGTTTTAATTTTAATACAGGGCAGTCTTCCTCTGTGGGAAGGGATATTCATCAAAAGTTCATTCCTGAACAACAAAAATACTGCTTCTGAGAACATGATACAGGAAAGATGTTGAGTGGAGGGATTAGGACACTAACCCAGCCATACAGCCTTAAACCTACAGTCTGTTCTGCCTATGGAATGTGCTGGAGTATGGATGGTGCAGAGATTGTGGGAGTGGCAAACCTATGACTACTCCAGCCTCAGAACCATGCTGTGACAGTGATCTTACCTCTGACAGTGCCTGGAATGCCAGGACCTAGAGTCTGGACATCCCAGAGACCTAGGATAGAACCAAACACAAACTGGAGAAAAAAAATCAATGTAATGACACCTAACGATATTCTGCTGTACTCATGGATTGGTACCTAGCCCAATTGTCACTAGAGAGGTTTCATCCAGCAACTGACGGAAAAAGATGCAGAGACCCACAGTCAAATATTAGGCTGAGCTTGGGGAATTCTGCTGAAGAGAGGAAGGGTGGTAGGAGCCAGAGGGGTCAAGGACATCACAAGAAACCCAACATAATCAACTAATCAACTAAGGGGCTCACAGAGACTGAAACAACAACCAGGGAGCCTGTGTGGGACTGACCTAGGCCCTCTGCACATATGTTATAGTTATATAGCTTGGTCTTCCTGTGGGCCTCCTAACAGTGGAAGCACGGTCTATTGCTGACTTTTTTGCCTGCTCTTGGGACCCTTTTCGGGTTGCCTTTTCCAGACTTAGTATGAGGGAGGTACCTAGTCTCACTGCAACTTGATATGACATGTTTGGTTGATATCCATAGGAGGCCTGCCTTTTTCTGCAGAGAAACAGAGGAGAAGTGGATGGGGTGGATGGGAGGGGAGGTGGTAGGAGGGACTGGGAGGAGGGCAGAAAGGGGAAACTTCCCTCAGGATGTAAAATAAATAAATTAATCAAAAAAGAAAGAACATGACACAAATCAAACACTTTTCAGAGATAGTTTTAATGAAGGTTCATTTTCTCAGTTGGATAAAAAAATCACAATTAATTACTGTTGGGATTAAAATGT
Organism: Peromyscus californicus insignis; assembly: GCF_007827085.1. Taxonomy (NCBI): domain Eukaryota; kingdom Metazoa; phylum Chordata; class Mammalia; order Rodentia; family Cricetidae; genus Peromyscus; species Peromyscus californicus. The sequence continues at coordinate 44,870,329 of NW_026294534.1, read as the reverse complement.
AATTTTTATATATTTGTGTGTATTAATAGCAGCCTAATACTGTAGCTAAACAAATGTAATTTAAAGGCTCCTAACATTTTAAAAGTTTAAATGTACATATATTTCCTGACTGCTAAGGATGATGAACACTTCTTGAGGCATTTCTTAGCCATTTTTTAAACTGCTTCTATTGAGAACTCTCTGTTTAGACCTCTAGTCCATCTTTTGGTTGGCTCATTTGCTCCCTTGATTTTTTTTTCTTTTGAGAACTTTGTATATTATGGATATCAGTCCTCTCAGATGTGTAGCCAACAAAGATTTTTATCTCATTCCATGAGGTTCTTCTTCATTCAACTGTCTACTTAGCTGTATGGATGTAGATGAATTTCTAAACACTCTTATTAAATAAGAAACACAGAGCCAAATACAGGGGTAATAGCTGAAGAGATTAGAGATATAGCGAAGAGCAACTGACTAACCTTAATTTACCACCTTGCCCATGCTTCCCAAAAGAGAGATTCTTCCTGTCTAACCTATGCTTTTATTGCCTTGCTATTCTGCTTTCTCATTGGCTCTAAGATCAGCCACATCACTTCCTCATCGCTTCCTGCCTATACAGACCTCCAAGTCTCTATGGTTGATACTGGGATTAAAGGTGTGTGTCACCATGCTTGGCTGTGTCTTTGACCACACAGAGACTCTGCCTGCCATGTGATCGGATTAAGGGTGTGTGCTACTGCCGCCTGACTTCTGTTTATGGCTGGCTATATGACCTCTGATCTCCAGGCAAACTTTATTAACTAACATACAAATAAAATCACATCTCAGCACAAATAAAATATCAACACATATGGAAGCATTTTAGTTTCATGAATCCTACTTTGTCAGTTGTTAGTCTTAATTCTTGGACAAAAGGAGTCCTATTCAGACAGTTCTTTCCTACACCTGTATCTTATAGGGTACTGTCTGTGTTTTCTTCTAGCAGTTTCATTGTTTTGGGTTTCATGTATTTACATATTTATGCGTCTATATATACACATGTATATAAAATAATTAATAATAATAAAAGGCTATTAATATAAGAATAACGAAATGAGGCTATTAATGTGAGAGTTGGGAGAGACATACAAGGAGTTAGAGGGAGAGACTTGAGATGGGCTGAGAAAAAATGGAAGAAGGAAAGTAATGTAATTTTATTTTTAGGTAAAATATACAAAAACTAAAATAAAAAGTATATGTATTATTTATACACATGCTATTTATAACTTTTTGCAAACAATACCAGAAAATTTTACCCAATTCATTTGAGTTCTAAAACACTGCAATATTTAAACCTGGTGATAAATATTCCTCAAGACAGTTGGCTCTATCAACAACTTCATTTTAATAACAATTTCATTGAAGTAGAATTCAAATATGGAGAGCTTTGTGTATGTCAGATGCACAGTTCATATTCCATTGGATTTGTGACATTTGTCACTAGGACTGAAGTAATGGACATAATAGCACTAGTTTCCTTTTTATGTGCGTCTACATGATAGGAGCATAATATGATGCCAACTTGCTTAAAGGATTTCCAAGTATGCAGTACTGTACTGTAAACTGCAGGCACTGGGTTGGACAACAAGTCTCTACACTTTATTCATATAGCAAAACTGAAAACTTGTACCCACTGAATAGCAGCATTTCATTTTCTCTACTCTGGAAACTATTACAGTATTCTCTATTCATGTAAATCTGTGGGTTATTGAGACAATGTAAATGGGCTCAAACAATGTTTCACTTTCTACGACCAACTTACTTCAGATTATGCGATTACCTTCAATTTCATTCATGCTGCTGAATATTGGGGAACCTCCTTCTTTCGTGGGGCTGTACAATATTTCTGCATCTGAATATACTCATTTTTTTTCCATTAGACATCTAGTCTGTTTCATATTTCAGCTATTGGGAAGAGTGACTAAATAAAGAGTGTAATGTAAACTTCTTTTATGATAATTTTAATACTTTTGAATACATAGAATGGGATTTCTAGAACTTGGGGTAGATACTTTATTTGTTTGTTTAGCAGTTCAGGGACTTGCCAGACAAGCACGCTATCACTGAGCTAAATCCCTCAGCTCCATTTGTAATGTTTTGAAAAACCTCTGCTTTACTGTTCCGTTTTACAACTCAACCAACAGTGTAGAGGGCCTTTGATTTCTCCACATCCTCACCAGCACTCACATTTTAAAACATCCTTTTCACACTAAACACATTAACATGTGTTCGATTATATCTCACTGTAGTTTTAATTTCTATTTCCCTGATGGTTGGCGAGTTTGAGTATCTTTTCATAAATTTGTTGGTCATTTATTTCTGTACATCGATACAGTTCTTTTCTGGCAAAATATCAACTCAAGTTAGTTACCACCCATAAAAATCAACTGACAGTGAATTAAAATAAAAAAAAAACTGAAAGCCTAATTACTAAAATAAATTGCTCTTGAGAATGAATTTTAGATATAACAATAAGCACAGCCCACCCAAAGGAAAAATAATCAAGCGGGATTGTATCAACCTTAAAACACTGTGCACAGCAAAAGAGTCAATCAGCCCATGGAATAGGAGGAAATACTTGCAAACAATGTATCTGATAATGGGTCATGTCTAAATTATACAAGGAAGCCCCACAACTCAGTAGCTACTAATCTTTTGGACACTTGACGGTCCCCAGATAGTTTGATCAAAATGATATACATCATTTGAGATTATCTACATTATAAATAATATAAAAATAAGTTATGGTCATTTACATACATATGCAAAGTTAAAAGTTCAAAAGCAAAATATTTAAATAGTTCCATGGACCATTTCATTCACTTTCATGTAATTTAGTTTTATTTTTTTTCACTTCTGAATTTATAATTTTGAAGTATGTTTTTATGATGAAAATATTTTCATTGGCTGATAAAATAGGAAATATGAAGTTGCCTTTTATTTTTTTACTTCCTTTGTTTACCAGCCAATATTCCCTGTAACAGTTCATAGAGTACTTATCATAAATCAGTTTGTAACGCTTAAGATTTCTCCACTATGCTTAATTGATGTCTTTTTTTCTGGAGGAAATCTGTTTATGGAAGCGAATAAAGATAAATTATATCATAATACAGCCTATAATTTTCACCATTTCTCAGAGGCATAGAAAATAAAGTGACACAATCAGTTTGAATTTTTGATTATTATTAATGTTGAAAGAGGGGCTCTTATATTTGGTTGAAAAGAGATGATTCTTCAGACACTGTTATTTCTCACTTGTTACATTAACATTATGCAATTTCTTCCATTCTGTGACTCTAATAGACTGTTGTGAATGACTCACAATTCTAAGTTCAAACCAGGAATAAGTTTTTCACTGTCACCCTTAGCTGAACTGAGGTAAAGAGTGATATATTATGTATCACCTCGAAAGAACTTTTCTCTAAACATCAGATCATATGTCCTAATATTTAAAATAAAAATATTTGGTATGTCATATATCATATCAAGAAGCAGTAAGCCTTCAATTATCCCCTATTATGTAATGACTGTGGCTTACCTGTCTGTTCTGCGCTTGGTCATTTGATCACATTATAAAATTGAGACCCTTAGAACTATTTCCAAATATGCCAGGACTCCATAATTCAGCACACTATAAAAGCAGAAAAACTAACTGTCTCAGATTATAGTCTCAGCTATACTGCAAATTACCTTTCCAGATTGCACACGGCACCTTTGCTTTTTGCATTGTCCTAGACTATTCTTATGAACTTCTGTGATATACTTGCTATTTGCAATTTTGTTGAATCCAGCGTCTAACTCCAGAGACTATTAAAGAACATTATAGTACAGGCTCGTGGCCTGGGTATAGAATTGGAAATTTCTCATGTATGGACTCTACTCCATGCTTCACCACCAGCTGTGGAAAGCTGAGCTTGATATTCCTTGATATTTACTAGAAATGAGTATCTTTGCCCTCCCCACTCCTCCTCACTCATCTATTCACTATTTAGATATAAGATGGTATATATTGGAGGCAAAAATATTTGGTTCTTTGAGACTGCAGTTTACATTTTCTGTTATATTTCATGCGGCCAATTTATTTTCCCTTAAAGAACATATCAGTTCATATTAATGTATTATTTATTATTGTAAGTCTGCCTCTACAACATAATTGAGTGACTTATTAGTGCAGCACCTATAATATAATTTGTACAGCATGAAAATTCAAAATATTCATTAGTTAAATTGATTGTAAGTATATAAATAAATTAAACCTACTTGAGTTCACTGACTCTAAAAGCTTTCTAGATTTCTTCAGCTGGAAATTACTATACACCTTTCCCTGTATAAACGTTGCCCTTGTACCTGCATTTCCATTGGCTTCTAGATCGAATTTCTGTGATTTTTTTAATTCATCAATACCTGTCTATTTATTATAATGCAAAGATCTGCAATATTTTTAAAAATGAACTGAATTAGCTAAGGTGAGAGGTGTCTTCGTGATACTCTGTTTCCAGACCTGGTATTTCTAGGAGCCAGGGTGGGGTCCTGAGGGAAACTGTGTGCTTTGTCAAAGTTAATCCAAAACAGTGGAGTGCGGCTTGTGCTTTGCCTGCACATGCTGTCCTGCTGTGTCAAATGTCCCATTTAACAAGGAAAATGAACAAGGGGAAAACGCTGAAATATGCAGACCATCTTATGCTTTCAAAATTCAAACCACCTGCCTTTTGTGATTTAATATACTCTGGGTTGCATCAGAAACATTCAAACCTGTGACCTTACAGTACCCCCTGTCTTGGCATTTCAAATTCATTGTTGTTCACATAAATGCCTTGACCCATATTAGTAATTCTGACTGCTTTCCTAGTAGTCATGGCAGGGTCTCACTACTGCCTGTACTCACTTACCCTATCCCTTTGTGGGCCAACTCATCTAGACAATAAGCATTCAGTCGCGCCTATAACCTATGGATGCAAACCCAAAACACCATAAATAGCTCTGGTCGGAGACAGATGCACCAACTGTATTTTATTTGATCCATGTCTTTACCAAAATCACCTTGACCTATCCTCATTTAAATCTGCAAACCACAAGGAATATTGTACCAAAAAAATCCAGTTCATCGAAATCCCAGAAAGTGACTCAAACTTTGCGAGGAATTTAATTTAAAATTTATTTATTTATTCATTTTATATTCCAGCTGCAGTTTCCCCCTTCCTCCTCCTCTCCTCCCAGTCTCTCCCCGATCTCCCCTCTGTTCCTAACCCCTAATCCATTTAATTTTAAAAATTATGCAATTAGGTAAAAAAATGTGACTCAAAAGAAGACTCATCCTTTTTTTTTTTTTGCACAGTTGTATTGATTGCACAGTTCTCTATTGTATTGACCTGATTGCACAACCTCAAAAACAGGAGGTTATTGAATGGCCTTCTATTAACTAACAGGGACCAAAAGTCATCAATCCTCCATAACCGACACGAATTCTTTCAGTGTTCCAAAGCTTTAAGGTTGAAGTACATTCTTCAAGCATTGTGACAGGGACAATTTTATTCCATTCACTTTGTTGGGACCTGGTCTGCTTCATTTGTATCTCCGTCTCAGTCTCTCACAGATAGCAGTCTCCTGAACGATGAGATGAGGCTAATCTCTGAATATCTACAGTACACTCCTGTCCAAAAGTAGCTCCCATTCTCCAAGCCTTTGCACTGATATAATTTATGAAGTCCACAAAGGGTCCTATCTTAATGAAAGGCGATAGACTTTGTTTGCCCTTTATGAAGATTGTGAAGTATGATTCTCAAATTCTGAATAGAACATTCTCATTTGATTCAATTGTAAAAATAAAAATTCTGATTTCTTTTCATCTTAAGTAACTCCAATATTGATGATTCATGATGAAATTAAGGGGAAATCACAATTTTAATGGATACAGACTGATGTATATCTAGAGATAATATGCATATTGATAGCTCATACTCTGGAGTCAGATAACCAGCACTGAGAAGGGAAAATGGACAGAAGATCTCACCTCTAACTAAGACATTATCTTTTGGCAAAAGGAAAAAAATCAGTTTTTCTAAGGGAGTGTCACTGAACTTACCAACCACACTCCAGGGCAGGCAGGCCTCATGCCCAGGAGTAGGTTGCTGGCACAAACTATGTTTTGCTGTTTTTCTGTGGGATTTTGGTTTCTTTTGGGTATTTTTTTTCTCTTATTTTTTTTCATTTGTCTATTTTGATTTTTGTTTTTCTGTTTTGGGGGAGGTTTTGAGAGGAAAGATAAAAGGAAAAACATAAATTGAATGAGAATGCAGGTTGGAGGATCTTGGGGGAGGGGGAACATGATCAAAATACATTGTATGAAAATGTTTTATAAAAAACGACAAAATATCTAAATTACATTTATTGATTTGTGTCTGCATGCACAAGCATGTATGCACACACACACACACACACACACACACACACACACACACACACACACACACAAGGGTGGGCATGGTTGTCATGGCATGTGGGTAGACGTCAGAGGACAAACTGTAGGACTTAGTTATTTTCTCTACCATATGGGTCCTGGGGATTGAGTTTAGGTTACTAGAGTCAGCGGGAAACGCTTTTAGTAGTACCTGAGCTATTTTGCTGGCCTACTTTTCTTATTTTCTCTAGGCCTTGTTTTCATCACCGTATATCAATATCGCCATAGGATTTATCTCTGGGAGTTACTTTATGCATAATTATTAACATGTGAAGGAAATGTAGAAATGGTCAGAATCAAAATGGAGTCACTGGTATCAAACCTAAAAACAGGGAGGAAAATGAGAAGAAAGGGCCAAGAGGAGGAGAATGAAGAAAGAAAAAAAAAAGGAACAAAGTTATAAACAGAGGGATTTTTTTTCCTTTATGACATTTTGGTACTAATTATCATAAAAGACTATCAGAGACATGATCATGCATAAATGTATCTTTGTACAAAATGTGTAAGAATATTCTACAAGGACATCTGCCTAGCAACTGGAGTTGAGATTATCCACCAAGTAACATCTATTCAGCCTGGGCCTGATGTTGTCCTTATTAATGATTGTAGCCAAGGATTATTGTTCCAAAATACCTAATACAACCCTTCTTATTTTTGTCTTTAATAATACAACAATATTTTTGAATAGGTTAATATTTTACAATGTCAAGTGTATTTCCATTGCAATGGTCTGTTCTATTCAAATAATATAATAATTCTTTGGAGAACCTCTTTCAGACCATTCTATTATTAGGTTGAGATATATGTGTGTAATATAATAATAATAATAGTAATAATAATAATAATAATAATAATAATAGATTATCCTGTAGGTAATTTGGCTTTGTGGTCATATATATATTTGTTTGGTGGTTCTAAAACTTTTATGAACCATTTTAATAATTTTCAGTCTATATTTCTCATTTCCTTTTGAAAACAAACAACAACAACAACAAAAAGAAAACAAACAAGTAGAGAAAAATTAAAGGGAAATCCTTTTCTTCTTAAACTTTTAAGTAAGCATTCTCTAAGCCTTCTGCTTAATTGCCATGTGTTCTAATGTAAAGGAAATGACTTCCCTGATAAATAACATGATGAGACAACTCCAAACCTTGGTCTTTAAAAATCTACAGCAGAACAGAAATTTAGTGCAGAATGAAGCTTAATGAACGCAATAACAATGTAGCACATTCTGGCTTGCCTCCGTAATTTGTTTTTCCAGGTGTTTTAAAGGGTGAATAAATACACCCTCCCTTCATTGTGTCTGCAAAACAAATGCTTCAATGACTTTTTCTCGCTAGATTTATTTTATTTCAAGACGAGATAATAGATTATTGACTCCAAGCCAGAAAGTCAATCAGGCTAATCTTAAAACCAGACCCCAAACAACTAAATGTCTCCTTTGTAATAAGCGCTCATATTGGCTGATGAATTAATTTTAATCTCTTTCATACTTTATTTGTATTATGCCTTTGATTATGGCTACCTTGACAGTAATAAGTGACTTCATTAAACCAAGTAGGTAATTAAATAACTACCTAGATACCGATAAACAGCTGAACATAGAAACCAAAGGTGCTTAGCAGCACTTTAGAAGGAGGTACAATCCAGCATCATTGTTTCTAGTTTCTTGCCAAATTTTAATGACTTCTTTTACAAAAGCAACAGAGATTGTAATAATACCATCTTAAGATGAGAGGTTAGCAAAGTGTCGAAAGGTGACCTTATTAATGCAGGTGTCAGAGATTACGGGTCTGAAACCATATGCTACATTTCTCTATAACTAGAAGGGAACCTTGCTTTTTGAATGGCATCCATAAATCTGGATTTGTGTTGCTGGTCTTGCATTGCTAACATATTATTGAGAACTCTATTTATTGATCATCTGCTTTCTTGTAATAATTGTTACCACCCCAACCCTGTTTTCTTCTTACCAGGTACAAACATGTTTGTTTAGTCTCAAGCTAAATCTTTAGCTTGGCTCCCACCTCAGAGGGTAGGCATATTTATCAGTTCATTTATTCATTTAGTAACTTAATTCATCTACAAATGAAAGTGGTGGTAGGAGAATATGAAGAACAATTTAATACTCCAAAGAGCTTCATGTAGAGTCAAGATGCCATGTAAGTACCATGGCAGACCTCAGTGTCTAATCTCAGAACTTTAAGGAGTAGATACCATGTCTATGTCACAAAAAACACAAAGGAAGTGAGAAGAATTTTCATAGGAGATGTAATCAAAGTTTGGGGCAAGTACACAGTTGAGGGGGTCTTTTTTAGTATGGTGTATGAAACAGGGTAATAAAAATATTTTAAGTCCTGTTAGCCTCTCTGGAGTTGTGGGTTACAGTCTGGCAATCCCTTCCCTCCCATTTAGTATCCACTTATGAGTGAGTACATACTATGTTTGTTGTTCTGAGTCTGGGTTACCTCACTCAAGATGACATTTCCTAGATCCATCCATTTGCCTGCAAATTTCATGATATCATTGTTTTTTTACCACTGAGTAGTACTCCATTGTGTATATGTGCCACATTTTCTTTATCCATTCTTCAGTTGAGGGGCATCTAGGTTGTTTCCAGGTTCTTGCTATTACAAATAACATGGATGACCCTGTGAAGGAGAAGTGGATGAGATCTACATGAGTGGACTGGGTATGGGGGGTGACAGAGGGCGAGGAGTGGGGGATGAGAACATAGGAAAATGGGAGGGTCAAGCTGGAACAGGGACAGAGTGGGAGGGCAGGGAGGAAGATACCATGATAGATGAGGACATCATGGGAATAGGAAGAGGCAGGGTGCTGGGGAGGCTCTCAGGAATCCACAAGGTTGACCCCACCTTGGTCTGCTGACAGCGGTCCAAAGGGTGCCTGGACCTCTGGTGACCCGCCTAGCAAATAACCTAGCTGTCATCATAGAGCCTTTGTCCAGTGACAGATGAAGGTAGATACAGAGATCCACGGCCAGGCACCAGGCTGAGTTCCGGGAATCCAATTGCTGAGAGAGAGGGAGATACTGCAGACAAGGGACGTCGAGATCATGATGGGAGGACGTGTAGAGATGATGGACCACACTAGTGGAAACCCATGAACTGTGGACTGGTGGCTGTGTAGCCCCAATGGGACTGGACTAGGCCCTCTGGACACGGAAGATGGTTGTTGGGCTTGAACTGTTTGGGGGCCACCCAGGCAGGGGGATAGGGATCTGTCCCTGGTGCATGGGCAGGCTTCTGGGAATCCGGTGCCTGTGGTATGACACCTTGCACAGCCTTGGTGCAGAGGGAAGGGGCTTGGACCTGCCTAGGCTCAGTGAGCTGGGCTCTGCTGACTGCCCATGGGAGACCTCGATTTGGGGGATGTGGGGATGCGGGGTGGCTTGGGAAAGAGGGCTGGGGGATGGGAGGAGGGAGGAGGGAGGAGGGGGGTCTGTGGATAGCATGAGGAGTGAGTAGAAAATTTCTCAATAAAGACAAATAAAATAAAATAAAATAAAAATTTTAAAAATATTTTAAATCCAGTCCCTCCTCACTGTTTTCTCCCTGAAAATTAGTACAGTGATAGAAAAGAGCAGAATTTGTTAAGTGATTTACTCTAATGGTAATGACGAGGTGAGGTGTGATTTTTAGAATGAATGCCTCTTAAATGAATATTAATTTTGTTTCTTGATGCCTAGGATCCAATATTCATTAATCGTGAGATGAAGTAGTTGATTGGTTTGACCTTGAACATACTAAAGTTTTCTGGCTAGGAATGTTTCCTCAGTGGTGTTAGATGATTTTTGTCTCTTCCAGCATGGCTTCACTCTTGGCAGTGACCTGTAATTTATCAAATTCAATTGTATACTTGTTTCGGAATAAACGATCATATCTTCTTTGAAACGCTTTTATTGTTGGAAAATCATGGAATGATGAGGAAGAGATGGGAATCATGACTATTTGCAGTATTTTCATTAAGTAAAAAACAACTTCATAGTACTTTATTGTTTCTGAGGTAACTTAGAGATTACAAAAATGCATTTTTGACTAACCAAAGAGAAATCTTACTTGTTTTTTTAACCCTTTTATAGAGAAGGCAAAGACATTTGATATCTTTGATTTTGCTTAGCTTTTCCCCACTATTACACCTTTTCTTTTAAAAAAGTACTTTAGTGTTATATATTTAAAACTCTACAATATAACAATTGCTTTGTAAACCAGTGTCCATGATCTAAGATGGAATTATTGTTTGTAATGCTATGTGTTCCTTCTTACATTTACTTTTAGCTTATGTCAACATTTTTCCTGATCGACTCACTTTAATTTTTCTTTTAGTTTAACCGATAGTTTCATTGGTGTTTGTGTGGGGATAGTGTAGGTCACATGCATGCCATTGCCCTTGTGTGGAGGTCAGAGGACATCTTGCTGGAGGTTGTTCTTTCCTTAGACCTTGTGGTTGGTCTAAGGATGGTTTGAACTCAGAGAGTCATCATTCTTAGCCGTAAATGTCTTTGCTCACTGAACCATTTTGCCAGTCTCTATTGAATAGTTCTTTAGTTTGTTCTGCCGGTGAAAAGTTGTTCTTACATTTTACTTGAATACATACTTATTTCTTCCTTATTCTGGAAAGCTATCTTCAATGACAAATGTGCATGCTGTCATTTAACTCCAGCACCGCCACCTCTAGCTTTGATTGCAGCTTGAGCAGTTAGCGCTCAACTCTTACCTCTCTAAAGGTAAACTGCCCTTGTTTGCTTGCTGCTTTGAATATTTTATCCTTGTTTCCATCACATGTGTTAGTATGTATTTTCATGGATACAGATATATCCTGTATCCTGTTCAAATCATTTAAGAATATATTTCAACAGGATTTTTAAAAACATAAATCTTTATTAATTCTTTGGGAATTTCACATCATGCACCTCAATCCCATCACCTCTCAGTTCTTCTATATCCACCCTCACTCCTGCAGCATGCCCCCCAAATTAATTAAAAACAAAACAAACAAAACCACCTCACTCCTCTGTCTTTCCAACATCTTTTCAGTTATCCTAGTGGCATTGGGAGCTGTGGTGTGTCACATCTTATACCCTTTTGTCCAATCAACACCACCTGCAAAATGTTCATTGCAATGAGTCATTGGTCTGGTTCAAGGCCTCTGGCACACCATCATCACTGGATCCTCACCAAAACTTCTCTTGTATATCCTTCTGTTGCCCCGAGTCATGGAGATCCTGTGGTTGCTGTTCCGCAGGACCAGTTTCTTCTCTCACTCTAGCATGTCATAGATGGGGTAGATGTTAGGGTGGGCCAACCCAAGGCACAGAATTTGGGTCTGTGTGGTAGCCACACAGGTCCAGGCCACTGGGAACACTCTGGGGCAGAGCCAGCTCTCCTAGCCCCATGTCATCGGGGCCAGCTCTTCCATGCCTGTGGTAAGGTGTGAGGCTGTCTTTTCTGATCATGGTGGGAAAATGGTGGGAGGCAGCTCTCCTGCTGCAGTGTCTGGGCTGAGGTAGGGACAACTATCCTAAGGCCAATGAGGGGTGGGGCCAGCTCAGCAGGGCCCTTGGATTTCAGCATGTTGATGTCCATGGCTCTTGTTGCTCCTGGGGGCTGAGCAGATGCCCAGGGTCTGGATAGACACATAAGACCATGTAGGTGTTCCAGGGCCATGCTGCCACTGGAGCCATACTGATCTGGGTGCCCTGTGCTGCCACTGGGGCTTGAGCTGCTGTTGAGGGCATGTGTGGGTCTGTGTTCCTGTTGCAGGTGGGGTCTGTGATGATGTCCATGGCCCATGTTACCACAGGGGGTCATAGGAACTACGCATGTTGAAATCAGATTTTAAATTGTTAACCATTTAAACTTCAAGTTTCCTTCTGCCTTGCTTTCTCTCTCTTTTTGTTAGAAGTAACGTATCTGTTTGTTAGATTGACTGACTCCCTGTATTCTCTATGCTGGTGACCTTGACCTCTATGTATCTAATAGTCCCCGTATTTCCAATGCTTTGTATCTTTGTGTGTTTGAATTTGAATATGCCCTTCTGTTTCACCGTGAACCAACATCACCACATGCCCATATACCCCTTCATCTTGCTGTACAGTTCTTCAAAAACAACATTTCACCCCTACCTCGCTAGTTCTCAAATTTGCCAAGCAGCCTCTCACTTCCCTGTCTCAGCACTTGTTGGCTCCCATATTTAGGACATTTTGCTCCTACGATCCAGATGAATTTCTTTTTGATGTCTCTACTTAAATGTAACTGAGAGACTGCTCCTAAACTCCATGCATAATATCATAGCCCCTTCTCAAATGTTTTTTTTTTTTTTTTGCAGATGAAAGTTCTCTACAGCACTGATGACCACCTGACTGTTCACTTCTATATCCTGTGAAGCTACAAAAGGTTTTGCTACAGATAAACCTTTAAAATATTATTGTGCATGTGACTGCAAGGGCAACTAAATTACTCAAGTTATTTAATGGGGGGTTTCCTGTGCAGCATAGAGCAGAAGATGGAGTACATTTTTTGTTCTGATGTAGCAATGGGAGCAGGGACAGATGAGAAGAAGCATCCAGAAGGCTAGGGATGACCCCAGTTTTGTTGTCAGAGTCTTGTGTTGTTTCATCTAATTGAATTCTTAACTTTGGAGAGCTGTAGATACAGCTAAGTAGAGAAAGTATTTGCTTAGCATTTGTGAGACACTATGTTTGGTCATCAGCACTGCATAAAACCAGGTGTGTTACTTGGCCTGTAATCCTAACAGGGAATCAAAGACACTTTGCAAATCCGTCCAATTCTCCTCGTCTACATAGTGTGGGTGAAGTCAGCCTAGGCTCCATGGGATGGTATCTCCAAAAAACAGTGATGCTAAATTCTCCATGCTAAGTCTCCATTGTATTTCCTATAAAATTGTGTATTGAATGAAAGACTTACTTACAGGTACAAATATAAAGTTTGACAAAATTGGTAGGGTTATGCACATGATTGATAGAAAAATTAAATTGATATACAGCAATAAGTTTTCAAGCAAGGATGATGTACTACTCCCACTCCTGTTAGAGAACTTCTGGAAAAGTCTAGGGACATTTTTTCTGCAAATCAGAGGTGGGGGTGTGCTGCTGACTTCTTGTTGGCAGAGGTCAAGGATGCTGCAGAACATCAACAGCACGCTCTCCTTCCAGCACATGGTTATCCAACTCCAAATGTCAAAAACACTAAAGTTGAGGAAACCAAATATATAACAAATGACACTGCTCAGATGTTGGGATGGGGCCAATCAAGAAAACATACCTTGAATAACAGCAACAACAAAAAAAATGAAGACAGAAACTGCCAACATAGAGCAGAAAATGAATGCCCGTGCTCATATCGGGACAAACATAACGGAGGAACACTGATGATAGGAATATCATTACAGAGGAGGGTGGCATCATCTGTGAACTTGGAAGACAATGACCACAGATGGACGCAAGCTTATCTAAGCTTGCCTCATACCCACGTCTCTGGGGGCATTTGTGATTACGCACATCCCAACCTTTTTGTTCCTAATTGCAGTCTGTTGTATCACAGAGGTGAAACATCATTAGGTTTGAGAGGAAATAAATCTACAAGACGCTCCATCAAAGCAAGCTCTACCGTGCCGGCACCCAAGCTCATCAAGCATTGATGAGGCAAACAGGAAGCCTAATGAAAATAATTCAAGGAAATCTTTTCATCAACACCCATCCCTAATGTCTCAGCTATCAGGTCACTGTTATTGCTTCAAGAGGTGGAATCTGCATCTGCAGCCAACACCGGAAGTTCTGCCTTTAAACAAGGCAAGCAGTTATTTTTACCACATGGCTCATATCAGTTAAGTGGTGCTAAATTGACCTCAGTTAAGATACAGTGGTTTTTAAATGTGTTTATATTAGATCTTCCCCACCCCCTCATGCACAAGCAGACAGACAGATACACATACATGCATGCATCTGTGCATGCACACACACATACACACACACCGCAACACTGTTAGACTAGGACTGTTTGCTCATAATTTAGCTATGTGTGTTTTACAAAAAGGACATATACCAAGTATTTATAAGGAATTAAAAATCATAGTCTTATTGGCCATAATAATAATAAATTAATTTGGTGTTTGGTATTGACTCCCATTATCTCCCACCTTAGATTAATGTGATTGTTTTATGGCACTTTCATTATCTTATTCTGTCTGTAAAGAGTGAAACATGAGAAGGCTGAGGGCTTTCTTCTGTGCCCCCTGAAATGTGCCAGTGTGGAAGTTAATAGAGCTCCAAGGCAGACGATGAAACTCAGGAGCTTAAATCCCATCAGGGTGTGTTTCTTGAAGTAGCCGGGTTTCGTGATGGGTGTGTGAAGGCAGGGATGGGGATAGGGTAGGGCAGGATATCCTCTTCATCAAACATTAGACATTGCTTTCCTCATCAGTAGTTCAGTGAGTCACACGAATTGTCCAAGCTCAAACACTTAGGGTATCATAAACTGAACACGCCCTTCCATTAGGTTCAAAGTAAAATGATCATACAAGGAAACTTGTAATGCCCGTCTGGAGAACGTGGTGAGATAATGAAGATTTTTAGAAATGGTCTGTGGGTACTGTGAACAGTTAATATACTTCTGCAAGGTGCAAAGGAAGTATAACTGATCCCTATGGTGGGAGAAAACATATAACGGCTTAGTAGGATGGTCTGTACTAAAGGAAGTCTGTTCCTTTCTAACTCATTTAGCATTTCCTGTAACTCTTCTGACTCCATGGACAGAAAAGCAAGAATATGCAAACATGATCTCAAAACACAGGCAGGCATTTTACTAATGCTTTGATATTTTTAAGGGTTTGAAACATAAATATTTTGCAATATCAATTATTGAGCACCTAATTCATGCCAGACTTGTGTAAGAAATAGAAAATAAACCTAAAGAAAATAAGAATGTGGTTTCTGTTCTCCAGAGTGGAATTAGAGATAATAAAAAACAAAAACTATAGCTAACACTATGAACTAAATCTAGTCCACTGACAGTTTCAAAATAAAGTTTTATTGGGACACAGTCCTGTCAATTTATTTTCCTGCTGTCTGTGACTGTTTTTACATAACAGTAGGATTAGACATTGTAACAGTGCTTGTTGGCTGTCAATATCTAAAGTATTTACAATATGGTCTTTTACTTACAAGCTTCCTAATCTCTAGTTTGCAATGATGCCACATCCACAGAAGTAATATGCATCTACATATTGCAGTCTACACAAGCAGCTGCTCTATTATCCTGTTTGTAAATAAACCAATCCAACTTAAAAAGATTGAATTAAAATTTCAGTGTCACATAGAGAATAAGCTGAGCCTTCAGTGGAAACCAGGAATTCTGATCATAGAGCCCATTCTTTTAGCTTGTGCACTCCACTGACAAGAGTTATAAGTATCTCAATATCCATACTGAAATGAGTAAGAAATTAATTTTGTTTTTTTCCATCCTCAAATTAAATTTCACGTTGTGTTTCCTTTTGCTAACAGAACCTCAGACAAATAAAAGAAAAAGAGCTAATTCAAAGCTTGTCTCACTCCACCTTGGAGCTTGATTCTTTGGACCATTGCAGAATGACAGCAATAATGGTTCTAGTTCTTCATCTTCTCTGTTTTCATGCCCTCATATGACTTTCAGGGTATTCTCAAATGGAATGGAGAATCCTTCTCACCCTGATTCCATCAAGTAATTTACTTTGATCAGTGGGGGTCTTAGTAGGCATGTTACTGGCAAACAGAAACAATAGTCCTCAAGTAACTAGGGTTCTTGTTTCTCAGGTCTTTGCTACTGCTATGAGAACATGGCCAGGGGAGCCTACCTGAAGACGGAGCAGAGCCAAGTCATTGTGGGCACTTTGGTGGGCCAGGAAGAAACTCCAACAAATGTGAACAATAAATGCTTAATGTTATACCTCACTGAGGATTTATAGTTATTTGCTGTGTAGCATTATTTTGATGATAAGTAATGAATACATGAAAATATGTATCATAAAATCAATATGAGTGCAAGGAATATGTCAGTTTGCTTCCTAATTATTATCATTACTGTTTCTTTTTTCCTCTTTCTCTCTCTCTCCCTTCCTTCCTTCCTTTCTTTCTTTCTTTCTTTCTTTCTTTCTTTCTTTCTTTCTTTCTTTCTTGCTTTCACTCATTATCTTAGAAGCTTTCTATGTTGCCTTCACTATTCTCAAATAGCTGAATCTAGGCGTTCTTCTCCTTTCAGCATGCCGAGAACCTTGGAATATACATGTACACTCACACTAAGTTTTCTTCTTTTTTTAAACATCTTTTCACTGTTTATTATTGCAATCTTCTGAAAAGTAGGCCATTCAGTCTAGACATTAGACATCACTGTCCTCTGTACTTGAATTTAGAAATTTGACATGTTAGAAGTCAAATTATTCAAAAGCACCAAAGAGTTAGAAAAGGGGTGTGGGTACCACTAAGGAGTTAATGAACCAGAAAAGGAAAAGTTTCCATTTAGAGAATGAACAACAATTGTAATATGTAATCGTCAGTAACAAAAGAATAAGAGTACAGAGTCTCAGAATTGAAAGAAAAATGAGATGAAGTATTAAAAGAATTCACAAATGTCAAGAATATAAATATTTTAGGTAATAAAAATTCTTCTCAAAGCACTAGTAGGATACAGGTAACAGGTTGTCATAAATTCACAGATAGGAGACTACATGGAGCAGATAGCTGTCTATCACTTATACCTTGATAAGTATCTTTGTGACATAAACAGATATTTTCAAAATATTTTTTCTGGAGTACTTACTTTGAATATCCTATGCTGTGTATAGGAAACATGAGTACAGAGAAACTAAGCAACTTCACAAGTTATCACATATAATAAGTCCTATTAAAGAGAGTCTCAATCAAAGTAGTCTTAAGGACACTTAATCACTACACCACAGTGACCTTGTTGCTGACTAAATGAAGACTCTAATGGAGACTGACAAAGACAATTAAACACAAATGTGTAGGTGAGTTTCTAAATGGTCTTATTAAATAAAAAACACGGATAGAGGTGAGAGCCTGAGAGAGATCAGGGAAATAGGGAAAGCCACAGCTAACCTTACCTCACCAACTCCGCAGCTTCCAAACGTGAGTCACTTCCTGTCTACCCACACCTATATGCCTTGCTGTTCTGCCATCTGATTTGCTCTCTCTGTCCAGCTCCATCACTTCCTCTTCCTGCCCAGCTCTGTCACTTCCTGCTGTCTGTACAGACCTCCAGACCTCCATGGTTAACTAGTGTTGGAATTTAAGGCGTGTGCCACCACACCTGGCTCTGATTCCCATGTGGCCTTGAACTCACAGAGATCCAGACAGATTCCTGCCTGCCAAGTGATAGGATAAAAGGCACGTGCTACTGTTGCCTGACTTCTTTGTTTACTTATAATGGTTGTTCCTATTCCTCTGATCTCCAGGCAAGCTTTATTTATTAAAGCACGAAGAAAATATCACCACACTTCAGTACAAATAAAATATCACCACACAAATGCATCTTTTCATTCTCATTTTAATGGGTCTTAAAAAGCCATGAATTATTTCCGATATTTCAGAGTGCATATAATATTAAACTAGACTATACAGGTTGGTTTCATTCAGTTAAACCAATTCAATAATGAATTTAGAATATTTTATTCCCACCACCACTTTATCTTTGCAAACATAAACAACTATGAAACTAGAAAGCACATAGTTAAATGATTTTATATGTTAGACAGAAAGGTCACTATAAAATCTTCAAATATTTAGAAATTAGGTAACATACTTTTATATTATAGTGACTTAAGTGAGTAAGAGCCAGGGAAAACAGAAAGAATATTGAAGAGAATAAACACAAAAGTAAAGCACAATAAAATTTTGGACACACACATAAAATAGTACTTAAAGAAGAATTTGTAGCTTCAGATGTATATATCAGAAAAGCAGAATGTTATAATATCAGTCATGTAGAACTCTATGCTTAGAAGTTATTGAAACACAAAGTGAACATAAAAACAATAGAAGAAAATAATACCACACAGACATCAGTGAAGAAAAGAATAGAGAGCCACAGACCATATTAATAAAATTAAAACATGGTTCTTTATAAGTATTAGTAGCTAAGTCTACCTTTAGCTAGACTAAACAGGAGGTGAAAAACAGGGCTTGCATTACAAATGCCATGGATGAACAAGTGGACATCACTATGGATGCTGAGGCAGTCTGCCTCTGGGACACCCCTATAATCCCCATACCAAGAATTTGTATCTTTAGGTCTCCATTCTGAACAGAGACAAAATGTATAACCAGAAGTATGTGACAAAATGACTAAGAGAAGTATACGCTGTCCATTTCACTCGAGTTTTTGACCCCAAGAACCTTAGCAAAGTTTCACATATTTGTCTTAAATTTCAAGTTTGTGTTTGTGAAGCAGTAGGTAATACTAAACCATTAAAGAGAAATACTGTGCTGATATATTGTGTACTCTAATACAATTTGCCTGAACATCAGAGAAGAGAACAAGCCACTAGAGTAAACCTAGAGGCCAGGCAGTGGTGGCACACACCTTTAATCCTAGCACTTGGGAGGCAGAGATCCGTCTGGATCTCTTTGAGTTAAAAGCCACCCTGGATTACATGATATTGATTCAGTCTAGGAGAGATACAGATCCAGGCAGTGGTGGCACATACCTTTAATCCCAGTACTTGAGAATCACATGCCTTTAATCTCAGCACTTGAGATCTCATGTCTCTGCTACCAGTATTTGGGAAGCACACATGCCTTTAATTAAAGCACTAGGAAGGAAGTATTATGGCTGGATGGAGAAAGGTATATAAGGCATGAGGAGACAGGAACTAAAGCCCCTTTCAACTGAATCCCTTTTCAGCTGAAGCTTTTTCAGCTGGAGCTTTTCAGCTGAGGACTCAGAGGCATTCCAGAGGATTCCAGGAGTTGGCAAGGTGAGAAGTAGCAGTGGCTTGTTCCTTTGTCTCTCTGATCTTCCAGTATTTACCCAATATCTAGCACCAGTATTTTTATTATAAGATCTTTAGAAATTTGTGCAACAAAATACCATGAAGAATTTTGTTTCAATAAATTGTGACAATTTGGAAGATATAGTAAAATTCTTTAAGAGACAAAACATGATAAAAATGATTTAAAAAACGAAAAATTGGAAGAGGTAAACATTTATTAATGATATTGAATCTGGAACAAAAGATTTCCATACTGGAACCCTATGCTAAAATGTCTCATTGGCAAATTCTACCAAACATTTTAGAAATAAAAAAGCCAATATTTTCCATAAACATAGTTGTAAACATTCTAAAACATAATTAGAATTTTAGTCTGGTTTTTAACACATTGTATATTGTAAAAGTTTTTGTTTGCTTGTTTGTTTAAATCTTATGAGTCACAGACACTGAAAATACAAACAAACTTTTTTCTCTCTTTAAGAAATTGATTCTTTTATTTTTTTATTTTATAATTTAGTTTAATTTTACATATCAGCCACGGATTCCCCTGTTCTCTCCCCGACCCCCGCCTTCCCCCCAGCCTACCCCCCATTCCCATCTCCTCCAGGGCAAAGACTCCCCTGAGGATTGAGTTCAACCTAGTAGATTCAGTCCAGGCAGGTCCAGTCCCCTCCTCCCAGGCTGAGCCAAATGTCCCTGCCTAAGCCCCAGGTTTCAAAAAGCCAACTCATGCACTGAGCACAGGACCGGGTTCCACTGCCTGGGGGCCTCCCAAACAGATCAAGACAATCAACTGTCTTACTTATCCAGAGAGCCTGATCCAGTTGGGGCTCCTCAGCCATTGGTTCATAGTTCATGTGTTTCCATTCGTTTGGCACTTTGTCCCTGTGCTTTATCCAACCTTGGTCTCAACAATTCTCGCTCATATAAACCCTCCTCTTTCTTGCCAATTGGACTCCTGGAGCTCCACCTGGGGTCTGGCCGTGGATCTCTGCATCCGGTTCCCTCAGCCATTGGATGGGGTTTCTAGCACGACAATTAGGGTGTTTGGCCAAAGAAATTGATTCTTTGATAGATAGTTTTGCATATGTTTTGATCATATTTACCTCTCTCCCAAACTCTTCCTATTTCCAGCTCCCCTTCCCTATCTACCCTATTTTATTATTTTTTTCTTCTTACAAAACCCTTCAAGACCAATTTGCACTGCTCAAATATTGGATTTCTGTTCTGCTGGGGCATGGCCAGCTTACTGGGGCTACAGTCTGTAATGCTTGAACTGTAAGTGATATCTGACTCAAAATATTTAAACTTTGAGCATTGTGATGTGCACCATCTTACCCTGGAGATGAGTTTAACCAGTGAGTATCATAAAACCAGATAAAGCTGCAATGTCTTCTACTGTAAATGGTTAAACATTCATTTGCTGCCGAGGATATGACATTGGAGTTATTCTCTCAATATTTGATTTAAACACTGTTTCCATCAGCTGAGGAGTCACATCCATCCACTGCATCCCCTTAATGACAATCACAGTCACATCCATCCACTGCATCCCCTTAATGACACTCACAGTCACATCCATCCACTGCATTGCCTTAATGACACTCACAGTCACATCTATCCAACGCATAGCCTTGATGACAATCACAGAGATATGATATGACACAAGCTAAAGTTTCTTGAGGACAAATGTCAAAAAGAGCACATAATTGACACGAGAAAAGAAGTGGACAAACTGAACTGCTGTGGTCAGAAGTCTTGGCTCTGCACAGCATTAAATTTCAGTGAGTTGATTGTTAAATTAATTGAAAAGGCACGCTGAAAGGTAGGATTGTCTTAACTCTGTGTTCTCATCCTGGCGGAGGTCAGAATTGATTTTTTAAACCATGTCAAGGGGAGTTGACAGTTCTGTCACTCTACTTTTTGTGCAAAGATTTGCCGTTATTCATGTCAGAAACTGAGGTAGTTCATGTTACTGTCCCAGCTACTGAGGAGATTGACACAGAATGATCAGATTGCCATTTCTAGATCTGCCTGGATTACATAATAAGACTTGGTCTAAAAAAGTACATGTTAACTTTTGGCCTTGATTTTCTTTCTTCTTTTTTTTAGTTAAGGAATTTTTTATTCATTTTATATACCAACCACAGATTCCTCTCTCTTCCCCCCTCCTGCTCCTCCAGCCTCCCCCCCAGTTCCTCCCTATCCCCTCCTCCAACAAGGCGTGGCCTCCCATGGGGAGTCAGCAGAACCTGGTACATTCAGTAGAGGTAGGAACAAGCTCCTCCCCCCTGCATCAAGACTGTAGTAGGCTCCAAAAAGCTAGCTCATATACCAGGGATGGATCTTGATCCTACTGCCAGGGGACCTCTTAAACAGATCAAGCTACAACTGTCTTGCTTATGCAGAGGGCCCAGTCCAGTCCCATGGAGGCTCCACAGCTGTTGATCTAAAGTTCATGAGTTCCCACTAGTTTGGTTTGGTTGTCTCTGTAGGTTTCCCCATCATGATCTTGATGCCCCTTGCTCATAGAATCCTTCTTCTCTCTCAGTACATTTCTTTGATTGTCTGATGCCTTAAACAATCATACACACACAAGTTAGTATGCACTGGCAAACATGTTGAGATGTGTTCCCAGCTTACCCGAGCAATCAGGGCCTGAAAGTCTAAGTGGCCTCTTCAGAACACTCAGTAGAATGGAAGTGGAGCTGTTGAGATACGTAAAATATTAAACCAAAATTTTCTAATTCAGTAACTACAGATTTCTAATTATCTTAGAAAAGAATAAATGAAAACAGTCCCATTAATTCATGATAGCAAACACCCAGGAACTATTGCATGGATAACACAATACATAGGGAGAAATGAAACTGACTCTTGAAACCATATCCAGAATTAAATGTAGTTTGGAATTCACTTCTACATTAAATGAAATCCCTTCAAAGCAGACAGAATTCGTGTTCGTCATTCTCTGCTGAGGTCACATGCAGTTTACTTTTCCAAAATGTTTCTCTAGTTAAAAGTCTAGGGCTGTGTTTTGTTTTCAACAGTGCTGATGGACTCAGTTCTCTGTGATTTGAGAATATTTCTAGGAATTGCTTGTATCTGATGCTTGCCTTTCAATTTGGTAAGACAGTCTGAGTCCATGAATAGAGTCACAAATTAAACTCTCAAATGGCATCTCTAAAAAATTCTCCATGCAAGCATAAAAAGTTAAACATAATACATGAATTAATATTAGCAAATACCTTTTTATCACCATTATATTCTTCTTTCCTAATTAAAGCACTATGGGTTTTTTTTTACTTCCTTTTTAAAAGCTCTCTATCTTCTATTTTTATGAAAGGAGTGTAGTATAAAACGAATTCTTTAATATTTTAAATTCCTAGTATCCATTGAAGGTTGAGGATCAAGAGTACAGTGACATAGTTCTGGACATTTTATACTTTGAGAGATAGAGGGAGATAGAGAAATACGTAGGTAGATAGATTAATGATAGACAGACAGACAGACAGATAGACAGGCCTACAGAAAATAAAGATATAAAATGGAACAAGTAAAATTTTCCTATCATTAAGAACAAGGGTTACTGATAGAGAAATAAGAAAAGTTTTCACTAAAGGGTAATAATAACAGAGACTTTTGGGGTGTCGTGGTGGTGGTGGTGGTGGTGGTGGTGGTGTGTGTGTAGGCACATATGCATGTGGTTGCATACATGTGCACTTGTGAAGAACCTAGCCTCAGAGTGATGATACCTACCATACATTTTAATTCCAGAATCTTTTCTGTAAATTCCAGTAACATCCTATCTTCTTCAGGTTCATGGACCACTGGCTTAGCGTGCATCACCTGTAAGTTTCCTCACAGGGACAGGTAAGAGGATAGTATCACAGAACCTATTGGACTTGTATTGGCTGGTTTTGTGTGTCACAAAAACACAAGCTAGAGTCATCAGATAGGAAGGAGCCTCAGCGGAGAAAACGCCTCCATGAGACCACCTGTAAGGCATTTTCTCACTTAGTGATCAATGTGGGGAGGACTCAGACCATAGTGGGTGGTGCCATCACTGGGAGGCTAGTCCTGGGTTCTGTAAGAAAGCAGACTGAGCAATCCATGGGAAGCAAGCCAGTAAGCAGCACCTCTCCATGACCTCTTCATTATTAGATCCTGTCTCCAGGATCCTGCCCTGCTTGAGTTCCTGTCCTGACTTCCTTCAGTGATGAACAGCAATGTGGAAGTGTAAAGCTAAAAAAACCCTTTCTTCTCCAACCTGTTCTTTGGTCATGGTGTTTCGTTGCAGCAATGGAAACCCTAAGACAGGACTCTACTTTAATTTTTTATGACCATGCTAGGCAGGGTAAGAATATTAATATAGAACAGAATAGCTCTTCATGCCTGGGCATTGTACTTTTAGGATAAAGAAGGAAAGACCAAGATGAGGTATGGCAAAAGTACCTCGCCTTTCCTGTCTTCTCCTGCCATTCTAATGCCAATAGATAACCCCACCCAGACCTTTTAAGTCAATTTCCAATTCCAAACAGATCCCATCTTATATTTCTTCTAAAAATAGGTTTCCATTTGTGTCTCTCCCATGGGAGAGGCCCATCTAATGAATGGCCAAGACATAGAATCAGAAGAGTTGGTTGCTAATCTTTGAAAATTTGTTGGTTCTTAGAAGAAACTATTTTAGTAGAAAAGGACATTTTGGCATTAACTTGAGAATAAACCACCACAATTGACAATTTAACTATATTTCCATTTAGACACTAAGACACAGGCAATCTCCAGAATGTCCGGTGCCTTTCACATAGAAACCGACAAAGATGCATTTTCTATCTCTTAAGAAAATCAGTAATTCTGAAGATGTTCCGTGCCTACTTTATCATAATCCTGCAAGCAAGATTAAACACTTCCAATTTCCTAGCTTAATAACTTTTCCCCCTTCACAGTGGACAAATTTATCTATCTGTCTATCTGTCTATCTATCTATCTATCTATCTATCTATCTATCTATCCTATCTATTCTGTCTATCATCTATTTTTGAGACAGTCTCACTATCTCACTATGTATTTTTGGCTAGCTTGGAACTTTCTGTATAGACCAGGCTAGCCTCAGATTCTTAGAGATCCACCTACCACTGTCTCCAACTTCTGGGATTTATGGCTTGCTCAGCCTGCTTTCTTATAGTACCAGGACTACCAGTCCAGAGATGGTGCCACCAACAGTGGGCTGGGCCCTCCCACATCAATCATTAACTAAGGAAGTACCCTAAAAACTTGTCTACAGCCTGATCTTGAAGAGGCAAATTCTCAATTCAGTTTCTTTCTTTTCAGACTATATGATTATAGCTTGTGTCAAGGTGACATAAAATAAGCTAGCACAGTGACGTATCTATTGTATCAAACTAGAATGTTAGTACCATGTGAGAGATCACTCAGAATGTGACTGGAGTCACAATTACAGCAGCATTGTGACATTAGCCACCAATGCTTCAGAATCCATACTCAATGCATTAATTTATAATTCAGTATGTGAGCAGACTGGTTTGCTTATAAATAATTTATAAATAGAATTTTTGAGAATAAATTGAAAAAATTATAAATTTTTCCACACTTTCTCACACTTCAGAGTATGTTTCTGTTTTGAAAAGCGTATTTTCTCTTGGGTGACAAGCCTATGAAATTACTCTTTTCATTTTTTGAAATTAAATATTGCATCATTTACCCCCTTCCCTTTCTTCCCTCTGACTTTTCCAATTTATCTTTCATGCTCTTTGCTCCCTCTCAAATTCATGAACTCTATTTCTTTAACTGTTTTACACACACACACACACACACTCCTAAATGCAGAAATACAACCTTCTCAGTTTGTATAATGTTACTTGGATGTATGTAATATCAGGGCTGATCACTTGGTAGTAGGTAACTAGCTGGGGACTCTGAGGAAGACGTTCCCTCTTGCTTGTGGTATTCCTGTGGTGCTTTAGTTTCCTGTCTAGGATTGAGGTCCCATGAGATAGCCCTCCTTCCCTGTTAGTACATCAATTGGTGTTGTCCTTTTCCGGGTTTTGTTTAAGCAGCCACGTTGATGAAACTTCAAGAGAGAAGGTATAGATTCTCTGACATTTTCTAAAATACGAAATCTCACAGGAGACTTGCTTTTCTCTGGCTTTTAAATTTTTCCCACCCTCCCTTCTACTGTGGAGCCTCCGGTGTAGGTGTTGCGCTGTGGGTGTGTCGGTTGAGGATATGCAACACTAGCTCCATTAACATTGGTTGCAGTTTTCTGTAATGGTCTCTGTCTGTTGGAAGGAGATGTTTCTCTGATAAAGGGTAAGACCTGTACTCTTCTGTGTGTCTGAGAATAAATATTTAGAACGCAATTAAGAATGATACTAGTTTAATGAAGTGGTAGTTACAGGTTCTCCCTGAAAGCCCCATGACTTCAGTAGTGTGGGTGCTACATTCCCAGTCCTAAGCATGCTTTCCCTCCTACTCTGGGTCTTAAGTACAGTTAGAGAATTGTTGCATGCCGCCAAAGTACGTGTGCTTCTGTTGCACCATTGGACATATTACATCATGCTGGTGGTTGATTTAGTCCATAGCTATCATAGTTAGACAGGACTATTGGTTGCTTCTCTCCCTTGGAATCTTGCAGGGTACTTTTTGGTACCATGAAAGCTAGTCCTCAGGGAGGTCAGATTACGTTAAAAATAAAGAAGGTAGGCTGTCACTTTGCCTTGTGTCCTGTGCTCATTGCATGAGTTGGCTGTTAGAAACCTGGGGCTTATACAGGGTTGCTTGGCTTGGCCTTGGAGGAGGAGACTGGACCTGCCTGGACTGAGTCTACCAGGTTGATCTCAGTCCTTGGGGGAGGCTTTGCCCTGGAGGAGGTGGGAATAGGGAGTAGGCTGGGGGGAAGGGGAGGGGGCAGGAGGGGGGAGAACAAAGGAATCCGTGGCTGATATGTAGAACTGAATTGTATTGTAAAATAAAATTAAATTAAATTAAAAAAATAATAAAGAAGGTAACAAAAGGATGTAGTAAGTCAAACTTAGACTGCTTCCTAACCTTTTAAAAAAACTAATTGTGGCCAGGCGGCAGTGGCGCATGCCTTTAATCCCATCACTCTGGAGGCAGAGCCAGGTGGATCTCTGTGAGTTCGAGGCCAGCCTGGTCTACAGAGCAAGATCCAGGACAGGCACCAAAACTACACGAAGAAACCCTGTCTTGAAAAAAAACCAAACCAAACAAACAAACAAATAAATACATAAATAAAAAAAACTTAATTGTTAGATGAAATTGTACATTATTTAATCTTAGCTGCTTTAATTCGGAGGCAGCCCGAAATGAAAGTTTGGTTTTCAGAGCACAACAAACATGGAGCCATCTATTTCATGCCACTTTCCTTGAAAAATCTATTTCAGGACACAGTGAGTAAAAATGAAATGTGATGATACACCGGATCTCGCAGACTCTGTCCTACAACCTTCCCCGAGCACATTCCGTCAGCAGAGTTTTCATGACATCCGAGAAACCTCAGGCTGCTTCTCAATGGCTCTTAGGAGGCAGACAGGCTTTCAGCATCTGTGCTGTAATAATTGTTATTTAACAATTATTGGCTCTCTCGCGTCTTCAGCCTGCCACCAATGATCCATCTTTCATAGGATTTATTATCCAGGGACGAATATCACACAGAGTCTTGCTTACTTTTCCATACTCCGTTTACTTTCCCGCTTTCCCACTCAGGATAGGTCTTGTGAGGCTCCTCATGACGGATCTGCGTTGAATCATGAAATATCCCCTCTAGGTGTGAAAAGATCATCATCATAGATAAATTGCAAACTGCATGGATTATATGATAGCTGTGGTTTTACTCTTTAAAGTAAGTTGTGTAGAACTAGCAGAAAACTAACAAAATGTTGTATCTTAATAGATCATTCCTTGCAGCAATATTTGTAATAGCAAATACCAGAAACAACTCAAATGTCCCTACTAGGAAATGTATGGGGTACATTATGATGCATTCACACAGTTATAAAAGTGAAATGAAATGTATCTCTTTATAGAGTGCCATGTACAGCCACAGGGTGCATGTAAGCTTCACAAGTGTTCACAAAAGAATCGTGTTGTATATGTGCAGATAGACACATCTCTCTGTGTTTATGCATATACTTGCTCATACTGTCGGAAAGAAATAATGGGAGGCTAATGAAAAAGCAAATGGAGTTCTCTCATTATGGAGAGGGTGTGATCAGGGAGCAGAGGCTGGGCTAGCGGTAAAAGTACTCTAAATATAATTATATTTTTATCTTGGCTTCAGAACTATATAATATTTTACAAATTAATAAAGGCAAAAGGAAATATATAAGTTATCTCTCACCCCCAAGAAAACCTAACTAAAATGAATGTGAAATGATTGGAATACCGAAGTGCTAAGCAATGCAGACAGTTAGATAGATGAGTCAATTTAGTTTTATTGAGAAGAATCATCAAGAAGAAAACAAGTTAGCCTTTTCTGTACATGTCACTAGTTTGCAGATGAATTACTGAGGTTTTGATATCTTCTATGAACAGAATATAACACTACAAAATCTCTTTTTGTCCTCTGGGTATAAAAAATAAACTAAACAGTATATGAGGCACAGGCCGCAATAATTACAGCATGATCAAAGTGGATGCGGGAGTGATGTTCTTTCTCCTTGCATTCCTTCCCACATTCTTGCTTGCAAGGGTTATAAAATCTGTCTGGTTTTCAGGTTTCATTTCCTTCTGTCCATTGGCCCATGTATTCACCCGTGGCTGTCAAACACTAGTAGGTGGAGGCTGCTGACTGTGTCTAGATACACTGGTAAACATTCCTTGGTGTGGCTGGCTCATTGTCTTGGGATTTGGAGAGTTATTTTCGGTTATTCTAGTCTTCTAAACTGCATCTGCCTCCTAAAAATTGTTATTATTAATAACATATTTTAAGTGTATTTATTATCTTAAATATCAGAAAATATTCTGATGAGTAGTAAAATTGAAATGAAAAACAAAATATTTACTAGAAATAGAACAAAGTATGACAGAGTGTGCTAGATCATGTCTATAATCTCAGCATGGGGGAAGTAGAGGCAGGAAGATTAGGAATACAAGTCAGTCTTGGCTATATAGTGAGTTTTCAAGATAGCCTGTGCTAAATGAGATCTTGTATGCATGTACACACATGCACAGAAAAAAGGCAATGGCAGCATATTATACCTTACAAATGATAATTTACAGCTTATAATTGGTGAGCAGCTGAAGAATTGCTAGCAATTTTGAAAAGTTGAGCTACACTAAAGACAGTTGTGAAAATGAATCCAGCCTGTACACTGATCCGCCAGCCGTTTGCAGCTGGAGACTTGGTCACTATCATACAGTTTTTCATGTACATTTCTGAGAGGATCTCTGAATGAAATTGCTAAAAAACCAAATCAGTCTATGTATTCTAAATTTGTAAGTTTTGCAGTATTTAACGATTTATTACTTCATTCCTCCCAAGAAAAATTTTACCAATCATTATTGGAATATTACCTTCTCCTTAGTGCACAGAACTTTGAATCTAGTCACTAGTTAGAAAACAAAAACAAAAGTTAAAATTCTCTGTTGCTGCTCTTCTCTAACTGTAGAAGCTTTGTTTGTTTGTTTGTTTGAGACAGGGTTTCTCTGTGTAGCTTTGGAGCCTGTCCTGGATCTCGCTCTGTAGACCAGGCTGGTCTAGAACTCATAGAGATCCACCTGGCTCTGCCTCCCGAGTGATGGGAATAAAGGTGTGCACCACCACCACCTGGCAACTGTAGAAACTTTTAAAACTTCCTTGCTTTGTTAAAAACAGTCAAGAATATCACTAATTTTAATGTCTCCTTAGTCTAAACTGAGAAGAATAAAAAAATTCAGAATTGAAATGACAGTATTTGTTATTTCAAAATATATTTGCAAAAATATATTTTGAAATTTGAAAATACTTGACATCTCCTAAAATGTTTAAACATTTTATTATTAGATTATAGAAATAGATTAGTGGATATGATTTTATATATTTTAAATTAGGCTTGATTTTTGTAAACTTCCAACTTCGCTGTTCAATATAGTACAGGTAGTTTGGTTGAAGCTAAAAAAATGCAATTTAAAAAATATAAAGGACATTTGATACCTAATGAGTAATTCTATGTATGTTATTGGTGATGTTTTTTTAATTATGTAGTAGTTTAAAGACATTTTATATTAGGTTATTACTTCTTGCACTAATTATCTTTCTTTGGAGGCAAGGATTTGTAATAATTATTTCTCATGAATCCTCTAAACTTGTCATAATCCTGAGGATTGATTTATCTATAAGAAACAGAGCAATTTGGTAAATGCTCCACCTCTCTGACCATCTAAACGCAATGCCCTAAGATATCAGCAGCATGCATTCTAAGATCCGTTGGAGGAGGAGTGTAATCTTCCGTTGACTTTTTTTTATCATTGCCACAGAACAGAAAGACCCAATGTGGAGCTTGTTTAAAAACCAAAACCAAATCGAGGTGCAGGGGAGACGCCATGGAGGCATGGAGGGAGTCGGACACACAGAATGAAAGAAAGATGAGGTCTCATATAGCCAGAGCCAGCCTTGGACTCACCATGTAGTTGAAGATGGTCTTGAACTGATCTCCTGCCTCAGCTTCCCTGGTGCTGGGATAATGGTTTAGGCAGGCTCTGAGTCCTGGAACACAAGATGAGGCCCTGAGAAGAGCCTGGAGCTCAGAAGGCCTGAAGCTAGGATGCAGCTTTGCCTTCAAGTAAATCTGCCTCGGGACTCAAGGAAGGGCCCAGAGGCGATCTGAGCATATCCTGCTTTCACAAAGGCCCTGCCCCAGCCCAACAGACAGATGAGGTTCCGAGGAAGTTTTTCTGATGCAGAACCCTCCCTGTGGTGGTTCAGGTCTGTGTCTTGCCACAGCTTCTGAAGTAGCTAAGCTCATCTGAGTCCAGGACCTGCTGCGTTTAAAGGTACATCTGCCTCCAGCTGTACCTGCAACTCAGAGTAGCTAAGAATCCCACCTGCCAGCTAGCACATACCATAGTCTCAACAGCTATATGGGCACCAGGACCAGGGAGGAAGTGAAAAGGAAAGAGTGCTTTCTCCTTTGGGGCAGCAGCTCAGGCCCACTTCCTCTGAACCTACTCTGACTCCAAGGACAGCCTCTAACCGGAGCGGAGGACCCTTCTGTCTATCTGTAGCCCACTCTAGGACAGAGTGCCACCAAGAGTCCTGTCAGGTGCCAAAGGACCTCGATGACTATTTGTTCTTCCTCCAGGGAGCACAGAGCCAAGAGAAAGAAAACTCCATGCCTGGAAAAGGTGCACAAACAACTGTTCAAATTAAGATCTAAGGAAGGTGGGCCAGGGATGTAGCTCGGTTGGCGGAACACTTGCCTCACGTGCAGGAGGCTCTGGATTCGATCCCAGCAATATGTAAACCCATCTCCCACAGCACATACCTGCATCCCAACATTTAGGATGCAGAAACAGGAGGATCACAAGTTCAGGGTCACCCTCGAATATATAGTGAATTTGAGGCCAGCCTAGGCTACATGAGACTCTGTCTCGAATGTGATGGACAGAGGGAATGGAAGGTCCTAAAGGTCCTAAGGAAGGAGACAAGTATGGGAGCATATGCCTTCATTCCCAGCACTCAGGAGGCTGAGGCAGGAGAATAATTTTGAGTACAAAGCCAGCTTGGGTTATATAGTGAGATTGTCTTGAAAACAACATATAAAGAAGGTTCTACCAATTGGGGGAGGAAGGGCTATCCAAGGAAAAAAGCTTGATCTAATAGAGACACAAGGTGTGGAAAGTTAGCGGCCATTGAGGTCAAGCCAGTGTCCACAGTGTGGGGACTGCAGGCAGGAAGTTAGAGACAGGAAGTGCAGGACTCTTGGTGCCACCTGAAAGTCATGGATGCTCTTGTAGGGAACAACTGGTTATCTTTTAAGCTGGGAAGGTCACAGTCTGGTGAGTTTCTGAACAAAAGTATTGCTTAAGGCTTTCTACTGAGCCTCAGGACAGGCAGAAGGCTAGTGGAACTGTCCAGGCCAGAAGCTGTGGAATGGTGCTGCATTAACACACACACACACACACACACACACACACACACACACACACACACACACACACACACATCCAGAGGGCCTAGTCCAGTCCTATTGGCTATTGGTCCACAGTTCATGGGTTTCCACTAGTGTGGGTGGTTGTCTCTGCACGTTTTCCCATCATGATCTCAATGTCCCCTACCCACAGAATCCCTCCTCTCTTTCATTGATTGGATTCCTGGATCTCTGCATCTGCTTTCATCAGTAACTGGATGAAGGCTCTATGATGACAGGGTAGCAGGAAGAGGCAGGAGATCTGTGGTTGGTATGTAAAGTGAATAGAAAATTTCTTAATAATGAAGCAAAAAGAAAAAAAAGAAGAAGACACACACACATCTTTCAGACTGGATATCTGAGCTTGGACTGAAGGGAATGGGTTTCTCTACAGAGAGGATGAACTTGGGTCACCTCTGTTCCAGATACTCTCTCACTCTCTTTTTTTTTTTTTTTTTCTTTTCAAGATTTCTCTGTGTAGCTTTTGGAGCCTGTCCTGGAACTCACTCTGTAGACCAGGCTGGCCTCGAACTCACAGAAATCTGCCTGGCTCTGCCTCCCAAATGTTGGGATTAAAGGCATGCACCCCCCCCAAGGAAAAAAAAAACCAAAGTCAGTAAAAAGAGAGTGAGTACTGATAACCTTTTCTGATATAAAGAGAATGTAATGGAGAGGACCAAATGACCAAAGAGGAGCCAGTCTGCACAAATACAGTCATGAAAGGCTGGCTTTTCTAAGTCACAGGGAAAGACGGAGTCTCTGTGTCTCATGCATAAAGAAAGGCTGAGACACACACACACACACACACACACACACAGAGAGAGAGAGAGAGAGAGAGAGAGAGAGAGAGAGAGAGAGAGAGAGAGAGAGAGAGAGAGAAGGGGGCTTGCGCGTGTGTGCTTATACCCCATATTTCCTCCTCTGTAAACAAACCATAGTAATAATAATAATGTTGATTTGACAGGATTATTTTTAGGATTTTGTGATTTAAAACATTTACACACTTAAAACAATGCCTGGGACCTAATCAACTTTCAATAAATATTATGCAATGCTCCCTTTCCAGGAAACGGGCATGAAATATGGCAGATTGCCAGACTGACAGCACAACAATGTAGGTGTAACGCAAGCACAGTCTTCATTACCTCCCTTTGAAGTGTTTCCATGAAGGAGGAGGACACACCTTAAGACACCGAGTAAGAGTTATATATAAAGAGATAGTACTACTTCTATTCTGTAGATTAAAATACACATTTGTAGTCTTATATGGACATCAGAAATTTTATAAAAGTTACCAAAAGGGACTGGTTAGCCTCTAAGGTGGTGTTCTTTTGGTCAAGGGTATTAGTTAATCCAGAGTAACTTTACCGAAAGTTTACAGGTTTGTGGCACGGGTTCTCAGCCTGCCTAAGTCTTCTAAATACGGTCTTCTGAGGCCTTAGTCCTGAGACTTTTCTCTGGTATTCCTCAGTATGAGAAGCTGCACCCCTCCCCTCCCTGTCTCCCGAGATAGTCCCCAGGCAGTGATGGACCATGTTTCCCATGGTGAAGACCCAAGTGTCTCACCTATGGACAGAATCGCTTCTCTATGTCTCCGACCGTAACCTGCTGGGAAGTACCCGTATTAGGATACTCTGCTTCCATGTTATGTAACATTCTTTACCATTCTTCTTCAAGATCTCAAACTGACCGCTTGTTCTTCCATCGTAATTATAGCATCTTTTTCTCACAGAAATTCTAAAGCAAGGCATTGTCTTCTTCCCAAATACCCCAACCACCTAACAATGACGTTAATTTGAAGAATAGAGGCATGTTGGTTTTAAGAACTGCATGCATTTAACTTTTGTCTTAAGCTTTGATATTGTACTTCCACATACATATCAATGTATTTTATATGCGCTTCAATTATTCTGTCTCCTGTTTACATGTGTCCAAGTATAGAAGAAAAGAGCTGATGACTGGAATCCTGAATCCCTGAATCCACACCTCCTTTGTTATTTGGGGGTATGGAATGTTGCAGAAAGGAGACACTATCCAAACCAAATCATGTTAATTACTGTAAGTCTCTGGCTTCCTGCACTCAGGATAGAGATAATGTGTCTTGTGAACTGAGCTGTGCTGAACCTGCGGAGAGAAACCCATTTCTTTTCTCACTCCTCTTTATCTGAGGGAAGACAAGGTTTTGAATTGTCTGGATGCCAAGGCAGTAATTGGTCACGTTTGCAAAGGCCGTAGCAGCTTACCTGCAGAGGAAGCATCCTTTCTGTTTCTGGTCTAAGCAAGTGTGGCTTTGCACTTCACTATTATGTCACTTTAGAGACTTGGGCTTAAGATTTGGATAAGAAAAAAGGAGTAGGCCTTAGAGGTCCTTTTGTTCAAGAGTATGTAGATCTTGGCAAATGTGGGAAAAATAAAGTACAACCACATGATTCGACCTAACTCACTGGAGTTTAACTTTGGCACAAAATGCAGCTATTAAGAAAGTACCGCACTTCCTACTCTGCCAGGAGTGTGCACACTGTGCATTATGAGGAGGATATATGGCTGGCCAAGGCCAGAATCAGGATATACATATTCTTAGCACTTCCATCTTAATAGGTCTCTTGTATGCAATCACCTTCTCATTTGCTGAAAGCATCCCAGAAAGGGTGACTTCATTTACATAGAGTAAGCAGTTGGAACATTTAGATTAAAAATAAACTTATTTCCTTCTTTTTCAATCACATCTAAGCTTTGGCCACTAAGAAGACTCTTAGACCATAAGATGCAAAGGAAAATAAGCCTACCAAAATTGTACCAAGGGATAGTTAACTTGGATGATGCTATACCAAGAGATTTTACATTGTAAGATTGGAAGTTATTCACTAATAGACCATCCAGGCTCTTTCTGGTTTTCATTGCTACAGTGTATATTTCTAAGCAGTAGTTTTTCTCACTTACTTTACCCATAGATTTTGAGAACCAGGGTATAGAAGGACAACAGTGAAGAGTTGTAAAGCCACATGCCTGCCTTAAAAGAACTTATCCTAACTCAGCCAAAACAAAGTAAAGGATCCAGAGAAAAATCAGAAATTCCTATTGCAGAGTGATGGTTCAAATGCACAAGACAAGTTAAGCAGAATCCATGATTGCTAAGGCATGTTATCCAACACGTCCACATGGCATATATAAACAGTCTGAGGAGACATACTTTATTTCTCCCACTTTACCTGTGTTTGTTACAATTGATGTCTTTCCTAGAGCCTTGAGGTGAAATAGTTTTAGAATATAGATATCACTGTGAAAAAAAAGGGGGAAAATAGAAATGTTTTGATGATGTGAGTTGTGGCATGCCTGCTTTGTGTGATTATATGACTCTGAGGCTCACAATTCTACATATGTAAGAAATTGTGTGAACTAGGGTTCTGCAGGTTTTTATTTCTTGCACATACACACTACAATACACTATATATAATTTTTACTGCCAATTTGCACAAATGTTGAATTTATGGATTTAACAAAATGGTTGTGGGAATATTAGGTCAATAGCTA
The DNA here is from genome assembly GCF_007827085.1 of Peromyscus californicus insignis. Taxonomy (NCBI): domain Eukaryota; kingdom Metazoa; phylum Chordata; class Mammalia; order Rodentia; family Cricetidae; genus Peromyscus; species Peromyscus californicus. Next base: position 44,835,148 of record NW_026294534.1, on the reverse strand, counting down.
ATAATAATAGAACTTCTAACTAGACTTGAAAAGGGAAGTATCTAGAGATAAAAGCAGTTCAGGTTGCCTAACCCCAATGAACTTCCCCTATTAGTTGAAAGAAAAAACATTTCCACTTTATATGAGGCTCTTATATCTTGCTTAAAGATGCAGAATCCCACTGGCTGCAGGGGATTTCATTTCAGTAGGAAGCAGTTAATCCTATCACACCAAGCTGAAAGAGATCTACAACTATATTATATCCAGTCATTGCCTAGGAGTAGGAGTGAAGATGGGGAGGAGAACTTACAGTAATGACTAGAAGGATGTGACTTACCCACCAAAGAAATTAAAACGGCTTTCAAATTCATACCAGCAAAAAACTTGGGGAATTTATCAGGACTTGAGGGAAATTTATCTGGCAAAGAGGGAAAAGCATGGATTTAGATTGGGTTAAATTTATCCATATGAGTGCCAGAATTCTAGATCTGACATGACCTCAACAGCTGGAAATAATTATATTTGTTTGGTGTCAATCAGCTCTTGCTAAATCACACTGAGAAGACAAACCATTTGGAGTTACATCAGTAAAGGAGCCCCAAAACATCAGTAGGTAAAACAGAGTATATTGAACATGGGTGGCTGGCTTCTCCTCACTGCACTTTGATCCCGAGAAAGTTATGAAGAAAGAGCATCCATCCATCACTGCCATGGTAACTATACTGCTGAAAGCAGTGACCTCTCCTGACTGATTGCAGTCAAAGCTGCAGGAAGATGTTGCAAGTGAAAATACTCCCTAATTTCAATGGGTAATGGAAGTTCCTGGGGTGACAGAAACCAAGTGATCACACTCAATCATCAGGAGTAAGATGCATGTGATTGCAATGATTGGCATCAGGCACCATGTGATAATCAAAGAGGTCTGTAAGATCTATTGGTGCTAGTTAGATAACGTGGGATTCCTGTGGTGAAAACAGATGGTGAGCCCATTACTGCCTGACTTTTGATTTGTACATCTGAGAAAGGACAGGTCAGGTGATATATCTGCTTGAGACACAATAATCCTGTAACCTCTCATTAAATTCCCAGAGCCTTCTGTAGGGAAGGAGACTAGAGACATACAAAAGATTTCAATAGCTGCTTAATAATGGTCTAAGAATCCTTCTATGAGAAGTTCTCAAAGGCTCTATGGTTACTTTAAAGAATAACCTTGCAAAAAGTATTAACAAAGTCCTTACGGCAAAAGGACAACCTTAACACACCTAAAACTGATTCCTGATAGTCAGCTTACTGCACATCATCATTTCATTTTAAAATATTTATTTATGTAGTGTGTGTGTGTGTGTGTGTGTGTGTGTGTGTGTGTGTGTGTGTGTGTGTGTGTGTATTTGAGGGTCAGAGAATTAGAGAACAACTTGTACGAGCTGGTTCTATCCTTTCACAATGAGGGTTCTGGTTATTAAACTGGGGTCATCAGTCTTAGCAGCAAGTGTCCTGATGTACTGAACTATATCTCTGGCCCCCTACTTCACATTTCTGCAGAAGCGTGTATAGCTACATGTTTATAACAATCAAAGCGTGCAGACTCCCGAGACAGTAGAGTCCAAGAGAGTAGACTTGGCTTTCATTATTACCTTGAGCTCCTGAAACACCAAGAAAGTAACTTGGAGGCCAAGAATGTACCTTGCTTTTCTACAAAAACATTTGGGTCCAGACTTTGATCATGTTATAAGAAGAACAAGTGTTTTCTTATCATACAACTTAAAGATCCCCAATCTTGAAATCTGGAGTAACACAGGGTTAGATCTGGGGTCTTTTAAGATACATCTGGGGTACTGAAGAGTTCAGAAGGTCAGAGAGGATCATATACTTGCTATTGATTTCATGCCTGGGAAATTTCCGATAATGCTGTTTCAGAAGACTGCAGTGTACATTCTTGGAATCTGGACCCTTATTTGTCTGACAATACTGTTATCCAATTCATTCTTTCAATGAATTCCTGAGGTATGGAATTCAAATGACTTTAAGTCTACCAAGAGTGGGCCCAGTGCAGGCCGGGCATTTTGTTTGACTAAAAGGCTACAATCAAGCATATGAGTATTCCCCCAGTTACTGAAAGCAGTTGGTCTCTATATTCATATATATATATATATATATATATATATATATATATATAAATTTCCTACTTTCTAGATATATTTCTAACTCTAAATTCTATACTGGTGGAATTTACAAAGACATTTCCTGGACTTGCCTCCTAGTTTCAGGATTGTATGTCTATGAAAACCAATGTCAAAGTCAATATCAGTTTCTACTACTAAGCATCCACAACACAGCTTATGGGTCTATAATAGAACTCGATTTGGACATTATCCACCCAGGAACAGCATTAGATATCAAAGATGTAGACTCGGTCTGGAAGAAGCCAGCTTCCCCTACCCAAATGACAGTCACAAGCTTTGGGGTGCTTTTAAAATACTTCTGAATACCAACTATAATTTGAAATTGCCACAACTGCCAGTACATATTTGATGCATTTTCTCAAGTGACTGGTGGAACCTCAGGGGCAGACATTTACAGGTTATTATTTATGATATTACAGCAGAATGCAATGGGAAGTTATATAGGATGAAGTACCAGAGGAGATGAGCAAGGCTTACAAACCAATCCTGTGCTCCATCCTCCAGGTCCTGCTATATATTCAGTCCTTAGAAGCTCTTAGAACTTTACCCTAAGGATTTATTATGGAGAATTCATTGCAGAATGTATTTCATGGAGAAACTCAATAGCAACAAGACAATTCTACTCAGGTCCTTCTTGACCTCTCTGTACAGAGCTCCTGTCTCCCAGGTATGGGGCAGGATTCCCTGGAATAAGGAAAGTATTTTGCTTTACTCTCACATTAGCATTTCTATGACTAACCTTGAAGAAAATGACATTGTAGTTCCTATGACATAGCTTAGGAAGAGAATTGTGATCCAGGACTCTAGAGGAAATCCAAAATATATGTGCTGCAAAATCGCAAATTTCATATGAGCTGACAGTGGATAGAAATGGCAGGAGGCAATCTAGTTTTATGTAAGACACTCCAATACTGGGGCAAATTGTGTGAGCTTTAAACCACAAATCTGCAGCCTGTAAATGGGCATCCTTAGTTAAGTTATTTAGCATTTAAAGGGTGTGTGTGTGTGTGTGTGTGTGTGTGTGTGTGTGTGTGTGTGTTATATGCATGTGTTCACAAATGTGTGTCAGAGGTGGGTGCATGTAGCTTTGTGTGTGGAAGACAGAAGCTGATACCAAGTGTCTTCCTATGCTGCTTTCTTCAGCTTATATATCTCTCCAGCCTGGAGCTCACTGCTTAGGCTATATTGGTTTTTCAACAAGCTCCCCGGATTCCCTTTTCTCTACCAGCACTGAGGTTACAGGGTTATGCCACCATGCCAGTCTTTTTATTTGGATGCTGGTATTTAAGTTCAAGTCTTTGAGCTGGGCAGCAAACCATTTATTCCCTGAAAAATCTCCCCAACCCCCTCACTTAACATTTCAACCATTTTTTATTTTGTTACATTTTTTTCTTCTATGAACAAAGAAAACAGACACTACCACGGTGCTTGAAATTTTAGATTTAATATTATAATCTAAGTAAGATATTTGTAAATATGCTCATATTTCTTCAAGGATAGTTCAATACTTGCTGAATCAATGTTGAGTCAACTTTGCAAGACATATCTACCACAAATGATGATGATGATGATGATGATGATGATGATGATGATGATGATAATAAACAACTATAGTTTTTTTGAACAACAGATAAAGACCTTGGCTCCTTGACAGTTACATGGTAAGAAAAGGGAATGCTGTATTTGTAAAATGCTGAAATGCGTTTCTGTTCAGTATCAATGGAACTTTCTGTATTAATTTGTTTGTTCTGTTGTTTTTTTTTTCTGCTTTTTTATTTAACTTTTTTTTCATGCAATATGTTTGGATCATGTCCCCCCCAACTCCTTCCAGAGTCTCCCCACATTCCTACCCACTCAACTTCATGTTTTTTTTCTCTCTCTCTCCCAAGAAAATCCCCCCAAAACAAAAATCAAATCAAACAAAAAAACAATAGGACCAAAAAAATGACAAAGCATAACAGAGGCCTACACACAGAAAAATGCAAAATAAAACATGAAATGTGTTTTGTTTGCCAACTAGTTCTGGACACAGAGCCTGCCTCGGAGTGTGATTGTTATACCCAATGACACTCCATGGGATAAAATTGATTTTTTTCCTTTGAAGGTAGCAATTACAAATAGCTTCTTAGTGAAGCGTGTGACACCATGTCCACTTCTTCCTCTCAGTGCTAGGACCCCATCTGGCTGGAACGTGTACAGGTTTTGTGCATTTGTAAGTTTATATGTGCATTAGTCCTGTTATGTCTGGAAGACATCATTCCTTTGGAATCATCTATTACCTCTGGATCTTACAATCTTTCTTCCACATAGACCCCTGAGCCTTGAAGGGAAGGTTTTGATGAAGACAACCCATTTAGGACTGAGTATTCAAAAGTCTCTCATTCTCTGAACATTGTCGAGTTGTGGGTCTCTGTGTTAATTCCCATCTACTTAAAGAAAAAGCTTCTGTGATGAGAGTTGAGTAGGGAACCAAATTTTGTCATGTTTCCTTTTGTTTTTGTCACAGGATTACGCTGTACATCCCAGGTTGGTCTTGTGTTTCCTGGGTAGCCTATCGGGGGCTGGTATTTCAGGAATGGACCACCACCTCTGGCTCATGTGAAAGTTCCTGAAAAGCAGGACCAGATGGCTGTTCATGTCATAGAAGTTTTCAGTATCATTAAAGACTTAAAAATGTATGAGTAGAAACACCTATCCATTTAATAGTCAAATAGTCAGCTTGGCTATATCAAAAGTCAAATTCAGCATACAGAATGGAATATACTCTCAAAAGTTTAAGTAAGTGGGAACTTAATATCACAATTTTGCACAAAATGTAGTTTTTTCATTGCTACAAAATGCAGAACTTGGTAAGTAGGCACTGATTTGACAAATGCTTTTACTTCTGTTTTCCAAAGCTGACAGCAGCAGAGGTTTATTCTTCGTTTGGTAGGGAAAATAGTACACCTTCATTGTGGAGCCACAAGACTATACCAACTTTCCAGTTTGGTCTTTCCTGCCATTCTTCAGGGAAAAGTCTATCTCATGAATGCTCAGAACATCACACAGACCACTATGCTAGCAGTATCATGAAACCTATGATAGTTCCTATTATGTTTAACATATGCACAATAACACCACCTAGATAAAAATTACCTCAGGTACAGAGACCTACCACTTCCATGAGCTTTTTTTTTTTTTTTTGGTCCTTTTGAGACAGGGTTTCTCTATGTCCAGATTGACAAATAAAAGGCATCTGGACTAGACCTCAGCATTTGCTTCATTTGTAGTTATTTAAGAGTATCAGTAATCTATGTCATTCTTTCTGACATGTGCCATGTTTTATTTCTTACTTGGACTTTGAGGTAATTAGTAAGTAGGTCAAAATCTCATTATGAGTTTTGCACTTATTTTCCTTAGCTTTTTCCTACCACCACCACCACCACCACCACCACAACAACAACAACTAGACATAGGCTAGAAATAGAAAACGGGCTCACATAGCTCATAATGCATATGGAAACCTGCAATACATCTCCATATAAGAAAGTAGGACAACCTGAATAGGAAAAAAAAGGCTTTTGTAATCCTCTCAGGAGAACTACCCTCTGAAGGCCTGTCTTGAGATCTCCAGAAAGTAGATGCTGGCCTGGAGATAGGATTGAAAATAATTATAGTGAATGACAAGGAAGCAAGATCACTGCAGGAGGTGATGCATGCTTGTTGCAGTCTCTGCTGCTCCAATGGGGAGCTCCAGATCACTGTCTACTCGATGATGAAATTCTGACATAGGTAGAGAAGACGACCAGAGACTTGTCAGTCATCAGTGGGGACTCTGGTGCAAGAGCAATCAGTAAGACACTGAATTCTACTTCTGCCACACCATGTATACAATCAATTTAGGTAGTTAAATATACAGGCATAAGGTTGATCTGTAGCATTTATAACAGACAGGAGAATTTGTTCTTCAGAGGAACACTACTTGTATGTATATATATATATGTGTGTGTGTGTGTGTGTGTGTGTGTGTGTGTGTGTGTGTGTGTGTACATTTCTCCTTTGCCTTTTTGATATTTATTTTTTTATTCTTGATTTGTCAACTTGACTCTTCAATCCAGAAACACTTGGAAAGGGGATAAGGAAAATACACATACAAAACCAGCCAGGCATGGTGGTACACACTTTTAATCCCAAACATTCAAGAGACATTGACAAGCAGATCTATCTAGGTTTGAGTTCAGCTTGGTCTATGTAGTTAGCGCCAGGCCAGCCAAGGCTATGTAATAAGACCTAATCTCAAGTCAAAATAAACAAACAAAAACCTGCAGTGAGAGCCCAAGATTCTAAGATACTGAGAGTAGATGGAGTGGAAGAGAATTCTCCTGAGCTACAGAAGTTTAAGGTGGTTAATTGTATCTAGCCTGCTTTTTGAAAAAAAAACTTGACATCTTCCAAAACAACAACAAAAAGTTCAAGATCATAATTACACAGGTGGAAACACTATAACTTTAAGTGACTGTACTAATTTAGACCTTATATTTTATTCACAGCCCAGATAGACATTTTATAATCAAATCTAGTGGTTGGTAGCCATTTGATAATAAAGTTAAAGTCACATTTCCAAAAGATACACAAGTAGTTTTTTTCTTCCATTTTTTTTTTGAGAAAACTGACCAAAACCATGAGAGTAAACATTATTTACCATGCAGTTGTTCCCTGTGAGACTTTAGCCCTCTCATTGACCTTGCAGCCTGCATGCAGAAATAGAAGACTTCATCAGAGGTTGAGTCTGTGAAGCTATTTTTAGATACACGGCGTCATGACCTCAACTTCATAAAAATCAAACACAAAGAGATGAAAGCGGGAACCTTCTTTGCAGAAATTCCTTTAAGGTTGTATCCGTGAAGAATTCCCACAGAAATCAATAGGAGATTAAAATAAATATCAATGGCAGGATATGGTCCAAATTCTGAATGAGAAGGCCTATGCCTGACAGGTTAATTGTTTTTCAGAAGACTGGAATTGGGGCAGAATTTTAAGAGGGAAAAATCAACGTTTGGGCTGCAGACAATTAGTTCACAGTATTTTGTATAGCATGCCTTATCTGCAGTAGTTATGTCCACCTTTTGTTTCAAAATATTCACTTATGGGCAGGTTCCAGAATAAGCAGCATGACTTTAGGCGACTGGGATTCTGCATTGTCTTTATTTTAGTTCGGGTCAACAACAAACAAAGAGAAACAAAGTCATTGCCATCACTCCCTACTTAGCCAAGTTACTAAAAAAAAAAAAAAAAAAAAAAATCAAGAAACAACTTAAAATAGAGCAGAAAGAAGGACTACTATCTACAAAATGTCTCAACTTGTGTGTAGAGTTTTGTTGCTGCCAAAATTATCATCTGGAAAACTAAATAGAGGCTTATATGGCAGTCAGGCTTTGCAGTTATTAATGAGCCTCACCACTGTGCCACATAGCAGATTTCTTCCCTTGGGCACACCAGCTTCTCAGAGTCACTTTGACATTTGTTAAAAGAGAGGATAACAATGCCTTCTGGTGAAGGAGGAATATCCAACTTGCAAATGTATAGCCAAAGCCTTTAAGGGTTTTGTTTCTTAACATAACTGGAAGTCCAGAGTTGGGCAGCCATGAGCAATGCCTAGCTATCCTGAAAGTTTCAGCTGCTTCCTCATCATTACCAGATATCTGTGTCACCCAAGACAGGCTGTGATTCTACAGATGAGGTCATTATATTCAAATAATCAGGCAAACTTGAATCTAGCCAACAATACTAGACCCCATAAACTAAGAGCATAATTGGAAGTCCAAATGAAGTTCCCAGAAATATAAAGTGAAGACAATTAGTGGGAGATTGAAAAAAAAAAGTCAAAGAAATTAGAGAAGAAAGGATCCATGTCTACGGTGTTAAAAGCTTACAATGATAGCTGAATACTACACCAAGTAATTGCTTGTGTTCTGAAGTCAGAGAACAGGGAAGTGAAGGAATCTTCTGGGAACAGTGACAAGAGTGGTGTGCTCAGCATTGAACAATTAAAAAAAAATACACAGAAAAGCTTCTTTTTTGAAGCGAAATGATTCTCCTTTGAAGAGACAAGAAATGCTGAAGTTAAAAGGAGATGGCAGATCCACGTGGACGAAGGAAAACTTGGATTAGATGAAGAAAAAAAAACACATGGGACCCAAGATCTTGCAAAGTAAAACATAGTTAAAAATAAAAAAAGAAAAGAAAGAAAAGAAAAATTTAAAGCACTGGTTGAAAAATGAGAGAACCTTTGATTAGCTTCAGAAACAGAGCACAGATTGAATTTGTATTAATCTGTTAAAGGAGCTTGACAATAAGCCAGTATGCTTTGGAGTTTACTTTCGGTTGAAAACAGTCTGATGAAAAAATATCCCCATATTGTGTGAAATGAAAACCTTGATCTAAAGCTTGTTTGTGTTGCAGCATTAGTTTTTGTTTTTTTAAATCTTGTCTCAACTAATACATTAAATTGCTTGAAGCATGAAAATCTTAGATTAAAGACCTGCTGTGTTAGCCACAGAATGTAATAGGAAATGAAATATAAGGAAAAATTCATTGTACATATTCGAGCTTTCTGAGTAGACAGAGGCTAAGTGTAAATTAAACCAGGAAAAACATTACTAGGCATGGGTAAACTAGACAACCCATGTAGTTTTTTTTTTCAATGTATTTATCAGAAATCATTTGTGGTGATATATTGTGTACCCTAATAAATTTGCCTGAAGATCAGAGAACAGAACAAGCCACTAGATGAAACATAGAGACTAGGCACGGTGGCATACACCTTTAACCCTAGCACTCATGAGGCAGAGATCCCTCTGGATCTCTGTGGATTCAAAGCCATCCTGGACTACATGAGATTGACTCAGTCTAGGATAGAAAACAGAGCGAGGCAGTGAAGGCACACACCTTTAATCACAGTACTGGCAAGCACACACACCTTTAATCTCAGGAAGTGATGGCTGGGTGGGGAAAGGTATAGAAGGTGTGAGGAGACAGGAACTAAAGGCTTTTTGGCAGAAGCATCCCTTTCAGCTAGAGTTTTTTTTTGACTGAAGCCTTTTCGGCTGAGGAACCCCTTTCGGCTAGAGGCTTTTGGCTAGAAAGCCTTTTTAGGCTGAGGAGTTGGTGAGGTAAGAGGTGGTGGCTGTGGCTTGTTCCTTTGTCTCTCTGATCGTTCAGCATTTACCCCAATATCTGGCTATGGGTTTTTATTATAATACCAATTAAGATTCGTGTTACAATTCTTACTGTGTAAGTAGTGTTCATTTCCTTCTATGATGTTGAGACATGATGTTTCTTGAGCAATTACTGTATGTCAGCTACTGTGCCAATGACATCACACACTTCCTTCTTTAATTTTAACCCAATGAGTAACAAACTACATCTTTACCTCAACTAGTGGAAATAAACTGAGGGTTTATTATCTGCTTGCATCCTCACAGTAAGTGGAATATTAAGATCACACTGAAGACTCTTTCTCATTGTTAGCTGTATTCTATACACAGCCTGCTGTTCTTGGTATCTAGATGACCTAGTTGGTAAACAAACAAACAAACAAAACCAAAAAAGCAGAACTTGAAAGATGAGCATCCCCCTGTTATTGCTACCTGTGACTTTACATTCATTTTATTAATTAAAGTTATTTTTAAGTTTATTATTTTCTACGTGTTGTATTTTATGGTTGTGAGCCACTTTGTAGAATGGGAATTGAACCTCTATCCTCCAGAAGAGCAGCCTGTACTCTTAACACCAGCCATCTCTGTAGGCCCCAGTGAGAGTTATTTTTAACTCATATGCAAAATCACGAAAGTTTATATATTAAGGAGATATCATGTGGTATTTCTATTCACACACAATCAGATTGAACTTACGACTCTTCAAATATATCACTTCTTATGGAAAAAAAGAATTAAAACACTACTTTTCTTCTAGCTTTTTGAAATATGTGGGAGTACTATAAAGTATCTCCCTAGAACTTCTTATTTATATTTAAATGCCACTTAAGTTTCCCCAGATCTTCTCTTTATTCTCTAAAGGCCTCTGCTCACCACCATTAAATTTTCATATCATTTTTTAAATATTTCAGATATGCATGAGATTTTGTAATAATAGTCTTTATGTGTCTGGCTTATTTTGCTTAACATAATCTAGTCCTAAGCCATATTGTCACAAATGAGTTTCATCCCTTTAATTGCAAAATAGTATTATAAATTGTATGTATATGTACATGTACCATTTTTAAAAATCTGTTATCACATGACAGACCAGACATTATTTTAGCTCTTATCGATAAGGCAAACCATTATGTAAGCATTCTCAGCTCTATTTATGTAAAAGAAAGAAGAGGAAGAAAGAGATGGAGGAGGAGGGAGGAGAGAGAGAGAGAGAGAGAGAGAGAGAGAGAGAGAGAGAGAGAGAGAGGAGGAGGATAAACCAGAGACAAAAGCTTCCTTTAAATGTTGACTATATCCTTATTCTCTCAAAGTTATTTCTTATCAATGAATATGTTTATCTACTGCAATGAATTGTTATTGGAGTTTGAAAGGATTTTGTTTATTTTATCAAAGAAATATAAAAATCAGTTCTATGTTAAAATGTATCAAAGAGTTTAAGAAAGGGAGAGATTATAATATTCAAATGTACTTCCTCTCATATATTTGGCTTAATGGTTAATGAGGATATCTTTCACTTGGTTTTCTTTCTTTAAAGCAAGAATGCCTACTTATTGTTTTATATTTTTATTTACTGTCTGAGAAATGCATACCAGCATATATAATGTATTTGATCAAATTTACCCCCCCCAAATCCTTCTATATTTGCCTCATTGATTTACTCTCCCAATTTCATGTTTCTATTGAGTCCATTCCATGCTGCCATTATGTGCATAGGACCATCCACTGGAGAATAGGCTGCCCATCAAAGGTACTATTTCCCAAGCAATCTGGAACTTCCCATCCCCTTAAAGAAGCCATCAATTGTCAATAATTCTTCAGCTAGTGGTAGGACTTTGTAATTCCCTCATCTATCCCTGTTGGCACTGTAGTTGGCTTGATCTTGTGCAAATCTTGTACACACAGTCATAGTAACTGTGAGTCCATGTGTAAAATGACCCTGTCATGCAGGGAAAACAGTTTCCAAAGCAGTCTTCCACTACCTCTGACTCTTACAATCTCCCCACTTCCCATGATGATCCCTAAACATTAGAACAAAGAGATATAGATGTCCCCTTTGGTCTGAATATTCCACAGTCTTTTATTTTCCTCATGTTTACCAGTGATGGGGCTCGTCATCTACTGCAAAAAGAAGTTTCACTGATGATGGCTAAGATCGATGTGTGTAAAGGTATTTATTCAGGGGATAGTTTAATACCATGTCCCTTTAGCAGAGTAATAGTAATAGAACCCCCACAGGTTCATGGTCCAATAGGAATTACCAGGTATGAGTTTCATATTATAGAACAGGGCTTTAATCCAATCAGAATGTGTTTGGTTTTTCCAATAACATTCATGCCACTAGTGTACTAGAGGGCATATCTTGCCAGGGTGGTCATTATCATTGCTCATAGAGTTTACAATTGGATAGTAGAGTTGATTGCTTTTCTCCCTTGAAGTATGTACAGAATCTTCTAGCACTATGAAAGCTAGTCAGTAAGGGTGGAGTTTTCAGGTCAGTAACACTTTGATTTCTCTGTGTCGTTTAGCTCAAGTGTAAGGTGTCTTCATGAATAGGGTTATAGTCATAAAATTATAGAGGGAAACAAAGATTATTACAATAGCATGTAATGCTTATGGGTCTATGGGACTATTGGTAAACAATTCAAGAAGAGGTAATACATTCCTGGGACTGAGAATAACAAATAAAAATTTGTATGGAGAGTCTAGTTGGGGTATTGTTTCCCTGTTGCAAGATAACTCCATTAAAACTCTCTCTCCCTGTCTTTCTGTCTCTGTCTTGCTGTCTCTCTGTCTTGTCAGGCTGACTGACAGGTAGGGCTAAGGCAGGACCAATCCAGCTGGTCTCTCCCTGGTGCTGAGCGGGATGGTGAGTGTTGATGGCCCAGACCTCCCCTGTTCACTAGAGAGAAGTACACTGAGCCAGGAGTCTTGTTAAAGCAGGAACTCATTTTATTGCGTCAGGAGTGGACTTATATAGGTTGGGGTGACAAGGGATGGGGTGAGGAGAGCAGGTCAATGAGATGATGCCATCTCAGCAGTTACTAGGCAGAGGCAATTCTAGGTCGGGTTGAGCTGAGTCACTCATATGTAGAAGTCGTGTCCCAAGACAGTTCGCCAAATTCAAGCTAGGCTCAAGAAGTTACACTTGGCCTCATGCCCAGGCCTTATGAGGCCCAACACTGTCTCTCTGTCTCTCTCGACACACACACACACACACACACACACACACACACACACACACACACACAATCTCTGTCTCTGTCCTCTCTCTCACACACACATATAAACACACACATGCAGTGGCTTCTAAGATAGTATTTTCCAATATGGCTTTAAAAAATCTTGTTTCAATTATCCCTTCTTGTATTTCTTTCTCTTTCCTGTCTTTCTGTTTCCATCTCACTTAATGATTTCTGCCTCATTATTCAGTTTGCCGTTTTCATGTCATCTGTGCTCTACTATTCTCTTTCCTTTGAAGCTACCTCCAATGGCTCCCTTTAGTTTTCTTAAGAATGTCCATTTATTAATAATGAATCTATAGTTATAGTCTACATAGTAGCTTTTGAAATTAAAAATAATGCAAAAAGATGCTCAATTAAAATATTGTCCATATTTGATTGTTATCAGGTGCCATTTTGAAATAGTTACACTGAATGTACAACTTTCTATCACTATATAATTTCATATGTAGTTTCTATAATAAATTCAGTTTATATTTGGGACCCTGGAAAGCTGTGAAATATGACCTAGTCTTAGGAGTTATTTGTGCTGCTTAAAGATTTGTGGACCATAACAGAAAGACATGGAGATCTATGGGAAGGAAGAGAACAGGTGCTAAGGTGAGAACAATCTAAAAATTTCAGTCTGCAACACTGGAAAATGAAAACGTATGAGCCCAGTAAAGTTTCTTATGCAATACATATGAGCCACTCAGAAAAGTTGAGTGAACAAGAATCCCCTTGGGCACAAAATACAGAATATGGATCCTTCAATACCTTAACAAAAGTAGATCTAAACTGAGGAGGAGAGAAAGCCATTTTAGAAGTTCAAAATCATAAACATTTCATTTTCAAAGCAGGTTTCTCAATGACCGACAGGTCAGTTAATAAGATAATTTAACCAAGAAATCTTCTTCCCCAAATCCTCAGGGATTAGGATTTTTAAAATAGTAAGCTTTTTCTAAGGCAACAAACTAGAATTCATTAAAGTGCACCATGGGCATTCTACAAGCAAACCTAATATTAAACACATTAAAAGACTTTTTATGGTGACATCCATAAGGTCTCCCATTCCTTGACCCCATTTGCCTCCTAGATCCAAAATCCATACAAATTAAGTGGTGGAGGCTGACTAAATGTTTGAATTAGCTTGAAATGGCACATCATGAATTTAAAGTAGAGGGAAAGAACATGCCTTGACACTTGCCAAAAGTAACATACTCACTAATCATAACCTAGATAGAAATGAAATTGTTCATGAGAGTGAAAATATCTTCAGAAAATTATAGCTTCAAGAAATGTATAATGTTAAAAACCCTCTGGGTAAAAGCTGGTGTAAGGTTTTGTGACTAATGAATTATTATGCCATGTAGCAAGATAAACTTCATGTTCTAATAATACCAGCTTTCATCATTTGGGTGCTCACTAATATTAGACACTGGACCTGACTTTGCTTATATTATCCTATTTATCTACTCATTAGCCCTCCAGAGCAGCTGCTTTTTCTCATTATGCAGATAAAGTTGAAGAAACAAGAACAAACAGGCTTCAATAAGATTAAACAATTTTCTAAAACTAGGATTAGAAGCCATATATGCCTGACTTTTGAGCACAGGATAGATAGCGTCATTAATTACAGCTTTGCCCATGTTATTCTTGCTACAAAAACCATGCTTCAAGGAGCATTCTCTTAATGCTTGAATCACTTATCAAGTTGATCATGATAAAAGTGTACAATTAAAATGATATTTTGCATCATTACCTTTGAACATTTCAGAGCAAATCCTTTCAGTTATTTGAATTTTGATGGAAGCATGAATTTCCCTGAGGGGCTGTAATGCATTTCTTCTCTTCTAGATTCTAAATAAACTCAGAGATAAGCAAGAGAGTAATGTATGTAGAAAATAAAAGTATTGGGTTTTTAATTGGATCAAAGTACATTGTAAAAGCCAAATTAGCTTAGTAAATGGACCACAGAATTAGATGTCCCCATCCAGGTAAGGCATAATGGCACATGAATGTTGAGAGAAAATACACCCCGTCCCTGGAAACAAGAGTCAGTGTCTATGAAGAGTGTTGGTATGTTTTAAATACTTGTTTCTCAGCTAGTGTTACTAGTTCAGAAAACTACACATCCTTTAAGACAGTGGTTTTTACCCTTCCTAATGCTGTGGCTCTTTAATATTCTTCATGTTGTGGTGACCCCCAACCATAAAATTATTACTTCATAACTGTAATTTTGCTACAGTTATGAATCATAATGTAAATGTCTTATAAGCAGGATACCTGATATTACTAGAGTAACCCTTGTAGATTATAGATATATGGTGGTTGAACCATACTGCCTCCTGCTTTTGCATCTCTACCTCATACTGCAACAGCTATGTTCTCCCGACTATAATAGATCGAGACTTTATAAAAGCATGAATCAAAATGAATCTTACTTCTCCAAAGTTGTTTTTATCAGATATTTTGTCAAGACATCATAAAAGTAACTAATACAATAGTTCTTTCTTTTGAAATTTGTTCACCAGATAAATCACTGATTCTCCAGAGAAGAAAGAGGTAGAAAGTCTGTTTGTCAGGAATAACATGCTTGTGTAGGAAGACAATTTCAGCATCCCTTCTAATAGTCTCTCTTTTCTTACTGAGAATAGCATGTAAGACCAAAATTACGTCTCCCTGATGAGAGATCCAGATCCTAAGACAGGCTAGCTGCCAACTTACAAGGCGATTTATTATTGCTCTTTCGAAGAGGGACCATTGCTCCTCTTTTGTAATCTCTTGGCTCAACATAAGAAGAAGATAAATTTCGCCCCCAATAATGTTGTGATATGAGTGTTATAGTTCACTAATTAAATCTATTTCAGGGCTACTGTAGTTCAGATCGAAAGTATATTCTGTTAGTTCCCTCATCTTCAATAGGTCCATCCTTGCTTTCTAAAGTACAATGTCAGGAGTTCCAAAATGAGATTAATGATGTTATTACTACATATAATAAAAATTTATAGATCCCATAATCATAAATAGCACTCAACCTCAATAGAAGCCCTATTCTTGCTTCCAAATTCAAAAGGACTGTTTAGAAGCTATACCCATTAAGCTTTAAAAGAATTGCTGTGTGAAATTTAAACATTTTTGACAACATGTATTAGAATTTAGAAGTGAAGAGAATTTGCATTTTTTTATTCTTTTCCTTTTGTGTTAGAGGGTTTCTCTAGACACATGAGAATAGGCATTGAATCTTCAGAACCCTGCGTTTTTATTATTTTAGCAGTAGGTGTTTATTATGTCTGTCATGACACAATTTCACATGTACTACTTTAAAAAGTCTTACTGTTCTCAGATTTTAGAACAGATTTCCTTGTTAAATAGTCATGAACCCCTTGTTTAATGTTAGCTAAAACTATAATATTGGCTCAGTTATTTTTGTGTGAAAGGAAGAATGTTAATTACTGTGGCTGTGTGACAACCTTTGCAGTTCAAAGAATCAAACATGTCATTGTACTCTTTCTTTACTAGGAATCTGGGAGCACTTTCTATTTGATTCCAATGCAGGGTTTCTCACATGGTTGTAGCTCAGCTGTTGTTCAGGGCTGTAACCAACCAAAGGTTACAAGTTTCATTTCCAAACTTGCTTATGTAGTAGGCAGCTTACTGTATTTTGTTGCCAGCCAAAGTCTTCAATTTCTCACCCATGGGCCTCTCCACATGCCATGTAAGTGCCCTTATGACATGGCAATTGTATTCCTCCAGAGAAGTGATAGGGGAGAATGCAAGAGAGTGAAATCATATTGTAATTTAAGTCCTACTGTCTGAATACCGGTTTCTTTTGCCTTATTTTATTTGTTATGAATCAGCAACTCCAGCAATATCTGCATTGGTGGGTATAGGTGGGAATTACTGAGGACTGTATTGAGGACTTGTTTGTATGAAAAGCAAAATGAAACCATTTCTTGAATGTTTTATTCTTACTAGGATACTGCTGCTTACTCTGTATAAAATGAATTTAGTTTATAATTTGTTATTTTCAGTTTATGAAAGAAATCTTCAGTATAAGGTTCAATGCAATTCACCTGCCATGTCTAGAAAGAAGAAGCACATCTTTTTAATTGTCATTTTTTGTCTTTGAGTTCTAAGTGATGGTTCTTGAGTGATGTGCACCCAAGAAGGTCTGGCTATGTATCTGCCACATAAATCATGGAAAGAAATCTTTAAGCTAAGGATACAGTGCTTAAGAACATTATGCTTCCCATGGGATTGCTTTGGCCTAAGAAGTCTACTTTTGGGTGATGGTTTTCATCCTGTTCTCATCTTCGTTTTAACTAGGAAAGCATTTGCAGCGTATTCCTGAGTGGACCTTGGGGTGGTTCTCCTTCAGTTATGTTCCCCCTTCAGTTATGGTGAAGCTCAAGATCTCTTCCAAGTGTTCCTCAGGACACTGACTTTACTCTTCTCAGTTGTTTCCCTCAGAACAGGGAGCCAACAAAATCCCGTTATAGGAACTGAGTAAGTGAGGAGGAGTTAGATATGAGGTAACTGAGGGAAAGTGCAGCTGTACCTTGGCAGCTATGTTTCCTGGCAAGGCAGGGAGTTAACCATGACAGAATCAGCGCAACTGCAGCTATAGCTCAATACCCAATGCTCAAAATACCCCTTTGTGCTTCAATACACTTGAAGCTCTAGCTACACTCTTTTTACTTTTTGAGAAAGTAAGACACCAGGATACTTAGACATGTGCCACACTTGCAGAGTCTGCAATCTTGGCATCATTATATCACTTGCATTGCTTTTTTTAACTGTCTCTAATTCCCACCCCCAATTTTACGGTCTTTTCAAAATGATCGTCGGAAGCAACATTCTAAAAGAGAGGCCTTGTCTAGCATACTTAGGAAGGCAAAATGGCCACCTAATCTGCATGAACATGCCACATGCTTCATAAATATTGAAACATTCCTTAAAAATCCACCACACAAAGTCATCTATGCTGCCATGCCTTCTCCTCGACAGCCCACTTCTGTCTCAGTTGGGACATATGTTTTGCTGTGCTTTGTTAAACAAACCTCTTCTTAAAAAGCGTTTGTGTCTCTCAGTTGAATTCTTCTCTTAGAGAAGAGAAGAGCTAAGAATAAATCTTTTTCCATTAACACTACAACAACCATATCACATTGAAACCTGTCAGGTAGTCTTCTGTGTCCTTTCCATTCACGCCTCAGACAAACCTCACAAAGCTACACCACAATCTTTTACTTAGTCCTGACTACAAAGCATGATTTGAGTCATATTACCATTGGTCTGTTTCTGCCTTCTAAAACCTGGAGCTAACAAATTAAAGACGAAATGTGAGCCGTACTTCAGAGCATGCATGAAACTCAAAGTCTGCAGACTTACAGAGAAATTCTCATTCTTTTTAAACTTAACTTTTGCCTCAACTGCCATTGAATTCTAAGACCCGTGCAGTCGCTAGCATCTGCGTGACTCTCCTCTCCACATGCCCTATGCTAGGGTATTTCTAGGTTAAGGTGCAACAGAAGTAGCAACTCCCTGCTAATTGGAAGGTTTTTCTCTTTCAAGCATCTTCGCCCAGGCCCTTCTGCACTTACCCCCTCCATTGAAGCATACTTCTCTACAGAGAAAAACACCACAATCTGTGTCATAGATGCTGGTTAAAATACAATGAGCCCCACATCCTAAAGTCTTTTGCCACAGTGGTTAAGTGCAAGTTAGATGTAAATCAGTAACTCAAAAACAAATAGAAAAATCTAAGTTACAGCTACAGGTTTCTTTGCAGGTTTGATATATTTTTCTCTTTAGCTTTTCTCTTCTCATTTCATTTCTCGATGCTGGTGTCAAATATTGTTTTCTTCAAAGCTATACCCCAAACTGTGTATCGTCTCATAATGATGGGACACCTGCTGTGATGCATAATCTTGATTGTCGACTTGATTTGATTGAGAAATACCATAAGGTAGGGAAGCACTCCTATGGGGGTGAATTTGAGAGTATTTACAGGGGCAATTAAATGCTGAGGGCTGTGATCCAATCAACAGTTTAATGTGTTGATGGATTCAAGGTTTGAACAGACTACTGAGAAGTGTTAGAAACTGGAAGATGGGGCTTGGTTGGAGGACCATTCATTCATAATGTGTTTTTTAAGGGTTTACCTTGACCTGTTCTTTTCTTGTATTCTTTTTGCTTCCTGTTTGCTACTAGAAGAAACTCATTTAACACATACATAGCTCAGCTGGTCTGATCACATGGGACCAAGTGGCCATGAAGCATACTCTCCAATATTATGAGTAAAACAAAGTCATTCGGCAATTACATTGTTCTTTTAAGTGTTTTAGGTGCAGCCATGCAAAACGCCCTTGATCCATGAAATAACTTCCCATTCATGTTTACGTAAGAACTAAGATAACTAACTAAATAAACTAAGTTAGAAGGCATGAATATAGGAGGGGAACTTGTTGAGAAGGATCCCAGCTGGAAAGAGTTGTGGGTAGGGAATGCAACTAACTAAAATTTATTATGTCAATGAATGAAACTCTAACAATTTTTTAAAGAAACTAATAAACCTGGCTGTACAAAACATTGTAGCTGTATTATTTCTGTCCAGAGGCTGGTTCTCAAAGAAACAAAAAGAAAATGCCTCAGTTGAGTATTCCCAGTTCGTCTTTTAGACTGACCTCCTAGATCAGACAAACAAGTTGTGCCCAGGACATAGAAAGACCAGAAACCAGCTTGGAATAGGTTATAGTGACTGAACATCTCTACAAAAATGAAAACACAAGTGAGAAGAAAGCATTCTTTTCACTATCGAATAAAGATTTTCTCATGGGCTACTAATAAACCCTTAGAAAAAATAAAATCTCCATTACCCAGGAGCATGTTAAGTATTTCTGTGTAAGGATAGATGATGCTCTGGCCTTTCTTATGGGATTCAGGGAAGAGATAAACAAGGAAAAGAAACCATTTGGTCAGAGAATCTACTAGTTTCTCACAGGCCTTTTATGCTGCACATCATAATGATATGGTTTCAAACCCCTTTCTTAGCCTGAACCATTTTTTTCTTAAATGTCAACAATGGTCTCTTGAAAGCCAAATCCAACAAACATTTCTCATTTCCTTCCAACATGGTCTCTCTTTGATATTTGAAACTATGCTTTTTGAAACGGTTTTTCCTCTTTCCTAATATTTCTTTTTCAAACCTTTCTTTCTTCTTTATCTTCCTTAACCCTGCATGTTCTAGTCTTTCCTAAATGGCTTTTATTTTTATTTTTATTTTTACTTCTTAGGAACATCATCCTTTGCAGTCCTGGAGAAAAGTCATTTCTTAGAAAATTGTTTCCAGCTCTGTTGGCTTAGAACCACACACTATCCACTTTAGCAATGCACTTTTTCTCCCTCACTTCCCCGGTTGTATCCCTGACAACTTGTACTGTGTAATTTATTAATATAAATTAATCCCCCAACTTCCTATTGAATATATAGACAGTTTTTAGTATTACAAATTACAAGTCCACCATTAATTTTTTTCTTTAATCTTATTTATCCTTATCCTTTTCTCCTCCACCCCCAGCTATAACCTACTTTCCTTTCTCACACAGGTTTTATTTACACAGACTTGGGCTCTTGAAGTCACTTAGGCAGAAACAACCTGGCAGTCTTTAGTTCATGCTTCCTCCCATTTAGACAAATAGCTGGCTATTTATCTGAGGGACTTATCATGCTTGGGGAGCAGACCTTGGTTCCTTCTCAGCTCTGTAACGACTAGCAATGTGATCCTCACCAAACTGTTTAACGTCTCTTAATTTTTTCTTCCCTGTGAAACAGGCATGGTAAATAGAATGTATCTCTTAGTACTACAATGAACATTGAGTGAGATTAAATAAGTCTAGTCCTTTCACCTCAGTGCTGATCACAAGGATAAGGCCTTATCCTTATGATACACACACACACACACACACACACACACACACACACACACACACACACACACACACACACTGACCACGTTTTTTAAAACCCTGAATTGTCTTTTGACTGTGGGTCTTTCTCTTATATGTAAGGCCACACTGACTGTGTTTGTTTCCCTTTTTGCTCTGGTGTGGGTTGTTGCATCAGACTGGTCCTCTTATTTATGATTTCTCAACCCTTAATTCTGTCAATACTGTCATTAAATTTATCTCACTAAAGCCCCAGACCTAATGATGTCATACTCAGCTGCTTTCATGCTCCAGTGGCTCCCCTGAGTCTACATAGTAATGCTCACTTCCTAGTGTAGCATGCTGGGCTTTCAATAATCAGCTCGGAGCTTCCTTTCCTTCTCATACACTAAGGCTATAGAAACACTATTCTTACTACTATTCACTGTTCCTGGGTGCACTTTCATAATCCATGACTTATCTGCTTTTATTTTTGAGATTGTAATTTAATTACAGACTTTCTCCCTTCTATTTCCTTTCTCCAAACCCTCCCATCCACCCCTCCACACTCTCCTTCAAATTCATAACTTCTTTATTCCCAAAAATAACGTGTTGAATCCATACCAAGGTACTTGTGTGTATGTTTTCAGGGCTGATTATTTGGCACTCGACAACCAATTGGTGTGCTCTTCCCTGGGAGGACCACCTTTCCAGCTCCCAACTTTGCAGAGTTGCCTGTAAATCCTCGTGTGGAGACCTCATGGACTTTCCTGCCATCTAATTTGGAATGTTCATTGGTGTCATCCTTGTTCAGATATGTTTTGGAGGTTTTGTTGGTGAAGCTTTATAGGTATGGCTTCTGGTAGGAGACATGATCTCACAGCAAACCCTCTCATCCTCTGGCTCTTACAATCTTCCTGCTTTTATTTTTTTCTGAAAAAGTGAATTCTAGACCTCCTCTGTGGGCTCTATATCCCAGCTTACAATTCTGGAAGAATACTCCACCTGTATTGGAGAGGATGGCAGTACTAGGAACCCCAGGTAAGATACCACCCATGACCCACTAACCCTCCTTAGAACTGACTCAGGAGTCCATGTCAGTACTAAGAGCCCCAGGAAAGACACCACCCACTGCTCACTAACACTCCTTAGAGCTTGCCCAGTTATCCCCAACAGGGTCCCTCCCCTCAGCTATCCTGGTCCACAACTCTGGCAGAAGACCACTTCTCTACCATAGGCCACACTGGTACCAAGGACCCCAGGCTCACAACTCTGGCACAAGTTCTCTGCTCTCCCAGAGGCTAAGCTGGTACTAAGAAACCCAGGGACCAAGTCTGTACCTGGAACCCCAAGGCCACACAGGTCACCAAAACCCCAGTGGAGACACCCTACTGGACCTGAGGACTCTCTGGTCACCAAAACCACAGGGCACACAAGCCAGAAGATTAGATAGGAAACCGAAACCAAGAGAAAAACATCTATTCAACAAAGATAAACTCAGAAAATGGCATCTAGACCTATAATAACCCCAAATCCTGATGACTAGAGCCAGCAATAGATCACAGTCAACAATAGCCAGGGTAATATGGCACCACCAGAGCCCTGCTATTCTATTACAGGAAGCCTTGAATATTTCAACAGAGCTGAAGCACAAGAAAATGATCATAAATCAAATCTAATGAAGATGATAGAGTTCACTACAGAGGATGAATAAATACCTTAAAGAAATGCAGGGAAAGATAAATAAACATGTGAAGGAAATGAATAAGATTGTTCAAGACTTGAAAGTAGAAATAGAAGCAATAAAAATGCAAAGTGAGATATCCTGGAGATGGAAAATCTAGGCAAGTCAAGAGGAACTATGGACACAAGCATCATCAACAGAATACAAGGGATTGGAAGAGATTGGGACCCTAATCCTCATAGTGGGTCACCTTTCCCAGCCTTAATACATGGGGAGGTGCTTAGTCTTACAGTAACCTGATGTGCTATGTTTTGTTGATAGCCATGGGAGACCTGCCCTTTCCTGAACAGAAACGGAGGAGGAGTGGATGGGGTCAGAGAAAATACAATAGAAGAAATTGGTACATCGGTCAAAGAAAATGTTAAAGCTAGAGAGTTCCTGACACAAAACATCCAGAAAAGCAGAGGCATTATGAAAAGACCAAACCTAAGAATAGGAATAGAAGAAGGAGAAGATTACCAGCTCAACGGCCCAGAAAATATTTTCCATAAAATCATAAAAGAAAAATTTCCTAACATAAAGGAGAAATAGAACACCAAATAGATTGAACTAGAAAAGGAAGTCCCCCCACTACAGAATAATCAAAACACCAAACATACAGAACAAAGAAGGAATATTAAAAGCTGCAAGGGAAAAAGTCAAAGTAACATATAAAGGCAGACCTACTAGAATTACACTCTACTTCTCAATGGATACTCTAAAAGCCAGAAGGGCTTGGACAGATGCCTTTAAGACTCTAAAAGTCCACAGATACCAGCCTAGACTACTATACCTAGCAAAGCTGTCAATCACCATCAATGGAGAAAACAAGATATTCCATGATAAAGTCAAATATAAATAATATCTCCTCCCAAGTCCAGTCTTACATAAGGCACTAGAAGGAAAATTCCAACCCAAGGAGATTAACTACACCCAAGAAAGCCAGGAAATAATTTCCCACCAGGAAAGTGCACACACACACACATATATACATGAGAGAGAGAGAGAGAGAGAGAGAGAGAGAGAGAGAGAGAGAGAGAGAGAGAGAGAGAGAGAGAAAGACTATCACCACCACCACCACCACCACCACCACCACCACCAACATAGCAGGAATTAACAATCATTGGTCATTAATATCTCTCAATATCAATGGACTCAATCTCAATTTCCCAATAAAAAGACACATGCTAACAGAATGAATGTGAAAAACAGGATCCATCCTTCTGTCACATATGAAAAACACACCTAAACATCCAAGATAGACATTGCCTCAGAGTAAAGGGTTGGAAAAAGTTTTCCCAATCAAATGGACTCAAGAAGTAAGCTGGTGTAGCCATTCTAATATCTAATAAAATAGACTTCCAACCAAAACTAATAACCAAAAGAGATGTAGAAGGGCATTTCATACTCATCAAAGGAAAAATGCACCAAGATGACATCTCAGTTCTTAACAACTATACCCCAAATGCAAAGGCAGCCACATTTGTAAAAGAAACATTAATAAAGCTTTTAACACATTAAACTCCACACATTAATTAGTGGAAGACTTCAACACCCCACTCTCACCAATGGGCAAGTCATCAAGATAGAAACTAAACAGAGAAATAATGGAACTAACAGACATTCAGAATCAAATGGACCTAACAGATATCTACAGAACATTTCACCCAAACACAAAAAAAATGGGTGGGGGGAATCTCAGGGATGAGCTAGAAATTTAGTGCAGTGGAAACTCCCAGGAATCTATGAGGGTGACCCTAGTTAAGACTCTAGAAATGTGGGATATGGAGCCTGAACTGTCCATCTTCTGTAATGAGGAAAGACTTCCAGTGCAGATACTGGGACACCAACCCAGCCACAAAATCTTTGACCTACAATTTGTTCTGCCTACAAGATGTGGTTGGGGTAGAGATGGTACAGAAATTGTGGGAGGGGCCAATCATGACTTGTCCAGCTTGAGACCCATGCCATGAGAGGGAGCCCAGTCCTGACACTGCCTGGAGGACCAGGACCCAGAGTCTGGATAGCCCAGAGACCTAGGATAGAACCAAAGAAAATCAGTTAAGAAAAGATAAAGTAAATGAAATGATTCCTAATGAAATTCTTCTATACTCATAGATTGGTGCATAGCCCAGTTGTCATCAGAGTGTCATAATCCAGCAGCTGAAAAAAACAGATGCAGAGACCCACAGCCAAACATTAGACAGAGCTCATGGAATCCTGTTGGGGGGGGGTTGTAGGAACCAAAGGGGTCAAGGATATCACAAGAAAACCTGGGCTCATAGGGCCTCACAGAGACTGAACCAACAACCAAGGAGCCTGCATGAGACTGACCTAGGCCCTCTGCAAAATGCTACAGTTGTGTAGACTGGTCTTCTTGTGGGACTCCTGACAGTGGGAATAGGGTCTCTGACCTTTGCCATCTCCTTAGACCCCTTTCCTCATACTGAATTGCCTTGTCCAGCCTTAATATGAGGGGAGGTGCCTAGTCTCACCGCAACTTGATATGACAAATTTTGTTGATGTCCCTGGGAGGTCTACCATTTTCTGGAGATAAATGGAGAAGGAGTGGATGGGGTGGGGCAGAAGAGAGGTGGTGGGAGGGGGCAGGAGGAAGAGTGGGAGGGAAAATTTTGGTTGGGATATTTTTTAAAAAAGGTAAATTCTAAGCCTGAAATTCTCTAAGCCTTTTGTATTTCATATATAAGTTATGTTTCCTTTCCTTTCTCCTTGACTAGCAAATTTTCCTATTAGTGGACACACAACACACATACACATGCACAAGAGCACACACTTGCACACACACATATACATATACATGCATTGCAAAAATTTGAATATATCTACCTGAACACATATATTTATATATGTACCCTATAGTAGTGGTTTATCTATTCACTTCTGTAACTCATGGTAAGTGACTCAAGAGCTGACCATGTTTCTTCCTTTGGACTCAGTTATCACATCCAGTTGACTAGGAAACATATATGGAATGAAACTGCAACTCTAATAATAACTTTAAGATAAATTTTAAAATATATGAGTTTCTCTGCCAAATTAGCTTGTGTTTTAGTTATCATTTGTTTGCCTCATCGGTACCCTAATAATATTGTACAGAAAGTACACTTTTAAGGGAGATCATCATATGAGTGCATTATCATTTATTAACCAATCCCTACATGTTGAGAATATTTTAAGGTCTGAATTATCATAATTAATGGAGTACTAAATAGTTTTGCGCTATAAAAACTTTCCGTGAGTAGGACATGAAAAGAATACCCATTTGTTTTGTTACCTACAGGTACAAACAGAAGCCCATTTCTTGAGGCAAACCCATTTTATTACCAGGTGAAATGAGTATGATCTGTATGGATGGGCAGACACAGTCATGGACTTCACAATGCAACCTCATTTTCCTAGAAACTGTTTTTGGCTCCTACAGCAGAGTATGATCTATACTAGGGTGATGGGTCTTTACTAGATCTTGGCTGAATATTTTCTTCAAGTTGCTAAAGTGTTGTTTATCCTCTTCATTGAGGGACTCTGCTCCATAGAATGGAGAAAAAGAACTTTGGATTGAGTCACTTAATGTAGCTTGATTGAAATTTTCTCTGTGTCACTACTTTTCAACTGTTTTTATGAGTTAGTCAGTTATTTTAGTACAAACTGTTGTCAACTTGGATACTACTGTAAATGAAATAATTCTTAACAATAGAAAAAAGATACCTCTCATGATTAGCAACAATATAGCTGAATAGGAAATCAAAGACTTTCTTTTCTCCCATGAAAACTTGACTCAGTGACACATAGGTCAACTCTGTTCAAGAAAAATCCAGAAAAGAGTTGCACCAAATCTAGCAAGAAAACTCATAGCACCTTTGGTTATAGACCCACTCCTGTATACAAATGTGTGGATTTGATTCTTTGTAATCGACACAAAGTTACACAGGATGGAAAGAAGTAGAAAGGATTATCCAAGCAAATAAGCAAATAGAAGTCTCCAGAGATGAATGCTGAAGATATTAAGGTATATGAATTACTTGACAATAAATTTTAAGTAACTTCTCAAAGGTCATGGTGGAGAAAGAAACTATTGGCCAATATTCTTGCTGAATATTGATTCAAAAGTTCTCAACAAAACAATACTGAACTGAATCCAATAGTACATCAAACATTCATCAAGAATTATGCCTAGGATGCAGATGGTTCAACACATAAAATGTTAAATATTATATTCATAAAAGGATCTAAAGTGTATCTAAAGAAACACTACATAAGAAAATTTGTTAATCTTGCATTATGAAAGCAGTATGTCAAGAATAGGGGAAGTTATTTAAATATATAAAAGGCATATGAAAACCCCACAGTAAACAGCACAGTCAACCATTAGCAAAATTCCTGGATGATTTTGCTCTAAGATCTAAGATCAGGAACACGGCAGGGATGAGCACACATACCACTTCCATTCATGGTACTACTGTAAGTCCTAGGAAAAGCAGTCAGGCAAAACCAGGAAAAGGAAAGATTTCTAAAGTGTAAAGACAAAAATAATGAAGTTTATCTTATCCACAAATAATATTACATGTGAAAATCTGATGATTCAGCAAAATATAATACCATTAATAAATTAATTTAAAAAAATAATCCAATGCAAAATCAAATTACAAAAGGCAGATAAGTTTCTATAGGCTAACAAAAATCAACCAAAAGGAAATTAAGAGAATATCTGATTTAAAACCTGAAAGGAGTAAAATATGGAAGAATAAATTAAACTAAGGAGTTGAAACACTTGTACTCTAAAAACTGAACAAGACTGCCCAAGGCAATTAAAGATAGAATAAGCATGAAATGGTCTCATAGTCAAGGACTGTGCATTTGTTATCTCTCCCTTTTTGTAATGAAGTATTGAAGTATTTACTTTTATTTATATTTACACACAGTTCTATTCATTCAGGGAAGGAACTCATGGTGTTAGGAACTAGAGTAGTAGTAGTAAATCACAAGGAAAAACAAGAAACCAGAAAACACACACACACACACACACACACACACACACACACACACACACACACAGATTGGCGATGAGGTTGGTGTGTCTGTGTGGGCAGGCTGCCTTGCATAATAACCCTCTCAGAAGAACTCATGTGACAGGAGATTAATCTCAACAGCTTCTTAGCACAAAGCTTCCAAACGACCTAACCATCTTCTAGTCTAGAAAGTCTCTCTTCTTGAAGGTCACACCACCTATTAATATCATCACAATGGGGACCAAACTTCCCGCAAAATAACCTTTAGGTGACAAACAAATAAAACCACTGAAGGTTGGAAGAATTTATATTTTCAAAATGCTCATTCCACCTAAAGCAGTGTATAAATTCAATATAATTCTAGGATAGTCTCAATGGTATTTTTATGGAAATAGAAAAAGTGGCATTAAACTTTACATAGAATGACAAATACCCCTATAAATTAATGCAATCTTGCCAAAGAGCACAGACAGCGGTCTCATTCTTCTTGATGTGGGAATCTAGTATGACCTACAGCAAGTCAAACAATAAAATACTATCATGAGCACAAATATACAGATTAATGCAAATGATAGAAAAACAACACAAGGCCATGCACATGCAGTCAGTTGAATTCGGATAAGGGTGTCAGGCATATACAGTAGGGCAAGGACAATCTCTTCTGCCAATGGAGTTAGGAAAACATGATAGCCACATGCAAAAGAATGAACTTGAACCTTTATCTTATAACATATACAACCCAACATGCTTTAAAGACAGAAGCATCAGATGTGAAACTATAGAACCGCATGAAGGAAATACAGGCACATAATTCTGATTTTAGCCTTGGCAGTGAATTTTTAGCTGCGAGAGCCAAATGCAGGCAACTAAGGAAACAAGACAAACAGATCTGTATCAAATAAAAGAGATAAATGAAAAGACACCAAATAGGAAAAAAAACCCAAAATCATAATTTAATAATATGTTCATATCTAAAATGTAAAAGAACTCCCCACAACTCACCAGAAATAAAATGAGTAGCGTGGACTGAGGGAGCAAATAAGTATTTGCCATAGCTTCTCTTCTGTTGATGTCATAAAATTCCAAGACGAAAGCAAATTAAAGCAGGAAGGTTTTAGTATTCTAGACCATGGTTCAAGGTTCAGCCCATGGTAGTGAAATCCTAGCAGCAGGAACTTGAAGGAGCTGTTATATCACATCCACAGTCATAAGAAGTGGGGGATGAATTATGCATGCACGCATATTCTCAGCTTGCTTTTTCCATTTTACACACTTCTTGGTCAGGAGGGGAGACAAGAAGGTCAGGGCTTCAAGGCCAGCTTACAAATAAAAAGGTGCCTATCTTCATCAACTATCAACCGATACCTTTATTACTTGTTTCTTTTATTGTTTTATGTTTTGGGGTGTTTTGCCTGCATTATGGCTGTGCACCAGGTGCATGCAGTGGCCACAGAGGTCAGACCAGAAGAGGGCAGTAGAACTCTGGGAACTGGAATTGCAGATGGCTGTAAGCCACTTTGTAGGTGCTAGGAATCAAACCTGGGCTCTCCGGATGAGGAGTCAGTGCATTTAACCACTGAGCCATCTCTCAAGCCTCTTGACTGACATCTTAAATAGTTTTGTATTTCTAACACCTCAGGCTTATTGGCTTTGAGCTATCTTTTTTTTATTATTGTTATTGTAAAGTGGTTAAAATTGTATCATGTGAAATGCAGATAAGAATAATTTTCTGCCAAAGACCTATGCTGAACATTGTGATTGATGCTTGGAGAAGGATGTATCTTATCATATGTGGATATCTTTTTAAAAGTAGATATATTAATTCTTGCTCAAAGATAATTGCTTCTAAAAATGTTAAGGAACAGAAATGATGGAAGTTTAGGTTTACATGGGAGACGTTTCTCATATTGAGCTGAAACAGCTACATTATATACTGTTCTTGGAAACTGAAAGCCAAGGAATTGCTAAATACTTCAGAATCATAGGCTGTAGACAGATTTTTGAATCTAAGCCTAAAATTACTGTCATATAAATGGGAAGGTCAAGTTCTTTAAAGGATATATACTCTCTTTAATCCTAGACTGTGACAGATGCCTGATAATGTTAAGTGGATCTTATGCGAAAGCTGTGTTTCAGTTTAGCTCCTCTGCTTTGCCTTGAAGCATTCCTAGAGCACATTGCATACTTGCATATAATTTATCCTTGATTTAAATAGTGGAATCACATCCAGTTTTGATTATAAGGCTGTTAGAGGCTATTTCTCTTCAACTTAATTTGGTAGGTTTATATTTTTACATTCATTGATAATCAGAAATCACTAAAATGCTTTTACAAATACTCTCACTAAAGCCCAGGATGCATACTCTTTATCATGATAAATTGTGTTGTAAGATAATTGTATACATGTGTTCTATGTAGCCAACCACTCCCATCCCTCGCTTCTTTATCATTGTTGTCAACATCCCTCCTTTCCACGAATCTTTCCCATGTTCATGGCTCTTCACTTTGTTTGGTGACCCATGATGATTAACCAAGGCTGTCTGTGTGACCATAGGACAGCAGCTGTGTTTTGGAGCCTGGCAGGCTCACCAGAGGATGCGAAACTATGGATGGTGAAATCTTTTCCCCCAAAGTCTTTCAGAGACCAGTAATTCAGAGATAAAGTTTAGGGCCTATGAACCCTTCAGCCTTCCTTTACTCATTAACGATAGAGTCAGTCTTATGTGGGCTTTGTGTAGGTGACTCAATTCTGAAAGGTAACAACTGCAATAGTTATATCAAGTCTAGAGAATGGGATTTCATAGCCCCACACATAACCTGGCTTAAAATACTCCCCATCCCCTCTTCTGCAATATTCCTTGGCCCTTAGAAAGAGTGTTATAAATGTCTTGTTTAGCACTGCATAGTTTAATGTAATAGTTTTCTCCAGAGAACCTTTTAAACAATTCAAGTACTTGCTAAATTTATCTTTTATTTAAATTACATTTTGTAAATTTTTATTTGTTGACTTATTTAGATAGGGTTTCACATATGCCCCAGCTGGTCTAGAATTCACCATGAATACTAGGCTAGCATCAGACTCACAGAGATCCACTTGCCTCCGCCTCCTGAGAGCTGAAATTAAAGGTGTGTACCACCTCCAGCACCCTTTCTTTCTCGAACTGATTAGCATTGATAAAATAGTGCAGATCAGAACATTATTTAGACTGAACAGGTTATATTTAGGAATACATGTATGTACATATTTGCATGCAATAACAATTAGTGAAAAAAGAGGTAATGAGTTTGAAGGAGAGCAGGGGTGGGTATATGGGAAGGTTTGGAAGGAGCAAAGAAAAGGGAGACCTGTTGTTATATTGTAGTCTCAAAACTAAAATAAAAAAAAGTCAAGCTCTACCATGATTTTTCAGAATAAATATATGTGAATTCCATTAGTGAGCATAGCAAAACTTTGTCTACTACTAAAATATGTGAGAATCATGTTTTTATTTCGGATATATGGTTTTATTTTTTTGTCATAGGATACATATATATATATATATATATATATATATATATATATATATATATCTTCAAAAGTAAAACACCAACATCATATGTCTTTGCTGTTGTTAATTCTAATTCTGAGATTGATAAATGCTCATAGTTTTTGTTATTAGCTATACAGAAGGTACATATATATAAATAAAAATTTATATATATATATAAATTCTTCTATTATGCTGAATTGAATTTTAGAGTCTTAAAAGATGTAGAAGAATGTTTGTAAGCATTTTCATTTTCTGTAACTCAAGTATGTTACTACTGTAGTAAACCACATGTCTCATGTACTACCTACTAATATAAACAAATATCATACTATCAAAGGAACATTACCTAATCCAAATAGTGTTTAATAATTATTTTATCTTAGACTAAGAACCTTTGTGCTACTTTTAAGCAGAATTATATAAAACTTTTACTTATGGGCCGGGCGGTGGTGGCGCACGCCTTTAATCCCAGCACTCGGGAGGCAGAGCCAGGCGGATGTCTGTGAGTTCGAGGCCAGCCTGGGCTACCAAGTGAGTTCCAGGAAAGGCGCAAAGCTACACAGAGAAACCCTGTCTCGAAAAACAAAACAAAAAAGTTTTACTTATAATAATCTGTAAGCAACTATGCAGTGTTTTTTATTTGAAAGTATTTTATAATAAAGTTTGTTCAAAAAAATCTGCAGCAAATATACCTTCATTGTCATAAGTCATTTAGCTTTATTTCACAAAATTCTTAACAGGGAAGATATGGAAGTCACTGCAGTGAGTTCTTACTAGGGACCTTCTTATGCCTTGAGAGATTGCTTGCTGCATTTTAGAATCATTTCTTTTTTTATTTAGTTTTACTTTTAATATGATTTTAGTTGAAATAGAATTTTATTACTTCCCCCTCCCTTTCCTTTCTCCAGTACCTCCCAACTGCCTTCCCTTGACAAATTCCATGTCCCACACCCACTTTCAAGTTGATAGCCTCAAATTTGATTGTTATTGTTACACACACACACACACACACACACACACACACACAATATGTGTGCCTGTGTGTATGTATGCATATGTACATAAGCACAACTCAGTCTACTTTGTTGTTTGTGTATATATGTTTTCAGGGCTGACTTCTCTGCATTTAACAGCCAATAAAGGGTCCATCCCTGGGAGAGACTAATTCTCCTTCTTCTAGAAGTCATTAGTTGCCTGCAATTCTTTGTCTAGAAATGGGATCCCATGAAAATTTCCCCCTTCTGTAGAGAAATTTCTAAACAGTCTTATTAATAAAAAGCTCAGAGCCAGAAATTGGGGTAAAGCCCTAGAAAGATCAGAGGAATAGGAACAGCCACATGCTAACCTCACGTCATCGACTCCACAACTTCCAAAAGCACGCTACTTCCTGTCTACCCACGCCTTAGATGCCTTGCTGCTCTGCCATCTGATTTGTTCTCTCTGTCCAGCTACATCAATTCCTCTTTCTGCCCAGCTCTGTCACTTCCTATCTGTCGGCTCAGACCTCCAGACCTTCATGGTTAACTAGTGTTGGAATTTAAAGCATGTGCCACCCACCATGCCTGGCTCTGTTCCCAGTGTGGCCTTGAACTCACAGAGATCCAGACAAATACCTGCCTGCCAAGTGATAGGATTAAAGGCATGTGCTACCTACCATTACTTGACTTCTATATAGTGCCTGGCTTTTTCCTCTGATCTCCAGGCAAGTTTTGTTGGGAGTCATAGTATGCTGGGGCACACAATACATCACCACACCCTTCCACATCAAATTGTCCATCGATATTGCCAGTGTTCCAGTCTTGTTTATGTAGTCACTTGTAGGGGAGCCTGTTTCACCTCAGCCATCATTTCTTGTTTCAAGAAATACTGAAGAATATTCAAGAGTCCTGTCATTTCCTGGGAAATGATGAACAGCGTTTGACAGATTTTCTTATTTTCAAATATCAACAACTCTGCATTTCTTGCTATTTAGGAATAATGGAAAAACAAGCTTTTCAAAAGACCATGGAGGAATATTGATGTATTTCTTAAGAGATTTTTAACTGCTGCCTCTTCCCTATCACTCCACATACTTATCTATTATGTAAATATGTATCCTTTGTTTGAGTGCAGATTGAAAATCAAGAGATCTTTCTCAAATATCAGAAGTTAATGCCAAATCACGACTTTCTCATTTCATCAAAAAATTTTCCAAAATACTCGAAACCCTTTTATGGCTGGATGAGCAGGTATTTAGCACAGGTTACCCACTAAATTTTTAAGCACATATTGATGTCATGTGTTTTTGGATAGACTGTAAGGTAGAAAAGAATCTGTCTTCTCCTACAGGGTTTATCATGTGATTGGAAGACATATGCATGGCTAGCCATTATTCAATGTTACATATACTATGATGTATACAGAATATAGTGGAAAGGTTGAATATGTAAGTGGCCACCTTCTTCAAAAAGATAAGGAAGATATTTACAACAAAAGCAACAGTTGACCTTTATCTTGAGAAGTGTATTGAAGTTTTCTAGAAAGTTAAGTTTAAAGAGGAAAAATTTTCCAATAAAAGGCAGAATCAGGAACTGTCACCTAGGATTGAAATAAACTACTGAGATAGGTTGGGTTGCTTGTAATAACTGCAGTATAGCAAGAAGGCCAGGCAGAGAAGAAAGACTAAAACCATTAGAGGTTTTTAGAGTGGAAGGTGTGGTACTTTGAAAGGACATGGCCCTGTAGACTCAGAGGGAGTGGCACTATCCTGAAGTGTGGCCTTGTTGGAGTAGATGGGCTTTTTTGGAGAAAGTGTGTCACTAAGAAGTGAGCTGTGAGTTCTCAAGTGCTCAAGCCAGGTCACTTCTTGCCAATCTAGATGTAGAGCTCTCAGCTCCTTCTCCAGCACCATGTCTGCCTGCATGCTGCCATGCTTCCCGCCATGATGATAATGGACTAAATTTCTGAGCTGTGAGTCAGCTCCATGAAATATTTTCTTCTGTAAAGGTTGCTGCGGTCGTGGTGGCTCTTCACAGCAATAAGATCCTAAGACAGAAGTACATGGAAAGAGAGAAAAATGAAAGAACACATCTTATAGGTATATTCTGTTGATGCAGCATGATGTTCCTGTTAAAATAAGATTGAGGGTTTTTGTTTGTTTTATTTTTTATTTTTGTGAACACAATATACTTTGAGAATTTTGAGTGACCAATTCCCGGGTTTTGAAACTTTTAGCCCTTAACTACAAAAAAACTTGTCAAAAACTATAAAGAACATGTTTGTTAAAAAACTTTCTAAAGTAAGTTTTCCTCTAAAGTAAGTTTTCCTCTCTGTGGTATACAATTATGACACATTCTTACTAATATCTTGTCTGTCCCACTGGACCATGCAGGATAATTCTATGAATATATGTGACTTCTTGAGCCATTATCCTTAGGGGTTTTGAAAATTATGTAGAGAAATGTCTTCTATTTGGCAAGGGAAAAATTGTATTTCTTTCATAAAATTGTTACAATGATCTGTCTCAAAATCACACACTGTACTAATTGGAAGCCAAGCAGATTTTGATTCCAAGACCTGAAAATAAATCTCTGGATGAGAACTTTATAATAAACTTCTTGGTTAATTGATATTGTCACAGAATCTTGAGAGGCAAGATTTATATTTACAGTGAAATGTGCTTAATAGCAGCTTTTTCTTTAATGCATATTTAGGTATTTTAAGCATATTTGATTATGAAAGTAGAAATTGTCTCCCAGTTGACTCAGCCTGTGGCAAAACATGTTGTTATGAAGACGTAATCAAGCACAGGCATTGACCGTGAGGTAACAGGTTAGTTAACCTGGCACAGTGGGGGAGTTCCTGTCCAGCGCAATGATCTGAAAGCCAAGACTTAGAGTCAGAAACAGTCCCAGTGCCTGCTTTGTTAACAGTCAACCCTGAGACACCACATGACACATTCCAATCAGGATCCCCTAGTTTTGCTTTCACATGAGCTAGTATCTGCTCCTTTACACTAGATCAGCAGACAAAAAGTTAAATAGCAGAGTGTCTTAATTGCGACAGCCCCACATAGAAAGTACTGTTCTTTCTTTAAATGCGATCCTGGTACTTCCAGAAAATTTGTATGAGAGCTTTGGGCAGTGTCTCTGTCAATATCATTTGTTTAGGCATTTTTTTGCATATTATGTTACACTTCTAACAATCATAAACAAGAAAATTATTTCCTGAAGGACTGAAGATTTGTTACTGTAAGATAAAATTCTGAAATATGGAAATTAGAACTTTTCTTTTCTTCCTGGGTCTTCATTGTCTGTTCCTTCCTCCTCATTCACCCCTCCCCTCTTGTGGGATTCAGCCATGCTTTTCCCACAATTCCCTTTTCTTTATGATCATATAGACACTGGGACAAACAAGACTGAGATTCTCTTGCAGGCTAATTTTTCTGTTTCATGATCTGAATACTTTCTGTATTTTATTCATTATATGCCTGAAATATGCCCCCTTCATATTCCAATTACTGAAGGAAATGTTCCTTTCATATTTAAACCTTCTACCATATAATTAATTGGCAATGGTTGCTGTTTAATGTGTGGGACATATGTTATTTGATTTGCATGTTAAAATGTGTTTAGAAATAAAACTATTTTTTGTCTTCTCTGTATTTATTTTTTTGCATTCTAAATTCTAAAACTTTCACATTTTAAAGACAAAAGTGAGTGTGAGTTTTCCTATCTTTCTCACTCCTTTTTTATTTTCCTTCTTGTAACTTTATGATGCTGCCTGATAGAAATAGAAACCAATAAGGAGTCCTTGAACTTAACATAAGACTAGAACACACTAGATGGTGCTGTTATCCAAACAGCAGCCATGCATAGAAATCAGCACAGTGGAGGAAAAGCTAGAGTAAAGGAAGTAAGGCTCAGTGTGCATATGGTGCACTGGAGGATAGACAAAGATCAGATTACGTAGTTCACTTTCATGGTGTTTATATTTTACTCAGAGATAACTTGCTGAAGCTTTCATTAGGATGGACAGTGTGTCTAGAGGGAAACAGCAGATCATGAGGGATTCCACTGGGCATTTCCTTTTAGGATCCTGACAGGCCACTCACCATGCAGAGCAGTGACTGACGATGCCAGCAACGGAAGAGACGTGTAATAGTAAAGATGTTAAAACACACATTTTCCATTTATTCTTCTAGTGGTTGTAGCATAACTCTGCATGTATCTGAGTCCATGAGTACACCAGGGGAGAGACCAGGAGCAAGCATTCTGGTTGTATATAATTGATTTCTGCTCTCACCTGCCATGGCCTCCTAAAGAAGCACGGTCACTAAACTCCAACCCAGGCTTTCTGCACATCTCCTTTCACATCTGCCTCTCCCCCACATTGCTTCTTCCAAGCGGGCTATCACCACCACACATTTCCAGCAATATCTTCCCCATTCCACAAGAACAATCTCATATTCTATGCCTGTAAAAATGAATTGGTTCTTAAAGAAATAATTCTTTCTGACAATGTGATCAGGATCTGGCTTTCAAGGGGCTGTTTATGGAACTGTGATTTGATCTTACTTTTTCCTCAGGTTAGGAGACAGTCAAATTCGCAGAGGCATTTGAAATAAGCGTCTTGGTTATTTTATCTGTTGCCTGGAAAAGTGATTATCCACAATATTATTAATGACAGCTTTCCATGTGTGTAGCCTATATGCTAGCTATATCACCACATTTTAAGACACTCCATCAATTATTTTACTGCTAACACAAAAATCACTAGCTCGTAGAATTAAAACTGAGTTTCAAATATTTCTAAGGGGCTTGGAGTCCCAATTTAAATTCTAGTATTAACATGATAAACAAATACATG
The DNA here is from genome assembly GCF_007827085.1 of Peromyscus californicus insignis. NCBI lineage: Eukaryota > Metazoa > Chordata > Mammalia > Rodentia > Cricetidae > Peromyscus > Peromyscus californicus. The sequence continues at coordinate 44,798,520 of NW_026294534.1, read as the reverse complement.
GAAATTTCTTAGATTTTTGTGACTATCTGATCCATATGGTCATAAAATATCGGTAAACATTGAAGTGAGAGTGTTGGGAACTCATTATGTACTTACTACATTCACATTAAAAGTAATTATGCTCACCAAAATTTGTTTATAGTGGTTAAAAAGAAATGTTTGTTACTTACCTTTAGTAAGAGAGAACAGTCAGGTACGTGTATTTTCTGAGCTTTGTTTTACATCCATAAAAAGGTAGCAACTTAACAAACCCACCATGTTTTAGGAGAATTAAATGATGTAACTAACTGAGAGGCAACATACTGCAAAGGACTATATGTCTGTGATTCATCCAGATTGGCTTACTCTGTCATAGTCATAAAAATTACTGAAAGAAATATACTGAGAACAATTATCACTATATCTTGAAAGAGAACCATGTCTGTACCATACTCTCTTGCTAAGTTTCAATTTCCTTTCCTCTCCCTGGGAGTTTGTGGTAACACTTTGTGGTCAAGATGTTGAGAATGACCCTGCCCAGGTCTATTCACCTCTTCTTGAATGTTCCACTGATTACTGTGATCCACAATGATATATTAGCCCTCCCGTATCCAGTGTCCTGACAACTATTTTCAGATTCACAATCTCTCTTGATGCATTTGCTCAAAGATTGCCTGAAATATCAAACCTTTATTACTAACATTTTATACATATTTAAAGTGCTCCGGAGAGCTCTGGATGCCAAATTGGGGATGTTATCATGGGAATGGCTATGTTCCAAGGTCTCTGCCTCTGTGAGCTGTGTTGTCAGCTCTCCCTGAACTGTCTACTTTGCTAAAAGTAAGGAAAAAGATTATATTCTGCATTTTCTCATGGGAAGTATTTCTTTCCTGGCTCAAAGTACAATATATAATGAGTAAATCCAACCATATTAAGATGCCTTTTCTCCTATACATTTTAATATCTCTCTTGGTGGCAATGGTTTAAGGGAATCCTCTTGTACAAATACCTCCTTTCCTGAATTCTTGGCACTGTATGGTAAAGCTTATTGTAATAATTTAAGCAATCACTTGATATAAATTGAATTATAGAAACAGTGTTTGACTATGGAACCACATTAATGTAACACACTTTGTCTGTACTTCCAAGCTTTAAATGAGTAACTCCTTTGTGTTTTAGTTGGTTTGTTTTTTTTTTAGCATTCATAGCTTGTAACATCACACATATGTGATCAGAAATATACTGGAGGACATATCCAACAAACATTATTATCTGATATTTACCTATACTTCATTGTATAACTAGTTTACAATCCTCTGGGGTATGGGATATAATTTACCAAACTACAACATAACAATCATCAAAATTCCTTCAGGAACTTTCAGAATCTATAATACATTAGTAGTTCATATTCAAGAAAATAATAAATTTTCTTTCTTAAATTTGTCAGGTCTCACAAGGGACATTGGAGCAAAATGTACCATCAGAAGTCTGTTAAAGTCCTCTCACAAGCCATATGGAATAAAACACCATGGACTTCAAAAGCCTTTGTAGATTCTTGGGTTTTGGGTATCAATTTCCCACACCACTTAAAGTTTATTATATGGAGAATTATAAAGCTATATTATTTGTCTGCAGAGTTTTGATTTACTAATGTTCAATCAAACTATTCCTGTGTAGGTTACCTTTTATTTGACAAGAACAAGTATTAATTAATATTGCACTATAAGGCAAGACAACCTAAGTATCCCAAAGCCAATACTGTCAAATGCTTCCTGACCAGGCAAGACACTTGCAAAAAAGGTCGGCAGTTGGTTGTTCTGAAGCCATAATGTGCAATAAGATGTAGAAATAATCAAAAGCAACCTGAGTAATATGGACTATGAATGGATGAGTAGCCTGTCATAACAAATCTGGAATAAAGATATCAGAGAAAAAAATGGCTTACTCTGAGCATATGAGTAGAAGAGATAGAGATTCAAACCACATTACATATTATAATTTCAAAAAGTAGTTTATAGCACGAGGAATATGCATGATTGAAGATACCATTTTCTCTTTTAAGGGAACTATACACAGATATAGTGACATGTTGAGACTATTGCTATATGTTAACGACCTTAATAATTTTATTTGGTGAGTTAAAAAAAGAAAATATCAAATTTATGAGATGACTTCCACTGGATATTTAGCCTATATCCTGAAATAGGGGTTATATTGCTATTTATTTGTTTTATTTGCTTTGTTTTTTAACTGCATTATTTTCCCATTTTATGAAGACACAGAACTATAGTCTTCTTTTCTGTATATCTCCAGTAAGACAGTTTTAATATCAGCCTTCTTTAGTAATTTATTTTGGAGGATTTTATTCATGAACATTCTATTCACATCATTTCCACATCTCCATTCCCCCTCCAACTCTCCTGGTTTCCCCCCTATTTACGTCTCAATTAATAACCCTTTTAAAAATTATTATATATATACATATATATTTACACATCATGAATATACACAAACATGTAATGCCCTCACATACATATATTTTGAGGATTGAACACTTGGATTTGATAACTTTTTAGTGAGTTTGTCTCTGGAGAAGATTCAATCTCCCTCTCTCAGAAGCCAGTAATTACCTGTATCTCTTCATCTAAGGGTTCGGCCTTGTGATATTTCTCTATCCTCACTGGTGTGTTAACTGGTATCAATGTCCTGGTTTTGCTTAGGTAATCATGTGCAGCTTTGACCAATCATCAATGAAGCTTCTTTTTGTAGCTGATGGAGATCATTACAGAAATCCCCAACTAGTCAAAGTACAGTTGATGGTAGAGTGCCCAACCCCATTTCAAGCATCTACAACACAACTCCGTACCTAAAGCTTGAGGAACATTATGGAGGAAGGGGAGGTGGAAAGATTTTAAAAGCTGGAGGACCAAAGTGTCTGTTGTGAGATTGTGTCTTCTATATATGACAGAGAAGTGGAATCTGTGAAATACCCACCTTCTTATTTATACCAAGCTGATATAGTATACAAATAAATAGCAATGAAAAAAGAAGTCTAACAACAGAACAAAATTTAAAGTAATTGACTATACCATGAATTACTTGTTTCTATGAACTTACCATGAAGGATTAATGGAAATACCACTTTTAATTATTCATAATAACATTTTGGTATGCTAACATCCAGACTGACCAGCTCAACTACCACCCAGACCCACATCCTGGGCCTTAGGTTGGCCCACCCTAACAGCTGCCCCATCTTTGATCTGCTGGAGTGCACAAAGGGACTGGTCCTGCAGAACAATAAATGCATAATCTCCGTGACTCGGGGCACAAACAGGATATCCAACAGGAGTTTCAATGTGGGTCCAGCCCAGTGATGGTGGAGTACCAGAAACCAGAGGCCTTGAACCAGACCAATGACTCACTGCAATGAACATTTTGTGGGTGGGGCTGATTGGACAAAAGGGGTACACTGTGTAAAACATCACAGCTCTGATGCCACTAAGATGAATAAAGAGGTGTTGGAAAGATAGGGGAGATAATTACCTAGGGTGGGATACCTTTCTCAGCCTTGACACAGTGGGGAGGGTCTTGGTCCTGCCTCAATTTAGTATGCCAGACTTTGTTGACTCCCCAAGGGAAGCCTTACCCTCTCTGAGGAGTGAGATTTGGGGAGGTGGTGGTGGGGCAGGAAAAAGAAAAGGGGGGAACCGAGATTGGTATGTAAAATGAAAAAAACTTAAAAAATTAATTAATTAAAAAAAGATGGAGGAGCAAAGTGAGGTCTTTTGTTGTTTTGTTTTATTTTTATTTAATTTAGGTGATATATTGCAGGGGTGAGGGGCAATTATGGAGGGACTGGGAGATGAGCAGGATTGGAGTGCATGATGTGAGATTTCCAAAGAATCAATAAAGAATTATGTTTTTTTTTAAAAGAACATTTTCAAATCAAGAAGTGCTTATACTAACATGTTGAAGAGAGAATTTGTACAGATTGGCTTCTGAATGTTTTCATGTCAACCTTCTGAGACCTCTGTGCTGTCTTCATATATCATAGAGTAAGTCAATACAGTAAGTTAAGGGTGTAGATTCAGAACACTATCTGTCTTATTCTCATGCTTAGAGTCTATTTTGTTTTTCCCACCACCCTCCCCCACACTCTCTTGTTATCTCTTGCTGAAGTCTGAACCTTAGCATTATTACAATAATATAGTTTGCTTGTACCAATAACTTTCTTGTCAGTAGACATCTGTTCTGTTATGAAAAGACTCTCTTAGCAAAGCATCAATCATGTCACACTTGTAAAGCCAAACTCATATTTTGGTCCCTAGAAAGCAAAATACTGCTGAGAAAACAAACTGCAGAAATATTAACTGTGGCATATTAATGCATGTGTCCAGAGCATCCTTTATTTGTCTATCCTGGGTACCATGTGATTCTGACAGCACTCACTGCTGACCTCTTGTCTCTAAAGCCACAGAGGACTCATCAATGTCCTCCTTAAAAGCACAGTAGTGGGATGAGTGCCATGGAGATCCACATGATAAGAATATGATGCTGCATTTCAGGCACTTTGCTTTCATGTGCTAAAAGCATGGGTGTTAAAAATGATTGTGATTGTCTGAATGGCTTCCACAGCTATGACTACAAAATGTCAAGCTACCTGAAAGCTTGTAGTCAATCATTTATATGTTTCCAAATGTTTAGATGCTTTGCATCCTGGATGTAAAATATCTGGATGGTGAACCTAAAAGTCTACCAGATAGCTTGATGTTTTTCTATAATATTGACATGCTCACCATGTCATTTATAAATTGGGATTTTTCAACTGTAAGACCCAGATAAGTCTTCTATGTTCAAATGAACTTCATGAATTATGCATAAGACATATTGAGTGAATTGAGAGTGCATTGCCTCTTAACTAAGGCAAGGCTTTATAATGGATAAACATAAATATTTTGAGTGACTACCTCTGTACCAACAATGACCTTGGACATTGTTATAGTGAAAACTAATGTATCAGTCAGTGTGCACTTAGGAAAATAAAACCATGCTAAATAATTCAAGTAGAAAGGAATTGAATACAGAAGATTTACAAAGACTAGAAGAGAACATGAGGGAAAAGTTGCCAAGGGAGATAAAAGGGAAGAGTTATCTAAAAAGACAAGGCATTTGCTAGTGTCTCCAAGCCAGTCCTTCCAGCAATAACCAATGCTAACAATGGACACCGTGTTAGGAACTCGCAATTGGACACTCTCCAGCTTCTCCTGCTTTCTGATTACCCGAGACCATTTCAAATGACAAAGTGAACAGGAAGCAAAAGGAAAGAAAGTGTGAGAAATGGTGTCTAGAGATTGGAAACCCCAAAAATTAGAAGGTGGATGTAGAGAAGCAGATATGGGAGCTAGAGGTAACAAGTACATATGCAGGAGTAGAGGCGATGGTATTCGGGGTGGTTAATGTTTTACATTAAAAAAATCAAAGTCTAATTAATATCAAGAACAAAATATAGATACTGGGCACAAAGGAGTTGTGCAAAAAAGGGAAAGTTCATGCATAGCAAATGAACTGTGGAGTATATAAACAGAGGAGTGTCATGTTCTTGCATAGTCTTTTGGCCTGTCTTTTAATGTAAACAAAGACATTAGAACTTTTCTAAACTTTCTTTTAGGCTTCCTAAGTAATATGTCAATATATTATTCTTATAAGTCATTAAAATGTATGAATGCTGGCTAATCTCCTTGTGGGTGCCAAGCCAATTGTTGTGGCTTCACAGAAACAAGTATTGTCATTTTGAGAAGTACTTCAAGAAATTAAAATATATTTCACCAGAAAGATGAGCAAGCAAAATCTTTGTAGCATTTTAACATTGTGTGTGTGTTGTGTGTGTGTGTGTGTGTGTGTGTGTGTGTGTGTGTGTGATTTCATATATGTGTATTATGTTCCTAGACAGAAGAAGGGAGAGATAGTTAGAATGAAATTTGGAGGGAGATAATGCCAATGCAAGCAATATCTTCTAACACATTGAAATAGCTATTCAATGGTTTCATTAAAAGTATTGGACTTAATGATGTATACTATATTTTACCCTCATGTATTCAATGCTGTGGGATGATGCTTTTGTACACTGGTTTAATAAAACACTGATTGGCCAACAGCCAGGCAGGAAGTATAGGTGGGATAAGCAGACAAGAAGAATTCTGGGAAGAGGAAGGCTGAGTCAGGAGATGGCATCCTGCCATCCAGGGAGCAGCATGTAATGGCACACAGGTAAAGCCATGGAACACATGGCAACATACAGATTAACAGAAATGGTCTGAGTTTAAGTGAAGGAGCTAGTCAGTAGGAAGCCTGAGCTAATGGCTGAGCAGTTTTAATTAATATAAACCTCTGTATGTTTACTTGGGTCTGAGCGTCTGTGGACCAGGCAGGACACAGGAAAACTTTCAGTTACAAATGGCGCTCAATAGCTCGAGTTTCCACCTGATACCTGATAATACTTAATAATCAATTCTAAACGAAGTAAAAAACAGGTTCCGGCTTCGTATCTCATGCAGGTGGTGAGATACCACAACATGCGGGCTGGAGCTACAGCATGGTAGATTCCCACTGAGTTACACAGAGGTTTTTGCAAGGCGCACAACATGGTGCATGGTAGATATAGCTTTTGCTACTCAAAAAAAAAAAAAAAAAACAAACAAACAAGCAAAAAAAGAGGTTTTGAGGCTACATGCTGCTGGATGGAGGCATAGACCCACTGCCTCCCAGAGTTGGGTGGTGAGCATGGTTCCCCCAAAGTTGGTGGTGTAGTTCTGTTATGTTGGAAAGCTGGGGTGGGTGGAGTCAGCAGCCAAAGCTGCCATTTCAGTCCTAGTCATTCTACAGTTTGAAGCAAAAGATTCACAATAAGACAGAGTCTGATTAAATAAACCTCTAAACAGTTTACAATGTGTGTAAAAATGTACGCAGGCTTGAAAGAAAGAAGAAAAGGAGGGTGGACAGTTAAATAAAGAAATAGTTTTAAAAAATAAAGTCTTCAGCTGGGCGGTGGTGGCACACGCCTTTAATCCCAGCACTGGGGATGCAGAGGCAGGCGGATCTCTGTGAGTTCGAGGCCAGCCTGGGCTACCAAGTGAGTTCCAGGAGAGGCGCAAAGCTACACAGAGAAACCCTGTCTCGAAAAACCAATAAAATAAAATAAAATAAAGTCTTCAAAGAGACAGTAAAAGTAATATAAAAAATAAGCCACATAAAGATGGAAAATCCACACCGAGTCTGGATTATATTGTCCTTTCAGATTTTTAACTGTAGAAAGAAATTTGATTGCAAAGGCTGTTCAGTTAAACCACTATGTATATTTTAAAGATATCTTGATTTTAAAATCTACGTCTAAGGATACTTTTCTTTGGAGAGGAGGCTCTGCTTTTGTTTCCACAGGAAGCAAGAAGCTATGAAATTGTTTCAGGTTAAGATGGATCAGGTTTGACCAGTCAAAGCCCCCTGAAAATCTCTGATGACACCGTGGCCCAGATGATCCAACATCTAGAATGTTTTCAAGGCAACTGGCTCAGACAATGCAGCCTCACAGACTATTCCAGTTAGGACTTAACCATAATTCTTAATTTTCTCAGGATCTCCATAAGAATACAGTGCCCTTTATCAGCAGGAAGTAGCCTAGAAAATTATGCCCACATTCTCCAAGAATGGATTATGGATGTTTGTCTTTGTTTAGGTTGTTGGTTACAAATTGTTATTGGTCATAGTCAATCTCTTTCTAAAAAAAAGAAAGGGGGATATGATATATAAATATAGGGTATAGATATGATAGGATGAAAGGGTAGATCATTGAATCTACTTTTAAAGAGCAACTTGTTCAAAATGTTTTACATTGCTATGAATTTTAGTTTATTGATAAAAATTTAATTTTGTTAACTTTATATATATTTCTACTCTCGTTTAAGGTATTACGTTTATGTAACTCACTTAAAATTGTAATGTATCATTAAGAAATATAGATTAATAATTAGTCATCCATGATAATCAAACTTACAGTCATGTTAGTTAAGTTTTCTAGGTATACATAGATACAATTCAATTAGGTAGGTAATCTTCAAACACTTCAAAGACCTATAGAATATAGCATTTAAAATGTTTTAAAAACTTAGACTTTCTATATAATGAGACATGTCTGTTCCTGGCAGCACTGATTTACTTCAAAGAGAAAGATGGGCATCAAAGACACTCCATACAGAGTTTATCTTCTTCTTGGCAAAAATAGTCATTTGGGCAAGAAATGGCCTGGACTGATTGACAAAATGTTGTATCAACTGGACATGTAGGACCCATAGGAAGGTGACTACTGAACTTTGCAAGGCGAGATGGTCCTTCAGGTTCCTGATTCACAGAAGAAACTGCCAGACATTCTACAGGACACAGAGAGAAGCGACTGAGAGACTCTAGGCCTGTAGGCTGACATGGATGCCCCAATGTTACAGAAAAACTTTGGATGACTGTTCAGGCAGACAGCTGTCTCTGTCATTCTAGATTTTTGGAAGTTGCTTACAATGCTCTTCTTGTTTACTTAAGTCTTTGACGTAGTTGAAGACTAGATATAATTTTCCTTGGTTATGACAAAAGATAAATTAGATATGAAACTTTAGACTCACAAATATAGGATAAATAGAATATTTTCTTTAATTTTACACAATACAAATAGATTAGATATTATAACTGTAATTCTTGCTTGATAACTGTTTTGTTATATATAATTTTACTATGTTAAAGTTAAAACTTTCCTTTTTAATTAAACAGAAAAGGGGAAGTGCTGTGGGATAATGTTTTTGTATACTGGTTTAATAAAGCGCTGATTGGCCAGTAGCCAGGCAGGAAGTATAGGCAGGATAAGCAGACAAGGAGAATTCTGGGAAGAGGAAGGCTGAGTCAGGAGATGTAATGGCACACAGGTAAAGCCACGGAACACGTGGCAACATATAGATTAACAGAAATGGTCTGAGTTTAAATGTAAGAGCTAGTCAGCAGTAAGCCTGAGCTAATGACTGAGCAGTTTTAATTAATATAAGCCTCTGTGTGTTTACTTGGGTCTGAGTGGCTATGGACCAGGCAGGACACAGGAAAACTTTCAGTTACAATTCAAAAAATACAGAGTAAAGTCATGTTTTATCATTAGCATGTGCCTCAAGCATTGTCTTAGTACCTGCAGTTTGCCTCAGAGTATATCTAATCACAGGTCAGTTAACTCTAATCCTCTCATTTCCTATGTACTGTTCTATTTACCACCACTGGCTAGGAATAGCAGGAATTGGAACAGGAGACAACAAATAGTCAAAAGAAACAAATTGATTACAATTTATAGTTAAATTATAAGTTGTAACACAATTCTTTATTGTTATGAAAAACAGTTATATAAAATTGTTTCTGGATTCTCATATTATTTGATTTGTTCTTCACTTGCCTTCTCTTCACTTCTTTCAATACTTAAAAACATCTTCACTTAAATAAAAATACCAATTAAATGTGAAGAAGTGGAAAAGATAGTGATTATCTTTATATAATCTCTTCACTAAGCTCCTAAAACTGTATCTAAGGGAGGACTCACTGAGGGAAACATCTTTTTAAAAACTGATAGAACATAATTAAATAATTCAAGCGCTGAAGCCCATTTCAAGTTGTTTTATGGTCTTTCAAAGAAGACTCCAGTGTGCATGTGTGTTTGTGCATGTGTGTTTGTGCATGTGTGTGGATCTTATGTTCCTACAGAGCAGAAGCAAGGGTTGGCTGAAATGAAACCAGGAAGGAGATAATGCCAACATAAGAGATGTTATCAAACTGACCATCTTCATGCACATATGACAGATGTTTCTCCATGACTTTTGAGAATTTTTATAAAGCTTGTCAGAACTACCAGTTTAAAGGATGAAATAAAATAGTAATTTTCTATCAGTTTTCAAAGACTTGGAAACATCTGAATTTTGCAAGTAGTGACTCATAGGTATTAACATTTCAGTACTTTTGAATTGTGTTTTTAGGAATGCAAAATGTCATGTATATTTTCTATGTCATCTGGGTAGAAAAGATTCTATAAAGAAGTTGGGGGAGAAATATCAAGTATGATGGATTAAGAATTGTTGAGTCATGTCTGTAAAAAAAATGATGGCAGCTCTGTCTGTCACCACTGCTGGAGCTGAGCATGGAGCCAGGAGACTTTGAGACAGGACAAAACTCACTGGATCTACAATTATGCAAAACTTTCTTCAGGTCTGTCATATATTTGTATGTGTGTGTGTGAATACTACATTAACATGTTATATTAACTTTATCTTCCTCTTTCTACTACTTTCCATTAAATAAGGAAGGTTAAATAAAATAGCTTCATGTACCTGGAATTAAAATCTATTTGGATATATAAAACGTACTGTTTGAGAGCTGGACCAGTCTTCTACTTATTTCACTGTTATGTGCATAGTGGAGGAACAAGCCATTAGAGGAAACTGTCAATATCCAGTGTTAGTAGTGTACATGAACAAGACCCTCAACGACGGCCAAAAGAAAAAGAAGTCCAGCCCACTTGTTTCCTTGAATATCAGAGAGATTTGAAGGAGTGAACCTTCTCTGCTCAGTGTCTCTCCTTTCTTTTCTCTGTTATGAAGTATGAAGGCTGAAAGGAGGAGAGGATGCTGGGAAGAATGGGATGAGACTGTGGCAGAGTCGAGGAGAATTGGATACTCAGTCAAAACACAGCAGATACATTGTAAATCATGTTTCTTGATCTCAATATGTGGTGTTAAGTCATGTTCAGACTTGGATTGCCTTCACCCTCCCCATGATTCCAAACGTCTGTTGAACTCTTGGTAATTTGTTATCTTCATGTCCACCAACGTTCAACTCCTAGTTTAAATTATGCTACTAATATAGTTGTTTCTTTCTGAAATAATATGAGCAGATTAGTTCCTAGAGCCTGCCACAGGCCATGCCGAGTTTCTCCTTACAGCATGATTAGCTTCTCAGCAAAGAGTACCAACTTAAATGGGCACACTCTGACGTGAGACTAAATCTGTTGATGATGGGTCTCTGCTTATCCACGGATCCTGTCTGAGAGTGATGCTGCTGGTTTCTTTTTGCCGTTGGTCTGTTTACACGGAACTCACTTGATATTTTCTTGTGTTTACAAAGTGGTGCAAAGTGTTTACACAGTAGTGACCCGGTTTTACCTGATCTGGGAGTGATGTTTGCAGGAGAATGTTTTCTAATCTGCCATGAAGCCCTGGTCACTTGGAGGCCGCAGTTCCAGCTGAAGGGAGTTGTTTGGAGAATGGCTCCCCTTTCACTTAGATCTTGTTTTCTTTTCTCTTTGGAAGAGTGGTTTCAGGAGCATTCCTCACACACCAGTCTGTTTGCCAGAACAGATTCAAACTGAACACTTAGAATTCCTGAAAATGAGTACTTTCTAATTACAGTTTTTATTTTTTGATATCATATGGTAATTACATCATCCACCCCTCTGTTTCCTCTACCCAAACTCGCCCATCTACAACTTCATTCTCTTTCCAATTCATGGCCCCCTTTTCTTTAATTGTTGTTACATAAATATATGAATGTATAAAACCTGCTCAGTCTGTATAATGTTACTTGTATGCATGTCTTCAGGGTTCGACCATCTGTTACTTAATCAATTGGTATGCTCTTCCCTGGGGAAGACCATTTTTCTGGTCTTTGCATTCCTTTGTTGCCTGGAGTTGTTTGTCTAGGATTGAGGTTTTCACCATCCATGATAGCATGTCCTTTGACACCATCCTTATTCAGATCATGCTTAATAAATCAGAATTCCACATACCTTATGCAAAATTAAAATCATTATCAAGAACATTAGAGAGTTGAGCATATAGACTCTTCAGTCACAATTTTCTCAGCACGTATTTCTCACTAAGTGTATGAACTTTGGCTTTGACCTACTTAAACTGTTCCTGGATTTATATCCAGAAAACATGACTAAGTTGCCCTACAATTTAATACAGTGTCTGTTTATAGGGAGAGGGAACTTTCCCCTTAAGTTTAGGCTGTAAATGTGTGATAAAGGAGGCAAGATCAGCCTAATTCACCTAACAAGGATGATGCGATTGTCAAATGTGATGAATACAGCAGTCTCTTGTAAGCATCATGGAACTGAATGTGTATCAGCTAATATCAATATGCACTTCATCTGATTCCAGCCCTGAGCACTGTTCCTGGACTTAAATTCATTATCCAGAAATGAAGTGTGGAGGTGGCAGAAAATTAGAAGTCACAAGCCTTAAGTTTTCAGCTTAGGTGCTTGGTAATATCTGATTTCTCACTTATTTTCTTTTTGGTTCTTTAGTTCTTCCCAGGCAAAATTAAGCAACCAAGTTAAGTGCTCAGTTAATTCATCTCAGTGCTATGGGTCTTTGGAGTTGTAGAATATATTTTTGATGGAATAGAAAAGCCTTTTATTACACTGCCAAATTAAAAAAAAAAGATTATTTTTCTTTAGCTTTTAAGTTCCTTACTTTGGAAAAACCTCTTATAATTGTATCTCTTTGCACCCAGGTTCATAGAATTATATATACAATTTCGGGTCTACAACATACTATAGGAAAAAGTGGTTACCACTATTTTCAAAACAGTAGGCAATTTGAACCAACTAAGGTGACATTGTCTTCAAGTGGCATGTATGTGGGTTTTTGAAGTGACTACACAAATCCTTGGCCCATATTTGCAGCCGCCTCCCATACCCGAGGCAATAGAACAGGGTGGTGGACTTGGACATAGGGTGAAGGTTAGCTATCCTTCATCTCTCTGACCAATGTTTTTCAAAGTTTGTTTAGCAGATTGTTAGTTCTATAAGCTCCTATAGAAAAAGCACGCATTAAGGTTCCATGTTTAAATGAATGTTTGGAATAGTAGATTCAGGAAATGTAAGCAGTTGTCCTTGCCATAAAACTTTCGCAGAAATTTTATATGGGGTATTCTGCATCTCCAGGAGATAGAATATATATACATATATATATATGTATATATATTCCATATAGAATATATATACATATATATATATTCTATATATATGCTGTACATCTGTCATTTACCATAGGAGCCCTTTATTTGAAAAACTGTAACAAATTACTAAGGGAATGTCAAGAATGTGTTTTGTGTATTTTATTTTTAATTTTTAAAAATGTATTTACACATGTGTCTATCTGTCATCTGCATGTATGTATGTGTGGGAGCAGGTGCATGGCAATCGGGCATATGTGGTCATTAGAAGACAACTTGTAGGAGTCATTTCCTGTATGTGTCCTGGAAATCAATCTTAGGTTGTCAGATTTGGTAGCAAGCAACTTTACCTACTGAAACATCTTACTTTTAAAACTAACAGAGGAACATAACTATTTCATAAAATACTATGCATGGGAACTTTATGGGTGAGATTGATGGCAAATTCTTACTGCTCTTATGATACAACTGTATGACATCAAATGATAGAGATTTATTATTAGCTTCCTATTTACCTGAAACCATATTTACCACAGCTTAGATATGGTTTGAATGTGTCTCCCACATTTTGCAGTATTAAGTGAATCCTTATTGGAAGGTAGTGAGAGAGGAAACAAGTGTCTAGGCTAAAAAATGGGCCTTTGGGCGGTAATTAGGATTAGATAAGCATATTAGAATTCAATCCCTTGATTGAATCTTGGTGGCTTCATACAAAGAGGAAGAATGATTAGAAAAGACACACATGTAAGTTCTTTATCTCTTGCTAAGTAATATCCTGTACCTCCCAAGGATTCTGCCAGGAAGAAAGCAATCACCAGATGTGGACCTTGGAACTTGGACCTCTAAAGAATGGGCCAAAATAAACTTCTTTTCATAAAAACATACCAAGTCAATAGTGTCGTGTTATTAGCAACAGAAAATGACTAATGTGACATTCCACCAACTAAATTAGTTTTGTATGTTACTTAGTCCATATAGATATTTCATATATGTCTTGCATGCTAAGTTAAAAGCTTCATACAGTGTTATGTGTTATGTAGCTGGTTAGTAAAGGTGTTATGGACGCCTTATTTAACTCTTTTTCCTTTCTCTAGCAAACATTCGCTGAGTATCAATTCCCAAGCCTTTTTCCAGATTCTGGAGCTGTACCATTGATCATGCAGAGCAGAGCCTTACTAAATAAGTCATGACAAAGTAGAAGCATCCATGCATTTTAAAATTGGATCATGTGACAAATGCAACATTTAAAGCAAATACAAAGCCAAAAAGCAATGAGGAAGAAAGAGAACAGCCAATTCTTTAAAAAATGCCAATAAATGTTTTCCAGAGAGACATCTATCTGAAACTTGAAAGGAAATTATAAGTTTCATAGACAGAATATACCAGTTGATTTGAGCATTAGTGTTAAATATATCAAAGCCAAGGACATATGCAACAACTTGCTGGGGGAGATAGTCTAAGTAATTCTACATTAATGAAATATGAAATAGAGGGAACAAAGAAGAAATCTATAAGGCTTAAAGTTTGGGAACAGTCACATGATTAAACTTTCTGTACTTCGTAAAACAACTCCAAGTCTAACCCAGGCAATGAAGAAACTTGAAATGATTACAGAAAGAGGAAAGCTATGATAAATCAGTCTCTTCAGAGGTAAATTTTGGAGCCATATAGAGAGGCTAGCAGTAGGCTGATCCATTGGCAGGTACTGTAATTTTCCAAATAAGAGATGATGGATAGGAGCTTAGGCCATGGCATTAGCAGCAACACATTTGGATGCAATTGGATATTTTGTTAATGATGTAGATATAATATTTGGAGAGAAACATGGGACTTCCCTATTCATGTGGCTTCTGGCTTGAGAAAATGTATGAGTAATGATGTTTGTAAAATATAAGGGTGCCATTATGATATTACTTCCAAATGTAAAATTCTTCTTCTTCTTCTTCTTCTTCTTCTTCTTCTTCTTCTTCTTCTTCTTCTTCTTCTTCTTCTTCTTCATTATTTTTTGATACAGTTTCACCATGTAGTTCTAAATGGCCTCAAACATGCTATGTAGACCAGCCTGGCCTAAAACTCACAAGCATCTGCCTACCTCTGTCTCCAGAGTGTGTGTTACTGTATCCAGCTAATTGCAAGTTTATTTTTCATACATAAAATCTGAAGTGCTTGCTTTCAAGATATACAGAAAGAGTCCTGTCAGGTGAGTGACTGCATTTCCCTTAAGTTTTACAGATCTACTTTGCTTAAAGTAATAGTCATATATCAATAGTCTTTAGGTGGTACACACAATAGTCCTAAAAGAGAACATACTCTTAGAAGAGAAAGCTATACTATAAGAGACACCATTACCTCAAAAAACAACACATAAAAAAGCCCTTGGGAAACTGAGGCAGGAAGATCATGAGTTTGAGAACACGCTGAGCTAGCTAATGACACCTGCACTACCTAGTTACAAATTAAAAAGAAAAAAATGTAAGGTTCTAAATAAGGAGAATGAAAAGTTCTTACTCTGAGGTCTGGGAAAGTCAAATATGCAATACACAGAAAGTGAGATGCTATGGTTGTCTAGGAAAATAGTAAATTCCATGGAGAGGGAATTTAAATATGGCTGAGATTTCTCTCAACATTTGTCAACATTGATACATCTGTGACTTTGGTTAGAGTGGCATAATGTGACATGAAGTCAGATTTCCTTAAGTGTTTGAAATAAAAGAACACAGGAGAACAATGGATTTTGGGCTTTTCTTTCTCTAAAAGAGTTTGATTGACTGAAGAGAGAAAGATGGTGAGAGTAGCTGGAAATAGGAGGAGGAGCAAAGAAAAAGTAACTTTCAAATGCAGCTATGGCGTGTGTCGTGGTACCTCCTATGACCTGTGCACTCAGCAGGTAAAGGATAGCCACACATTTGAGGTTAGGCTGGGCTATGTAGTGAGACCGAATCAAAAAGAGGGAAAGTAATTATTTTAGTTCTCTCTGTCTCTGTCTGTCTGCCTGTCTGTCTCTGTGAAACAGAAAAGGAAAAGAGACAAAGAAATGGAGGGAGGGAAGAAAGAAGGAAGTAGGGGGAAGGAAACATTTTCAGTGTACAGGCTACACTAGTCCTCAGCCTTTGACACTCTAAGCCAGATGCTACTTACTTGTGTGTAAGTGTGGGATGGCATCTTATGCATTTCAGCTATCTGTCAAGATCTATGGCCTTTGCTCAAAAAATCAACTTCCAGGGTCAAGTAATTCTGTTATTGTTACGATCAAAAGGATTTTCAAATGGAGGGGGAGGTAGGCAAAGGTATTCTTGGTGAAAACATCTAGATTTGGAGAAGCAGCGGGAAATTAGGAAGGTTTAAGTGGCAGAAGGGAAAAGCCCTGCAGAGTCAACTAAGGTAGAAGGAAAGTGCTAAGGTTTAGCGTAGAAAGAAAAGTGTTTTCTTTCTACATAGCAGACTTACCTCCTCTGACAGAAAAATGAAGGCAGAAAGGTGCATGGGAATGTTCGGAAGTTTGCATGTGAGTCTTGAAGAATGGGCAGAGAAAGAAAAGAAGACTTATACCTTCCATGGGTTACAAAGTTGAGGCCACTTGGGAAAACTGGGCAAGGAACAACGTGAGTATGAGGAATAAGGAGGTGCAGATTAGACAATACCGTAAAGCTGAAAGGAAGGGTTGAGGGGGAAGGCTGACAATGAGAGAACTCTAACTGAAGCCCCAAACCCAGACAGCCTGAACTTGAGTTAGTACCAATTCTAATGGATATATGTCCTCCTTGTCCAGCCCCCAAGTTTCTAGGGAGTATGGCATAGTAGGTGTGCCACGATAGAGCAGTTTTCACTGCAGAGAAAAACTAGGTGTTCGTGGATAACTTCAGAGATGAACATATCTCAGACAGTTACTAGTTCAGAGGTTTTCAACCAAGAACAAATCAGTAAAATATTTTACATAATATTTTCAATTTATTCTTTGAATATTTCAATCATGTATGAAATATATTTTGATTATGTTTATCCCCCACCAGTTCTCTTTGGGTTCCTTACAATATTCTCCCTTATAACTTTATTTCTCCTTTTTTATTTTTAATAACCCACTAAGCCCAATTAATACTGCCCATATTTGAATAGATATGAGTCCATCCATGGGTGCTTGGGCATTATAACAATGGCCACAACCTAAAGAAAAGTGACTTTTCCTCGTGCCAATGGAGCTTTTGAGGTAAAGCCTTGGGAGCCCTTCTCCATTTATGATGGAAAATTTTAATATTATTTTTTATTTTTTTTATTTTGCAATACAATTCAGTTCTACATATCAGCCACAGATTCCCTTGTTCTCCCCCCTCACGCCCCCCTCACCTTCCCCCCAGCCCACCCCCTATTCCCACCTCCTCCAGGGCAAAGCCTTCCCCACGGACTGAGATCAACCTGGTAGACTCAGTCCAGGTAGGTCCAGTGCCCTCCTCCCAGGCCGAGCCAAGCGATCCTGCATAGGCCCCAGGTTTCAAACAGCCAACTGTTTGAGCACAGGACCCAGTCCCACTGCCTGGATGCCTCCCAAACAGATGAAGCCAATCAACTGTCTCACCCATTCAGAGGGCCTGATCCAGTTGGTGACCCCTCAGCCATTGGTTCATAGTTCATGTGTTTCCATTCGTTTGGCTATTTGTCCCTGTGCTTTATCCAACCTTGGTCTCAACAATTCTCGCTCATATAAACCCTCCTCATTCTCACTAATTGGACTCCCAGAGATCCACCCGGGGATATTATTTTTTTGAAATCATAATATAATTACATAATTTCTCCCTTCCCTTTCCTCCATCCAAACCCTTCCGCTAATCCTCTTCTTGCTCTCTTTCATATTCATGGCCTCTTTTTATTTATCTTTAATTATGTATATACATGTACTATATAATTATATATTATATATATTACATACCCACACACACATACATATATGTGTACAAAATACTCAGTCCAGATAATATTACCTGCGTGTAAATGATTTCAGGAATGACCATTTGATATTGGATAACCAATTGCTGTGCTCTTAGTTGGACAAGGCTATTTCTTCTGCTTGCAGAATTCCTTACTTGCCTGCAGTTCTTTGTGTAGAGTTGAGGCAGCCTTCCTTGTTAGCATGCCTATTGGTGTCATCCTTGTTTGGATGACATACTTAGGCAGCTGTTTGGGTAAGAATTTATGGCTGTATCTTCTAACATTCATAGGAGACACACCCTCACAGCTGATTTCCTGGTCCTCTGGATCTTACACTCTTTGTGCCCCCTCTTCTGAAAAGAGCCCTTAGCCATAGGTGCAGGATTGTGTTGTAGATATATCATTTGGGACTGGGCTCGCTCCACAACTTTGCATTTTGATTGGTTGTGGCTTTCTGTAATGGTCTCCATCTGTTGAAAAGAGAAGTTTCCTTGCTGGGGGCGGGTGAGGGCTACACTTTTCTGTGGGTATAAGGACAAATAATGAGAGTAGAGTTATGGCTTATGCTGGTTTAATAAAGTAGTGGTTGCCAGTTCTCCTCCAAGATTCATTTTGTCCCTGACCCTGAGTAGTTGGCTCTGATTCTAGTGCCAGGCATGATTTCCCATTTGCTGAACTGGTCTTTCATAAATTTAGAAAGCAGTAGGTTACTGCCAAAGTATGTGTGCCACTACTGCCGCATTATGGTTATCATACCATGCTGATTGTCACTATTCATCAGCATTATAGATGGGTAGGACTTTGGGTGCTTCCCTCCTTTGGGAGCTTGCATTGCTCTTTCTGGTACCATGAATGCTGGTAATCAGGCAGGAGGCTTTCTGGTCAGATTCAGCTTGAACGCTGGTTCTGGTGCCCAAAGTGCATTCTGTCTTCAGCAGTAGGGACTTACCTTCTACCTCTGGGGAGCAACCAAAAGCAGTAACAATAGTCAATAAAGTTTTTGGAGTGTCTTGGGACAACCATAACCAATAACTCAAAAGAGGGCTTCTCCTGTCTGGTTTGTTAGATTTTCCAAAGCACATGGAGGGAGCATTGTCAATACAGATGAGAAAATTTCATTTAAACTATATGTGTATAATTATATACCAACTTACATGAATTTTTATAGGTATTTGTCATAGTTACTAGTATGATTCCTTATGATGTTTTTACCCAAGTAACCACAGATTCTCTGAGTTCATGTAAAATAGCCATGTACCTCCAGAGGACAGTATTTTATCACCCTCTTCCTCATCTTCTGGCTCTCACAATCTTTCTGACATCTTCCTCTATGATGTTCCTTTAGCCTTCCTTAGGGGCAAGGTTGAGATAGTTGTCCCATTTAATGAAATATTACAGAAAGATAAATGATAATACTTCAATCTTTAAATCCAAATCCAAGTTCTGAACATTAAGTGAGATTGAGAATATCCAATATTTAAAAAATCATTTTCATATTCTTATATTTGACCACATAAAAATAAGATATTTCTTATCTATCTGATAGACCTGTCAGATCTTTACATATTGGATAAATGAATCTGATGTACTGAAAAGATTTATTACACTTTAATCTGCTTTTATCTTCTCATATTATCTATGATTTTATTCAGGTCAGGAATAGCCTTACAGTTAAGTATTACATATATCAATATGTCCTATTAAATCATAGAAGGTTTCAATTTCTTGCAAAATTCTCTTATATTTTGTCTTGTAGTTTTATAGCTTTCATTTTTTACATATTTACATTTGTGGTCAGTGTCGAAATTTGTTTTGGCATAGGAAACAAGCTAAGAGTATAATTTAATTCTTTCCCAGAGTACACAAATTCCCCCAACACAACTTTTCAAATACCATCTTTTCCCACTGTTAAGCAAGACTAATTCCGTCTAAAAAATAAATTCATGCAACTATTTGGATCTGCTTTCATATCCTATTAACCTAACTGTTTATGGATAAGCCACTGCTTAGCTTACATTCTTCATTTTATGATGTTGCCTAAAGGATTCAAGTGGTTTTCAGAAATAATTCAGGTAATGACAAAAGTCACAAGAACCTAAAACTCACAGATTTTTACTTAGTAAGGGCTAAATGCACATCCCATTAGAGGTTACTATGGACCAATGAGTGCTTCGTGTTAATAATCATTGACGATTCCAGGAGTCAATCATGCTGTTTTGGTCATTTTTGTGACAGGCTGAGGGAATGGCATGATTGCCTGGTGGTAAGAGAGATGGTTTGGTGATAGTATAGCAGCTCTGTGGTCCTGAAAGCACCCCATTCTTCATCTCTTGCTGCAGCTGCAGGTAGAAGATTGTGAACACTTTGAGGTACAGAAGAGATTGTGCCAAGATCCTGTGTCCCTGGAATGACAGTTTGAAGATAAAGTTCCAAGACACCAGCCACAAGTACAGATAATGTCTCCAGAGAAGGATGAGCACATATTTAACTTGGTCCATGAACTATTTTTCGGTGACTTGTCTAACAAAATGATGCCTTGAAAAATTATGTGTTTATTTCAGGCTTGTAGTTTTTTTTCCTTTCTTATAAAGACTGTGGCAGAAAGCAGAGTCGGTGAATTAGCTCCCCATGTGAGGCTTTTATTTGAATGCTGTATAAGCTCAACTTTGTACCTTTCTTTTTTTTTCTTTATTAAGAATTTTTTTTATTCATTTTACATACCAACTACAGATGCCCCTCTCTTCCCTCCTCCCACTTACAGGATGCATTGGTAGTACTCAGAAGTAACATTGAGCTATTGTACATTGGAATTACTTTAGATTTCTGAAACAAATGGACCATAAAATTTTTATAATCATGTTCAAAGTATAGAGAAATCCGCTACTTCACCATTTAGAAGCTTGCACATGATTTACAAAGTACCTTCATTGTCCTAGAATGTATAAAGTGTAGGTTATAAGCCAATTGTATAAAAAATGAGATAAATTAAGAACTGACTCAAATCCCACAAACCTGTAGAGAAAGATATTGGCTCATTCTGTCTCAAAGATATAGACACATGGGGTGGTAGAACAGTTTCCCTTACCAGCAGGAGAAACTATCATCATTGTTAAAATTGACTATAGATTTAATGAGAATGGCATCTTCATGAAGGTTTTTATTAAATTCACATTTCCTTGCTCTCTTTAATTAATACAAGGCAATGAAGGGACAAATTTTAAAAACTCTGAACATAGACTCCATTAACAAATATCTAGCAAACACTGACCAGTTTGAAATTTTAGTCAACTTTATCATTTGATGCCGTCTGATTTGTACATTGATTTTATGCTTCCATATTAAATGTCAAGAAAATGACTATAGGAGTGAAGCATACCCCATTCAACCATGAACCTTTTATTTTAATTCTCTGTATTTTTCTTAGGACTTCCTTAACTCTGAAGATAAAAGAGAAGGCTCTGTGTGGACTACAAGGTATCATAACAGCACAGTTTTAATTTCAGAGGGAGGCATCTATGGAAAAAGAACATTTGAGAAACTGTGATTGCAAGTTCTCATAGTGTAGAAGTGATTTTGAGCACCTTTTTAAAAAATTCTCCTTTCTCTGAAATCAACTTTTTAATTTTTTCCCTTTTATTTGAAATGGGCTCTTTTTTTACACAGTACATCGTGATTATAGTTTCCCCTCCCAATACTCCTCCCGCTTCCTCCCCACCTCCCTTCCCCTCTGAATCCACTCCCTTTCTGTTTCTCATTAGAAAAGAACAGGATTTTAAGAGATAACAACCAAACATGACAAAATAAAACATAATAAGATGAAGCAAAACCATCATATCAATGTTGGACATGCAACCCAATTGGAGGAAAAGAGTCACAAGAGCAGGCACAAAAGTCAGAGACCCACTCATTTGTGCAGTCAGGAGTTCCATAAAAATAGTTAGCTAATAGCTATAATATATACACAGAGGACCTGGTGCAGACCCATGTAGGCCCTGTGCTTGCTGCTTTAGTTTCTGTGAGCTCATACATGCCTTACTTATGAGCTGACTCACAAGGCCTTGTTCTCTTGGTGTTCTCCATCCCCTCTGGCTCTTGCAATCTTTCTGCCTTCTTTTCCACAGGGTTCCATGAGTTCTGAGTGGAGGTATTTGATGGAGCCTCTCATTGAGACCCTTTCTCTCTCTGCATAGTATCTGGCTGTGGGTCTCTAAATCTTTTCCTATCTGCTACGAGAGAAAGTCTCTCTGATGATGACTGGATAAGGCACTGATCTATGAGTATAGCATAATATCATTAGAAGTCATTTTATTGATACTTTTTTTTAGACCAGTAGTGTTTTACTCTAGGTTTCTGGACTATCTAGTCCCTAGTTCTTGGATAAATGGGTTCCTTGGGTATGGGTTCCTTCTTGTGGAGTAGACCTTAAGTCAAATCAGACTTTGGTTGGCTACTCTGACAAGTTCTGTGTCACAATTGCTCTCTGCAGGCAAAATAGATAAAGATCAAAGGTTTTGTGGTTGGATTGGTGTTCACATTTCTCTTTTGAGAGCCTGAATAGTACCTTCCCTCATAAAAGAGACTAGAACTTAAGGGTGAAGGCACTTATAGGTGCCAGCTTGACTTCTCTATATTCAATGAGTTGTGTGGATGTTGTCCTTTGTAATAGTGTCCTAGGAGCAACCTTTTGACTTAGCAACAGCCTGGATTGTTTGGGGATTTCCATGAGATCCATTAGCCAACAATTCAATCAAATGCAACCCAGTCCCTCCATGAGAATTCTCACCAGGCAACAAGAGATGGCTTGTTGAAACTCCATATCACCCGTTACTAGGAGTCCTCATTAGGATCACCTTCATATATTCCAGGAATTTTCCACTGCGCTACGTTTCCATACCATTCCCCAAATGCCCCAAATTCTATCTTTCACTCCCCACACTCTCTCCCTCCCTCACTGTCTCCCTACTACACCTGATACTTCCAGCTCCCATCCCTATCTGCCCCAATTTCCTCCTTCCATGGATATTCATGCATCCTCACTAGACCCCTCCTCTTTATCTGTCCTCTCTGGTTCTAAGGATTGTAGCTTAGTTATCATTTACTTAATGGCTAATATTCACTTATAAATGAATATATATCATATTTATCTAAGTGAGGGTTACCTTACTCAGGATGTTTTTTCCCCCTAATTTCATGTATTTCCCTGCAAATTTCATGATTTTTTTTTCTCAGCCGAGGAATGCTTCATTGTGTAAATGCACCACATTTTCTTTATCCATTCTTCAGTTAAGGGACATCTAGCTTATTTACAGTTTCTGGCTACTATGAATAAAGCCACAATTAACATGGTCAACCAAGTGTCCTTGTGGTAAGATGAAGCATCCTTTGGGTATGTGCCCAAGAGTGGTACAGTTGGATTTTGAGATAGATTGATTCCCTACTTTCTAGGGAAATGCCATATTGATTTTCATAGTGGCTGTACAAGTTTACACTCCCACTCACAGAGGAGGAGTGTTCCCCTTTCTCCACATCCTCGACAGCATAAGCTGTCACTTATATTACTGATCATAGCTGTCACTTATATTACTGATTCTGACAGGTGTAAGATGGAATCTCAATGTAGTTTCAATTTGCATTTCCTTGATGGGTAAGGATATTGAATATTTCTTTAAGTGTTTCTTGACTATTTGAAATTCTTCTGTTGAAAATTCTCTCTTTATATCTGTATCCCACTTTTCAATTGGATTATTTGTTTTTTTGGTTATCCAATTTCTTGGGTTCTTTATGTACTTTGGATATTAGTCCTCTATCAGATACGAACTTGATAAAAGTATTTCCCCATTCTGTATTCTGCCACTTTGTCCTATTGACAATATCCTTTGCCTTATAAGAGCTTTTCAATTTCATTAGGTTCTTGAACAATTTTTTTCATTTATCTACTTTTTATTTTTATTTTTTTGGTTTTTCAAGACAGAGTTTCTCTGTGTAGCTTTGTGCCTTTCCTGGAACTCACTCTGTAGCCCAGGCCAGTCTCGAACTCACAGAGATCTGCCTGGCTCTGCCTCCTGAGTGCTGGGATTAAAGGTGTGCACCACCACCACCACCACCACCACCACCACCACCACCACCACCGGCTTACTTTTTATTTTTGAGATAATTTATTTATAAATTTTCTCCCTTCCTTTTCCTCCCTCTTATTCTCCTCAAATCCTTCCTTGCTCTCTTTTAAAGTCATTGTCTTATTTTGCTAATTGTTATTTCATTCATATATGTTCATGTCTACACCCATATATTCCTAAATATAACCTGGTCAATACGTAAAATACTACTACCTGTATATATGTTTTAAAGGCTGACTGTTTGGTGTTGGACAACCAGTTGGTGTGCTTTTCTCTTCTTCCATTCCCAGCTTCCTCAGATGCCTATAGTCCTTTGTGTAGGGTTGAGGACTCATGGGCTTTTCTTCATCATGTTTACTGGTATTTGTTTTGTTCATCTCACATTTGGGTAAGTTATGTTGCTGAGACTTTATGGGTGTAACTTCTGATATTATTAGGAGAGAGAGTCTGATAGCCAAGTACCTAATCCTCTGACTCTTACAATCTTTCCAACAGCATTCTAAAATTGAGCAAAACATTAAAAATAACTACAGTTAGTGAATTGTCTAAGTCTGGAGAAGCCGAGTCCTAAGTGGATAGGACTTATAATTCAAGATGACTGTTACCTAATATGATAAAACTCTCAAAAGATTATATTTGTTTCTCCTTCTTGTTTGAGTTACTTCTTAACTGCTTAGAATACAGTTTGATAATACTGGTATTGTATAGAGGTAGGCAATAACTGGGTCCCAGTGTGATATTATGCATATGTAGAAAATGGTGAATCTAGCCTGTGCTCACTGAGAGAGCAAACATCTGTTGACAATTCTAACAGGAATGTTTTCCATAGTCACAAGAAATTTCTGTGCCTGTAAATAAAACCAATGTTTTGGCACAGTAGCCAGGCAATGGCAAAAGTTCTGTGTTTAGCAGTTTGCTGTCATAATTTTTCTTCAAGTGCCTATGTGATAGTCTCTGCTCTCACATCGTCAAACCCAACCTCCGCCATACTGTCAGCTTCTCTTATTTAGAACTTACTTTCTGAATAAATCTAAGACCAGTTGTTTATATTAACATTAAATTAATGAACTATTTTTCCAAGTTGGTTTTATTTACTCTTCTTGAAATGTACAGATTAATTGTATATACTAACTCTTTAAAAATGCTTCATCTGAGATGTAGTTTTCTTTATAACCATTTTTACATCAAGTTTGAGAACTTTTACAACCTTTCTTGACAACTCCTATACATACATTGATTTTTTTCAGACACAAATATTATGTATAATTCTCCTTTTATTTATTTTAATACAGTTAGTATAAACATATACATCAAAATTTTATATGTAAGATATCCGTTTCCTCAAATGGTATCCCAGGTAGAGGCAAATAAAACACAGTAGCAATCTTTAAGAGTTCTTAAGCCCTAGAATCCAGTACTGCTGTAGAAACTAACGGTTCACTTCCCCTAAGAGTTATTGCAGTAAAATTTCTGAAAGAATTGTTGTTTGTGAGTTCTATGCAAACATAGCTGTGAAAATTTAACTGTGCTGAAACCTTGAGAATATTTCCTTTACTTTCTCATGCCTTACAATATTTCGTGGATAACCACAGAGTTATAAAAGTAATCCTGTGCTAGGATTCAGATCCAAGTTAGTTACTTTAAAAGAAATCAGTGAAATACAGTAAATAACAAATTATGATATCACAGTTGTAGGATAATTTCAGATTGTATACAATAGTTAGGAGAGGAAAGGAAAGAATAAACTGGTCAATTTTGGTGAGGGACATGATATTAACCAAGCCATAGGGATGGATGCAAAGGCCAGAAAGGCCAGGACGGCCAGAAAGGATAAAGGAGGTTGAGGCTTAAGAAGGGCAGGTTGAGGGGTAACATGCATTAATCAGTTTTTGACACAGTTGACAAACACATGAGGAAAACATTTCATAATGGAGAACATTTCATTTGGCTCAGTCTTTCAGAGGTCCCAGCCTATGACTGGCAAGTTCTATTGCCATTGCTTGTGATGGGGCAGAACCCCATGGTGGCAGGAGGGTAAGAAAGAGTGGCATTGTTCACCTTATAACAGCAAGGGAGCAGAGATGGCTTGGAGGAGGCTGGGGCTAGGCATACCCACAACTAGTTCCTACTTCCTAGTTTCCTATGTCTCCTGACAATGTCATCATATTATGAACCCATCAAAGGATTAATCTCATTAATATAAAGCCCTCATAATCCAGTTTCTTAAAGCCCAACAAGTAGTAACCACTCATTTAATATGAACGTGTCTCAGGCACATCTCATAGCCAAACTGTAAGAATAAGATACTCCATAAAAGCTGTGCTTGCTTGTATTCCCAGCACCTGAGACGCTAAGACAGGAAGATCTTGAGTTCAAGGCTATTCTGAGTTACTTGGTAAGATCAGGTTCATTCTGGGCTACAAAAGAAATGAGAAGAGGGGGAAAAGTGGGAAAAGGAAGAGGAGAGAGATAAGGAAGAAGAGGAAGAAAACAAAAGGCAAGGAAAAGGAGGAGGAGGAAAATTTACATTGTAGGATATAGTAAAGGTTTTTTCATGTGACGTCATAAGTCTTGGACCATATACTCTAGAGAGGAAAGAGACCCTGTGATCAGAATTATGGTTCTGATAACATGTAATGTAAATATAACCAAGATAAAATAGAGTATTCAGTAGGAGATAAGATATGGATTTAAATAAAAGTGGTAGTTATCAGGGCACAACTGAGGGAGCACATTTCATGTTGTTTACTATATTCAGCAGAAATTAAGTATCAAAATAGTAACAGTAGAAAAGAGAGGAAAAACGGATAATACCAATTTGTAGTTTAGATATCTATGGAGGTAGGAAAGTGTTATTAACTGATCTTGGAACATCTGAGGAAAGGGGGCTGTTAAGAAGCAGCATAAAGGAAAGAATGAGGCATTGAGCTTGGGATGTATTGAGCATCAAGACTCACTGAAGCATAGAGGTTTGAAAAACGTTATCGATGTCGAAGATGAGACACTGGGCTGAAAGCTGAAGATTCCAAACATCTTTAGGAGTTACTGGAATCTCTCACTGATAAGACTTGAAGGAAACAGAATTGAGCCCTTGAGCAGAAGGAGAGACGAGGCAACCTAAGCCTAGAATCTGAAGAAAGTCTAAAATCAAGCAGTTGAAAAGATGGGATGGTACTGTGGGGGAGGGTCAAAGGAGAATCAACAGCAGCTGCGTCAGAAAGCAGAGGAGAACAGACAGTGGTTAGTTGTCACAGTAACTTCACACAGGTGAATGATGTGAATACTGTGAGAAAACACTGGCTTTGGAATTGAAGAGGGTATTTTGTGCACTGTGTGAGGCATGCTGTTTCAGATTTAAGGACTAAAGTCAATCAGTGGTGTGATAAGACACACTTGATGATGCGGGAACAGAAAATGAAAAGTCATGTTATGAAATTTTCAACTGAACACTCCTGGCATACACTGAAGATACTTTTTGATCATATTTTATATGTCACATATTATTATTGATGTTAGATTCACAACTAAATAAAAGACATATTACTGATCTTTCATGAGTCCATCTTCTATTGAGAAGGAGGGAAGCATACAAACAAACCATTATTAAAGTCATTTTAAATGATGCCTAGCAAAGAGGCCCAATGCAGTCTATTACTGACTAAATTACTTTTAAAGACACAACATAACTAACATAACATAGCATAACACAACATAATGTAACAATTACAATTAAACTAGTGTGTGTAAGTAATTTGAAGTTTTTCCATTAGCTGTAAATCATGGAGTTTGATTTATGGGTATGTTTGGCGGTCCATACTACTTTCTCACTCAAAACACAGTGAAATTTTTGGTTTGAAAAGGATCCATGAAACTGATTTTTATTGATTTTTCATCACTGGTAAACAGAAGCTTCGGATGATTAGAAGATTTCAAACTTTTTTCCCACTTGAAACAAAGTATCCTTCCACATCCTGTGTATCTCTTTTTAATAAAACATTATGAAAAGAAAATTAAAAGATGAAATTTGCAGGAAAGTAGATAGATGTAGAAAGCATTGTGTTATATTGAGATGGTCCTTACACAGAAAGATACAAATTCTGTCTTCTTTCTAATATACAGATCCCAACCTTTAATATATATATATATGTAAATAAGGGTTGTGATAGACGACATAGGCTATGAAAATAGACGGGAGGCCATGAAGGTTTGGAATAAGGGGTGTTGCAGTGGGAGGTTGGCAAAGGATACATGTGATATGAAATAGTGAAGACACAAAGGAGAACAGAGACAAGAATGAGGAAAGAAAGAAAATAGAAACAAATATTGTTTGGATAACTGACACAGTGAATCCCAGCCAAACATTAATGAAAAAGACACCATAACATGGTACTCATACTTAGGATATAAGGAAAGTCACAAAACTGTCCAAATCGCCAGAATAAAATGTTATTTGGGATATAGTGGAGAAGGAGAGGTGAAACTCAACAGTAGCAGTTTTGTGCAGTCACACATGTTTCTAGACCTCTGAAAGTTCAGAGTGCTTATTGGTGACCAGGTAAAATTTTTAATAAGATTTTCACCTTTTTCTAAAGTTGATGAGATTTGAAAAAAAAAGATTGAAGTAACAGAAATCTAATAACATCCAGGATATGCCAGAGTAACATCATCCCTTGGGGATAGCCTATCAACTAGGAAATTGAGTAGGACTGCTTGTGAGAAGACATGCTTCTGTTGAACTTTATTCTTAAGTTTCAGATGTAGAAGTTAACAGCAGAATAACTAAATAGCTGTGGTAATTAGATGAAGGGAATTATTTAGCTGTTAGCTTTAATATAAATGTACCTAACAGAATCTTACAAAATGTAACTGAACAGAAAGCATGATTAAAACTGACTTATTCCCTTTCTAGAAGAGGAGAAACTATACCATAAAGACTTTTTTTTAAAAAACCACAGTACATATCTTCTTAGTATTTCTCTGTTCAAATAGCTTGTCTGTCTCCTATAATCTCTGTTACTCCTCTTGACTCTTTCTAACCATCTCCAAGAAAAACACGACACCTATTCTTTCCTTTCAACTTTTGCTCTCTGTCACTCCTTTCCTTTTTGGCTTCATTTACCTGTCTGTTTCAGACTTAACTATCAAAATGAATCTCAGGAAAATTAGATGATACAAACAAATGTCCTACAGAGAAGGAAGAAGTGAAGGGGATAGGTGAAAATGCATTTGCAGATACATTTTATTCTAGATATTTTGTTATAGTAAAATGCTGAATAAAGAGATAATGCTGCAGTGATTGTCATTCAATTCACTGTTTTACATTTAAAGACTTGTACGACTTCTACTGGGAAACTAGGTCCTTCAATCTTACATAGGAGAAGAAGAAGAAGAGGAAGAGGAGGAGGAGGAGGAGGAGGAGAGAAGAGAGAATATAAATAGCTTGCTTTTCCATTGATGATTAAAACGAAATGTTTAAGGCATCTGGTAGACCACAGCAAAATGAGAGATGTGTCATCTTATGTACAGGGTCATCATTCTAGCTAAACCCTTCATGTGGTTCAACATTGGCTCTGTATCCTCTCAATTCATGTTGCATTCTAATATTAATTGTCCAATTTTTCACGCTTATCTAGTATTGAGTCAGTAATGAGCATTTTATTTATACTAGTAAGAATTGTTTTATTTTTATTGTAACAAGAACTCTGTATAATTAAAAACATATTTCCAAAGATTCGGGTTACAGACAACATCTTTCAGAATGCCAGAAAGAGGTAGTTGGAGGAGGGACTCAGTTTAAGTCAAAAAACAACAAAAATATTGTTAGTAGCCGGGCGGTGGTGGCGCACGCCTTTAATCCCAGCACTCGGGAGGCAGAACCAGGCGGATCTCTGTGAGTTCGAGGCCAGCCTGGGCTACCAAGTGAGTTCCAGGAAAAGGCACAAAGCTACACAGAGAAACCCTGTCTCGAAAAACCAAAAAAAAAAAAAAAATATTGTTAGTAATGGAAGACAATGTTGCATATAGCACACAGAGTTCAAATCACCAAATGACATTGTCACTAAGACTGAGGTAGTTAGTTCAAGAGTTTTCCAGGAAAGCTATTGGGACTATTGTGACAGTATATGAGAAGCATGAAGAATGTCAACAGTTGGGTTAAAGAGATGGCTTTCAGTGCCACAGGACAACATAGCCAATAATAGATGGCTCTCATCTCTAAATTCTCCTCTAGAAACATATTAAACTCTAAGGGAAGTCTAAAGCCAAGTTAATGAACCTTAGAAATGTTGATATAGCCAACATCAAAACATATTTTGATTATGTTGCCTACCAAAGTTATGCTATAAGTTGCATACTTATTCATTCCATATTGGTTAGAAGGAAGACCAAAGCATTTGGTACAGAGTGATGGATGGAACAGCAAAAACCAAAAGTCAGCTATGGGAACTTAGGATAAGATTTAAAGTAACAGAGTATCACTAGTCCTTAATTTTAACTCTATTGCCATTACCACTTGAAGTACTTCTCATTCCTCTTTTTGTAAAAATTTTATTTATTCATTTATACATGAATTTCATGCATGTATATACATAATATGTCATATTTACCCTGTATTTCCTCTATCTTGTTGATGTCATTCTTCAACTCCTTACTGTAGAAAACCCATTCTCCTAAAATCTACTACCCATTCAAGGGCCAGTGTCAACCCATAATTATTATAAAAGCCAGATCAAAGATGTCATAGGAAGTTAAATTTTATGGCTATAACAAATTACAGGACTTTGTTCATTTACATAAGCAAAAATCTCAAGCATTTGTGTGGATTTGGATTCCTAAAATATTTAGCCAGGAAAAGGGAGCCAGGGTTAATTTATCAATATATGTGAATGGGTCTGTGATTCTGGATTCGGTGTTGGGTTGAGTGACTGGAACTTGTTTCTGTTGTTTACTCAATTGGCTGACAGCAGTCTGTGTTCAATGTTGATCTACTGTAAACAAAGTTGAGATATGAAAATTACCTTGTTAATGTAAAGAAATAATCCAAATGCTTTCAGAGAAGGAGTGCTAAAGTAAATTTATAATATATTAATCATGAACTTATTTTCTAAATATGCCTCCACAGGAGTGCATAAAAGATTTTCTTTTCATATAGGTCTCTAAGAATGTTCTGGTAAGGAGAAAGTCCGAAGATTTTTAGAATATCTTTTAATGTTAACTGTTCTTTTTTACTGTTCTGGTGGTGAAACCAAGAGCCTCAGGCATGCTACACAAGCACTCCAGCACTGAGTCATATCTCCAGTCCTATAGTAACTGTGCTTTAAGAATTAGTAGGAGGTCTCTGTTGTCCGAATCTAGATGGTTTTTTAACAAAAGCCCCAGAGCCAGATATCAGGGTGAAAGCTGAAAGATCAGAGAAGCAGAACAGCCAGCCAGTAGTTCTTACATATAAGAAATCCTCAGCCTAAAGAGAGTGAATTCCTGATTCCTCATGCCTTATATACCTTTCTCTGCCCTGCCATATTACTTCTTGGGATTAAAGGCATGTGTGCTTACCAAGCAAAGGCATGAGATCTCAAGTGCTGAGATTAAAGGTCTGTGCCACCACTGCCTGACCTCTATGTCTTTTTTTGTTTTTCGAGACAGGGTTTCTCTGTATAGCTTTGCGCCTTTCCTGGGACTCACTTGGTAGCCCAGGCTGGCCTCGAACTCACAGAGATCCACCTGGCTCTGCCTCCCGAGTGCTGGGATTAAAGGCGTGCGCCACCACCACCCGGCCCTGACCTCTATGTCTAATTTAGTGGCTAGCTCTCCTATACTCCTCCGACAAGTTTATTAGTGTACACAATATACCACCACAGGTCTTATAATTGTTATAGTATCATTAGTAACATCTTACAGCAAGATGACAGAGTATAAACATCAAGAAAATATAGATTTGACTACTGTAATAAGCAAGAAGGCTGGTGTGTTCATGTTAATCAGAATGGACTGACATTAAGTAAGGGATGCTTGAGTGTATATTATTTACACAGGATCATCCCTGTATCTTAAATAATTAGGCAGTACATTTGTTTGTTTATTTATTTATTTATTGCATAGAAATCCTTAACTCGTGGAAGCAGAATCCGATGTAAATCACTACACATTTGATTTGTGCCCATAATTCTCATATTTCACTTGGTTCATACACTCAGAGATGAAATGAGGTGGAACCAAATAGGAAAGAATATACTTAGTTGACTGGTGACTATGAGACCATAGTGGATCTTACTAAGGTTACTGGTTGTCTTAAACAGATATAGATTGGCTACAGAAAGCAATAAGTTTCCAATATAAGCACACCTGGTTACACTGATTTCTTTGTTGACTCTGGTATATTGGGAAGTATAATTTCAATGTGTGGTTTGTTACACAAATAGAGAGCCCTGACATGAAGTGGCCCTATAACTAAATTCTAAAAATATGTGAAAAATGCTCTTCCTAGGCATTCCCACAGCAACAGCTCTCTTTATTTACCAATCTATGGACTGTGGAGTTAGAACTAACCATGTGTTTCAGTGGACGGGGATTTCAAATGACTTTTCTGTTCACTGACAAGAAGTTTCTAAAAGAGAAAAGTGGTGTCTGGATTTGGTTATAGGTCCTAGTTGTGCAGTAGGCTCAACAGGATAAAGAACCCATGCCATGCTTATTTCCAACAAACCTGAATATATTTACACAACAGGTATATGTATCTAAAGATGACTACATAGATACTTATGCAACGTGTTCATCTCTGTACCTATGTATTTATATTTATACTCATTATTTATGACTTTTGGAAAAGAGAACTCTTTACCAATCAAAATAAGAGCTATAAGTCCATATCACATCTTGAAGGAGGTTTAAAAATCATATAAGGATGTGGTACATGTAGACATTAACCACAGACATGAATTCAATACAAGGAAAGGGTCAAAAAACTTCTTAAAACTGAGAAATTAAATTAATATAATTAGAAAGAAAAGTGACATCATAGCACATCAAAAACAGTAAAAAATATAAATTATCTTTATTTCCTCACACATACATACACACACACACACATACAAAAAAAAAACAAAAAACAACTGATAATTTTTCTCTTATTCCACCAAGCCAAGAACATCAGGGAACAGTTGATTCTCCCAATAGGAACATCTGCAATAGAATTTCACTCGATTAACTCAGGGCTGTATCTGTTCTCTAACTCTGTATATTGTTTAGGTTTAAGCCCTTTCAGGCTATAAGGGTCAAGAAATACTAGAATCTCTGGCCACCTTGGTAAGAACTATGCATCTCACAAAATGGGAGGCAGAATGAAGTCAAATTCAATGATCTGCTAATCAGGCCTAATATCTCCTATGATCTTCAATATTTTTCCATGCTTTCTTCTTAAAACATTCCATGGACTTTTTGCATTATGGATGGACCAAGGCTTGAGTGGAAGAAAGACTTGCCAGGCTTAGCTGAAGTCCAGAGAAACAGAGGGCTTTCTAGCATACCCATGTGGTTGTGCAAGCTGCCTTGAAACTCAGTTCTTATTACCCAATAATTTAATCACAAGGTTAGTAGATGACTAATCCCTGACACCAAGGACAGTTAAAGTGCCGCAATATATTTTGGAAAAGAACCTAGGTCATCTTCAAACATTTCTCATCATGTTACTAAAATTTATAAGGAAAACTAATAGAAGCCAGAGACAACTGAGTGAAAAGAGCCCTAAAAGAACTTAGATCTGTTAGAGGAAACTTTTTAGGTGGCCCAGCAGTCTAAGAAGCCCTGACATGGAGCTTTGGACATGGGCAAAGGAGCTTTGAACTGAAAGCAGGGAAGAATCATTATAAAGAGGGTTAGGGTTAGGGGTACTTCCCTTCCTTGTGATTTATGTATTTGATTACATATTTCACATTTTTACTGTTGAATTCCCTCATTATTGTATAAGGGGTTTACTTTATTCTATAGTAGGAGTATTATCAAAACAAAAATTTCACAGAATCTGAGCAATAATTGAGTTGTTCAGATCTAAGCCAGGTGCAATAACTCATTCCTCTGGGAGTTGATGTGCATGTGATTTAGACCCTATTCCAAGGCACAGTATTGTCACAGGCAGAGAAGATTTTTGTGAAATATGAGTGTATTATAAATTATGGGTGGAGATAAAGAACAGTCAAAACAGAAGTGTAGCTAGACGTATTTCATTTTCTGTCTGTCATATACCTGTACCTCCTTGATTCAAGGAATTTCTTCTTCTAACCCAGATTGTAAGAGTGAGTGAAAAGTATCTTCAATCTTCCATTTTTCAGATAGTATAATACAAGCCCCCTTTCAGTATAGTACAAAGATATAACCTTTGTTTTCACTTTGTGTTTCTCCCTCCCTCCCTCCCTCCCTTCCTCCCTCCCTCCCTCCCTCCCTCCCTCCCTCCCTCCCTCCCTCCCCTCTCTCCCTCCCTTCCTTCCTTTCTTCCTCCCTCCCTCCCCCTCCTCTCTCTTTCTTTCAGGATGTGGTACTTAGTGTCATTGATCTCTAAAACCTGAGGAAATGACCTAGGGATTTGTGAATGATTTAGAGAGTTCATAAGATATTTAACAAACTCCAGACAACAGAAAACACAAGAACCAGTGGGAAGTAGGATCACGTCCTGATTGGTGGGATAGTCTCAAATTTGCTATGTAGTTGAGGATGACCTTGAACTTCTGCTTCGCTTATCGCTGCCCTCCCAGCACAGTGCGATACCTGATTCGTGCAGTACTCAGAATATAAACCCAGAGCTTCATGTGAATTCTAGAAAAGCACTCTACCAATTGAGCCATATTTACAACCCAAATTTTTCTTAATTGATGATTTGATCAGTTCATGTCTTTGAAAGTTTACTATGCCATCTTATTTCTCCACTCTGTGTGGAAATGTAACTATTTTTATTATCTATGTTACTTTAATATTGGAGTTTTAATTGTATTCTTGTTTTAATTTAGTGCTTAAATGTTTTCTAAGTATTTTTTAACCTTTCCTAACTGCACATAGTAGTTCTTTGTCAGAGGACTTTGTAAGTATTAGTTTTATCATTCACCTGTATTATTTTCCACTGTTTTTCTCTTTTTCTTGCTATTGATTTTTCCCATTGTGACCGGTTTTTTTTCCTATTGCTTGTTACACAAGTTAAATAGTAACAGACTTGTTTCCAATCTTTTTTTCTGAAATTGGCACCACACACACACACACACACACACACACACACACACACACACACACACACAATTCTAAGTTCAATTTTCCTCCAAATATTGTTTTCAGGTTTTCACATAAACTGTAATATGTGATGGTTTCATTGTCATTCAGATTGAGTGCTGTTTGTAATTTATGTAGCAACTGCCTTTGTAACCCTAGGGCAAGTAATAGCCTGTTTTATTTGTTATTGATTTTTAATTTTTTAGGATTATATTTTGTGTCATAGTTTGCATGAGGAAGATTCTTTTAATTTATTAATGCTACTTTTGTGGCCTTGTATAAATCTGATGTTTTCTTACTATAATGCAATCAAATGTTTATCAAATCTTTTTAAAATATGAAGCTCTCTATATCAACACAAGCTTATTTTATGATTCAGATCTTCTGCAGCATTTACTATTTGTTGTATATTCTAGTCAGTTTTAGAATACTTAATATCTAGCTAATTTTTTTATTTTGCAAATTGTAAATATATTTTATTTACCTGTGATTGTATTAGCTATACCTGTTTGGTTTACAGTTACTGTTCATTTGCATGGGGTTTTTCTCTAATTATTTTGGTAACTAATGTTTTATCTAGAATGGTATGATTTTAATATTAAGAATCTGTATTTTTAGCAGATGGTATTGTTTGTAATAATCTCATTCTTTAAATTTTTATATATTATGTTCTTTAAAATATATCTTTTGGGACTGGAGAGATGGCTCAGTAGTTAAGCCTGCATGGTGATCTTGTGGAGGACACAAGTACAATTTATAGTGTTCATATCAGGAAGTTCACAAGAGCCTGTAAATCCTGTTCTAGGGGTATTTGAGAACTCCAGAGGCACCTGCACTCATGCATATATCCACACACAGACACACACACATAACATAATTAAAACTAAAATAAAACATGCCTTTTGTGTCAATAGGAAAGGAAGAAATCAATCTATTTCTACTTTCAGATGATGGTTATACACATTAATGACCCAAGGATTCCAACAGAAATCTCTGAAGTCTGACAAATACTTTTAGCAAAGTAACAGTATTCAAAATCAACATATGGAGTTAGTGGCTTTCCTAGATACAAATAATGAACATTTCAAGAAAGAGATCTGAAAAGATCTGATTCACAATAGCTTTAAAAACCTAGCAATATACTTAACTATGGGAGTAAATGGCGTCTCTGAGGAAGACTGTTAAATACTGAAAAAAAAAAAAAGAATACTAAACAAGACACTAGAAGATGACAAATCTTACCATCTTCAAAGACTCAGAACTAATATTTCAAAAAGGCTGTCACACTGAAAGATGTCTACAAATTTAATGCAATATCTGTAGCTGGAAATTTTCTCCAGTCCTGCCAAGCCCCCACAGTTCTGTGTCCCACTTAAAAAAATCATCATTCAGAAGCTTATATTGATTATAGCTACTTGGTCATTAGCTCAGGCTTATTACTGACTAGCTCTTACACTTAAATTAACCCATAATTCTTATCTATGTTTAGTCACGTGGCTTGGTACCTTTTCTCAGTTCTGCCTTCACATCTTGCTTCCTCTGTGTTTGGCTGGTGACTCCTGACTCTGCTCTTCCTCTTCCCAGCATTCCTTTAGTCTGTTCACCCCACCTATACTTCCTGCCTGGCTACTGGCCAATCAGGTGTAAGATGGTATCTCAGAGTCACTTCGATTTGCCTCTCTCTGATGACTAAGGATGCTGAGCAATTCCTTAAATGTCTTTTGGCCATTTGAAACTCGTCCTTTGAGAATTCTCTGTTTAGCTCTATAGCCCATTTTTTAATTGGATTGTTATTTTGATATCTAGTTTCTTGAGTTCTTTATGTATTTTGGAGATGAGCCCTCTGTCAGATGTGGGGTAGGTGAAAATCTTTTTCCATTCCATAGGCTGTCATTTTTTTCTTATTTACTGTGTCCTTTGCCTTACAGAAGCTTCTCAGTTTCAGGAGGTCCCATTTATTAATTGTTGTTCTCAGTGTCTGTGCTACTAGTGTTATATTTAGGAAATGGTCTCCTGTGTCAATGCATTCAAGACTACTTCCTACTTTCTCTTCTACCAGGTTCAGTATAACTGGTTTTATATTGAGGTCTTTGATCCACTTGGACTTGAGTTTTGTTCATGGTGATAGATATGGTTCTATTTGCAATCTTCTACATGTTGACATCCAGTTATGCCAGCACCATTTGTTGAAGATGCTTTATTTTTTCCATTGTATATTTTTGGCTTTGTTGTCAAAAATCAGGTGTTCATAGGTGTGTGGATTAATGTCAGGGTCTTCAGAAAAGTTCCATTAGTCCACGTGTTGGTTTTTATGCCAATATCAAGCTGTTTTTATTACTATAGCTCTGTAGTAGAGCTTGATGTCAGGGATGGTGATGCCTCCAGAGGTGGCTTTGTTGTTCAGGATTCTTTTAGATATCCTGGGTTTTCTGTTTTTCCAAACAAAATTGAGTATCGTTCAACATTCTTAGTCATCAGAAAAATGTAAATAAAATCTGCATTCAGATTCCAACTCACTGACGTCAGAATTGTAGTCATCAAGGAAACAAAAGATACTGGGCCAATGGTGTATTGAAAGAGTAACCCTTCTTCACTGCTGTTGGGAATGCAAACTAGTGTAATAACTATGGAAGTCATTATAGTGACTTTTCATAACACAAAGGATACAATTATATAATTAAACTATATTACTATAGTGTGTACACACAAAGAAATCAAAATAGCATATATAGTGACATCAGGCTATTTATGTTTATTGGTACATTATTACAATAGCCAAGATATGGAATAGGCCTAGATGCTCATTAAAAGATGAATGGATAAGGAAAGGTGATACAGATAGGTAGATGATAGATAGATAGATAGATAGATAGATAGATAGATAGCCAAGAGATAGATAGATAGACAGAAAGACAGATGGATAGACTCAAAATGGAATCTATTCATCTATAAAGGATGCAATTGAAATATTACATAAAAGTAGACAAAACTAGAGATCATAATGCTGAAAGAGCAGTCAGAATCAGAAACATGTCACTTATGTTCTCCCTCATGCAGAATCTAGGTATATATATATGTATATATATATACACACACATATATATATATGTATGTATATATATATACATATATATATATACAAAAGCAAGATGTAGACTTTGGGGGTTTGTAGGAGGGATTGGTGAGTAGTAAGAGGTGAAGTTGAGTAAAATACCATAACATACATTTATGAAAAAATAATAAATTTATTTTTAACAAAAAATTAATTTTTCAAACAAAAGGCTTTAATAACTTGGTCTTGAGTTCTTTTTAAATCTTGATGAGCTATCTTTATTTTAAGCTTTTTTAGATGAATGAGTTTTTATTAAAAAAAACTTGCCAGGTGTGGTGGTACACATCTTTAACCCCAGCACTCAGAATGCAGCAACAGGTAGATCACTGTGAGCCTGAGGCCAGTCTGGTCTACAGAGTGAGGACTAGGCAGAGCTACATAGTGAGACTGTCTCAAAAAAAATTTGTTTGTGTATGCATGTGTGTGGGGATGTGAGTGTGTGTGGAGGCCACAAGCAAGTGGTGAGTGTCTTCCTCAGTCATTCTCCTTATTTCTTGAGCCAGGGTCTCTCACAGAACCTGGAGCTCCCTGACTTGGCAAGACTGGCTGGCCCTAAGCATCCTCTTGTATTTGTCTACCCAGTATGTAGATTTATGTTATGTTATCATGCCAAGTTTTTCATGTAGGTGCTAGGACTCTACACTCAATTTTTCATGCTTGTATAACAAACACTTAACCAACTGAGTCATCTCTGTAGCCCTAGAGATTTTAAGCTTTAGAGGAAACTTATTTAATTCAAATACTGTTCTGTTATTTTGTTTTGTGATTTTAATAAATAATAATAATAATAATAATAATAATAATAATAATAATAATTAGTTAATATTTTTTCCTCATATCTGTTGTCCCTGGTCTAGGTCAGTCTTGCACTTTTTGCTTTGAAATCATGATTTTGGAAGTTTATTCATTGGTGAGCACCTTGATAAGCCTTGTGTATACGTTCAGCCTTGTAACAACTTCACTTTTTTCTCTACAAAGTAAGTAATTCAGTGTTCTTTGTCCCCTCCACCACCTTCCCGTGTCGTGGTTTAACTTTATATCACCATACAGGGAAAATTATTAGAGAACAATACATTTTGTTAATTAACCTTCTCACATACTTCCTTTTTTCCCGTTCCTATATTTTTCTCTATTATCAATTCAGTGTCATTGAAGGTTTTTTTTTGTGTGTATGTGCTAAAGTGTTATGGCCATTTATGTGTGAAGATATCACTGTGTGACATTTTACTAAACATTTAATTTCAGATGCAAAGTTCTTTTCTTCCAAGACTTAGAAAATCCTGCCTCACGGCCTTCTCTGATGCAGTTCTTGAGAAGCAGGATGTCAAAATGGTTCTCATTTCCCAGGAAATACTCTGTACCTTATCAAAACTCCCTCAGCACTCTCAATGAAAAAACAAACCAATGAACTATTTTATTCTGAGCTTTTGCATCTTGTCTTTATGTTACGTTCTTGATAATGTTGTCCTCTGATAGTTAAACATTCAAATTCACCATCTTATCTCTTCCACTTGGACTACTTCTATCTGGGTGATAATGCTTGTGCTCATATGGTACTCATTTCTTTCTTGTGCCTATTGCCTGTGTTGTCATTTCCGGTTTGATGGAGATCTTCCTTGAATTCTTGGCCCACTGATTGTATGTAGCCTAGTCTTTCAATCCATGAAGTTGATTTATTTTAACTGCTTTTTGTGTTAAAAACCTTCTATTGAAACATCTTACATCTTCTACAAAGGTTCCTGACTTTTGCTAACATATTTGAGAGTATTTATCAATCTAATTTGGATTTCCCGTCTTTGAGGACTATAAATTCTCCTCCCAGAAGGAGTGATTTAGCTTGTTGCCCTTATTTCATGTCTACAGTCCAGGAGGAGGCTAAAAGGACAATCCCAGTTTATTCCCTGGTGAGTTTAGGAGTAGAATTTGGAACTTATCCTCAGGGCAGAGAGCCTTGGCTTTGAAATCTAAGACCTAACTTTTTCCATTTCTTCTCATTGCTAGCAATGTTATGCTTCTCAGGAAACCTGTGGTTTCCTCTGGGCCAGCTACCATTCTTCTCTGAGAGACAATGTTTTAGGCTATATTAGCTTGGCCCAGAAGGTGGGAGTTGCTCTGATAATAGTGAGGGGCTAGCCTACATGTTTGCATACTTCATATCAGCCCCAGCACAGCTGGAGTGAAATCTACAGCCATAATGAATATCCCTGTAGACCCAGCTGCTATCTAGCCTGTCATTAATAATACATTAGGAGTAGAATAAAATGAAGGAGAGGAAAGGACCATGAAATGGCCTCATCCAGTTGATCCTACATTCTTGGTCCCCTCTCTTTTATATGATATTGTTTTTCATTCTCATGGACAACAAACACAATAAATGAATTCTACCAGAGAGTCTCAACTATTTATGTATTAGCACACATAGTATAGCAGTTTCCTCTAAGATTAGAAACTCCTGCCTTGGAGGGAAACTCCTTAAACCATAGGATGTTAAAGGTGAGGTGAAACAACAGAGTTTTCTAAGGCAATGATTCTCAACCTATAGGTTGTGATCCCTTTGGGGGTCAAGTGACCCTTTCACTGGGGTTGCCTAAGACCATTGGAAAACACAGATATTTATATTACTATTCATAACAGTAGCAGAATTACAGTTATGAATTAATAATGAAAATAATTTTATGTTGTGGGGGCACCACAACATGAGGAACCCTATTAAAGAGTCACAACATTAGGAAGGATGAGAATCACTGTTCTAAGGATGGGGAAACATTCCATCCTGCATAGAAGCTCCTTTACTTCAGGAAGTAAAACTCAATGACTTCAGGAAGTTCCTGAAATTGACTAGATTCACTAGTATCCTCCCTTCCCAAGAATACATAAACAATAAGGACTGCTGAGAGACACTCAGAGATTAGCCGAGCTGTCAGGAAGAGGCTGATTAGCCAAATCACCTTAAAGAAGCAACGGCCAGCCAAGTTGTCTGAAGAGGGTCAGCCTAACTGAGCCACATGGAAAAGACAATCTCCAAGCAGTTGAGCTGCTCTGCAGGTTATATGGTATACTCCAGATTTCTAAGTTTTGTGAGCGGTCACCTATACTGGGTGGGCTTTAGTAATGTGGCTGTCCTTGATTCATTTGTGCTCCTGTAAGTAAACTGTTACTACATTGCAGTAAGTAATGACTAGTCATTAGTAATCAGTTTAAAATAATACGTCCATTAAGCAGAAATGACAGAAAATGATGTTGTGGGTGTGGGCACATTATCAGTTAGGCTAGAAGAAAATTGTAGACATTGTCTGTTAAGCTAAATGGAAGGAAAGGAGGGGGTGGACTTGTTATCAGGAAATACTGCTGAAATTATAACATGCAATGGAGTAAGATGTAATGACCTTAATCAAACATGAAATTATAATAGAATGCTAAACTGTCATTATATAAGTGATAGTAAATACATTTCCCAATGAAATAATAAAAAATAAGATCCATCTATTTCCCCTTCCCAGGGCTATCCATGCATCCCTCTTTGGGTCCTCCTTGTTAGCTAGCTTCTCTGGAACTGTGGGCTGTAGTCTGGTTAATGAGAACATAAGGGAACAGGATGATCAAGCTGTAACAGGGATGGAGTGCGAGAACAATGAAAGAGATAACATGATAGAGAGAGACATCATGGGGATAGGGAGAAACTGGATGCTAGGGAAGTTCCCAGGAATCCACAAGGATGACCCCAGCTTTGACTATCAGCAATAGTGATGGGGGTGCCTGAACTGGCTTACCCCAGTAATCAGTTTGGTGAATACCCTAACTGTCATCATAGAGCCTTCATCCAGTAACTGATGGAAGCAGATGCAGAGATCCACAACCAAACACCAGGCAGAGCACCAGGTGTCCAGTTGAAGAGAGAGAAGAGGGATTCTATGAGCAAGTGCATCAAGATCACGATGGGGAAACCTACAGAGACAACCAAACCAAACTAGTGGGAACTCATGAAATTTAGATCAACACCTGTGGAGCCTGCATGGGACTGGACTAGGCCATCTGCATAGCGAGACAATTGTGTAGCTTGATCTGCTTAAGGGGCCCCTTGGCAGTAGGATCAGAATCCATCCCTGGTGCATGAGCAGGCTTTTTGGAGCCCACTACCTATGATGGTACACCTCACACAGCCTTGAGGCGGGGAAGGGGGACTTGGACCTGCTTCTACTAAATGTACCTCCCCATGGGAAGCCTTACCTTCTTGTAGGAGGGAATGGTAGATGGGTTGGGAGGAAGAGGTTGGAGGGATGGGAGAAGGAAAGAGCAGTATTTTTGATTGGTGAAAGAAAAAAAAGATCCAGTGTTATTTTTTCTTACTTTTATTATTAGCTCTTTGACAGTTTTGTACAGTGAATTTTGATCATATTCTCTCTCTCTCTCTCTCTCTCTCTCTCTCTCTCTCTCTCTCTCTCTCTCTCTTTCAATTGTCAATAGTTCCTCAGTTACTGGTGGGACTTTGTGTCCACTTCATCACTTCCTCTCTGTTTGGATGTTTTCTGGCTTGAGCTTGATCAGCTCTCATGCATGCTGTCACAGTTTCTGTGAGTTCATAAAATACCACTTGCTGGTGTGTCAGGAAAATACCTTTTCCTTCTTGTTATTCACCACCTCTGGTTCTTCTAATCTTTTGTCCTTTCTTCCACAATGATCCCTGAGCCTTGGGATGAAGGGGTATGTTTGGTATGAATAACTTGTTTAGGGCTGAGTATTTTGAAGTCTCTTATTCTATGAACCTTGGCCAGTTGTGGGTGTCTATGTTAATTGTTGCCTAATGCAAACAGAAACTTCTATGATGATGATTGAAAGATGCACAAATCTATATGTACAATGACTAGTCATTAGGAACCAGCTTAGTAATGTTCCCACTAAGGAGAAATGACAGAAAATGCTGTTGTGGGAGTGGGGAAACGAGCTTGGGAAATCTAGATCCACGGCTTTTACAGTCTTACAAAGAAAGAATCTCACAGTTTTAAACAGAGGAAAGGAAACAAATGAGGAAATTCTGAATGGCTCACATTCAACTTCCCTTCCACAGAGGTGTTCTGAGGCATTGGCTTTACAGCCAGAGTCATTGTCATCCTTTTGCACATGAAAGAGACTTGATTTCTCCACAAGGCAGCAAAGAATTTTCAACTGGAAACATCTCAGTGGAAAATCTTTCAGTTAAACAAAGGGATAGTGCAATAATCAAACAAATTTATTGGACTGCTTCCCATCAGGAAATGTTATGGAATCTGTTTTTCCTTTAATACAAAATATATTGGCATCTTCTAAGGATGACGTCAGTACAGGTTTCCCTAAAAGACTTAGGGTGACTTGGAATGGTACATGACAGGTGGGACGATAGAAGAAAGGACTATAAGATCAGTGTCTTCCATCGTAACCTCTGAACCCATGAACAACCTTGTCTGATGGGGAGGTAGTATTTGTGAATGTAATGGAGCTAAAGCTCTCAAGTTGAGCATCATCCTATGAGAGCTGGATGCTTTAAACCCAGTTATGTGTCCTCACAAGAGACAGAAGTTGCAAGAAGCCAAACGGAGATAGACCTAAGCTGTAATACCTGGAGCCAGCACATGTTAGAAGAGACAAGAAAGCTATGGTGGTTTGAGTAAGAAATGTTTTTTGTAGGTTCCTGCATTTGAATATTTGGTCCTAGTGGGTGGTACTATTTGGGGAGACTATGAAACTTTGACAAGAAGGAGCTTTGCTAGAGGAAGCACATGCCTCATGTGGGGCAGGCTTTGAGAGTTTATAGCCTTTCCTCCCTTCCTGTTATCTCTCTCTATTGTCTGTATGTCTATGAAAAATGTGATCAGCCATCTCTCCTATTCCTGCAACCATGCTGTACCTTCTTTGCTACAATGCACTGTGTCACTGAACTGTA
The DNA here is from genome assembly GCF_007827085.1 of Peromyscus californicus insignis. NCBI lineage: Eukaryota > Metazoa > Chordata > Mammalia > Rodentia > Cricetidae > Peromyscus > Peromyscus californicus. The sequence continues at coordinate 44,754,200 of NW_026294534.1, read as the reverse complement.
AGCCACAACAATATATATATTTTACCATTTTTAAATTATTATTATTAAGAAATTTTTTATTCATTTTGCATACCAATCACAGATCCTCCTCTTCCCTCCTCCTGCCTCTCTATTCTTCCTCCAACACACCCCCCCATTCCCCATCTCCTCCAAAGCAAGGTCTCCCATGGAGAGTCAGCAGAGCCTGATACACTCAATTGAGGCAGGTACAAGCCCCTCCCCCTACACCAAGGCTGCGCAAGGTGTCTTATGATAGGCACTAGGCTCCAAAAAGCCAGCTCATGCACTAGGGACAGGTTCTGATCCCACTGCCTAGAGGCCCCCTAAACAGTTTAAGCTAAACAACTGTCTCGCCTATCCAGAGGGCCTAGTCCAGTATCATGGGCGCTCTTCAGCTATTGGTCCACAGTACATTCATGAACTGGCCTACTCAGATGATCAGATGGCTAAATAACCTAACTGTCAACATAACGCCCTCATCCAGTGACTGATGGAAGCAGATGCAGAGATCCACAGCCGGGTGCCAGGCTGAGCTCCAGGAGTACAATCGATGAGAGAGAGGAGTGATTCTATGAGCAAGGGACATTGAGACCATGATGGGAAAAAGTACAGAGACAACAGATCATAGTATTTTATGACAGCAACAGAAAAGAAACCAATACGGAAGCATTGGTCCCTTCTCAATAAGTAGATCTATTTCAACCTTGTTCTCAGATTTCTCATATTCAGAGCTATGAAAGGATATAATTCTTTTGCCTTAAGACACCATCTTTGTGGGAGTTTGTCATGGTTGTCCTATTAAACAAATAGAGGTTTAGATCTAGAAGCAATTATAAGGACAACTGATACATCATGGGAAACTATGGGAACTTTATAGAGTGATTTTTGTCATTACAAGGTTTTGCACATAAAATTTTTACATCTTCATCCACACATTGATTTCATTACATAATTCTACCCTGTCATTTTTATTTGGATTATCTGTGGTTAGTACATGAATGGTTATAATACTAATTAAAAAAACCTACCCATGGAATGTCCCTGCTGTGTTTTAAGAGTGAGCACAAAAAACCATTTAGACTGAGTACAAAAAGCAGACATCTCTCATGTCCTCAAGTGAAAAGCATAGATTTTGGTCTGTATTTGAGCTAATAACAGAGTTTTCAGTTAAAAACTATTTTTCCCCAGAATTTAGAAAGCATTTATCTGGTATCATCAACTACTGTAGCTTTTTGTTAAGAATTTAAAATTCAAGGAGATGAGATTTTTTTTTGGTCCTTTTCATAAATGATGTTTTCCATACCATAGAATTCTTCTAGGATCTTTGTTCTATTTTTGATGTTAAAATTTCCCAAAGTGGTGCTATTTTCTTACTCACATCTTGCAGCACCATGCTTCTTTAGGAATTTCAACAAACATTGTAGAAAAGATTCTTGGGAGATACTTACTCTGTGGGACACTTGTGGCACCAATTGAATTTGAAGAATCTGTCTCCATTGGAAGAAACCCCCCTTCCCAAGTTCATTTTCATGAGTGCTCCTCGTCTTTACCCTTCTATGATGGAAATAACGAGGTGCATTTCTCTGGTGTGTTTAGATCCTGTGGTATTCTCAACAATGCACATAGCTGAAATAGCATTCCTCCAAGTCATTGTTTTCTTCTTTTCCTCTTAAGATCTCATCTAGTGGTTTTCTTTAATCAAAAAAGAGGCCTTTGTAGTTTCCCATTCTGAATAGTTCAGCATTTCTCAATCTAACAAAAAAAATGTTACTAGTCTGTTCTGTGACTAGCCATAAAATTTAAAAACTACTTTAAAAAATTCACTTTTGTATATATGAAAGTATTTTGCCAGCATATGTATGTGCACCAAATGTGTGCCTGGTGCACAGAGGGGTTTGAAGAGGTCCTTGGACGCTCTGGAATCAGAGCTAAGGATGGTTGGGAACCCACATGTGGGTTCTAGGAACCGAAGCTGTGTCATCTGTCAGAGCAGCAAATGCTCTTAACCACTGAACTCTCTCTCCAGCCACATGGGACAATATTAAATGAAAATGGCCAGTTCATCAAAGATCTGGAATCATCAACTCAGAAACATGCATCATGTGATTTTCTGAATTTGACATAAAAATTTCCATTTTTTTTTAAAAAAAGGTTATGTCTGCCATTATGTTTTCAGAATATCTATAAACTAAGTAAAAAGCCAAGGACCACAGTATTCAAGATTCAGTGTCTTGTTACCTCATGTGACCTGCCACAAAGTTCAGGCATATTTCTCTGAAGAAAAAAAAATACTAAGAAATATTGAGGAGGCTGCAGAATTTTCTAACCTTTTGATTAAGAGAGTAAAGAAAGAAAAATGCCAGGAACAGATTGCCAACAGACATAGGCTGTCTTTGATTCTACTTCTACATGAGATCAGCAAAAATAAGTCTTTAAAAAGTGTAACAAATAAGTGATCAGAGCTTGATAAAAGAAAATATTACATTTCAAGTTACTAAATTTAAGACATAATCTTAAAGATACTTAAAAACTATACATTTAAATGCATTTTCATATTTTTTCTTTAAACACTTATTCATGAATGGAATAATTCTTTCCATCAGTGCATGGAATATTTTTGGGAATAAGATGTAGGCAGTGGAATCATTGACATAAAAAAAAACCCAAATAATCTGTGTTGGAGGTAGCTGTTAAAGCACTAAGTGCTCTTCTAGAGAAGCCAGGTTTGATTACTAACACCCACCTAGGGGCTCACCGCTGCTTATAACTCCAAACCCAGGGGATCTGCCATGCTCTGGCCTGTCAGGGTACCAGGCATGCATGGGATACAGAGACATAAATGCAGGCAAAACACCTACACACATAAAAAATGACCACTGATCAGATTAGTGCTACTCGGCCTTTTCTCAGCAGAAGATTCACAGTGTGGTGGGCATCGGTTAAACACAGAGACTCAAATAGTTGAAGGGTAGAGAAAAGGTGACTGTGAAGAGGCTGGCCATAAACAAGATGTCTATATAGACTCTTCTGAGGCTTAGGGCATCACCAAAATGGATGCAGAAAGAACATAAGAGCCAGAAGTTGGGGAGGGTTGTTTCAAACACTGTCTTCTTGACATGGTATGGCAGTTATAACCGTAAACTCATCACATATGTGGTTTCCTATACAGGATCTGTCACCATTCCATCCTTCATGGCAGAGGAGCTCAGTAGATTCCACTGCTCCCTAAAGGACTATGTTAATGGGCACACGGGGAGGCTGTGCCACATCTTTCAGTGGTGGACTCACTGATAAATTGCCTGTGTTCCAGTAAATAAAGTATTCATGCTCGTGAAAGAAATTATATTTAAACTCTCTGACTCAAAAAAAAGAAAAGAAAACATCAACATAGAAAAAGACTTACTAAGAAGAATTAGAATTCCATCAGTAGAAAGGCGTATGAGAGTGTGTAATAAAGGGGGAAACTCCGAAACTTAAGTATGTACATGTATGAAGTTGTTAAAAAAAACAAGCCAAATAAACATAAAGAAATCATAACCAAAAATTATTCTCAGGACTTGACCCCTTGATTCAGGTCAGAATTTTGTGGTTTTCTCTGTTCTTGATTTATGAACTTTTGCTATCACTTGACTTCATAAGAAATAAATACATGCACATCTTTAAACATTACTTCCATGATGATTCTATTAAGTATGAGCAATAATCCAAAACATGGAATTAGAGCTGGAAATGTTATTTATTCCAAAAATTTATTTTAAAAGACTTTCTATTTCTTGGTGGAAGAAAAGACATAGGTGAAGAAATATGGGTAATGTTGAAAGTATCAGGCCCACATCTAATTCCTCTGGGACATTTGTCAGGAACATTTTATCCTTTAAAAATGTTACATTTGAAATAGTGCTAAGGTCAGTGACAGCTTGGATAGTCTTCTAGGTATGAACTGACATTAAATGTGACCTGGCAAGTAACTCATTCTGTACTCCTTAACTTAAAAGTATTTGCAACATTTCTCATGGATGATAAGTTAAAATACATCTTAGGACACCTGTCTAGTTTTTCTCTAGTTGTTCTTTTTTATGAAGAAAAAAAGTCATAGATAGGTTCCTTCCTTGAACTTGAATAGCACAATCTCATATTGTACAGCATGCAAAAGAAGACATGTGGAGGGGTTTGGAGGATTTGGGGTGATTCCCCAGCAAAGAAAAACCAATAGAATTTTCTGTCAAACATGACACGTAAATGTGTTAGGAATAGAATAATGATCTGGAAAATGCATAAAACGGTGTTATTGGTAAGAACATAAAAAGAAATTGCATGTCGTGTGTACTGCTGGCCCTCTTCGAAAAGGGCTTTCATATTGATTTTGGAAAGTCTCCAAAACCCACTTTTCTGTGCCTCCTTAGTGAACATGCTTATTGAATGAATCATCCCTCAGATACCTCACACCCCTCCCCCCCACTACAAGAATGACATGAAAGGTCATAAGTAGCAGAGTGAGAATTAGTTCCTGATAGTGCCTGAAAGATGAAGAGCGGCTGGCTATTCTACTTTTAAACTGCATGAACCTAAAATAAACTTCCTTACTATGAGGATTAAGTTATGTACCACATGACATGTTTCCGGAGGAATGACATTTTCTGATTTTTTCGGTATTTACCTGACTGTTCATGGGGCAGAACATCCATCACCAGCATCACTGTCACTATTTCCCCTTTAGATCGTTATTATGCTATTATTGTCAGGCCACGTGATTACTGTTGAACTTTTAAGGACAGAAGAAATACTAGACAGTACAGAACTTAATGACAGAAATCAGGGAAGCTCTGCAAATGTGTGAGTTTTCACTTGAGGGGAAGGAGGGTGGGGATGAGAACTGCTTTTGCTTGCATGCTAGAACTCAGTTAGTGTTGGAGGCCAGCTGTTTCTGTTCTGTCAAGATTACAACCACTCTTACTTCTGAGGTTTATTTATCCAGAGTTTCTTTGAGGCTAACTCGAAAGAAAGTTTTTCCACTGCAGCTGAAAATGGACTTAACTATTTTCCTGTTTGCATCAATGTCATGTGAGATGGTAACTCCCCGCCTCTGCTTGCAGCCAGGTATGAGTCAGTTCTATAAAGAAAGGAAGAGTAATTTTTTTTTATTCTCAAAAGATTGAAAGAAGAAAGGTAACTCAGCCTCTTTCTGCCTTGTTACTAATGGGAATTCCTATTGTTTGAGATGGATCCTCCCAAATGATACACTAAATCTCTAGCCCAAGGCATCCTGATTATGACCTTCTGTAGAATGGGCTGTCTTCATATTAATTAGATAAGGTCATAGAGGCATAGGGCCAGGCCTTATTCCGTATGGCTGGCATCTTAAAAGAAGAGAAAATATGGATAGAGATGTATGGATAGAACTGCATGAGAAGACAAAGATGTAGGTAGAGTTTTGTTTTCACAGACCAAAGGACACTTGGAGTCATTGGATGCTAAAAGAGGCCAGCAACAACCTGATTTCAGGCTTCTGCGCTGCACAACTGTGTAAGTTCCTACCTACTTTAAGCCATTCATTTTCTACTCTTTTGTTACAGTGTCCATGGGAATCAAATTCAGCAGTGTTTGACAAAAAAATCAAGTGAACATCAAAAAATAACCTTTTCGGGCTTCTGTTATATACTATCTGAACATGACTCTTTTCTCCCACATTGTTTCAGTTATTTATCCTGGGATAGAGGGCACTAGAGAGAAGGTAAGTTGGCTGTTTACTTCCTGACAGCAAGCTTTGAAACAGGAAGCCCCTTTGGGCTGCTTGTAGCAAGAAACACTTCTGCCCTAGAGCATAATGTGCATCCATACCTGATTGTACCACATATCTCGAGCAATGAGCTCTCTTCTCCAAATGGCGAGAGGCTCCATAGGTCACATATTTAACAATATCAGTCTTCCTAGGCAGCTATATGAGGCAACAAATGTGCTTAATGTTTTTCTATGACTCAGGATGGATATAATATCTACAGCACTTTGAACTGTGTAAGTCAAAATTAAACAGAAAGTTTATATTAAATAGATCAGAAAAGTAACATTCTTATAAGCTAATTTTTATTTAAAAATACTGAAAGATTCATCAGTAAGTGAACATTTCTTACAATAACTGGACACTCCTGGCTAACATATTCTGAAGGACATTTATTTTCTTGACCTAAATGATAATTTTTTCTTTCCACACTACACAAACCAGCTATATGTTCCTAGACAAATCTCATCATACAAAACAGAGACCGTTTTTAGTTCTGTTTATAGAATATACTTTTCCATAATCTTAGCCAGGTCTGGTTAAGATTTATTTTTAGGGAACACTATGAATAGTGTTCTCGGAGACCATCCACTAAATAACAAAGGTCCCAAATTGTCTGGGGAGGAGTAAGATGTCCCCTTTGCTTCATTTTAACAGATACAAATATATGAGATCTTAGCATTGTGCTTTTGATTTTAATTGCAAGGCAACACCCAACAAATACACACCTGTAAGATTAGATTATTACTATTGAGCACATCATATCTGTGATTTATAAACTTGTCTTAGTTTCCTTTCTATCGCTGTTGCAAACACCATGATCAAAAATGAAAGAAAGAGTTTCACTGTATTATGTTTTCATTATATAATCCGTCATAGAGGGAAGCCAGGAGGGAACTCAAGCAGAAACTATGGAAGAATTTGCTTAGAGGCTTATTCTTTCTGGCTTTCTCACCTGGGTTTCTTACATAGCAAAGGTCCAACTTCCCAGTGATGGTTGTACCTGTGGTGGCCTGGGTGCTACCACATTCATCAATAATCAAGACTGTTCTCCATAGATATGGCCACAAGCCAGTCTGATCCTGGCAGTTTCTCAGTTGGCGTTTCCTCTTCCCAGGAGTGTCAAGTTGACAGTGAAAACTAACTAACACAAACTACCCTTTGTCAACCTGACATACAAACATATCCCTGTTAAGCCATAAATTTTCATTAGTTTCCCCAAGATCTCATATTGGATCTCATGTTAATATAACAATATAAGAACTTTAGAAGTCCCACAGCCTTTAAAATTTCTGTCACTTAAAAGTCTAAGATCTCTTTTAAAGTTATAATAACTGTGGGTGCATATATATGCATATATATAAAATAACTTATATATTAATAACAAGTTAAATATAAAACAAGTTACATGTATGTATGTATATATGTACATGCACACACACACACACACACACACACACACACACACACACACATATATATATATATATATATATATATATATATATATATAAAACAAATTACTGCTGTGGGATGTTCTGTATGCTGTGAATGTGTTGCTCTGATTGGTTGATAAATAAAATGCTGATTAGCCAGTAGCCAGGCAGGAAGTATAGGTGGGATAAACAGACAATGAGAATTCTGGGAACAGGAAGGCTGAGTCAGGAGATGCCAGCCCACCGTCCAGGTAATGGCACATAGGTAAAGTCACGGAACATGTGGCAACATATAGATTAACAAAAATGGGATGAGTTTAAATGTAAGAACTAGTCAGTGGTAGGCCTGAGCTAATGGCCGAGCAGTTTTAATTAATATAAGCTTCTGAGTGATTATTTTATAAGTGGCTGTGGGGTCCATGGGACTGAGCAGGACATGAGAAAACTTCAGCTACAAATTACTTACTTTTTGTTTTGTTTTGTTTTTTTGCAAAAACAGAAGAATCAGGCACAGTTACAGTCAGATCAAACCAAAACCAAAATTTAACAATGTAAATAGCTCAATATCCAATATGTGAGATTCATTCATAACCTTCTGGCCTCCAAAGGACACAGGTAGCCCCACTTCCCCAGCTCTGACATCTACAGCACACACACAGCTTCTCTGGACAGCTCAGGCCAGCTCCATGTCACACCTCCCATTGTCCTTGCTAGACATCCCATGGTCCTGGCATCTCCAATATCTTGGGATCCCTATTCCTAGTGGGGCTTTATCTTCAACCAGTGGCTTCTTCTTGCCGCTCATTAGTGACACTGACCTGTCCCATGATAACAAACTTCAGATTTCTTCCATGCCTTCAAATCAGTACCATGTGAGGGATTCTTAAAAAAAAATCATTCACCATTGTTCACCAGTTTCTGCTCCCAGCTTGATGTGCAGCAATGTTCTTAGTGGACCACAGCTTCTATGCTCTGATCCCAAGGAAATACTTCCCATAAGATTTGTCTCGAGGATGCTCGTCTCTTATTAATCGGTTTGTTCTTTAGTGACCATCTTCCATTGTCCTAGTAAAGGCAAGGTTTCACTTTAGTGGTGTTGATCAGTCATAGCTGATTTACCAGTTCCGGCTAGTCAGCAAACTGATTCTTGAGTCAAAATGTAACATGATTTGCATGGATAGAGTCTTTGTTTCCTTCTTAAAATTCCCAAAGCCAAGCCTCCATCATCTGTGTTTCTCTTCATGTTCTTATCTTCTAAGCTCCAACAAAACAGTCCAATAGGCTTCAACCATTCAACAGATTTTCCAGCCCCAAATTCCAAATGCTACTACAATCCTCTCAAAGATCAACATGGTCCGGTAGTTACAGCGTAGTCTACTTCTCCTGGTACTAATTTTTTTCCACATTTGCTTTCTGCTTCTGTGATAAATACTATGACCAAAGAAACTTGGGAGGAAAGGGTTTATTTCATTGCACACTTCCAGGTCATACTCTATTATTGAGAGAAGTCAGGCCAGGAGTTCAAGACAGACATCTGGAAGTAGTAACTGAAGCAGAGGCCATGGAGGAGTGCTGCCTTCAAGCTTAATCTTTTTCTTACTGGTTCACCCAGCTAGGTTTCTTATACAAACTAGGTCCTCCTGCCTAGGAATAGTTCTATCTCCTGTGGGCTGGGCCTTCCTACATTAGTCAGTAATGAGGACAGTTTGTCACAGGCATGGCCACAGGCCAATCTGATCTTGACAATGTCTCTCCTGAGGTTTCCCCTTCCCAGATATTTCAAATTGACAATAAAACTCACTGGTGTCATACTAATCTACCATTCCCATTCCAATTGTATATTGTTCACTATGCCAGGAGTCATAGAACTACGCTAAGTTGGGAGTAATTTCTGCTATGAGAGAATTACAAGTAGTTTGAGGATATAAGGAAAGAACATAAATATCGAAAAGAATACTCTTGTCACTTGTAATTCACACATTTCTAGTTTTGTTTGGTGAGTCATCGCAGCAGATAATCTGAATATCTCAAGACTGATTTGGTTTGGGGCTGAGACTGACCTCTTGGGGGACTTGCAATCTAAGAGCAATGGTTTCTCATCTATAAATTCATCCTGATACGTAACATAATTAACAGTATCTTTTATATTAATAAAATGTGTCATTGTTTCAAATCACCATGGTGATTTTTAGAATGTGGAATCATGCCTGTAACAAAATTTCTGGATGTACCACAGCCACCATTGCACCAGGAAGGGGTCTCTAAGAGGTCTCTAAGAGATGAAGAGGAGACTATCTGCTCACATTCTGGAAGCATGACGTCACCTGACCCAGAGACTGTTGGAGATGCTCACCAACATAATGAGCACTATTTATAGTGCATCTATTTATGCTACTAACATGGTGGGCTTCCGTCGACATGCTTTTCTTGGTTGTTATTTCTAGAGCAACTTGTTAAGAACATTTATTTTCTCAAGAATCGGGATATTGTTTGTGGTATGGTGGTCATTGCCTTTGAAAATTATTTCCAAAGATCCCTTTAAAGCCTGCTGTAACTGTTTCATTTTGAAGAGGGTATTTTCAATAGCTTCTGGCAACAGAAGCACTATTAACTTGAGAGTACATTGATAAAATTAAAGCTTGAAGTGGATCCCCATTTTCCCAGATGACAGACAATTTGGGCTGAATGTCTGAATAAAAGCTAATTGATGCGTAATTCAAAGTATCTATGGGAATAGATCTCATAGCTCTCAGATTAAAGGAAGATTTATGTTGGAGGGCCCTACTGGTTAAAGGTTGTATTCTACCATGTCAGGACAGCTCTCCCCAGCTCAGAGAAAGATGGGAGGACTCCCTTGCTGCAGCACAGGCTTCCTGCTCTCTGCCTGACCTTATTTGGAGACTGAACCTGAGCTTGGATACTTGACTTATCTCAGGCATGACCCCTGACACAGTCCTCTGCAGACACTCTCCCCCTGCTGCCACACATGGTAATTAGGTTTTGTGCTTTGGCTGTTGTGATAGGAATGTGCTCTTTCATGCAAATTAGGTAATGCCCCAGCCTCAGTCCTCATCCTTTATCTCTCCCCTCACTCCTGAACAAAGTTAATCTGTCTCACTGAAGCTGCCTCTTGGAAAGCTGTTTCCATTATACCCACAAGCCCTCTGGACCCTGTTCCCTGCTTCTCCTTCCTACCCCTGTCTCTTCCCTCAGGGATTGATGGCCAACAGTACCCAAGGAGGAGGGAGACCCACAGCTGAGTCTCCATTTTGAGTGGTCTCTGCAGCTTTCCCCATTCTTCCCAAAAAGCCATGACAACTATTCCTCAAGACAGTGGTTGTTTTTTTGTTTTTTTTTCTGAGTGAAGGCTTCAGGGGGAAAAAGTCTTTAGTAATGGTTTCATATGTCTGGAATGTTGCCCTTTTTTGCCAATTACAGACACACAATTAATTTCTCTCTATTCAGTGCCATATATATATATATGGCAATTTATATAATTTATTTTATTTTTTTCAGAGCTGAGGACCGAACCCAGGGCTAAATCCACTGAGCTAAATCCCCAATCCCATATAATTTGTTCTTAATGAGAAGGTTAGTTCAAATTATTTGCCTTTCTATGAAGCATACACCTTTAGATTAGGGTTTTCTCTTATATCTGTTGATATTTTGTTCTACATAATAATTCTTTATGGAAGCACAATACCATGCATTGTAGACATGTAGCAGAACTGCTACATGAGAATAACACACCTGCTCCCAGTCATCTCGTTCACAACTATCACTACATCTTTCCAAACACTCCTGGAGCACCAAGATTTCTTTCTTGTTTGGTTTAATTCCTCATTCAGAGCATCATGGGAACACAAAACGAACTTCTTACCTCTTCAGGTACTTTCTCAAGAGTGGACTTTGTTATTGATGGCTTTGCTGCTAATTTGGTGAGACAATCTATTGAATTAAACACATTAATCTAGAAACTATTCAGCTTCTATTCTTAGAGTCTTATAAACTGGAATGTTTATGAAAAGAAAAGCCACCTCTATGTTAAACATCTGGAAGGCTAAATAATTGATTTGCATTCTGTGATTGTGTAGAGTTAGAATGCTGCAGATCCACAGTCAAGTTAACATGAACCAATTGTAGTCCTTCAGCAACCATCTGTTGCCCATCCCTCCATTTGATCTAATACACTCTTTTACTATAAGGTAAAAACCTTTAACATGTGTTTGAGCAGACTACTAGTTCCCACCAATGCAAAAGTTAAGAATGTCATTGGATAACATTGGAAACTTATTACGGAGTTCTCATTCTTTGTTAGAATCTTCTTACCTGAGGTTCCCAGTCATATGACTGGTAAATTCTTTGATTTGTGCCTTATTTTTGTTGACATTGTTCAGTAACTAACAAAATCTCATGTAACCAATTCCAGAGTGGAACATTGCTTCAGTGTTATTTGGGGCAATTGGAAACACTTTCTCCAGGGTGCAGTCTCTTATATTTGACTAAGAATAAACTTCTCCCCTTTGAAGTGAGAACAGTGCTTTGTATTTTAAGTCTCCACAGTAAAACTAAATTTCAATATTACTTTAAAAATATTTTATAGGTTGAAAAATAGAGAACTTTTACACCAACCTAGAAATAGTCAAGTTTTAACTTCTGCTCTTAGATTGTGTTTTCCCCTTACCATGTACAGATCATTGAGGTATGAAAGTTGGAACATTTTTTTTGTCATAAGACAAAGGCTTAGAATTTTTATTGCATAATTTTAATTCTTCTTATTCATCAGTATCTTCTTTGTAAGCTGCCAGACCCGATGGCGTTTTGTTAACACTTTGTTTTTATAAAGATAGACTGAAGCAATGCTAGTCCTACTTCAGATACTTCAGAAGCCTCAAGCGTTTTAAAGAATATGTATCATATTCATCCAGCTGAAAGTAAATAGTCCGAGCTCTGTCACATCAGAACCAGTCATCGGAACACTGTTATGCTGGCAAGCAAATATGAAAGGGGGAACAAAGAGTCGAAGGGCATTGGCAGATGGTATGCTATTGAAGGGACATAAAAGGAGACGTAATCTTGAGGAAAGACAGCGGCTTCGAATATGAAAAACAGAAGACAAATAAACCATGGAAAAAGAACGAGAATGGGGTCAGAGTCACGAGTTTATAAATGACTCATGATACTTATCAGATTAAAAGAAACATCTTTGTTTTTAGTTCAGTAGAACCCACTACAGCATCATGTTTAAGTACAGAATTATAAATGGTGCCTCGTGCCCATGAAGAGTTTACTTATGGGAAATGAACCTCTCTTCGACACAGAGACAGCCTTCTTAATCGTCAGATTGTTCCAGTATTTGAACACTTACAGAACCAGGGAATTATAGCTTTAAGCCTCCACTGAGTGCAGGAATGCCCAATGGCCATTTTGTCTCAGTAAGAAGCATAGATCTTGGATCATAGATCTTAGATAGAAAAGACCTTTGAGACTCTCAGGTGGATTTTCCTGGCAGGGCAAAAGAAGTAATGAACACTATTACATGAAGACTCTATAGACCATCCTTCAACAAGTACTGCTTAGCAATGTCTAACACTTCAGATTGTACCTGTCAAGGAAAGATTAACTACATCCTAAGCCATTTTAGAGTAGCTTCCACTTAGCCATCAGGTCTATTCTTCCTCTCAGTCAGTAACAAACACTTTCTCCGAAGAAGAATAGGGATAGAATCAGTGATGGGCACAAAAAGGCATGAGCAATGTTTAGTTAGTATAATTTTCCCTTTGGGGTAGCTACATTTCCTAAACTGTATAGTGTTGAACAGTGAGGTGATATTTACAATGATGTTACATAGAGTTTGACGCTGGCATTGTAGGCTTCTAATAAAGTCATAATTTAGGTGCTTGTTCTTAAAGAGAGACTTTAAAATGTATTTTGATGTGATCACCTAGCTTGCTGCAGTTACTTGAACCAATCGCAGTATTTGCAAATACCACAGGAGTTATGCAGTCCTTTTGTAATTCAAAAGGGTCTGAGAGCTGCCAGTTTAGCACCCATGGAGACAAACAGCAATTCATGTGGGATCTAGCACAGCACCACATTCTGTCTGGGAAGTCCATAATGATGAAAGGAAAAGAAAAGTGAAGTCTGAGCCTGTCTTGGAGATTCATGGTTATGAGGCTTTGGGTGCTTGTTTAATTTTTATTTTCCTCTATGTTTTATTATCTGGTAAATACAGCAATATGATCAACCTCACTGAGGTTTTTCGGACTGGGTTTAGAACGTTGCATGAGTCCACTGAAAGGAATGTGAGTATTGGATCAACATGCATCTGTTCTACTGTTCTAAAGGATTCAAGAGAGACCCAGTGGATCAGTACGTGTCCAAGTCTTGTTTGTGCTCTTCAGATAATCTGATGCCAATCAAAGCTTCATGAAAAGAGAAAGGAAATGGTAGTAAAAATATGGTGGGAGAACACATGTCAATAAAGAGCAGGGATAGTGAAGAACTCATTCCTGAATTTAGTCAGCTCTAAGTACAACGCTGTACATGTTTTCCCACACTGTCTCTTTCCCTGTCTCTTCAGGGATTTAGGGTCCAATGATGAGCAGTTCATAACACAAGTCTGCCACACTGTGACATCGAATTGAGCTCCTCATTCTCGGAGCAACACCCAGCCCTCTAACTTCCTCTCCAGTCTTTTATGTCACAGCCTGCAGATGGTGGCAGCAAAAGAAAGGTGTGACATGGATTCAGTTGTGCTCCACCTGCCACTTGAGCTTAGGTTCCAACAGCAGATGGTGGCCTTTCTCCACTGGCTGTGCAGAACTGTTGGAAAATCATTAAGGATTTTTGTCTTTCATTGGACTTCAGCTCCTACATGTCGCCAAAGGACATGGTGAGAAAACTTATTTTCAGACTACCTTGTTTCAAAATAAACGGGGACATACTTTTTATATGTTGGGCTAGAAACAGTAATTAGAAAGTGAAAAGTGGAATAAAGTATGATAATCTATGCTTTTTAAGTGAGCACAGCTTTAAGGTCTTGTTACAGTGTATATAAACCATATAATTGATTTGCATGTATATGTTATCAGAATAATCTGCTTGATTATACATACAGAACAACATTTTATATCATATTCCTATAAATCAGTAATATTATAAACAAAGGTTCTCTACCTATGGGTTGCAACCCTTTGGAATAAATGACCCTTTCACAGGAATCACATATCAGATATCCTGCATATCAGATATTTACATTACAATTTGTAACAGTAGCAAATTACAGTTATGAAGTAACAACAAAAATAATTTTATGGTTGGGGGGTCACTACAATATGAGGAACTGTATTAAAGGGTTGCACCATTGGGAAGGTTGAGAACCACTGTTACAGACTATCTTAGAAACCTGTTTATCTCTTGCTGACTGCCCAATCCAGAACGCAGATGTGTTTCAATTTAAGTGAAAGAGATGAATGAAGAACACTCCAGTGCAACCTCAAGTAGTATCTAGGGACAATTTACTGCAATGCAAGTCAACAAATTTATGGAACACTTGGAAACTAAGTTTTAAAATAAAATTGAAATTGAGAAGCTAAACCTAGTTGTTGGTTGCTCCCTTGTTTAAATCCATCCAGTGCTAACTTTCAAAACTTCCCTGAACTACTTATTTTATTGTCTAAATTGTATTGTTCTTTGTCAACACTTGTTGAATGCTGTTAGTCTACCCAGTGTTAACTGGCTTATAGAACTTTGAGTAAAGCTTGCTTTGCTGCTTTTGGATTTCCTGACCCAAGAATATTCTGCCTGTTCAATGTGTAGGGTACTGAGGTAGATGCAGGGTCTCATCTTGAAAAATCTCTCAATTCCTCATAGAGAACAAATATCTATTTACATGGAGAAGTAGAAGGCAACTCCCCAAAAGCCATTTAAGATAAACAATCTTTTTATTTAAAAAAAGTCTTGCATATAAGAATTAAATAAAAAACATTGGAAGATACTCAGATTATATAACAAGGAAATTTTAACTTCTGTATCTTGTAAAGTTGATTTTAACTTTAACTTCTGTAACTTGTCTATTTTAATAACCAGGAAAGGTTGTAGAATGGTTTGATTACACATGTTATTGTAGAATATAAATCAATGATGTTTCTAAACACAACAACTCTGGAGTTGGAAAAAGGGTAATTTTACTTTTATAAGCTCTTTGTATTTCTATACTTTAACAAATCATAACTTTAAGAAATACAGTTAGTTGTAAACTTGAACCTTGCACATTCAAGTTAAAAAATCTTGGCTTGTAACATATCACAGAACATAAGGCACTATTTATATATATGTGTATCTATGTATGTGTATATATGTACATATATGTATATATGTATATTCCTCTTCCAAGTCCATTGGCTGATTTGTTTCATTTCATAGCAGAGTTGAAATATTTTACTCTAAGTTAACGAAGTCAAATTCAAGGTCTTCCTTGACGACTTGGGAAAATGCCAAACATAGCAGCATGCTGTTCTTGTCAGGTACAACTCTATCAATTTCTTTCTTAAGAAAGAGGAAGATTTGCAAAATATGCCATAGGTAAATAGAGCAAACTCTTCATATATAATGTTGAATTACAGGCACATTGTACATGTATCTTTTATACACCACTGGAAAAAAGATGACAGGACTGAAAATTATGTGCAAATCTTGGTGGAAAAGGCTTATATCTGGCCAGTCAACACTCAGAGAGAATTGAGGATTTTTGAGGCTACATCTCAGATAAGCTCAACAGTGAATTGTATAATGTAAACTTGACCTTTTCTCTTGTAGCTAACTGAGTGTAGTCCAGACTTGTCAGTCAACTTTCCAATGTGCATTTTCATTATGTTACTGTCAAACTTTACAGCTTGTCTTAGGACATGGACTCGTTATTTTTGGACTGGTTATACAATGTTTAAATATCTTCATCATCATCATACAGAGAATAAAATTTTCTTTGGGGATATAACCTGAATCATGTGTCAATCAACTATCAACTTAGTCAAAGTTCTTAAGTTAAAAGTCAAACTGAAGGAATCAATATGGCTTTTCTATTGCCATAGCTTCCTTTGTCTTTGCTCTACTCACAAAAGCTGAAAATTCCGAGAAAACACCCTGGTTACTTACTCTTAAAATGGGTTGTTTCTTTTTCAAAAAAAAAATCTTTCTTGTACTGCTTCCATACACCAAGACTTGTCTGAACAACAGTTCTGGGCAAATGGGAATTTAACTGGTCAAAAAAGTCTACTAAGAAACACACTTCACAGCTACCCATTTAGTTCATGTGGATTATTTGTAACATTTCTTTTAATACATTAGATACGATATTGGATAGGCATTGCTCTAACACAAGCCAATCATAATTATATGTAATTATCTGAGAGAAATGTTTTTAAATAAACAATTACCCCTAGGAACTATTTTCAAACAACCAAGTGAATGTATTCCCATAAACATTTGAATGGGAATATGCTGAAATATTCAGAATTATCATTAAAGCAACCTGTACAATAGGAGTTACTTTGAGGAAACTGCACACAATGCTAACAATGCAGCAAGATAAGCAAAACAGTGTACACTACATGCTCTTGTGAATGCACAGAACTTGGTTGAAGGAGATACGGTCAATAGTTTCATTTTACTAATCACAGGAATGTCTGCTACAGCTGGTTCAGTGCCAGGGTGCCCTACTCCAGGGAGACTAAGCACTGCAGGGTAAGTTATTCCTGCTCAAGTATCCTCAATGACTTCTATGAGCAAACCCAGATTCCTCATCTTCGGTCATGTTGAGAATATAATTCCTTCTCCATTTGAATACACAAGGAAAATTCTAGAAAGACAGTGAACGATAGGATAGATTTCAACTAATGATGAGACTTACTGGACTGTTCCAGGCAATTCTTTACAGATTGTATATATTTCACAATTGGATTCTTATTTATCATAGCTTGATACCCCAAATTACCCTTTTCTCTTTATAATTGATTGTTTCTCCTGTGCATTACAGTGAAAAAATCTGACTAACACACTTTTATCACTGATAATATGAATTTCAACCCAAGAAGGACAAAGTGACTCAAAAGAGCAGGAACTGTCACTAATTCGCCATATTGGAATCAGATAACATGCATCCCAGCTCTTCTTGCATCAGGAATCTGAGCTGAATTGGACACCATAGAGACAGGGTACAGAAGAAATGTATTGAAAATCCAAAGGGAAGTGAACAAACTCCATTTAAAAACTTCAATTTTGGTTTTATTTGAAGGCGTGCCATTGGGATTAATCCTTTCTTTTTTTGATGTTTTTGAGACAAGGTTTCTCTGTGTAGCTTTGGCACCTTTCCTGGAACTCACTCTGAAGCCCAGGCTGGCCTCAAACTCACAGAGATTCACCTGCCTCTGCCTCCCGAGTGCTGGGATTAAAGGCGTGTGCCACAACCACCTCAACTGGGATTAATCTTTTAAACAACTCTTTGACACAACATACATTTGTAAATCTATACATTTTACATAGTGGAATGACAAGCTTGAAATCCCAATATCCTATCACTCCAGGTCTTCCACCCCCTACTTCTATGCTATGTCATTATATATGTGTGTGTGTGTATACACGTTTCTATTTCTCTCAGACTCACTCATTCTTCTCCTTTCTCCGCAGACAGTGACCTCTTGGTTAATTTCTTTATTTGCTTCCATTTCATTCTGTTTGGTTTATAGACAGTAGTGGATCCAAGCCACATGTGGTGGTACCCACCTATGATCCCAGCACTTGCAAAACTGAGCACAATGGATCATTGTCTGAAGGCTGGCCTGCATATTGAATCAAAGAAGATCAGGCTGGGCTCCATAGTAAGATTTGTCTCAAAAGAGCTTTTTTTTTTTCTGCCCAAATTCTGTCATTAAAATGTAAGACAAGGCCAAACAACTTCAAATGACCAGTAATTTTCTAATCTGATCAGCTTTCATTCCAGCTGTGTTCACTCACATAAAGAGCTTGTCATATCCAAAGGACAAGACTGCTCACGTTGTCTAATTAGTTCCCATTCTACCTTTCCCTTTGTGTGTTCTCCCTGTCTCCCTCACCATTTTCTCTCTCCTATCAGTTCATACGTTTCTGTTTAATGGAGCTTTTGCTTCCTGATGTCACGTGTCCTGCTTTCTTGCACAATTTCTTCCCCAAGGAACCTTGTGCAATTCACATAGAAAGCATAACCAACTATAAAGCACCCTCTCTCTCTGCCCAGGGACTAAGTGTCATGTCAATAGATGCTCTTTAAGTGTTTGTGGTACAAAGGGACATGTTAAAAACTATGGCCATGTGGCAAACTTGTTCAGAGAATAAAAATACCCCATCTTTTATCATTTCTTCAGTTTCATATTTTACTCGGCAGTATTCTGATCATATTCTTCTTAGAGTAAGATGTATTGCTATGTTGTAGAGAGAGTTGTAGACAACGAGGAGGTTTTAAAGGTAGAAGTGAGTGGGATGTGTCTAATCAACAACTAATTTTTCTGTGAAATATGCAAAACATTAGAATTTTAGCATACAGGAGTTTACTTTCTTTATTACTTTTTAAAAAAGATTATAATTACAGCCTCTTCCTTCTCTTCCCTCCCTCCAAACACTCCTATACAACCTTCTTTGTTCTCTCTCAACTTCAGGACCTCTTTTTTTCTTTGCTAGTGTGTGTGTGTGTGTGTGTGTGTGTGTGTGTGTGTGTGTGTGTGTGTGTGTCTTCCTAAATATAAACTCCTCGGTTTGTATAATTTTACCTGTATGTGTGTTTTCAGGGAAAGGCAAGGAAATAGGGGGTAGGACTTATCTACAGCATTAGGACTATGTTAACAAAGCATCATGCTACTTCTCAACAATCTATTAGAAAGACATTTCTGAGACAAACAGGTCTCCTGTGTTTGCAAATGGTACCACAACTCTGTTGACAACTGTCAGTATAGGCCATGGCTGACTGCATAGAACCATGTAGAGTTCTGTCTTTAGTGCAAGCAAGTGTCTAACAAGCAGGAGAGACCTCCAGGTAGCCCGATGGAGTTGGGGGTAGGTCATCTAGGTTCTCATAAAAATATAATATTGACTGGATGGTGTGCACAGGGAATGAGACATTACTTCTGTAGAGCATTTGAGGAAGCATGGAAGGTTGATTACAGCCAGGGACAATTCTGGAGCTTGGGCCAGCCTAGACCCCATCTGTCCCTAGAGCAAACCAAAGGGATTGAAGTAGTGCTGGGTCATACCTCCATCTCTGCACACAAATGGCTGAACATAATGTTCTAGCGTTTGGGACACATAGTCATAGAAGACTCATGTCCCTATTTCACTAAGCTGCTTTTAGAATATTTTGTTCTTTGTGAATATTCCCAGAGGAACATCTGCCTAAAATTCAGCAGTGGAGACTGGTAAGGCCTGGTATTCATTGTCATTCAGTCACTGAGGAGACCCTGTCTTATCTATGTGTCAACAGGACCAATGGTAGGGATGCACACTGAGCAACTAAACCACCAGGTAAAGTGACAACCTTGGTCTCCCTTAGAGTCTATGGATCTGCTGGAGGCAGAATATCAAACTTCAGACCCACTGAGGTCTGACTACTCTACGGGGACCGTGTTTCGAGCCACAGGCCCTAAGTGAAAACTGGAACCACAATGGTACAGACTCCAGATCCTGCAATGACCACAGGCACCTCAGAAATCAAAACCCCGTTCCCATGCTGACCTTGGAGACTACGGGAACCAAAGCTTCAGTCTCTCAGGGGATCCTGAGCACACTGCAGCCAAAACCAGGTCCTGCACTGCCCTCTGAGGCCCCTGAGTAGGTGTCCTTGTTGCAGGGTGACCTCTCTAGCTCTGAAGAAGCCAGAAGCCTGCATGGTGATGCTCTCTGGTCCCCCATAGTGATCATCTTTTTAGAAACTGACAAGATTCACAATTCACAGGGGATATCTAATAGAAATAGATAAGTTGTCTCCTTTGACCTCACTTACGGTAACACAAGGCTTTGTACCCTGTCCCGTGGTCAGCACACAGAGTACCTCAAGACTGTAGGGCTCTAGAAAAAGAGAAAACAATTAAGAATTTTAATTCTTAGGTCTCCTGCAGGCCTAAGAAATGAAGATGAAGATGTTCATTTCTTCTGACACTGGGAGAAGGTATTTTTCCTGCAGCATATTTTATTTCAACTCTTTGATCCTGGGGATTGGACTTTCTGAACACAGTATTACTGTGACAACATGCTTGACCTGACAGAGGATCCATTGACCTAACTGGTGCCAAGGTCTACTTAGAACAGATTTCCTGCAAGGAACTGGGTCAAGGAAAGTTTTCCCCTGGCACATGATTTATTTTATATTTCCACATTACCTTCTTCCTACTCTGGGAGTGCTGTTAGCAAACTTCTCCATGGGATTTGCAGGCATGACATTTGCTGTTCTGATGTGAGAAGTCTCAGTTTCTTTGTGTCAGATTGGTTTGCTTGTTCAAGGTGATTTGTTATTTCAGCAACCTTCGAACAAGGAACAAATCAATGTCCATTGGGTTAGCACTTCCTCTCATTTCCTGAAGGAGAGCCTGAGAATTCTGATAGTGCCCCAGGGGATACTCCATATTCTCTCCAAATTGCTGGTAGCCACTATGTTGTTCTCCATGAACACCAGTCACATTGAAAATCCAAGGAAGGTCATTCATTATGACTAATATTATGAAGGCTGGAATTGTCTATAATTGAATTTTCTGGACCCAAAAAAGTCTTATGTTAGAATTAGCATTGAAAGCGATAGGAGGAACTTGTCTCTGTTGAGGTGTTCTTGGAGAATATTTGGTTTGTGTAGCACCTCTGCAGAAGGATGGAAAAGCTTGCGTACCTCGGGAGAGATTGAAGACAATGCAATTTTCAACTCAAAGTACAGACAGCTCTACCTGACAAGGCAAGAACTATCAATCAATGTCTTGCAAAGATAATGGATGTTTCTGCAAGTTGCTATGCATTGCACCTTCAGTGCTATCCGTTGCAATTAGACCTGAGTGCGTATGAAAAATAAATAAGCAAAGTTAATAAGGCTGTACTGCTGCCCACTCAAAATGATTGAATGATTATGCAAAAGAAAATTTCCCAGAATGTGGAATGATCATAACTCAATTGCTTTCAGTGCTGGAAAAAGAAACTATGACTTGACAGCTTCTAAAGTTGACACTTTTTTCAATAGATAATGTGTGGCTTATTTTGTAAGTGAAAACCAAATCATTGGTCCTGGAAACTTCCCAAACCTTCCTAACACTCATTTTTCTGGGATTTAGTCATAATTAAGATTGATCAATGTAAAACCCCAAAGATTAAATATAGATTATCTTGAGTGTTCAGTGGATATATCTAAAATGTCAGTATTATTAGAATTATTATTAATAGAATTTATAAAACACTTAAATTTATAAGTGCCTCAAATCATTGTACTCTTTATGCTTTTATTTAGGCATCGAAACAGCAAAAATAGAAAAGGGGGTGAGTGGGAAATAAACACACTCTCTCTCTCTCTCTCTCTCCCCCTCTCTCTCTCTCTCTCTCTCTCATACACACACACACACACACACACACACACACACACACACACACACACACACACACATTGTTTCCTTGTTCAAAGCTTCAGTTGATTTGAATATTAAGATTTATCATTGGTGAACGTATTTTCTTCTAGAAAATCAAGTGTCATTTTACTTTATTCCTTTAGCCCACAATCGTTGAGGATATTCTAGAATATTCAGAAAATACACAAAGATTGATAAATAAAAAAACCCAAATATCCCCAAACTCCCACCCATTATTGCCAAACTTTGATCACTATGTAAATAAAGCCTACTCTAATTACATTAAATGCTACAGACAGCTATCTCAGGATAGCAATGGAACACTCCCAGCCCATTAACTGTATTTGATATGAGATTACGGTCTTTAATTTACGTGCATACTTTATTCTGAATGCAAGCATGGGAATGAGACTAGCTGGGTTAGACTTTTGCTTTCCTTAATGCCAGCTGTGTGACCTGCAGGAAATGACTTAACCTTCCCATGTCCTACATTTTCATCTAAAAAATAGTGACTAATATGTGAGACTTACTTCACGCAGTATTTATGAAGTTGGGTGTGATGGCACACATCTTCATTCTCAATACTCAGGAGGCTAAAACAAGAGGATTACCACAAGTTTGAGGCCAACCTACATGGTGACATAGCCACTCCTTTATTTAAAATATAAACAGACATAGGACAATTGTGAAGATAGTGTGAATTAGCAATTTAAAATACAGGAATATTTAGTCATGATAAGAATTTAATAATCTTAGGTATATTGGTAGCAACATTAATAGCAATATGCAAGAAGATATATGGTTAAATATCTGCTACTCCTCCTGGAATTTTGACTGCATTTACCTTGTGCAGGTTTTGTGCGGGCAACCATAGCTCTTATGAGTTCAAGTGTGCAGTGATTCTATCATATGTAGAAGACACAGCCTTGCCACAATCCTTCCTGAATTCTGTCCCTTAAACTCTTCTGTTCCCTCTTCGTTGGTGTTCTATTAGTCTTGGGGGAAAGGCTGAGGGCGGCATGTCATGGCATGCTTGTGGACGTCAGGGAACTACGGGGATGAATCAATTCTCTACTTCCACTGCATAGGTTCCAGTGATCAGACTCGGGTTGCCAGGCTCCATGCAGGTATTATTACTCAATGAGTCACCTCACTTGCCCCAAGCATACTTTGTTTCTAACAACCCTTTTCCAAAAGACAATATTTATGGGCACT
Organism: Peromyscus californicus insignis; assembly: GCF_007827085.1. Classification (NCBI taxonomy): domain Eukaryota; kingdom Metazoa; phylum Chordata; class Mammalia; order Rodentia; family Cricetidae; genus Peromyscus; species Peromyscus californicus. The sequence goes on along the minus strand of NW_026294534.1, from coordinate 44,731,149 downwards.
TCCCTACATAATTAGCACTATATATATATATATATATGCCCAAGAGAACTAGATACCCTCTTAAGTATAATGGCTAGATGAGGTTTCTTTAGAAAGTCTTATATAAAGAATATTTATATACGATTCATATATATAATTAATATATAATATTAGTTATTTAACATAAGACAATATTCTTACATAAAGAAATAGATAAATATTTATTGGTCAGGATGATGGTTGTAATTGTTCTCATCCCTCTTCTAGGACCAAAGCTCCCAGCCCTTCAGAAAGTACAGAATAATGTTTAATTACTCATGACATACTGCTGAGCTCTTCTCTAGGAACTGCCTTGAGCTGAGGGAGCAGTCTAACCCGTGGTTACTCTGCAAGGAATAATCAGCATCTTTTGGCTTGCCAATGCAGGTAGGTACTTGAAGTTCAACATCTCAGTTTCAATTCTGGAGCGCTCTATTGTCTCATCCAACTCCAGAGCTCATAACTTTGGTTGAAACCATGCCCAAGAGCACATCATGTCTCAAGAACAGTTTATTCAGAGTATGTCATCACTTTTATACTTCAAAGAAGTTGAAAAAGTAATTGGGTGGATAATCTTACTTTGGGCATGTTGTTTCCATAAAAGGAATCATGAGAGCACAGAGATAGATAAAAGAAAACCCTGGAAACTCAAGACCCAAATAATAGCATAGTAGTTACTCTCCCAGGGTCTCCTGTTATCTCATATATACTAAGCTTGGGGATGAAGAGTCCAGAAACTCAGGATCTATCAATAAAGTTCTCATGCAGAAGATAAAGCTTGATATTAAGAGTTCCCTAGGCAATTAAAACATTTGAGTAAAGATTTCACAGTGATTTTTTTGAAGAAACTTGATATTTATGCTTATTTTTTCCAACATAATATCTTTAATGATTATTTGGGAATTGCACATCATGCACCCTAATCACACTCATTTTCTAGTCCTCATAGGTCTGCCATCCCACCCTTGTGATACCACTCCCCAAAAAAATAAAAGAAGAAGAGGAGGAGGAAGAGGAGGAGGAGGAAAAGAGGAAGGGAGAAGAGGAAGAAGGATGAGGATGAGGATAAGGAGGAGGAGGAGAAGGAGAAGGAGAAGGAGAAGAAGGAGGAGGAGGAGGAGGAGGAGGAGGAGGAGGAGGAGGAGGAGGAGGAGGAGGTCCAATTTGTGTTGTCTATATGCTCACTGAAGCATGGTCAAACTCTCAGTGGCCATCCCCTTAAAGAAAACTGAGTCCTTCCCCACCTGCACCCCACCAGAAGTCATCAATTATGAAAAGCTACACTTCAACATCCTTATCACAATTTGTAAAAGTTCTCTTTGATGGCTTTCTGTCTAGGATGTTTTTCTTCTTTTTTCTTTTCTTTTTTTAGTTGGGAGGTAGAGGAGTTCATAGAAAGGTTTTCCAGGTCTCTTTCTCAACTGTGAGTCTACAGTCGTCTATACCACTGCAGAAGTAGATTCCTTGCCCTTTACCCTCAGCAGGAACATGGATCATGTACTTCCACATGGTTTCTGGTGTTTATGGCTATTTCTGTTTATTATATCTGTTTGACTCCTTAGATGGGACAGTTTCCAAACAAGTCAACATATACCTGGAGGGTTCTTAAGACTGGTTTTTTATTTGCAGGACACAGATGTTATTCTTTTTAAAGCACTGCTACCTATTTGTATCTAAAGATCCTACATCTTCCTTAAATTATGCTGTTTAGTGATCCTGAAATTTCAAAAGCCTGCAAAAAGAGACACAGATCAATTAATCTGAAAAGTCATGATGGGAATTTTTCTTATCATTAGATTTGTGACTGCAAACAGATGGTCAAAAAGCATGAGAACAGCTTCATCATTCTGTGTATTCCAAACCACGTGCAATCTTCAACCAGAGCTGGATCCTAGGTCATATTTTTAGAAAATATTTGAGCACTTTGACTGTTACCATTCCCATTTCCATTTTTGTTTCCTCGTTAATGTGTCAGTACATTTTGATGTATGGGGCATTGCATACCAAAATTGATGTTAAACTCAAGGCACTGCTTACATAAAGTCAAAACAGATAATTAGAAATAACCACATGATTGACTGTTCACATATTTTTCATTCAGAATCTTGGCCTCAAGTAAATGTAACACAAAATATGAACTTTAGACAGATGATGCCTTTTCTCTTTCTTATATTAAACACCAGAGCCTGTCTGATGGACTGCTCTTCTCACAGTTCACTTTTTTTAATACTATGGATCAAATACTGTTAATGGTGAACATCTATTCTCTTTATGATGCAATAATCTCCTAGCTGGAAGAACATTGCATGCATTAAAATTATATTCCCATCTGGAATGCATATAATTCCTAGGAGCACTCTCAGGGTTTAAGTTTTGGTATTCCTTGTGAGTCTCAGTACACTGCTCTCCATCGTTCCCTGGGGCAGTATGCCGGATGGCTTTTACCTTGATAGTCACAAAACAACAATAAACACTCATTGAACAAACTGTGGGAACGTTCACTTAGTTCAAGCTGATAATGCAAAGGCTTTTTCCTATCACATGCATTTCTTCCCTCTGACAACAATGATGAGAAAGAATGATCATTTTAGAGTACTTTGGCAACAGTACTCTGTCTTGTAAGCAAATTTTAGGAGATTAGAAATACATTAACATGCATTATTACTTTATATATTAAAACACATACCTTTAATAGTATAAATACTATATTTTTCAAATTTTCTTTTATTAAAAATAGATCCCCCCAACCTGAGACCTAGGGTAAAACCACATACTACTGTTCTACACAAAGAACATTGATATAAAATGACTCCAAGTGACATTTTGCTATACTCATAGATCAGTCCCATTCTCAGCCATCATCAGAGAGGCTTCCTCTTGCAGCAGATAGCAATATATAGAGAGACCTATGCAGCCAGATAATATGTAGAAAGTGAGAGACCTTGGAACTCTCAGTCCTAAATGAGATGTTTCTATCAAATCCCCCCAGGGCTCAAGGAGATGTGCTGAAGAGGAGGCAGAAAGTGTGTTCGAGCCAGAGGCATTGGAGAACACCAAGAAGCAAGGTCCTCAACATGATCAGTACACATATGAACTCACAGAGCCTGATGCAGCACACACAGGGCCTGCATGGCTCTGCACCAGGTACGGTCCCAGAGCTAAAAGAAGAAATGGGTACGTGCTGCCATCACTAATCCAGAAGCTATCTCAATTGATAGCCACTTGCAAATGAAAATTTAGTTTTCTCCCAGTAAGTCTCACTGGGGAAACAAATTACTCTTAAGGGTAGGCCCTGTGCCCAGCATGGATGGCATTATGGGGGGCAGGGGACTGGGTAGACAGCTGACACATTAACCCTTGTTGGGAAATGATGAAGGCGGGTTCAGTGAGGGGCTTGTGAAGATGCAGGACTTCCAACCTTATCTGAAATTAATGGAGCATCCTCCTCCTTTGTTGCATTGGGGATGTTAGAGGATCTTTACCACAGTCCAGAGGCAATGAAATGTTATCTTATGATGTCTGTGGAGGAGAAATAAAGAGCAGAAAGAAACAATTAGTGCTCTTCATAATTAGGGGGTTATCAAAGGAGGATAGAGAAACAGAACCTCTCCACTATCCAAAGGGCTCCTCCCCTTTTTGTCTAAACAGACATGAGTTGTAGAATGAGGTTTTCTATCATCTGTTAATGACAAGGTGATGCTCCAGTTTACCTTGCTAAACAGGTGTCAGCCGATACCAGTGAAAAGAGATCATCTAAATAAATTCCAGAATCTCAACATTAGATTCAAAAATGCAAAATGTTCATATATATATATATATATATATATATATATATATATATATATATAAATATACAGTTCAAGAATTTCATATATATACAATGACATATGATCATACCCACTCCTAATTTCTTCCCTCTAACTTCCCCTAGGTTTCTCTATTATTTTTCTTCTTCCTCCAACTTCATTTTTCTCCTTCTCCTTCTCCTTCTCTCCCTCCTCCTCCTTCCTCTTCTTCTTCCTCATCCTCTTCTTCATCCTCCTCCATTTCCTTCCCCTCTCCTTTCCTCGTCTCCTTACAGCTCTCAGTTCTTTTAAATAGTTTACTAAGTACAATTAGTCCTGCACATATGTGATTGGTATGGAGCATAAGGAATGTACCATTGGCCAACCCCCAAAATGGTTCTTGCTCCAACAGCACCTGTCAAGGTCTGGAGCCTTGTGATCACCTTTTCCATCAATGCTCAAACTTTAATTGACTTGATCTTATTCAGGTGTTTTTGTAGGCATCCACAGCTGCTCAGTTCTTAAGGTCCACCAGGCAGATTTCACAGCACAACTACCCATTATCCAGTTCCTATATTCTTTCTGCTTCTTCTTCCATTGTGTTCCCTGAGCCTTAGTGAGGAGGTTTGCACCTTTTCGGGGCTGAGTATCTTATTTTAAGTTTGTTGACAAGTTATGAGTCTCTACATTGATTGTGACCTACTAAAACAAGAAGCTTCTCTGGCTAAGGTTGAAAGCAGCCCAACTATATTGTTATAAACATAAATACTAAGAAGACAATTTGGCAGCATAACCATTTAGTAAAAATTCCCAGACACTCTGGGAAACAGTGTGACACCTTCTTTGCAAGAAAATGTGTATTAGTACATGCAAGCCAGCAATTAGACCTCAGAACACTTATCTTAGAAAAGAGAAAGCCTGAATCCTAACCAAAGTTCTCAAAATAGAATCAACTTACTCTGTGTACTAGTCAAAGCTTCAAGGAAAATGAAAACTTGAAGATTTGTGCCACTTACAGTTTCTAAACTGAATTGGATTGTGACTCATGATTTGAAAAATAAATATAGTTACATCAGTGTAAAATCTACTTAGCCCATTTATTGTATTTTTCTATGTCCCTTTAAAAATGGTGTATGGAATTCACTTAGCTAACAAAATTTCTGAAATTTGGTCTGAGATTTATTCTTTTCAAAGCCTAATACCATAGTGCTTCTTTTGTAACCATCTGTGTATGTATATATCTCTATTCTAATATTCACATGTGTGTATATGTTATCTATTAATATGATACAGAATCATTATGTATCCCAAGCTAGCCTGTAATTCAGGCTGAGCTCTAACTCACAGCTACCTCCTGCCTGGTCCTCTTGAGTGTTGGCTTTCAGCCATGTTGCACTACAACCACTACTTTATTCATCCTGAAATTAATACTTATTCATTCATTAAGACACATTTTTTCCTCTTTGTCCAATTCACACACTTTCCAAAGTTAGATCTCTTTTAAAAGATCATATTTCTTAGATGCGGAAATGTATCCAGCAATATAAGCAAAGCCTGTGCAAACTAATCCCAAAATATTATTCTATCCCCTAGTCAAATAACAAAAGTTTTCGTGCTCTTGTGCATTTATGGAATGCCCATGTAACAAAGCAGAGAAATCAATTTTCCAAAGTGGTTATAAAATTTAGGAAATAATTATAGGTCTACAAAGGTCTGAAAGACAGTAACTTTGTTTAGCATTATTGAGTTTTTGTCTAAAGAAAGGCAGAACAATGAACTGTAGATCTTCACTTCTCTCTCTGTGCCTCCAAATCCAACCCTCAGCTCAATAAAACACAAAAAGTAATAATTATAAAAAATAATGAACAAAATGCAAAGAACCAATGAAATAAAGAGTTGGTGCCTTGAGAAAATTAATGATTGACAAACCTTTATCAAAATTAGCTAAAAGGTGCAAAAAGAATATTCAAAGTAACAAAATTAGATACAAAAAGGGGACATAACAACAGACACCAAGGAAATCCAGAGAATCTAAAAGAAATTGATACTTTTTTCAATTCATACTACTTACCAAAGTTAAATCAAAATAATATAAGCAATTTAAAAAGACTTATTACCTCTAGCGAAAGAAGAGCAGTCATTAAAAGTCGTCTAACAAAAACTCCCAGGACCAGATGGTTTTAGTGCAGAATTCTACCGGACTTTTAAAGAGGAGTTAATGCCAACACTTTTCAAATTATCCCACAAAATAGAAACAGAAAGAACATTCCTCAATTAGTTTTATGAGACCACAGTTACCCTGCTACCCAAAACCGCATAAAGACCCAATAAAGAAAATTACAGACCAATTTCCCCTATGAACATAGATGCGAAAATATTCAATAAAATACTTGCAAACAAAATCAAAGAGCACATAAAATAAGATCATCCACCATGATCAAGTCAGCTTCATCCCGGAGGTGCAGGAATGGTTCAGCATACATAAATCAATAAATATAATTCACCATATAAACAAACACATGGAAAAAGAAACATGATCATCTCATTAGATGCCGAAAAGGCCTTTGACAAAATCGAACACCCTTTCATGAAAAAGTCCTGGAGAGTTTAGTGACACAAGGGACATACCTTAACATAATAAAGGCAGTTTAAGGAAATGTTTGACATTCTTAGCAACCAGGGAAATGCAAATGAAATCTACTTTGAGACTTCATCTTAGAACTGTCATAACTAAGATCAATAAAACAAGTAACCGCTCATACTGGCAAGGATGTGAAGTAAGAGGAACATTCATCCATTGCAGTAAGAGTACAAACTCAAACAGCCACTAAGGGAATCAGTGCGGTGGTTCTTCAGGAAGACAGAAATTTACCTAACTTAAGATCCAGCTATGCCACTCTTGACTATCTATCCAAAGCATGCTTCATTCTACCACAAAGATACTTTCTCAACCATATTCATTGATGCTCTATTCATAATAACCAGAAACTGGAAACAACTAGATATTCCCCAACAGAAAAAAAAATGGATAAGGAAAATGTGGTACATTTACCCAATGAAATATTACTTCAGATGTCAATAAATAAATAAATAAATAAATAAATAAATAAATAAATAAAATCATGAAGGTGGCAGGTAAATGGATAGAACTAGGGGAAAAAATCATCCTGAGTAATCTTCTTATTTCATCCTGAAGTAACTCAGATTCAGAAAGAAAAATATGGTGCTTATTTGCTTATATGTGCATATTAGTTGTTTAGTCGCTAATAATCAAGCTAGAACCTCAGAGGTTAGATATAGAATAAGGAACTAGGTGGGACAGATAGATCTCCTTAGGAAAGGGAAATAGAATAGATAGTTATGGATGGACAGGGGAATGATAGAACAGGAGGATCAAGTAGGGAGCGACAGGGAAGAGGGGGATAAGGGTGAAAATAAAGGGAGAGAGCCAAAGTTAAGGGCCATTTGAGGGGTAGTATGAAAACCTAATGCAGTAGAATCTTTCTAAAATATATACATATGTGGTGATATTGTGTTCCCCCAAAATGTTGTGTACCCTAATAAACTTATCTGGGGCAGAGAACAGAACAGTCACTAGATATAGAGGCCAGAAAATGGTGGCACACATGCCTTTAATCCTAGCATTCCAGAGACAGAGATCTGTCTGGATCTCTGTGAGTTCAAAGCCACACTGGAAACAGCTAGGTGTGGTAACAAGAGCCTTTAATCCCAGGAAGTGATGGCAGGAAGCAGAAAGGTATTTAAGGCATGAGGATGAGGAACTAGAGCCTGGCTAAGCTTTTAGGCTTTTAGCAGCAGTTCAGCTGAGATTCATTCTGGATGAGGACTCAGAGGCTTCCAGTCTGAGGAAACAGGATCAGCTGAGGAATTGGTGAGGTGAGGAGGCTGTGGCTTGTTCTGCTTCTCTGATCTTCCGGCATTGACCTCAGTACCTGTTTCTGGGTTTGTTTTTATTAAGACCATTTAAGATTCATGCTACATACATATATTAAAATGATCTAAATGAAATTGCCAAATAATGGGGGAACCCCAATGGTCATCTCTTGTTATCAAATGGAGCTTCCAGTACAAGGACTGGTTTATATGTAATTGAGTTGTTGACCAAAGGCGCCAAATGGAAACCACCAAACAACCCAGGCTATTGCCAAGGCTGTAAGTTGCCCTCCACAAACTGAACCCAAGGCTCCATTGCTGAAGACAGCACCAACACAACTCATTGAACATGGAGAAGGCAAGTTGGTGTCTACATAGAGCCTTCACCCCTATGTGCTAGCATTTTTTGGTACAGGATACATCCTACCAAAATAAAACACCAACCCAGCCACAAACTGTTTGATCAACAATATTGCTCTGCCTGGAAGAAATGTATGGAAATGATGATACAAAGCTTGTGGGAGTAACTAAGCAATATCTGATTTGATTTAAGACATACTCCATGAGATGCAACCCATACTCAACACTACTTGGGTGACCAAGAACCTGGGACTAGAAAACCCAGTTAGTTAGAATTTAAAAAAAAAATAAAAAATAAAAAACAAACAAACAAAAAATACCAATAAAATGACTCCTAATGACATTCTACTTTACTCATAAATTAAGTCCTTGCTCAGCCATTAGAGAAGCTTCCTCTTTCAGTAGGTGGAAAGAAATAAAGATGTCCAAAGCCAGACATTATACAGACAGTGAGAAACCTAGTAACAGTCATCCCTAAGTGGGATGTATCCATCAAATTCTTTTGCTCAGGGCTCAAGGAACCCTGTGGAAGTGGAAGCAGAAAGAGTGTAAGAGCCAGAGGGAATGGAGGACACCAAGAAAACAAAGTCCTCTAGATCAACATGATCAAAGCTCATATGAACTCTCAGAGACTGAGGCAGCATGCACAGGGCCTGCACAAGTCTGCCTCAGGTCCTCTGTGTGTATATTATGGCTATCATTTTAGTGTTTTTATGGAATTCCTGTGTGTGCAAACAAGTAGATCTCTGATTCTTGTGATTCCTCTTGGGCTCTTTTCCTTCTGTTTGTTTGTTTTATCCAATTTCAGTGTGGTAGTTTTTGTTTTATCTTATTATATTGTATTTTATTTTAAGAATACGCCGGGCGGTGGTGGCGCACGCCTTTAATCCCAGCACTCGGGAGGCAGAGCCAGGCGGATCTCTGTGAGTTCGAGGCCAGCCTGGGCTACCAAGTGAGTTCCAGGAAAGGTGCAAAGCTACACAGAGAAACCCTGTCTCGAAAAACCAAAAAAAAAAAAAAAAAAAAAAAAAAAGAATACAAAGAAAGGTATCCTTGCTACCAATGTAGTACTAGTTATTAAGCATTATGGTGATATTTTATTTGTATTAAAATATTATTTGTATGTTAATAAATAAAGTTGCCCGGGGGTCAGAGCTATTAGCAAGCCATAGGAAAGCAGGGCAGTGGTAGCGTACGCTTGTAATTTCAGCACTTGGTAGGCAGAGCTGGGTAAGTCTCTGTGTGTTCAGGGATACAGCCATTATTGGATACACATGCTTTTAATCTTAATACCAATCATGGAAAACCTGGAGGCCTATACAGACAGGCTATGAGGAGGCGGTCATGTGGTTGGGTTTACAACCAATGAGAAGGCAGGACAGGAACTCTATATAAAGACTTTAACACAGGGGTAGCTCTGGTTCGGAGAGGTAGGACCACCGCAGGAGGAAGGGTAAGGTTTTAGCTCTTAGCTCTGACCTCTTGGCTTTCTTCTTTGCATTGGTTCTGTGTTTATTATTTAATAAGAAGGTTGGATACATCTACAAAGCATTACTTCTCATTAAGCCCTGGAGGCTACACCACATCCTGAAAAGACAACAGAAAGGTATCAGAGAACCCGTTTTCTTGAGCTGCTCCCACTAGCCTGTGACTGTTAGCCATTAAGTAAACCTTTGTGTTTCAATTTCCCTACTTTGTAAATGCATCACGATGTATACCCTGTTAATCTCTTACACATTTAAAATAAACCAGTTTATTAAATAGTTGACACTATTCTCAGAATCTCACATGTATGGCAGAATAAAATTATATAGACAGTGTGATTTTCACCTCTAACATCCTTAGTTCCTTCCTTCCTCCTCTCCCTGCCTACTTCTCAAACCCAGGGAGCAGTAAGTACACAGTATTTTGTACTTCCTGCCTAGAATTCACACGCTAGTAAAACAAGGAAGCAATGAGTATTTTGTTGTTTTAAAATAGACTCTTGAGCCTTAAGATGGAGGCCATGTTTTTAAGGAAAAACATTTAACAAGCCTGTATAAAATAAAAAAAAAAACCTGTTTCTCTCTCTCTCTTTTTTAAAGATATTTATCACGTATACAGTGTTCTGTCTGCATGTATCCCTGCAGGCCAGAAAAGGGCACCATATCTCATTATGGGTGGTTGTGAGCCACCATGTGATGGCTGGGAATTGAACTCTGAACCTCTGGAAGAGAAGCCCAGGACCTCTGGAAGAGCAGCCAGTGTTCTTAACCTCTGAGTCATCTCTCCAGGGTAAGGGATGAGGGATGAGAACATATGAAATGGGATGGTCGAGCTAGAACAGGGATGGGGTGGGAGAACAATGAAAGAGATACCATGATAGAGGGAGACATCATGAGGATAGGGAGAAACTGGGTGCTAGGGAAGTTCCCAGGAATCCACAAGGATGACCCCAGCTTAGAGTACTAGCAATTGTGGAGAGGGTGCTTGAACTGGCTTACCCCAGTAATCAGATTAGTGAATACCCTAACTGTCATCATAGAGACTTTCTCCAGTAACTGATGGAAGCAAATACAGAGATCCACAGCCAAACATCAGGCCGAGCTCCAGGAGTCCAGTCAAAGAGAGAAAAGAGGGATTCTATGAGCAAGGGGCATCAAAATCATGATGGGGAAATCTACAGAGACAACCAAACCAAGCTAGTGGGAACTCATGAACTTTAGACCAACAACTTGTAGAGCCTCCACTGGACTGGACTAGGCCCTCTGCATATGCTAGACAGTTGTGTAGCTTGATCTGCTTAAGGGGGCCCCTGGTAGTAGGATCAAGATCGATCCCTGGTGTATGAACTGGCTTTTTGGAGCCCACTACCTATGATGGGACACTTTGCAGAGCCTTGAGGTGGGGGAGGGGCTTGGACTTGCCTCAACTGGATGTACCAGGCTCTGCTGACTCCCCATGGGAGGCATTACCTTCTTGTAGGAGGAAATGAGGGGTGGGTTAGGGGGGAAGGATTGAGGGGCAGGAGGAGAGAAGAGGGGGATCTGTGATTAGTATGTAAAATGAATAAAAAATCTCTCATATAAAAAAAGAAAAAGCCACCAGCTAGATAGATAACATTCAAGATTCTAAAGGGTAAGAAGAGGAAGAAAAAAATGTCAGGGGAAGGCACAGTGGCAGTCTGTTGGAGACTGTGTGAACTCCTTCCTCAGTCTCCAGACTTGCCTTTGTCTAGGTTAGTTTAATTGAAAACACCAAAAAAGCACAGCAGCAGGGTATACCAGCCTGTTCCCCAGAAGTATGAACATGGCAGCTTGACTTGTTGAGGCAGAACTGTCTTGATACAATAATGCAGCCTCTAGAGTCACCAAAGCCATCTGTTCCTTAGGACCTCCAAGAGAAGTGGCTGAAAATAGAACAGTAGATCTGAGTCAAGTCAAGGAGAATAAAGAACAGACTGACTTTGAACCAGAGCAAGCCAGCAAAGGCGGCATCTCAGCACGTGGTGAGCTGGCCAACCTCATCCAACGGTAAAGACGCTGAGTAGCTCATAACCAGCCAGCCAGAACAGATGCCTGTTTCCAAGAACAGGTGTTCCCTCCGGCATCAAGATGTCTTTTAAATTCCTCACGGCTGAGATGCCGGCTTATCTGAATCAAAAGTCTGAAATGACTAACATTCCCCACAGTTGACCATAGTTAGTCACACTGCCTCAAATGACAGAGAAAAATCACACTATAAAAATACTGCATTTTTTTTTGTTTTACTGAAACATGAGGTGAAATTCATGTTGGATATGCAAATACTATTTTATAGTCCTTGATTTAAAGTTGTGTAAAGAAACTGTTATCAGTACCATCTTCAAATGGACAATTACAGGATTTGGATAAGAAACTTATTTAAAACATATTTAGCAAAATTTGTAATCAATAGTCTGATAATGAAATTCTAATTCTGAATCAAATGAAATAATGAATGTGATGGAACTAGAAAATTAAACATTGTAATGCAATATAATTAATTCCACGTATATATTGCAAAATGCTGGCAGTCTCAACATCAATGGATACAATCAATAGTAGACAAAGGCAATCAAACACCCATTCCAAATACAGTCACATTCTGACATATTTACAGTAAAGATTTCAGTGGGTGAGCCTGAGGAGGACATAATTCAGTATATCAGATATATAATATGAGAGACTATGTTTGCAAATCATATATATATGTATATATATATGTATA